>NC_139728.1:18447459-19047459 GCF_964211835.1 Anser anser | reverse complement strand
CAGCAGTCACGTCTTAAGCATGCACAGTTCCCTTGTCTTATTTCTCCATCTTCAGACTTTATATAGGGAAACGATACGGAGAAAGGTGAGAAGGATGATCAAAGGTGTGGAGCAGCTTCTGTACAGGGAAGAACCATGATTAAATACACTAGGACCTCTTGCCTGAAAGGCTGTAGAAAGATCAGTGAAATCATGAGTAGTGGTGTGAAGCAGGTGAATTAGTAAATGATTGCTCACTCTGCCATCAAAAAAAAAAAAAAAAAAGTGAGGTACAATACATAAAATTAGCAGGTGGCAGGCCCAGAAGAAACAAGAGGTGCTTCTGCAAAGATGCAATTAAGCTGTGACACTTGCTGTAACATACTGCAGATGGAAAAGTTTGCATGGCTTCAGACGAATTTGTGACAGGAAAATCTGCTTAGGACAATTAGATGCAGACACTATTTCTGTAGTTCAGGAACTACCTGAGCTACAGATGGCTGGAAAGTATTCTGTTGAATTTCCTAGCATATAATATCCCTATCTACTTGTCCTGCTCTCATGTACTTTCATTAGGCATCTGGTACTGGCAAGTGCTGAAGAGAGAATCCTAGCCTTGACAGAGGTGTGGTTTGACTCCATATGGACATTCTTATGTTCTTATATCAATCTGCATATGATTTGGTAAATGTGAAATATATGTGCTCCTTTATTTAGTTTGTTTAATTTTAACTATTTCAGAATGCATGTAAGATGAAAGCTCAGAATAACTACTTTTTTTTGGAAGATCTGCCCTATGAAATCAGTGAATAGATCAGTCATCAGGACTTAAGAAAATGTAGTAATCACATACTTTATTTCCTTCAACTTTTTCTATAGTGAACAAAATCTAAATAGTTTTGCTGATTTTTCATATATAAAGACTTCCAGTGATTTTGTTGGTAGAAGTGGATCCTATTTGAACAAGTTCTGGTCAGAAATACTGGCTACAGTAATATGAAAAGACATGAGGACTTCTTCATGGTTTTATTTCCAAAATCACTTTCAAGCTTTCACAAAGAGGAAATTTTGGATGAAATGTATGCAAAGTTTCAAACAGGATTTATTTTCCAAGTCCAATTTTTATACATATCAAAATTTTGCTGTTCATCATTTGTAATGGAAAATGAAATTATACACAGCTTGAGTTTAAGCATATAAGAACAAAAAGTCAAACGTATATAGTCCATAAACAGTGTAAACCTTCTAATAAGGTCCACTGCATTAGGCTGGACTTATATAAATGGTTTTATAAATCTTAGTAAGCCTACATACATCTCTAATAACATAAATATTTTTAAATCTGTGAATGATAAATTTGCAAAACTGTAAGTAAAATTTGCAAGACTGTAAATACAGCCAATCATCATAATTTCACAAGCAAGGCTAGAACTGCTGATCATCTATACCTAGATATGTGTTCTTATAAATATTTGTTTTGTGTAGATTTGTTTTTATTTCAACAAGAATTGTGGATAAAATAGTTCACCAAAAAGGTGACTTTCATCTGAAAATTGAAATTTAATTAAATGTTAATGCTATTTACACAGATACATTGACATCCTTAGAATTCAAAGAATTTGAGTAAAGTTGCCTTCACATAGGTACTTAGAGACACTATGTCTTATTTAATATACTTGAAGTCAGCAAAGAGAAATTTGTATGAACAAATTATTCACTGGGAGGGTATTGTCACATTAGGGAAATTGGATAGGAAGGAAGGTAAATTTGTAGCATTTAATAAAAAACAATTTAATTTTACTTTTTACTTTTTTTGGTATACTTAGGAATACGTTTGAAGAAAGTTCTGAACATCAAACTTGTCCCCATAATGTCACTAATGGTTTAAAATTTGTTGTTAACACAAAATGAAATAAAAGCTAATTTTGCTAACTGAAACTTGCAAAG
The DNA here is from genome assembly GCF_964211835.1 of Anser anser. NCBI lineage: Eukaryota > Metazoa > Chordata > Aves > Anseriformes > Anatidae > Anser > Anser anser. The sequence goes on along the minus strand of NC_139728.1, from coordinate 19,045,533 downwards.
TCTTTAAAGATAATTATATTTAACCTGTAACAAAGCACTAAGTTTTTTTATGAGCTAGTAATTTTGCTTCCAGATGAATAAACTATGAGTCTGATGGCTAGTTAGAGTACTGCAAAGAGGGAATTATGTGTCTGCATGGTAAAGCGGTTCACTACTCATCCATTGTGAGAGGGGTCTTTTGGAATTGGTTTACTTAAATGGTAGAACAAAAGTAAATGGTTGCATACAAAGAGAAATACTGTCCAAGTGGAAGGTGGTTGAAGACTGGGAGTAAAATCGAAAAAATGAAAAAAGCCATCTTGATTTTGTCTAGCCTAGCAAGCTAATGTGGGTGACATCAATTTCTGTGCCAGCAGCACACAAGAAAGAGCCATGGTGATATCTACCCGAAATGATATCAACCCAATTACTCTCTAATCTGCAACAGGTACATCTTTCACCTCTTGTCTGGAGTACTTTGAAGTTAAGATTCCACTGCCAGGAAGCTTTAGCTACCTGATCACAATGCCCCATGGCACAGTCCAAATACCTTCTGGACTGCAGGTCTATGTCATAAAAGTTTAGATAGCTTTGCATGGCTTAAAGCAATTTTTGCTGTAATGCATAGTGTTTTTCTGGCCTATATTTGATAGATACACTAGATACACTAGTCTTTTCAGTCCTCAGAGTGTCACTGCTGTTTAAGTAAGAAGTTTCAGTCCCTGGAGCTTTCAAGAGGCTGAAAATTTTTCATAACATATTAAGTCAATTTCAAAGCACAAAAGCTCATAAAATGCCCAGTGGAGAAATTAAAAAGACAAAGAACTAGCTTCTATCTATAAATAGTTTTCTGGGCTTTCTTTACCCAGCTCTATTAGGAAACATCAACTAAACATGAAATATTCCATGAGGGGAGATTGTAATCTTCTTGTTTCTGGATCAGCACTTACTGTATAGCTACATGTCATAATGAAGTGGCAGAGAGAGATGTCTGAACCATCTTCAACTGAGTGGACTTAGTAATAGATCCACATTAGTGTTAGTTTTCCAGGAAAAGTATCCTTGACTGGGCAAAGGTCTGGGCTAATACAGCCATGCAACTTTTGATACCCAAGCTTATTCATTTATTGTGACAGGTAGATGCTCCCGAGTCATTCAAGCATTAGAAAGGGAAGTTCTCAGTTTTAATGAATGGACATTAAATTTGCCATATTTCCTCCATTCATTGGTATGATTCCCATTCCTCAAAACTCTTCATAATCAGCTAGTAATATAGTAGTAGTAGTCATAACAGCTGGGCTCAGAGTGCATGCTCATGTCATTACAACAACATTTAATCATCTTTGAAAGATCATGGTGACTGGGCAAATCTCCTGATAACTGGAAAAAAGCAAACATTATACCTGTCTTCAAGGTCAGTCAACTTAACCTCAGTTCCTGGGAAGGTTATGGAGCAGAGTCCTCCTGGAGACAGGTGAAGGACAAACTTGCAATTGGAAGCAGTCAGAGTGGGTTTATGAAGGTTAAATTTGCTCCTAACCTGATTCAGTGGATGAGAGCAGTAGAGACTGTGTACCTTGACCTTAGCAAAGCCTTCAACATGGTCTCCCATAGTATCCTTGCAGCTAAATTAGTGAGATACATACTGTGTAAGTGAATTATAAAGCAGCTGGAAAATCAACTGAACTGCTGGGTGTAAACAAAGTTCAACTGGCAGCCAGCTACTAGTAGCAACCTTCAGTGATCATTTCTAGGGCAAATACTGACTAATGGCTTTGCTAATGAGCTGAGCAATGGAATGGGTTGCATTCTCAGCAAGTCTGCAGACGATGACAAACTGGGGGAGCAGCTGATATGCTATACTCTTCAACACTATTCAGAATTTGTGAGATTGCTACCAGCATTCTGTGCCCAGTTTGGGGCTTTCCTGTACAGATTAAGTATGAATGTACTGAGATGAGTCCAAGGTAGCCAAGCACAATAAAAGTGATGTGTCCAGCAGTCACATTATAGCTCAGATAAAAATGACAGAAAGTACACTTGATAGCTGCACTTATAAGTCAATGAAAGCTCAGTGGCTATGAATGCCAGCTTCTGACAGAGATGCCACCGAAAGCAAAAGCTCACTTCCAGGTTGTTCCTGCTTTGTGAGTTGTGCAGGTTCAACATTCTTGCCGCCACTGCCTACCTGTCACCATTTCATATCCCATAGTTACGTATTCAAGTGTTGTGCATGTTGTGAGTGGTTTGAACTTCCATGTAATGTGTGACTTTATTGTAGAGTATCTGGTAGTATCTGCATTCTTATATCTTTATATGCATCTCTAGAATCTGAATTCACCTGAAAATGTCTGCCAGTTTACATGTAAATGATGGACATAAAGAATGTGCATGTGAACTATATTAAAATTATAGTTAGATAAAGTCATAATTAAACTGTAGTCTTAACTTTTTAACCAAAGTTCAATATAGCAGTATGTTCTGACTATTGTAGGCCTTTGTAGTCCTTGCCCAATGTGACACTTCTAGTGAGGTTGTGACACTTCTTGTGAGGTGGTGACACCTCTGCCTTTCCCAGCTTCTTTCCTTAGCACCACCATCCCTCCAGTTCTCAGTTCCCTTTCAGTGACAGTATCCACTGCTGAGATGAAAAGTCAGAGGTGAAACAAAAATATTTCCATTGAAGTTGAATGTTTTTATTGAACTAAAAGTACGGGAGCTCAGGACTAGGAACGTTGGCCTAAACAGTACATCAGTGCCTATCATAGGATAAACATGAAGCTGTTTCAGGTGAGTAGGACATTCCCATGAGTAGGACCGTTTCTCATATCTGCCCAGATAAGTGGCCTAGCTGGACAAGGGCAAGGGAAAGTCATGGAGCTTCACATTCCAGGAATTTTGGTCCTAGGGAGCCATCAAAAACCCACACAACTTAAGGGAGTTCCTGGGCTAATACAGAATGAACAACCAGAAAGCAATAGTAAATTAAAGAGACTTTTGTCTCCTCCTGACACTCTTCTCGGATGAACCCAGCTCAGCTTTGGTATCACTGTGGGTTTAGCCCGTTGAATTTGCATCAGAACAAAAAATGATTGCCAACTAATCATTCAAAGACGAGGCAGATTCCAGGGTTGAGGCAGACAAAAGCTCTGTAGTGATCTTTATACACCTAGGTACCAGAATCGAACTACTCATTAATCTTTCCCTAGAACAACCCTGTAGCATGACCTACATCTTACTCATGCTAATAAGGTTTCTGTATATTCCACTTAATTTCATGAATCCTACACTGAAGGTTTCAGTGTTAATAAGTTGTATAGTTATATTCCTTTTGACTGTATCATTCATGATGTATTGTTTTAGAGAGGCAAGTTACACAAGAGAGAATCATTTCATTACTGATAAAAGTGTTCCGACCTCATTAGCTGAGCAAACAGGAGTGTATCTGAACCACAGGCCCTTGGGTATAGCAAACCCTGTCTCAGCCTAAAACTATCTATTGTGAATGGAATCTGCACCACAGAGGTGTTTTTGAGACCTTGGGTGTCCTTTAAAGCCTTTGGCTGAATAGCAAGTGCTGAATGGACACAGAACTGAAATACCTGAAATGAGTGTAAGCTATGGTAAAATATAAAAGCAAAAATACAACAAATGAAATTATGTCTCTCCTTGAAGCACAATAGAGATGCAAACAAATGGAGAAAAATGTCTGCTTACATTTACTGCAGAGGCCCCACTACATGAATTTCATTGAAAGCAAACTTTTCGGGGATGAATTTGTCAAATAAAATTGCAAATGTTTTTCAAATGTCTTTACAATTTTGCTTAACCCTGATTATTAGATGATCTGTAAACTGGAAAATTAACAAATCAAATCACAGAGTTTATACATAAAAATAGTCTTTATTAAAATTTTGTAGACTATTTTAATTCTTATCACTTTTTGCAAGTTGTTGGAATCTTTCCTCCTATGGTACCAAATAACTTGTCAATTTTATGTATTTGACAAATGAGACACATTTATAGTTACCCATTTCTTTCAGACTCAAAATATTATATTTAAATCTAAACACAGTTTGGAACTAGCTCTCTTCAGACATTATTAAAAACATTTAGTGCTATTATAACTTCACTCAGGAAACAGGTTGATTCATTCAAGCAAACTGTGGTGAATGGGGTTTTACATCCCGCTGAGCTATTAAGTTGTAAGGTTGCCTATACATAGATTTTATTTTATTCATAATATATGACATCAACACTTTGTTAAAGGTTTGGGGGATTAAAATAAATAATCTTATAGTAGAATTGGAGGAAGCCATGTTATATTCACAGTTAGGGTCCTATTCTGCAGAGTACTTATAGCCTCAACTCCCATGATCTACCATACAAAAGGCATTCAAGTCTGTGAAGTGTCTGACCCTCTGTTAAAGGAAAGGAATTACTCTTTTCCCATTTAAGTCAATTGGTTTTCAGTTGTTGACTGTAGGAGGATGAGGAATTTTACCAACAGCTTTACAAATCTACTGTTAAGATCCTATGTATTTTAAATTGTTGTGCATATAAGTAAGACTTAGTCAAACAGGAATACGATAACTGCCATAACTATGTCAACTAGCAATTTGTATTTTTACTGTGGACACTCCCCAATGATTTTACAAAGGTAAAGCTATATAATGAACAATTATAGAATTATCTACATAAAATGGATCTTTTTCATTAATCTCATCAGTTAACAAGTATATTATGACCAGAAACATGACTGTTTCTATCCTTTATGGTTTTTATCCAGCTAGAGTGTACATTCTCATAACCAATGTACACATTTAAACTTTTATGCCTAAATGAATGATTCAGCATATGATGTTTATCTTCAGTATAAAGAGATATGTCAAGCATAAATTTACTGAGCTATTTAGGGTGGATGTACTGCCTAATGCAACATGCCTGCTCCAGCTCATGAGATCAGCACTTTGTGGTATAACAGCACTCTGAAGAGTGTCTGAATTTGGCCAGAACAGATTATTTTCCTTAGTGTCTCTACTTCACTGCAATTTTGTTACAAACATAGAAAAGCAACAATAGCTGGGGAAAAAAAAAAAAAAGTGGTATAACTGGGTCATAAACACAGAACACTTGAGAATCCTCTGGCAGTAACATACAGTGGAGAGATACCTTTTCTGATCACCTCATTGTGTTACCTGAGTCCACCAGTAGTCCCTCTTTCAAATCTAGTGCCTTCTCTGTTACTACCTCCCTTTCAAAGGACATAAAGTGTAGAAGAAAATATGCTTGCCTCTTGTCTTTACCAAATTTGAGAAATTCTAAATCTTTCCTACTCCTTTTCAGAAGAAAATACACCAATAAGAATTCTCACCTTCATTGCATAAACCAGACAGGTGTCAACCAGCAGTCTGAACCTAATTTGTGTACGTCACCTCTGCTAGGGGAAAGAAAATCATAATCGCAAGCTGATCTGTGGTCATGTGTGACAAGAATATTTCCAACACTTCTAGGTGATGGCCAGCAAAACACCAACAACAGAGCACAACAATTTAATTCCTAAAATCAGAGAAGGTTATGTTAAGTAAGATAAGGCAAGTGTGCTCAAGTTTCAATTGCCAGGGAGCCAAAATCCTACCAGGGCCATACCTGCTTAAATATTACCTGGCTTGGTGTGACTCTCAAATGAAAGAATGGAGTCGTTAGGTGATTATGCCTGACTTGACATAGCACACCAGCCCTGTAGTTATGCTTCTGTAAATGGCACATTCTGAGTTCCAGTAAATGTCTCATCCACATATGAACAGGTTAAAATGCAGCAGAAAACCAACCAAGAATTGCAGGCCAGCTGTGAAGAGTAAATGGAGTGATAAGATTATTACTGTATTGAGGAAGCAATACAGAAAATCAAAATAAGAATTTGTCTGTAACAAGAAGCTATAGAGACCCTGGTGCCTGGCCATTGACTAATACTATGTTTTCTCATAAGCGTCATTTATTTCTGCTGTTCATTGACTTGCTTCTTACTAAGACTTTGAAACAGAAACTTTTTCTAGTGCATTAGTGCATCTGAAGCTGTCACACAGTGCAGCTGCCCTTCACTTTTCCAGAGACACACTAGCGTGTGGCAACATTCATGTTCTGGCCTGCCCCAAGAAAGCACAGTGGGCAGGAATACGTTTGTTTTTAAAGTGCTACTTATTCTAGTTTATACTCTCAAAACTGTATAAACAGGATCACAAACACAAGTTACCTAGCAGAAAGCCAGGACATAAATTTAGCTTGGCTTATTTTACAGTAATTCATTCACGTGCCAAGGACTTGTAAAAATGTTGTTAATGATGAATTCACCATTACTGTTTAAAAAGGTAATTTCTTGGTGCAACACGCAGGAAAGTCTACTTCTCAATGCCATGTGTTTTTATGCCTTTCTCTCAAGATCTCAACATGTACATTTTAAAGCACATATTTTACCATTCCTTTCATGTTTTGTAAACATTTGCAATGATACCACTTGTGAACATCTTTGATGGTGCTTTTTAGTTTTTCTGCAAAATGCTTAAGAATTGGAAACCATGCAGTCTGCTGAACTTGATTCACAACTTATATCTCCATGTGTTATTGTTAGCGCTTAGTAGCAAGTAGAATTATCCCCATCTAGTAGGTGTAGCATGGCATCTGTTGAGTCCATTGCCCTCAAAGAGAAGTTAGCATGGAGAGCCTCATAGCCAGAAAATTTGTAACTAAGTAAGGCAAGGCACTAATTCTCTTAAATCTATGCACATGCTTTTTTGTGGAAATGAACAAGATGTGTGGAGAGACAGGTTTTCTCAATTACCAGGGTTAATATTCATGTGCAAATACAGACTCAGCTAAACCCCACACATATGTCGTAATGTCTACATTCGTCATCCTTTTTTTTTTAACGGGGTATACAATATTAATCCAAAATACCCATAAAAGACTGACTTCAAAAATCACACTTTATAGCCTGCCCCAGGAATGTTGGCATTAAATTGCTTTAGACTGAGAAAGTTTCATTGTGATCAGGACCCAAGAGATATAAGAGGACCATAAAGTATGGGTCATAGTGTGAGTTTATAAGCTAGACTTCTACTTAATTTAAATTATAGTAGCAGTGTAAGAAGTTGTGGTTTACCAATAGTACTGCTATGCCTTGAGTTAAATGCTTTCTTTCCACTGGCAGCTTCAAGTACCTGCCTCTCATGGAAGAGTTACATTCCTTATGTGTACGTGTCCTGTAATTCATCACTTGAGAAAAATAAAACTTCATTATCAGACATAAGAACAAGTGCTGCTGACATCTCGTCTGAAGAAGCTGTGCATGTATTTCAGTGGCAGCTCCATTTCAAGTTCCTCTTTGTTCCTGGATCAGTGCCAGTGTTCAAATCTCTGCCTGAAGCTGGCACATGCTGCTTCTAAAAGGAGCAAGAGTTTAACATCTCTATTGAAAATTAAAGTGTGCCTTGTGATTGGATTAGATGTGCTAAGTATAATTCTATGATTTATAATTTATTTAGTTGGACATCACAAATCACAATTAGAAATACCATAAGATTAATCTTTTTTTTTTCTTTTTTTTTTTTTTTAAGTTCTGGGATGTATCTGCTCAACTTTTGAAGCATAAGGATATCTTAACGAAAGAGGATAGACTATAACAGATAAACTAGGTCTGCAATCTTTTGCCATATCTGTTTGGTGGTGTTTTTAAAAGATTAAAATGACAGAAAAAGCCTTGATCAAATCCAGTAAGCTCTAGAGTTTAACCTAGATGTCTAATACCACAGTATACTACCCTGGCAGGAATATCAAGGGGAAAATCAAAGCAAAAAGCATTTTACTTTACCCCTTTGTATGTGAAACTCAAGTCATTCTGATTTTACCGATGCTTACAATATTTGCTTTCTTGTGTTTTCTTTAGCTTTGATTATTGACTTACACGATATGTCAAGCTACACTTCTCTTTCAGTGGATTAGTTATTTTCAAATAAAACATCTATTGCAGGAATATGTTGAATTTAACAGAGGATAATTTTGAACAAGAAGTGCATACATATCCTCTAATATGGCTGAAATTTTCAAATTGGGACTTTTGAGAGATTATTTTTTTCCAATTTCTATATGTTGTATCAAAATACAAAATGTCAAAGCCTGAACGATAGATTTTAAATTTATTAAAACAAAATATTTTTATGTGTCCTTTGTTTTTACTTTTTATTGCATTTTGCAATGCAAAAATCTTGAATCCTATGAATCAGAGAATTCAGTTACTATAATTATTCAGAATTCAGTTATAAAATTTTATAAATGATAATACTTTCTGGCATGATCTGCTACCTTTTTCTGGCTAAGAAGTCTTTTCTGTCCAAATGCACAAGGTAGGTGGCAGTTTCAGCTGATTAAAATGCACAGAGGTGCTAAATGTGGCTGTTCATTTACTCAAATTACGGTTCTGTATTGCCTTCTGTAGAAGTTGTGAACATGAACCATATGGGGTGGGGAATCGGGGCCAAGGCCACGTCTGTATTACTGATATAAAAGTGGACCATAGTTCAGTGAGACTTCTTGGAACAGGATGAATTTCAACTGTCTTGAAATCAATTGTAGTTATATCAATGATCATATAGCATACATTGATATTTAACTCTAAACATTATGGAGATTAGCCTTTCATGTGGATCAGCTGCTCTTAAGCATTTTCTCCAGCATTTTCACAGAAGACTTTATATAAAAAGTCATTACATTCAGGTAATACTTGTGTACTTGTCCTCTCCTCCACACTGCTGTTTTGTCTGTGCAACTCTCCTGAATTTAGTGTGATAATCCTGATTTGTGTCACAGCTAAGCCTTTCCTAACTCTTTCAATTCTAATTGCTTAGAAGTGGACTGATTTGACAGTCTGCGACCAGCCTCCTCTTGCTGATAACACTGTTCCTTTCTTTCTCTTCCCCCTTTCCCTCCTCTTTAAAGAAAACAATGGAGTTTCAGGGTAAGGTGACCCTGGCATAATACATGTTACAGATCTGAGAGTACTTTTACAAGATGCTGCCCATTTACAAAGGTAAACTATAAGCATCAATAGGAGATGAAGGGTCTTACAATACAGCAACAACTTGTCTTAGGCAAGTGTTAATGGGTGGTTTCTGAAACACCTACTGCAGCATTCCAGCATTCTCAGCATTATACACACCTTGACTCTGCACTATTGTATCTCTGGTAAGGAAAGAGAGAAGTTGTAGAAAATAAAGGGAATGTAACACAGAAACGACCTGACCAAATAAATAAATAAATAAATGCACAGCTCACTCTGGTTCTCAAACGAATGGATTTTGTACTTGTTGCCTATCTATAGCAGGTTTCTCTATCTGTGAGATCGCGTTAAGAGATAAACCTGGAAATGAAAATTCATGTCTAAATGCCTGGAAACATTGAAAATAAGGGCCCTAAAATTGTCCCCAGTTGATTCAGGTACAGCCACACTGCATATTTCATCAGGATCCCACACTATCCTTTGCCAGTGCCTAATAAAATATTTCTAGCAATGTCCTCACTTGGCTGCAGCATCATGCAATGATCTCACTACATCAGGCTGAAAAGGGAATTACCTGATTTTGTGTCATAATCCTCTGTTTGTAGCAAAAGTGGACCAAATTTACCATGAGATCTCTCTTGTGAGCTATGGTCTTTTTTCATAATTTTTCCCAGAGTCTTAGAATCATTTACTAGCAGCCCATAAGGGGCACAAGGAAAGTGCTTGTCCTTCCGACCCAGCCACCTAAATGTCTGTGCAGAACAGGACTGTGCCTCCTCCTCTAAGCTTAAAGAGGATTTGAAGAGCTTCTGGGCTCCACCCATGTGAAAATTGTCTCAAAGGCACTATCAAGGGAGGGCACAAACAAGCAGGAGAATCCTCCAACAATTTGAGTATGTGCTGATGTGAGAGGGGAAGCAATTTTTTAAAATAAAGTATTAATTTCAGGTGGCAAGTAACATAAGCGTTTAGCTTAACAAAGACCAAAAATATTTTACTAATTTCCAGTACAAAACACCTTTATAGAAGCAAGGTGAAAGCAAATATCTGACTCACTAGGCAGTTTCCAGAGATCAGGTGTTAGTGTCTTGTGGTCTTGGAGCAGTCCAAGACATTTGTTTTCTCTTGAACAATGTGGGGCACCTAATGGAGAGCTAGGCTAGACTATTAGTAGTACTGAGGCAAAAAGTTAGGTGACCCAACTCAAATGCCATAGCCCTGCACAAAAGCTTCCACAGCATCAGTTTTTGCCTGAAGCAACATAAAATGCACCACAGCGATGCTCAAAATATTACTACTGGGTTGGAGAGATTTCTTGAACTTGCAACTGTTGCTTTGCATCCTATCACTTGTCACCTGAGAAAAGAGACTGATATCCTCCTCTCTGCAGAGTCCTTTCAGGTACTCATAGACAGTGATGAGACTTCCCTTTTCTCCAGACTAAACAGCCCCAGTTCCCTCAGCTGCTCCTTGTAAGTCTTGTTTTCTAGCCTCTTCACTAGCTTAGTTGTTCTTCTCTGCATGTGCTCAAGCAACTCAATATCCTTCTTGTAGTAAGGGGCCCAAGACTGAACACAGTATTCAACGTGCAGCCTCACCAGTGCCAAGTAGAGAGGGATAATCACTTCCTTAGTCCTGCTGGCCACACTATTTCTGATACAAACCAAGATGACATTGGCCTTCTTGGCCACCTGGGCACACTGCTGGCTCATATTCAGGATGCCCAAGCCCTTTTCTGCCAGGCAGCTTTCCAGCCACCATTCCTTAAGCTTATGCTGCTGTGTAGGGCTGTTATGACCCAGTTGTGGGATCTAACACTTACCCTTGTTGAATGCCATACAAGTGGATGAAGCCCATTGATCTAGCATATCCACATCCCTCTGCAAAGCCTTCCCTACCCTCAAGAAAATAAACAGTCCTGCCTAACTTGTTGTTGTCCACAGACTTACTGAGGGTGTACTTGATCCCCTCAGCCAGATCATTGCTAAAAATGTTAAACGAAAGTGGTCCCCATACAGAGCCCTGGAGAATGCCACTGGTGAACGGCTGCCAATTGGATTGCTATGACTCTTGCAGCTTGGCCATACAGCCAGTTTTTCACCCAGTGAACTGTATGTCTGTCCAAGCCATGAGCAGCCAGTTTCTCCAGGAGAATACTGTGGGAAACAGTGTCAAATGTTTTATTAAAATCCAGGCAAACAACATCCACGGCCTTTTCCTCATTTACCAAGCAGGTCATCTTGTCTTAAAAGGAAATCAGGTTAGTCAGGCAGGACCTGCCTTTCATAAGCCCATACTGGCTGCATTTGATCACTCAATTTTGAGACATTCCCATAGGCAAGGCTATCTAGCTCCTGATGAAAGATGCCTTGCCTGTCTTCTTCATGTTGCCATTAAAATCTCAAGCTAGACAGTTGGGAGTAGGAAGGGACCCAGGTGAGATAGAATGAAGAGGGAAGGGGTGGGGGAGAGCCATGTAGCACAGAGGATGGTTTGCATTCACATTAAGCTCCATTTCTCTATTTGTGTTTTTTTGTGTGTGTGTGTTTTTTTTTTTTTTGGTTGGTTGGTTGGTTTGGTTGGGTTTGGTTTTTTTTGCATATTAGTTGCGGCCAATACTGTTACCTTTTCCAAGCAGTTCAGCTGGCATGCTGGCTGCTGGGAGACAAAGCAAGCCAAAGCAGCTTCATGACACTATGAACGAGTTGCTGGGAGGCTGGGTACATAGCATTCTTGGGTAACCTAGAACCTCATGGTATCAACTGACTGGATGGGAATGGAATGTATCAGACAAGAAACTACTCAGCAAGGTACTCTGCAGACTGTTTTCTGACCTAATGAAGCTTGAAGCTGTATCAAAGGGCAACATGGAACAGATCTCCCTTTGTGCCCTTATAATCAAAGGAAAAGTCTTTTCAACATCAAGGTACAATGAATAATGCCAGAAAGGAAACCCCTTTGACTACAAAGCATTCAGGCTGCACAGAATACCCTCAGGGATTACTATATTCTTCAGAAATTGGGTGTCTTTATGTATTTAGGAATTACTTCTCCTGTTCATTCCACTGCTATGTTGACTATTTTCCAGAAATGCTTTTTTTTTTTTTTTCCCCATTACTATCGTCAGCATACGATGACATGGTCACCTTGGATATGGACAAATTGATTAAAAGCATTTCTGAAGTCTGAACCATTTACTTTTGGTATTAAAAAAAAAAAAGGGGGGGGGGGGGAGAATAAATATGTTTCCTGGTTGCATGAAAAGTTAGATGAAAAACATTTTGCATATTATTTCTATACTGTGAATGCATATTCAAAATATTCAAGTTACCACAGTAGCTTGACTCTGACACTAATACAACAACCACCAGTCTTTAATGGAGAAGAGATGTATTTTTATGTGCCGTGACATTTTTAAACTTGAACATCACAAATGTAGGTGTTAGTTCTCACAGTCTGGTGTATTTTTAGACCTCTAAAAATTTTGGGTTCAGGAATTGCCTTCTTTCAACATCTTGCTGTGTCATGGCCTCTTCTCTGCAACTGCAAATGTTTAAAAACAATTTTTTTTTCTCTCTGATTTCTTCTTCCTGAAATGTTTAAAAACATTTTTTTTTCTCTCTGATTTCTTCTTCCTAGCATTTCTGTCTAATTATAAAATAAGAAATAACAAATAGAGGAAAAAATACCCAAACTGTGCACGTACACATTAATATCTAAAATACAGGAAAAAAAAATGAAGGTATGTTATTTACCACAGATTCTCTAATTCAGACTATGATTTTCTATGCAATTAGCAGTTTTGCAAGTTTCCTGCAATGCTAGAAAGGCTGCAGCCCACTTCAAACTTTGAATTGCATTTCAAACCAGCAACAAGACTTTATAATTACACTTAAATATGATTGTTATGTAGTTGGACTTTCCAAGTGAATTGAAAAATGTTGTAAGAATTTGAGTTATGTGTGAACATCCAGAGCATATTTCTTGTTCTACTAGAGCTTCAGTAACCTGTTGAAATACCTACAGAAATGCATCGTCCCCAGTATATTTTGAGAAAGCAACAGAAAAGAAAAAATTCTTTGAATTTTAGAGATGATTTTGTTTTAATATTTTAAAGCATTACTTATGGTAATCATTTTCAGTTGGTTTGCATTCACTTTTAAAAGTTAGTTAGAAGGGCTCCAACTGAGCCTTTATTAAGCATGTTTTTGTAGTAAGATTTCTTCTGATTAATATTGCAACTGAAATTGCTTGAAAACTTTCAGTGTCTGCGGTTGAATGTAGTTTTGAAGACAGGCTTTCACATCTGTTTTAAAAGAAAGGACACCAGTGACATTATGGTCAGGTTTTCTGGAGGGTGCAGATGAAAGAAGGAAAAGGGGAGGGACAGAAGGAGAAGTTTTATTTTCAGAATTTATTTTGAATGTCTCAGGCATGGTTAGTTTGATTTTTCATCTTGTGTTCCAGACCACAGGTGTTTCCCATTAAGACAAGTGAACTGACTTTAACGGTATCCTGCAGAGCTGTGGGCACAGAATGCCTTCTGTGAACTGCCAATAATTATTTGTCCTGGCTTTGTTTCTGGAGGTTCTACTTAAATTGGTTCAAAAGCTGGTAATCTGTTTCATCCCTGATGATTAACCCCCTTGAAAAAAAAGGAGGAAAAGAAAAGTTAGTGTGCTTCTACATAATTGAGCAAAATAAAAGAGCTCTTGTAGTATCTTTGTTAAATTAGGGAATGATTTTTAAAGTGTGATAAAAGGAGACTTTGGAAGAGTACTCAATATGTAGTGCTATTAATAAGATAGCTCTACCAATTCCCTCAACAGTCTGTGCTGCAGACAATGGGACTGGTAATAAATTTAATCCTGATAGGACCTAAAACATTTACTATTTACAAATGATTAGATCTAAAATGTGCTACCTGAAATATAAGCTCCAAGTAGTTACTTAAGTTATGATTAGATTTACAAACCTTATGCAGCCTGTCATCTCTCAGGCAAGGCCACATAGACATTTGTTCACTGATTTCATGGGTCTTTGGTTCATACCTTTTAAGAGCTTCAAAAACCTATATAAAGGTGTAAGTTCTTGTGCTGCAATTTTTGTATCCAGGTTACAAAATGAAAAATCTTTCTTATTTTCACCACTCTCTGACCACAAACCCCGCAGTTTAAAATATCTTCTGAAAGCTTCAGTTCAGCAAAACACTCAAATGCTTTGCAATGTCAGGGGCCATGAGAAGTGCTGCTTCATAGTAACTATTCAGAACTTTCCAGGATAATTTTCAGAAGATCAAAGAAGACAAAGATCGATCTCCTTTATAAAATGCATTTTTATATCTGTATAAAATGCTAAATTTTTAATTTAACAGCATTTGATATTTGCCTATGCCATCTCAAGTGACCATATAACTGAACTTGGAAGATGAAGTGCCACTGTGAGCTAGCCATTTAAAAATCCTGTTCACAATGTTCTCAGTTATACTTTCACTTGGGGCTTGGCATGATCTTGCACAGATAATGCATCTAACCAATAACCAACAATCATTCTGTCTTCTACTATAACATGGGCTACTGTGCACGGACATGCAAATTCCATTGTCATCTGTATGATTTGCAATGAATAGATTAAAGAGGGAAATTCAGCGAAATCCTGATCCTATTGACATTGAATTCAATAGGAAAATAGTTTGGAATAAAAATACTATTAGGTGATATCTATTGATATGTAAAAACTAGTTCAGTCCACCTCTACTTTGATGTTTTTTCCTAATAAATTTGAGTGCACTTCTATAGGCAGTGAAAAACAGAGTGTATTTTATCTTAAAATTAACTATTGTGCAGTCACTTAACTCATATATTTCATACTTTTGAGACTTTTAAGAAGTTCTGCAATAGCATAACTTCAGAAAAGTACAGCACAACAGAAGCTACAAGTGGTATTACCCTGTCAATCTCCAGGGAACATCAAAAAAGTGGTTGACAAGTATATTGAGACTTAAAAAGCAAAACTCCTGATGACACATGACGAGTTGAAAATGTAAAATAACATAAAAAGTATGGTTGCTTTGCTCTTTCTGTTCTACAATTAAAGAGACACAGGTTATGGTTATGCTGTGGTCAGTTTTCAGGAGTAAGATACTTTCAGCCACAGGCTCAGACATGGCGATAGGTCTTGCAAGCCCAAGGACATGTCTCCATGCTTTCAGCAATGAAAACATTTAGATAAGACACTGAGGCAAGACATGGACGGAGATAAAATATCACACTTATAGCTACTCTGAACTATACAGACCCAGCCCAGGTGGGACAGGGTATCTTAGAGAGCCTGAGTTATCTGTCATCACACTAAGATATTGCTAATAATATTGCTGCTGGTACCACCAGTACTATTGGCTCTTGTTGTGAACTCTCAAACTCACAGATGCAGCAAGGTAAATGCCCAGATGTGTTTTTCCCAGAAACATACGTCATCATTCCTCTCCAGACCAACATCTTTAAAGGTACTCCAGATACATAGAGTTCCTAACCATCTCTGTCGGTACCATTTAATCATATGAATATATTCCGCTGCCAAGATCCTCTTCAAAAAGGTGGAAGTAGTCTTTGAAGAACATACTGTGTGCAGTACCTACTTCACAGAAGAAGAAACATTTTAAACTAGGGATCAGACATTTTTTACAAAGACCTGAAACACAAATTAGAGAGTGCTATAAGGACATGACTATATATTATGTCCAATTATTAAATGCTTTTTCTGTCAGGTTGAGTGCACTTTTGTTGAATGATTTCATCCATTCCAGTCCATCCATCCATAATTTCATCATATTTGAAGTAGATTACAGTTAACACATTTTAAATTGATACCACAAAGGCAGCTAGTATCTCTATAAGGTAACAAGAACAGATTCCATCAAGCCACAAACATGCTGATATGAGCTCTGCAGCAAATAGTCAGTCTGTGTAGCCTAGGTACCTTTAAAAGCCACATCAGCTTCCACTTATTCCAGGGTAAATATTACTATTCTAAGAGGAAAGGGTCAAACCCCTGATAGAGTCAGCTGTCATTCTAAATATAGTACAATTGTTTTGTTTTGGTTTGCTTTGTTTTGTTTTGATTTGTTTTGTTTTTAATCCTGATAGTAAAACAAAGTAAAAGGAAGAATAATGGAAGATGAGCAAAACAATGACTGGGATTTTAGAGGAAATCTACATTGCTATTTTAGTTTGGCTCATGAGGGAGCTTACGAAGCAAACATCTCCCTCAGCCCCAGCCACTTTGCTTTGGTTCAGGTTGCAGAATGGCCTCAGGGTGCAGGAACTGGATCTTTTTCATGTCAAATTCAAGTGAAAGGGACACTCCACGACTGCAGCGAATGTGACCCAGGTGTTCATTCGGTTTACAGGATCAGATTAGACATAGTCCAAAGCAGTTTCCTGAAGTGCATCAGGAGTTTTGTTCTCCAGCCCCTACCTACTATTGTTGACTGAGCTTTACTTACCTCTTTAATTCCTCCTGTTAACGAGAAGTCAAACAATTGCCATATAAGTATTCTGATTTTCCTTTTCAGGGTTACAACTCCATTCAGCCCATGGGGAAAAAATAAAAATAAAAAAATAAAAAGTTTATGAAGCTAAAGAAGACAAAATATGGTGTACCAATGGGTTAATAAATAGAAAGCAGAGTGATACCTACAGGAAGCTGGGTCTTCTGCTGATGTAAATCGGGTTCCCTAGGTTGACTTTAGTGGAGTTATGCTGATTTACATTATCTGAGTATATAATGCAGTATATTCCAGTAATTCAGATGCTGATTTTAGCTAGAAGTATGCATATTATAAACACATGTTGGGGCCCTGAGGGTACTTCTGGTAATGTTATTGATTCTTTGAGAAAAGCATGCTGGGGTCACTATAGTTTGCGCACATGTACATTTGCATTATTGGAATTTAAGATAGCTCATCTGGAGCCGAATGTCTTTTTGTATCTTGAAAAGTGTCAATCACAAGTAACAAACTTCCAAGTAGTATCTAGTGGCTTATGGTAATAACTGGTAAGTACAAGAGTAATAGAGAATGAAACACAGGGAAATTAAATTTAAATAGTTTTTACTACTATACACACTATTTTTATTACAGCAACAACATCTCCACAACCTAACATCACCTTTTGCTTCTGTTTTTCTATACACCTAAAACCAACTTAACATGTCTTTAAGCAACATATCTGCAGAGTATTTATGTAGGGACCACAGGACAAGGGATTTAACTCCTCAGTCAAAATACACTGAAGTCACTGAAATTTCTTTTAACTTCTCTGAGCTTCAAATGACTCTTACAATAGTTTACTGCATTTAAACCACAGCCGAACAGCTTTAAAACTGACAAGGAGACTTCATCTTAGTGTTATAAATACGCCAATAAAACATTTTTAAAGAGTAGACTTATACCAGTGTTAAACAGATTTTAAATGCAGTTGCATTGTGTGAAAGATTATGTCAATAGTTATCTTTCTTCTCTTATAGGTCAGATTGATATTAAATACCTTCATGCTGATATGAATGTTCCTGCAATAGTGGTGGACCATTTTGTACCATGCTTCTTACAGCCATTCAGGCTGTGGACTCAGCTATAGCAGAGTCCCAGTTTCAAGTTCCTGGGCACCACCACACCGCAACACAGAGACACCTGGAAATGGAGAAAACATGCTTAAGGGATTTATTTTTTTAAGATGAATACCTCATCTGAGTCCATAGGTTAGCGAGCATATTTTAAAAACTTGGGGGGAATCAGTCACTCTGGTAGAAGAGTTATTTAACATAACTTTATCATTATTCTCTTATCAAAAGATCAGGAGAATGATGAAATAACTCATAGTATGATTCAAACCCCAAGTAAGAAGTCTGATATAAAATTAACAGAATAACTAGTGCAGTTTTGCTATCATGCAAAGTTTCTTTCACTTTAAGTGACTGATTTCCAAAGGGCTTTCTTCTCTTAAAAGTTGGTAGTGACATTATAGTTATTTCATTTAACTGTCCATCAGCAACTGGCAAATTTCAAACTGACACTTACTTTGGCTCCTATTGATCACATTCTTTTCACAGCTGTTACTTGAATTTCCTTTACAGATTTTATTAAATTTATATGAACATTGAATCTGTGTCAAATATGACCTAGGAATGACCCTAAACATAATGAAAATCAAAACCATTTCCCTGTTTTCATTACTAGATTTTAACCAATTACTTCAAAATGAGCTCCCTCCCAATATTTTTTTTTTCAAAGTGAAAAAAAAAATATTTTTGTGCCATAAATGATGAAATGGACACACAGTGAAAATGAAAAGGGCACACAGTGCCAATAGTAAACAGAAAGCAGACAGCATATTAATTTTTTCCCCAATAATATTTTTCAAGTACTTTTTTATTGATTATATATCTTATGGGGAAAATTTTTACTTGTTGCATATCATTATATAAATTGAGTATATGGCTTACAGATTTTAAATAAGCTAGCAGAGTAGAGGAGACCAGAAAAGAACTGCACAGGGGGAAAGGGAGATTTGCAGAAACATGCATATTTCCAGAGCCAAACATTTGAAGGAGTGATTTTTATAGTTCAGCTGGGACAGTACTGGTCTGTACACTTCCTTTGGTGTTTTTTTAATCTTCAAGATTTACATTCTCAAACAAAATATTTATAAATGGAATCCCACTTGTATGGTTTGAAAAAGAAATGTGCTAAGAGCTCAGTTACCAGAGAACAGTGTAATGAGTTCAGAAAATGTATGCTTGAAATTTATTTTAGGTTTGTAAATTTTAAGAGATTTTTACCTTCTGGGAGTAATGTGAGCACTTTCATAATAGCCCTCTGAATTAAAAGGAGAAAAAGGCTGCAGATTTAAATTATACAATCCAATAGAAAAAGTGTTCTTATAGGAGTCTGTCAGATGATGTCTTGGATCGGTGGACACAGTCATAAATATCCAAATAATAGATCAACTTGTAAAATTTTTTATCTAAACACTAAATATGTGTTGGTTGTTTTGTTTGTTTGTTTGTTTTGTTTTGTTTTGTTTTGTTTTCTTAAATCATTCACCGATCTAGTTTTGTACTTGGATGATATTCTCAATAACATTTCCATATGACTGATCAAGACAACCAAAACCAGTTACCCATCTGTCTCTGGCTTTATAAGCGGGTTTATCATGTGCAAGCATGAAGCAAACACGAAGCAAGATAGATGAAGGGCAGAATAATGGTGCAATTTATTCCACATCTAATATCCTTAGAGTAGGGTAAGGTTGGTTACCTGCAAGTAATATAATAACAGCATGGGGAGGTAAAATAATCTAAATTAATCTGTTTTAGCTTTCCTGGTGGAGCCCTCCATCTGGTCACTCTTATTCAGAACAAAAACACGTGTGTCCCATATAATCACTTTCAGAATGACCACGTGGAGAGCTGCACTGGCACAGTTAGATTGGTATAACTTCCCTTTACAGAAGAGTAAGTGAATGTGACAGTAATGAACAAGGGGAAACTCTGTAATAAGAACCCCAGTGATTTTCTTGAAGTTACACAGAATTTCTTTAGTTAAACAGGCATTTCAATCCCCAGCCAAGGACTTAACAAGAAAGTTACCCTGCTTTCTTTCCCGAGTTAGTACAGCACCCAAAGCTCATGCTTAAATGATCTGACTCAACACAACTCGTATTAAAGCAAGGGCTGGTCTCAACTACCATACTTTCTCTAGGCAGAATTCATGCGGGCATGCCAGAGCTGGCTTTAAATCAATTAGGTACACTGTGGTCAACTACCATAAATCCAGAACTCAGGCTAAGCTGCAGCCTCTTCTCCCCAGTTCTCCAAGAGCTGAAAATACCCTTTCATCATCAGCCTTTGCTAAACTCAGCTGAAGTACCATGCTGGCAGTTCCTGAGATAACTAAAACTTCTTCAGATATAGCATACAACCAGCCTTTGCTAGAATTCAATAAAAATTCATTTAGCTTAAGCACATGCTTAAAATGAAACAGGCATATAATATTTGCAATTAATTTAGATGTAAAGATCTTAGTTTGTGTCATGAGCTCAATAAACAGCAATTAGGTGGTGTTTGCCTGGAGTAGGAAGAATCTCCTAGAAGGACAGTAATTAGAAAGAGCTGAAAAACATCCACAACTGTAGTTACAAGGATTGTTTAATCTACAGTTGCATATTCCTAAAATTGGGAAGCAAGTTTAAACCCAAAGATTTGGCATTATCTTGTAACAGTTTGCAATCTGTTTTATACCTTTCATCAGCTGAAAAGAGAAAACCTGAAGGATTCAAATGGAAAAACAACAACAACAACAACAAAAACTATACATGAGAACAACCTGTTTGAGGATAAAATGGAATATTCCAAATACAGGGTCAGCTATCTCTTTTGGGGAACAAACCTCAGACATATGCTAGTGAAAATCTGTTTGCAAATTTTGGACTTTGAAAAAAAACAGAACAGATTAAACATACAAGTGATAACTTCTAGTGTGACTCTTTGTGAGAAAAAAAAAAAAAAAGGCAGAATTTTGCACAACTTGTAGGTGTTGTATTTGCCCATGGGGAGACCAGCAGTTGAGAGAGAATTACAGTAGTCAAGCTCAAAAAAATTCCAGCTGAGCTGTTTGCTGCTCTTGGCATTTTAGGTTCATTGGAAATGTTTCATACATCATCACCAATAATGACAGCAACAGAAAACAAGTTCATATTAGAAGCCTTGCTAATGACTTTGCTGTTGCTGAAAAATAAGGGAAAACTGATTTTCTTAAACTGGCATAGGCAAAGCTGGACAGAGCAAAAGAAAAATGAAAAATCAACAAATGAATAAATTAATTTTTAAAATGCTGAGTTTACAGTTCTTTAATATATACTGTTTTTATTTATATTAAGAAAACGGTATATTCAGAAAATATCTGTATAGAATGAGTTCCTACAGACAAAAGCTAACATTCCTCCAATCATCCTTGTAAGGATATCTCTCCCTTTAAGGCTTTGGCTGGAATTACATACCACTGAAGCCTTCTGACAAACATTTTGCCAATCAGCTGGATATATGTTAATCAGCCTTAGTACAAGCATTGCTTCACTCTTTCACACAGCTTCTTTCCTCTGATGTTTGTTAGCTAACCTGTTGTTTAATTAAGGACTTGTCTTAGTTATAAGTTCAGACACTGACTTCTCATTAATCACTAACTAACATAATACAAATCTCTAATCATTCAGTCTTGATTCTTTGTCATCAAAGGACCTCGCTCTGTTATGATAATGAGTTTTTAATAACTTGAAGCTCTAACACCAAGGCTAAGCTGAAGACCACTCGAATGGTCCCAGAACTGTCATATGATAGGAGCATTGGGTCTCATTAGTAATTGAATTACCATTAACTTTTGTATTTGTATTTGTTACTTTTGTTCATTCAGAATAGCACTTTTTTTTTCAATGGGGCAGCAAGCATTTTAAGCCAGTTACACATCCAAAATTTCCTGCATTTCCAGATGACAGAATTGGGCTGAAATCAACTATAGCATGTCCAGGATTTTAGCGCAGATATTTTGCTTCTGATTCTCCTGAGATGCTTGCATTTAAAAAAAAAAAAAAAAGTATTTTTTTTTTATAAGCGGGTAGAAGAATTATTGCCTCTAAGGGTAATCCTATCTCTTTGATATAGTACAAAAATGCCCTACCTCCTTTTGAATGCAGGTTTGTAAATCACAGAGGCTTTTAATATTCTTTCATAATATTTCTGATATTTTGATTTCAGTAACTTACTCAAAATACAAGGTATTTGCTGATGCCAACATAAAAATAAAACACAGAGATATAGGAGCAAGACACAGAGTTGCTCAGAACAGTAAAAATACAGCCTTTATAGTAAACGTTAAATGCTGTAGCTATCCATAAGCTATGAAACCTAGTTCCAAGGCAAGTGTTAATATCACTGGAGCTGTTACAGAATATAGACCAGAAAGAGTCTGCAATACAGGATAATGTGAAAGTATATCATTTGGATGAGCTAATACTGTATTTATAGTCTGGAATTGCTGTGGCCCTGCAACCATGGTTGATAACTGAGAATGATCAGTCCTTTTTGACACTAAGATGTGATCTTTCAGACAAAGACTTATCTAATCCTTATGCTACTTTTACTCCTAAATTTCCCTTAAATAAAGAAGGTATTTTGGAGTGTTGATATATGTTAGTGTGTTAGAAAATGTCAAACTATTTTGCTGATGTAAAACTATTATTTCGCTGATTTAATTCACAAAAGTAAGATGAAGATAAGGAAATGCTTCCTAAGGCTGTAGGACAATGAAAGCTCAAGTTTATACAGGTGGTGTTAGCAAATGATACATTTTCAATCTATCTTGTGAATCTCGGTACTGGTAAAGGATGAATATTACACGTTTCTTAGCACAACAGATTTGGAATGTCAGAATTGAAGGTCAGTTACTCTTTCCATTAAAAAAACTCATAATGTAGGAATTTATATAAGCTGTGTTTTAATTTTCATTGATCTACAATTTTGCAATCAAATTCTTTGAGATGCTGCAACATTTGGGGAGTTTGCAATTATTCAGTCTATCTTTCTCAGGATGTGAAACAGTTTGAATACAAGGCTGACCATCTGAAAGCACTGTTTGAAGGCTTTCAACAATATAGTCCATCCCCACAAAATTTATGTAATCAGGGGATCTGCTGGCTCTGTTTCCAATTTATAAATACATATATATATATATATATGGCATATATGGAGCAGAATAATGTTTCTCTATATGAAACACCTGCCTATGTCAAGTAGTGCTTTTCACTACATGTTAACCTAACAGATGAATGGGAGGAGTCATGACTACATTCACTGAACAGAAGTAACGGTCCATAATCATTTGAATCAGGAGAGAAAAGCTGGAAATAATGACTGCAGAAGCTCAAATTATTTCTTACACATCAAAGGCAGATAAGAGTGAACAGATCTCTTTTCTTGCCAAAGCCATGAGATGAATGTAGGTTCTCATCCTACAAGCCATGTGCAGAAGATTGCTGTGGACAGAATTAACAGCACGGCCACAGGGAAACTGCCAAGAGAAGGATGCTTTGGTAGAATGAGACTTGGGGCTTAAAGGCCACGGCCCTCAACTCTGAGTGACTACAGAATTTGACCATAAGCTATTGCAATGAGGGTAATGTAGTAGATAGGCTAACAACTAACTCACACTCAATGTTATGCTTTGTTGATGGTAAGGAAAACTTTGAGCTAGATGCATATATAATGTTTACATAACATAAAAAGCTTTAGGCACCTTTAAAAAGTTTTATAACAAAGTATAACTTTTTAAACCTTCAGACAGTTCTGTAGACAGAGGTGCAATAACTATCTTTACACTACAATTTTCCTAATTATGTTTGATTTCTTTTACTGGAGAAAATATCCCATTCTTATGTGAACACAAGAGATCCTGATCTAGTGGATGACATCCCGGCCCACGACAAGAGGGTTGGAACTTGAAGATCTTTACGGTCCTTTTCAACCCAAGCCATTCTATGATGATTTCAATACATTTAATGAATGACTTTGTTCACTTCTACATATATTGGCATCTACTCTTCTTGTAAAATTATAGTATAAATGGAAGAAGGGGATTGAACTGAAGTATTAGATGAACTTTTTCATGGGATGTTTTGTTGGCTTCAGTTGCCTCTCTTTATACCATTATGTTTGGGAAACTTGCTTCATATTATTGCAGAGAATATTTGTTCCCTTTCAATGGGGTTCAGACAGAGGTTTTATATTCTCTTAAGGACAATAAATGTCATGATGCTTTTGGGTAGTTTTCCATTGTATGTGGTCCTGTCCACCTCTTACCAAGTTTTGACTGTAGAGTCAAGATTTTTGGACAAGGTTACTGGGAGGAGATGGACTAGATCACTCTCTTCTGCTGTGTGTTTTAGGAAATCAGTTCTAAGATTTTATTATTTTTTTTTTAAAGGCTATAGTAAGGTAATCTCTGTAGTACATTTTTTAGCTAGAAAACATAGTCTCAAAGTATGACAGATTTTTCACTGTGCAGTTGTAGTTCCTTTACCTACCTCAAACAATTTTAATAAAAGACTGCATGTCACAGATCAAGACTAACTTATTCAGTTATTTGCAAGAAGATTGTTTTAAAAATGAAGAATGTATGTATTGCTTGTCACTTCTAAAGAGGACTGAAAATTAATTCAGTTGTGTTTCTTACCCTACACAGATTGGAGTAATGGTTTTATCCAAAGTAATAGTTTTGTTGATTTTGGAGTATAACAATGCTTTTCTCTCTTTATTTATGGATGAAAAGTAGCTATTCTGCTTATCAGTGTGCACAGATCTGCTGACTTCACATTCCCATCATAAATTAACAATAGCTCTGATTTTTCTTTACTTCAAAATTTAGTCTGTACTAAGATGATATGGCTATGTGTCACTGATCAGACACAACATAATTATGTCTAAATTCCCACTCTTGAGATTTTAATGAAAAATCTTTCTTAATCTGTTCTATTTTGTACTAAAATATTTCCCTAATGATTGCAGTACATGCAAAATGCAGTGTAGATACACACATATCCAGTTGTTTACCCATGAATGATGTAATGATCTTGATAGTATTTACAAAATATGATGCAGGAAGTTTGTTTAATCCAGACTAAACAGAAACAAGGAGTCCCATCTTACTTCCACATACATAAAAACATGCACAGATGTAGACTAACTTGAGAGAATGAGTACACAGCAGAGAAAGGGCTTTTTGCCTTGTTACATTTTAGGTGGTATTAGGATTGAGTTACAATATTAGTTGTTAATGTTCTCTACCTCATGAAAGCATGTTCATAAAAGAAGTTTAATGCTCATCATACTCACCAAAACATACACAGCATATGGAAATATACATTCAAAATATGAAAACACAATGAGAACATAATGTAATGTGAAAATGTCTGAAAACAATTAGAACACTAGCAACGAGAAAAATAAGTTGTAGCAATTCCTGTCTCAGCATGTCCAGTGAGAACTTTTTGGTTAGCATTTGAAGACCTACTCACACATCTGTGTGCAACATTCTGTTCACAATCTACTGCTAACATGTTTAGAAGAAGTTTTGTGTAGGCATGTCTTTATACCTGTCTGCCAAACATCTGAACATCCCAGATGTCAAACATCACAGTATGCCCACATGAAATTATACTATAAACATTTAATTAGGTTTTTAATGATTTTATACATCACTAAAACACTGTTTATATGTCTTTGAAAAAAGTCCTTCCATTCTGAAAGTCCATATAACAGAAAATCCCACATAAGTTGTCGTTTAGTTTAGTTAAGTGTTAATGTCCCATTTTGTCCTTCTACCCTTTGCTTTCTCCAACTTCATTCATCCTTTATTATCCAAATCCCTAGCTCTGCTTCAGACAACTGTTTTGATTCCCATTGCCTCCAACATGCTCCCCCCAGTTCTGGGCATCTTCTTCAAGAATAGGAAAGCCAAACAGCTCTTAGCTCTGCTGACTTGGAAAACAGCAAGTAGCTAAAGGCCTTCCTTCTAGTGAACCTTGCTGAAAAGGTCTGTGCTTTTTTATCCTTTATGTATTTTGATTAAGATGTTCTAAGCAGCCATGTGGCCACACAAAATTAGCAACAACAGGGAATTTATTAGGTACTACTAACTATGATCTCAGTTTCAGGTAATCAGAAAACAGTGCAGTCATAGTTCCCCTGCTATTAAAATCCTGGTCACAGCAAATGATTGGTGGAAGGAAGGGCAGCAATTTAGGTGAAGGGGAATGAAAGAAAAAAAGTCATAAAGCAGAAACAAGAACCTAAATCTAATACTCCATCTGGAAATTTATTTCAAAACTCCTGCTACACAAACACTGATGCTTTTTGACACTTTCTGACAGAGCACTTTAAAAGGAAGTGTGTTTTTTTCCTCCCTTTGCTTATCTAAAGTAATATTCACTTTCTTATAATATCAATGGTGAATCATCGCTTATATTTTAGAAGTGGTAATTTTAAAGCACAGTATTTAACATCTATTTATCTGTACTTTTGAAACATACTTCCAAATATTTTTAATTTAAGTTCATATTTCCAAATCACAGTTTCACAGTTATTTATAAAAAAAGAGACTTATGTTACCACTATCACGTTCTTATACAGGGCTTGCATACATAAAGATAGTGGAGAAGTTAATACCAAATGACAACAGTATAAATTTAGAATGTAATAGCAACAACTCCTTACTTGGACCTTATTATTCCACAGCAAAGGTGCCTTTTGGTGGATTAGGGAAGTCTGCTTCTAAAATCCACACAAAAAAGTAAAGAAGAATAGCTTTGGATGAATAACTGTTCCACACTGGCCCTGCTGTACTTTTCCTTACATTGGCAAACCCTGAGAAGTTTGATCTATGCTACTGTAATACAGGATATTAGCAAACATGGTATTCACCAGCAATGCAGCCTGACAACATAACAGTATTGCATTAAATGCATTTAGAAAGGAATTAATTATTTAAAAAAAAAAAAAAAAGATTTTATAATGGTTGTTGTAACCTCAAATGTGTGTGCCTTTAAAAATCTGTCTTAAAAAGGTCTACTGCTGGTTCATCTAAAGAAGCCATAATGTTGTAAAAATGCTACTGAATTAGTCTGCAGAGTGAATAAAGATGAATATAGCCCTTGTGGAACACTATCACATGAAAAGGGGTCTACACCTCATAAATATACATATATTCTACACACTCAATACAACAGCGTCCTTGAGAGTGATACTTTTACTGAGTTATTAGCAGATGTTTTGCATGAAAACTGAACATCATAGGCATTAAAGTAATTGGATGCCAAGCAATCTCATATTATGGAGAATACTCTCCCAGGGAAACTTACATGCACATCCACACCTAATGATGAGCTCTTTTTAACATTTTGTTGCATTCAAAGCATTCAAGTCACATGCAGTATAACAGTCCCGTGTGATGAACTTCTTAGTGACTTCCATACTCCTGCTTCTTCCTGATGTCATCTGGAGCTGGTAGTTTTTGACTTTAGTCCTAGCTTGGAATCCACGTCTGTCCCTATACATACATAGTATTATCCAACTCCAGTTGTACCCATACTACCTCAGTTACTGCAAAACTTGCAAGAAGGCACCACACCTATCATTAAAAGTTTCAAGTACATTTGATAAACTCATAAAAGATCTATGGGAATGGGACTCAATGTTTACTAATATCTGAATCTTTTAAAGGCAGATTGACAATGATGTCAAAAAAGAGTGGTCACATTGAAGCTTTTCCTGCAAAGTAGACTTTAACATATTTCTATGTGTATCTTTCACTGTGGGACCATGCTGCAACCTTTCCACTCACAAAAATACTACAGTGACTTTAACTCCTCTTAGTCTGTTTTCATATTTGTTTTCATAGAAGTTGTAAGGATTTTACTTTTTTATTCACATTTCTTTTTTTTTTTTTTTTTTAAGTGCTTGAAACTGGCTAGTGATTAAAAAAGTTAGTACAGGATCATACATAGATGTATATCAAGTAATTGTGGATCCATAGAAAAAGAGAATTAGAGCAAATAAAAAGTAAAGGCCTTCAATATATAGATGTACTCAATGGAGAAACATAGTCTACTTTTCCACATGCAGATTTTGCCTTTCAATTTTGAGGGAAAAAGCGTGTAATTTTTAGGAGACTAATGATAGATCTCTAGAAAAGAAATAGATCTCATCTTGAAATAGAATCAGATAGTCTTGGCAGAAGAATATTTGTTTCTTCTGGCTGTACTTACATTACGCAGAAAATGTGTTTCAAGACATCACAAGAATTAGATTACTCCCTAACAATCTCTTAGTATTAACAGAGACTTAAAATGTAAGAACTGAGAGAGAAAGAAGGAGCATTAATGAAGATGTTAGTAAAACAAGTTCATTAGGAAAGACAATGAAATAAGGATGGGGAAGGAAGTAGCTTGGAAAATCTCAAGTTCCATTTCTCAAAGTCAAAAAGAAACAGAATAAAAAGTTAAGAATGATGGAAAAGCCATGGTGTTGAAGATGATTGATAGAAAGTTTATCTGTAGAGGAATAAAGAATTGAGCAATAATGTACAGGTAAAACTATGGCTGGAGAAGTGAAATGCTTCAGGAAGACAAGTTTTGGAACACGGAGAGTTCTGACTGCAAAAACTGGCCCAGCGCTGAACGGAAAGGAATAGAAGGGAATGTATGAGATTTCTGAGTGAGGACTGATAGACACGCACAAGACCAGATTTTCAGCTGCTATAAATCCAAGGAAGTTCAAATATATTTTAGGCCCGCTCATAGCAGCTGGAGCTCCAACAGCACAGCTAGCAAAGAGGTTCATTCACACTAGGAATCCACCGTTACCACCTGCAGTGGCAGGTAGCTGAATACATGACAACAGTCTTCATCCAGGGAGAATAAATATGACAAGTGCCTAAGTGTAAAGAAACTATTCTTCCACACTGAGTTTCATGAAGCACTTTTCA
Source organism: Anser anser (assembly GCF_964211835.1). Lineage (NCBI taxonomy): Eukaryota > Metazoa > Chordata > Aves > Anseriformes > Anatidae > Anser > Anser anser. The sequence continues at coordinate 19,016,914 of NC_139728.1, read as the reverse complement.
GCTGAGAACCCAGGCCATTACTCTTAATTGCATATAACAGAATTTTGTAAATAAACCATCTAACAGTTTTCAAAATCCATATCCCCTGAAGTTTAAAACAGAAATATGCTTGACTTACTGAATCATTAAAGAAAGCTTTTGAAAAATTAAGCTAGGTTTTATTTATATAGTACCATAACTGCAGTCTGGATTTTATTGCAATAAAACACACTAAACATAAAACCAAATCCCTGTCCAGAAGAACTCACGATATAAATAACAAATACAATAACTGGTGAAACATACCAATTTTTCATGCTTAGATATTTCAGAAAAACAGCCAAAAGTAATTTTATAAACTTTACAAAACAATCTACCTCTGGGATTAAGAACAAGCATGAGAAATTTAAGCTAAAAGAATAATTGTTTCAGATAGTTAGTGGCAGCTGAAAATAGAAACCAATAATGGAAGTGCCTTGTCGACCATAACTTTTATAATGGTAGCACAACGCTATAATGAGAAAACAGCTAATTGTTTTTTTGTTTATTTGTTTCTTACGAAGTCTCTAAAAAGATGGATGAAAGACAGAAATCCAGCTTCTCGCCTTACATATTCTATTTTAAATAAGGCTGTTGGAAAATATTACAAAATACACCTAAGATTTATTTTAAGCAGTCAGCTTTAGTAATTCTAAGAAATATTTCCTGCCCTATGTCAGATAGCCCAAGCTTTCAAATCACCATGCTGAATTTAACTCAATTTTTAACTTGTTTTCTGTAGGTTAGTGATTTAATCATGTAAGTACTCACTAATGAAGAAGGCCAAAGTGATGAAATCATAGCACCCAGCATCCTAAAGGACAAGTTCTCAATGCTTCCCAGATCTGGTCTCCTTAAACTCCCTTGGTGACTATGTTTCTCCATGTTTTAACCAGTTACAAGAATTTACATAGGAAAGATGACCTCTTAGCAAGTTAGCCATCCATATTGTACTGTTAGCACAAGACCACTTGTAAGCACAATGACAAGGTAGATTATCTTTCTGAAATGAACTATTTATTTTCTGATTTTACTATGGTTTATTCTTCAGTGTTAAGCTTGCTTTAACTGTACTATTTCTGCATAAAATCTACACTTATAGTCTGTCATAAATCTGTGTACATTCTGTTCTGTAAAGGCTAAAATCAACCTCTTTCTGCCACGCTAACTTTCCTCATTCATTTTTGCAACCAGCTTAAACTAGGACATAGACACACAATTTCCATATAGGCTTTTTTCATATTTCATTTCATATTTCATTTCATATTTCATTTTTTCTAATTTCCATAGGCTTTTAATGTCCCCTTTTTCTTTGTACTTGAAACATGAATGCTTTTTAAAGTCTTGCAGATTTTGAAGGAATATGCACTATATTATTGTTGTCCTGCTCTAGAGCCTGTCACCTGCTGTGCATGGGATCAAATGCCAGGGGTAGGCTGTGGAGAAATGCCACAGCTGTGGGATGGGTTACCCTGAGCACCAAATCCATGGACCAGGTAGCTGTTCAGGGGACATGGGATCGTGGCACCACAGTTCTCTGTATTTGCTCAAGTACTGATGTACGTTCATGGACAACATAATTCTTCAGTAGTATAAGTGTTGTTGAAAAATACAAACCAAAATCACATTCCAGGAATAATTATTGTGCACAAATATATTTCCTAATTTGGATGAAAGCGCGGATTTCTTTATCATTTTACAAAAATACCTTAAGAATGGAAAGCCCTTTGAAAATACTTTTTTTTTTTTTTCTAGTTTCAGTAACTAAGTTTAAATAAGGTGCTGTATACTTACAAAAATATCTACAGAAAATAAAAGGACCACACTCCGGAGATATATTTGCAATAATGCAATAGGTCTTATAAAAATAAAATAAATTTCAAAAAAGCATATCTACATTAAAATATTGGTTGGATTTCAGTTTTTATGGCAAACAGATCTTAGTGGATTTCTTTACTGCTCCTAAAATAAAAAGAGTGAAAGAAGAACTGTATCACCTACAATGCTAACTATAATAATTTCTGTTAGCTATAACTAAACTTAAAGTTCTTTACCAAAGAAACATATTAGACTTCAGAAAAAAAAAAAAATATATATATATATATGCATCTACTGTGGCACTTTAAATCCTGTATCCAATTTAGTTTCTTAAACCTTATCCTGTTCTAACTCACTGTAAGATTCCTCAGACTCAGCTCTTGTGGCAGTCTTCCATTTGTACAGAATCTAACTCAACATGATTATCTGTTGCCTTTAGGGCCTCATAGAATAATAACAAAAACAACAAAAATATTAGCAACATTGACAATCAATCTGAAATGTAAGGTAGGATATATAAAGTGATTCTAAAATGGTTTTGACACCTGGCTGTAAGAAACAATGTTTTCAAAGTATTATTGTACATCAGCTGATGCATATATTTTTCCATCTATATTCTATTTCTGTACTGCAGTGGGCAGTCACAAACACTTCCTCTCACCAGCTTCCCAGTTGAAATAAAATTTCATAGAAAACATTTCTTTAGGGAAAAAAATAAAGATACAATGTTGTATGTACAATTACATAAAGTTCATAGGGAAATTGGTCTGATGAGACTTGCTTGAAGAGTGGCTACTCATTTTATGTACATCTTTTAGCTTTTAACCATCCTTTTAGATTTTAACCAGTAAATTTCACAAAGAAAGGTGTGATCCTATAGGCGTGAAGAACTATGTGCACAAAGTCAAAAAACAACAAGTTCTCAATACTAGAATCATAATAGCTGCTTCTTACTGGCAAATTACATCTGCCTAGCAACAGCAGTGAATTGTAAAAGTAAAATATAGCACGTTAATATGATGTTTATGTTTCCACCATATCGAACATCTTCATTAACACTTTTTCACTGTGTGTATCCAAAGGAAAAAAGCAATTAGAAGATTTCAGATTTTATGTTAGAGCAGGGAGTATTTGATCAATGGTTTTATTCATCGAATAATGGAGATTTATCTTAGCATAAACAATTTAAGAATTTTATGTTAAATTCAGTTCATATTTTATCTAAAAATAGTAATTAGACATTTATGTTTTGTTTCAAAAGGTATTTAAAAGTTTTTTTTTTGTCGTTGTTTTTAACTAAAAATGCAAATTGAACAAGATATTGCATTCAAACCATTTTCTCTGTTTTTCATTTCAAATGTAAATCTGGGAAAATGTTTTGTTTTAAATGTACAGTTCGGCCAGCAAAGTGAAAAAAAATCAATTATTCACACAACTCTATTTACTAATACTCTGTGTGGAGGAGTAGATTGGATGACTAATCTTGTTTGTTCCCACATGCCGCCTCCACTTGCTTATATATCTGCTGAGAAATTGCAACCTCGAGCTTCCAAAGTCTCACAGGTTTTGATTGGACTGTCTTATAGTAGCAGTATGGACTATGTAGAGAATGTGGCTGTACTAAAATGAATGCATGCTTTTCTCACATGCTGTAAATACTGTTAGAAAGGGGGGTTTCCATAGTAATGAAGATGAGCATTTAGAAAGACACATCACTATTTCTGAGGAAAAGCATAAATTTGACTTGTATAAGTCTCTTTAGTTTTGTTGAAAACCAGTTTCCTCCACAAATATTTATCATAATTAAATATTATGAATGCATATAAAATGTAGCGATTTTTGAGGGGATGAAAATTCCTATTTACGCAATGTCTTCATAAGTTCACACAGACATGAACATTGTATTGCAAGAAAAAACAAACAAACAAACAAAAAGGAACAAAGAAATCCAGCAGTACCTCAGGAGCATGGGAACAGATTTGAGGTAAATGTTTGGGAGGTAATATAGTGCACCAGCTCAGTGAAACACCAAACAGACAGAGTAACTAAATAGTAACACAAATGTGAAGGCTATATAGAATTGTTCAAATTAATTAATAAACTTTACGAAATATAAAATAGGTATTAGAGATCCAGATGTGATCTATATGGCAAACTGGTCTATGACAGATTTTGACTCTTATTTTATTCTGTTTCCACTCTTGGCCACTGCTGTATTCTCAAAGACATAGTCCTTATATCAGATCCTATATTCCCGTTTTACGTGCATCATAGAAACTATGTTTCATAAAGTGAAGCAATAAAATACAATTGACTGCTCAGTATAGTATCATAAAGCCTAGATAGCTGTAAGACCTAACAAAGATCTTGAGATGTCATAACTTTAGTTGTTTACCCAAAAATAGTCCCTCTGAGGACACATTTAATCTTTATACCTTATTTTTTGCCTGTCATGAAAAGGCTTGAAAATTATCTAAACCTAGGGAAATGGTGTATACGCCCCTGTAGAAATGAACCACAGAGGAGACTTGCCAAAGTGGCTTTGTAGGAGCTCAGAACAGCAGGACATTTTTTACGCATTTTTTCAGGTAAGTGCTTGATAGTTGCTTGTTATCCACTGGCAGGTACACAGCGCATCAGCAGATGAAACTGTTCAAGAGGTTCACTGTTTATTTAAGGTAGGTACCCTCAGTAAGGAAGGCATTAAAAAGCTAAACCATTAACAACTAACTGAAGTACAGTTAACTCCTGAGCCAAAATAAACCCATTATACTTCTTAACGCCCAGTACACATAACATGGGTAATCATATGAATGTTTGCAGGCTTAGCAATCCTGATCACTAAAGACTGCATGTCTATATTACCATTATTATATTACCATATTCGAGCTGTGGTAAAAAGTGTTTTCAGTCATATTAAGCAATTGTAGCTACATGCACAGAAGAGAAAATGCATGCTAATACTCTATTTTCTTTTTTTATTCCTCAGACTATACAGTATGTTAAATAGTCTCCAGACACTGCTTTTTCACCAACTTTTCTACTGAACAGACAAGTATGATATCAAATTGTCCTGGAAAAGTCATTCCTATATTTTTACAGACTAAGCGAAAAGCCCAAAGGTAGGACAGAGTAGACTTACAAATGCAGGTCCCTGTACCCTTTCCACTCTGCCAGTGTATTTTTATACAAGAATAAAAACATGTATAAAAACAAGAAGATACACATGAAGAAACAAAATACTCTGGAAAATTAGATCAGCAGGGAAGATAAGAAAGAAGGACTCAGAGAGGCAAAAAGGTGAAGACATGTTCCTGGATTATGTTGCAGGTCTTTGTCCATGCCAGGACTGATGAGTTCTAATTATTGAACTACCTCTCTTTCTTCCTTTTCAGTTTTAAAGCCATTAATATTAGGAAGGTGTCCCACAGTTATCAGATGAGTCTCTGCTAGGTCTCATCTTCATGAGACCTAATTTTCCAGTCTTGGAGATACTTTTGGACAGCTGCTACTTCTCTAAAATTCATCTTTTTATGAAACTATATCTTCCTTTGCTACCCAAGAGTAATATTAATATTTTTCTCCTGGATATATTGCCTTGGATATATCTCTGTCTTTAACCATGAGTGTCCTAGTCAGGCACAAATTTTTCCACATGACCTCAAAGTCCATAGTTTCATGAGCCACTGTTTTTCAAATGACACCTTATACCTCTGAAAAAAAAGTTAATTTCCAGCACTCATTTTCAGGTCTGGAATGTCCCAAAATAACAGGCTTTAAAACCATGACAAGTTTATGCCCAAAGAAGTATGGATTAGCATGTCATTTTTTACAGCTCCCTCTGAGCCCTGCCTTGGTGGGCTCATTGTAACTAGTGCACCTGGCCTTCCCAGCAAGGGGAAATGAAAAATAAGTCTCTAAAAATACAAATCTACATAATTCCTTTTAAAAGATTTTTTTTTCCTGGATTGGAAGTGATGTATCTGGACTTTACAATGGCATGTTGTTGAAAAAAGCTTTTACAAACCTGTGTTTGGGACAAACTAAACAAATATGCATACCTTCATTGCAGAGAAAAAACTTCCTTGCATTCTTCCATATTCCCCATTTGCAATATTTGGCAAATATTTACTTAAAAATTTTAATCCCTAAATATACATCGGGACATAACATGTCTGCATTTAAACTTTAATCCCCACTGAAATCACTGCAGGAACATAAGGACCTTGAAAAATTATTGTCCTTATTCTGCAAAAGAGACTGGGCAATGTTTTACTGGAATCCATGAAGATATGACTGTTGAGACCAAAGACTGTCAGGGATTTTATGAGGCACAACTATGAAAAGTAGATGAACAAAGAAGAGGAGCAAACATGAAAACGGGGAAATAGGAGGAAAACTAGGAGAGAGCTTATAGAACAGAACATAAAAAAACATGGCTAAATAGGAAAACTACAGAAAAGTGGATAAGAAAAGGATAATGATGGTGTTCGAGTCAGTGAAAATATCCTTGCCTCAGGAGTTTCATAGATGAACAAAATAATTTTCCCAGTTGCCTACTGAGTCCTATGCAATAACACAACATTTTCACAACAATACACTTCAGGATGCAGTAAAAATTAACGTTCAGCTCTGCTTAAATATATGAAATAGAGGGCTGGGAGCATGGGAAGAACTGAATGCCACTGGACCCAACGAGCTATTCCTTTATTGCCTTTGGTATTCAGATGACATTTATTCTTACCCTTTTTTTTAAAATCTTGTGGGAATCACTGAATTATATATGCACATATATATCCAGTACAGAGAGCTGAAAAGTACAGTTTGCCTTCAGGGCCTGCAATTAGGGATTTGCTAAGTCAGCTATATGCTGCCAGAGAATCAAGGAAATCTCCATTAGAATGCCATTAGGACCTGCAGAAAATCTCTGTGTTTCTTAGACCCTTTGCTCCATATACACTCTATTATACTCCAGAAAATTTTCATATTTTAGGAGAAACACTCCTCCTTAACGAATATTATCACAAGTTCTAATAGTTTTTTTTAGATCAACATAAACGCCCTTTGTTCATCCTACCTAGTATGGCCAGAACTGGACAGTCATCTGATGGGTCTGGCAGCCTTCCCTATTGGCTTGTTGAGCCTTTGGCAAGAGTCGGTTGAGCACAGTTCAACAAAACTGCTGGAAAAAAAAAATTGACAATATCGATTTAAAAAAAAAAAATGCCAGTCAATTCAACACCAATGCTCATGTTAGATTGGCCTGGTTTGCTCTCTGACCTTCAAGTAGAACGGTTTGTACATAAACAGCTGATTCATTTAATCTCTACATCTTTGTTGTGTGAATATTTATACAAAAGGTATAAAGGGAGCAATAGAACAGGAAGAAAAGAACAGAACTTGATCATTTCTTGAGAGTTTTTATAGTGATATTCTTGGTAATTGTAATCAGCACTTGGTTTTATTTCACATTAAGGCCTAGGAACCAATACAAAAGGTTGAAATTGCTGCCATAAACTATAAAATCAGTTTTTCTTTAACTTGTAAAATAAATTTGCAAAATGTTTCATGAAATCTTTTACTCATATGGAAATTTTGGCAGCACAAATGTGTGGTGTGACGTCCATGTGTGGTTATATGCTTGCAAAACCACATATGGACATGTATTCTATGTACATGTTATATCTGCATAAGCGAGAATTCTCACGTGATTAGAAAGGGTTTGGCTAACTGAGACTGGTAAGGGTACTGACTGACCTGAGACCCCAGTTCTTTTTTTCCTTGATACAACAGAGCTTTGTAGAATAAACTGCAGGGGCTACAGATCCTTCCTGTTTGAGGAATCTAGTGTGGGAGGAAGTGTTCTGACATTGATAGGAACAATTATTTTTCACAGCATTATGTAAATCCATCTATGAGGAAGCATGCCACTAGTTAGGAATAAACCAAAACACATGAAAATCACTCGGCATAGTCTAGGAGGAAATCACATCTTCCATCAATCCAGCAAGTTTAGCATGGGGAGAGGAACAGTACCTCCAAACCCTGTAACTTCAATAGATCTTAGGAAAGATAGTGAATAAAGGAGTCAGCATTTCCTGTTCACCCACCAAACTTTCCTTTTAGGGTGAATCTATTGCTTAATATATAATGTATATAGTGAAATCTGCTGAGATTATCTTCAACCATTCTCTTATGTACCTGCCAAGGTCTTTAAGAATCTGGAGGTTTGTGGATAGACAATGAATTTCATGTATATTGTATAACAGACTTGAGCCATTCACCTGAATTCAGTAAAATGTATGAAACTGTGAAGCTGGGAGCTGTCTTACGTGAGCGGTGGCAGAGCAAAGATCTGCATCTTGAAGAAAGTTTGGCTCAAGAAATAAAGTGTATCAAGAGATCAAACATCCTTACAAAGAAGTAAGAAATCAGGCATTTTTACATTTCTTTTTCCAAATTTCCCAAATGCACTATACTACTCAGACTAACGGCTTGTAAAGTTTCCCCTTAAAAAAACAAAGCAGTTTTGAGATGTAGGAGTATAAAATAGTGTTTGAAACCAATACATTCCATTTTTATACTTTCATAACTTAGAGACAATTAAACTGACTTTTTTCTCCTAACCTAATAAAAAAAATAAAAGTAAAAATCTTGTCTCAGCTTAAGATCTTTGCCTGCCAAATGCAAATCAGATTTTTTTTTTAGGATTGAATTATGGATCCATGAAAACAGGACATATAACAGAAACCCTCACAGATCTATAACTACAGAAGTAGTGCTAAAGAGGCACTGGCTGGAATATAAAACATCATCAGCTAACTTACCTCTTCATTCTTGTCTCCTGCTAAGTGTTTGGTTACTGTAAATGCTTTAGATTTTGCATAATTTATGTAAATTATTAAACACCTGTTCTCTTCCCATAAAAGAAGGAGATAGAACAATCTCCCCTGTTTAATTGATTCTTGGCTTGAGCTGTCATTATTTTCTCGGCAACTACAAAGAAACTGTGGTTCCCTAACGGTCAGGTTTTGTTGGCAAAACACAGATGTTCAGAATCTACCATTCTTTTTGGTGATACTGTTGAGAAAATGTCATTAAAACACAATTAGTAAGTCAGTGGTGAAAAACAATGATAGATAAGTGCTCACCGTTTGCATTCCCCTTACTTGTACATGTATACGCAGATGCAGATGGAACTGGATGATGAAGCTTGGTTGTTGTGTCCCACCTATCAGAGTTTTCTGATGCAGCTACCAGTAAATTTTTTTAATACGTCACTGCCATAAGCTGGTATCTGCTTTATTTTTCCATAAGGACAATGCTTTTGGAAAAGAGCCAAGGAGAAGAGAAACCCTCAAGAGAAGGCAAATTGGCTGCACTTGTCAGTTGGAGGCCATGCTATTAGTTAAGAAAGAGCATGGCAAGTTTCATATACAACTATGCCCATTCTTTGTCAGTGAGAGAAATTTTGATTTTGTTTGTATCACTTTGCAAACTGGAGTAGTTGTATGCACTCTGCACAAAGCTGACCTTGAGTGCCCCTTTCTCAGACGCACATGGCTACTATTTGCCACATTGCACTTCCAACTAAACCCCTTTCTTTCATTGCGTTCAGCAACAGCACAGAGATGAGCTGAAAAGACGAAAAACATGACCTGCAGCCAAATTGCCCTTGATGGAACCTCAGCACATGGGGCACTGTTGTTTCATGCACTCTCTGTGGAGCTGGCATAGTGCTTGCAGTGGACTTCCTGTAACTGTAATGTACAAAATGCACAAAACACACGTAGCTTATTGGTTCAAGAGGAATTAGATACATTCACCTTTTAAGAATTATGTTAATCATCTTTACAAGCTTTTTGCTTTGCATTTTCACAAGGATGATCTCTATTTCTCAATTATTCCTCCAGTTTGTTCTTGTTTTTATTTCTGTATACTGACAATGGTTATGTTCAATTTTCTAAATTTTCCCTAAGATGTGATATGTTATAACTTGGCTAATAGGAAAATAATGAAGGTTCAAATTAAATTATATTTTCATTACGTTTGCAAAAAATGTGTGTGTGTGTGTATGCACACATTGGGGTGTTGATGTTTGGGTTTTTGTTGGTGGTGTTTTTTTGTTGTTTTTTTTTAAGTTTGACGATTTGAACCAGCTTGTAAATGTCTGACCATTTGTTGATTCTGGCCTCCCACGCTGTTAAGTACTCTGTGGGAATCCACAATCTGGAGTTCAGCTGAAAAGGAGTAATTTTCATACCCATACATTGCACTTGTCTGACAAACAGAAATCAGACTGAATGCACTGCACTCAGTGAGAGGAAGAACAGAGATTCAGTGTGGTGATGAAGGCTGGCACATGTTCATAGGGTCAGTTCTTAGAATTAACCTAACGTGGAGGAGAACTTGCCAGACCTTATGCTGAATACAGTGGGTGAGAGAAGAATAATGTGAGCTTTAATAAAGTTTGATTCTTCTCTGTCTGAAATGGACTGAACAAAGGAAAGGGAAGGAGATTAAAATGAAATACAAACCACCATATTTCTTGAAGTGAGCCAAATTTAAATTTTCAATTGTTGTCACTTCTATCATTTCATGGCCACTTCTTAATTTCCCGAGTCCAGATGGGACTAGAAAAATAATCTCAAAATTGTGAGAAAATCCTTAGAATTCAAATTTAGCTTGCAGTAGATATCTGATTATATATTTTTTTCATTTTAGGCAGAGAACAGAGTCCTGATTTCCTAGTGTTACACAGTATTCATTCTTATGGACACTAGGTTGTCTTCCTACAACTGTGTTTTTACTAGTCTCTGTGCCCTTAGCACAGAGCCTAACACAGGAGTTTGGGTCTTCCACTCCTTGTACAGCATACAGAATATGCTCAGATCTCAGCATAAATGTGTACATTCTTTAAAATTTTTCCCCAAGTCAGCTGATTGCCTTCAATTTGAGAGTAATCCCCTTCCCTGCAACATTACTAGTGTCTTTAATATGGAATGAGCCCAAAAGCTCAAAGACGTGCTCTCTACTTCTATAAACATCCATGGATGAACACAATTTTTCCTATTCTAGTTTTTAAAAGGATTCTCTAAGTGTTATTCGAGCAATGATGGAGCCTCACTTCTAGCTAGCATTAATGATCAGATTTTAATGTACTTGAGATAGTAAGAATATATTAAATATATCCCAATAATCATTAAATAGAGTAAACAAAAATATTGAACATCAGAAAAGGCTCATGACATAAAAAAATCTCATATATAACATTTTATAGCACATAAAAAAATAAGATATTCAGCACATAAAAGCATAAAAGTAATTCTTTTGTTGCAAAAACAAAGGTAATAGGTAAAATTAAGGACTCATTTTGGAGCAAATTTTCTCTCCCATCATGGTGAAAAAATCTCTTTGCTTTCACTAAATGACTGGTATTTTCTCCGTGCAACTCCACTCTATGTGATTTTTTTGATGAATTTTGCCAGGCTCAGAAGAGGAGGGAGATAAAGGCCCTTGCTGGTATCCCCAGTATACAAATAATGCTCCTGGCTAGTTGCCTCTAGCATCAAATTGCACCTAAAAGGACACTGCCAAAGCAACACCTTTTCTCCTGTCTAGCCCACAGGAAGCAACCTGAAAATTAAATATGTGCTAAGCAAGCTATATTGTTTAATGTAATGAAAGTTATCTTTCTATATACCTGAGTGGCATGGGTGATATTATTTCTTGGTAGGCAGAAACATGCCTACTTTTTCCAATGAATTTGTCAGGTTCAGAGAAGTCTTTAGTTTGAGATTGTAGAGGACATGCTCTGGAAAAATATATATTAATCACTTTTACTCACACTGAAACAATCTTGACTGTTATACAGCAACTGTTTATCAGGGCACAACAATATTCTCTGACTGAAGGAAATTTTTATGCAGATCTCTTTAGAAACAGATGACACATACATGTAGCCATGTCCATGTGTGTGTGCACAAACATGTGACAACCCTGCAGGTGATCTTAACAGAATCTTTTTAACACACAGACTTCAAATCAGAACCTCTCTGGTTCTCCCAGCTACACTATAAGTATACAAAGAGCTAGCAATTTAGCACAGTATGCCTTGTAATTAGTTTAATCGTTGTCAGCATGTAACTATAAACCAAATAACAATTAGTCATCTTAGTATACCTGTGGTATTTTTCTTAGTTGCCCTCCAAGTTAAGTTTTCTATGGAAGTACACTGAGGTCCCTGTGAGATGCAGGAAGGCAACCTTCCACATTCATTAAGACGTGCAAATAGAGGGAACTACCGGGTGCATATTATCAAAAAGCAGGTCTGGCATCATTTACAAATCAGCAAAAAATGAAGGATTAAGACATTTAGAAGAGCAACTCTGAACATGTTTGACAGCAGTGAGTGAGAGAGATAGGGCTGACTGCAGCATTTGCATCTGGGTATCTGAGGTTGGAGCAGCTCCAGAGCTCAGGGGTCTTCTGATCCAAGGATCTGGTTCAGATCCTTCACCATTATTAAGTGGTTGAAAGTAATTTTAATATTCAGTTAGATTCCCTGTGTAGAATAGCAAGTGCTTGAAAAGGTGAGAGATTGAATCATCTTCTTATACTAATGTAACATGCAATTGGAAGTACTTGCCATTCATTTCCAAACTGAGACTGTCTCCTCAGATACCCTGTCACATCTTCCTTTTTCTCAGGGTAATACAAGATGAACATTCTGCTAAGGTAAACAATGTAAAGAGATTTTCCAAAAGAGAATTTGACCCAGAGTAGTGGCAGCCCTTGCTAGCATTGCCAATAACACCCAGGCACAACACAGGTCTTTGAGAACACGTCCCAGACACAGCAGCCCAGTGAGCTGCCCTGGAAGGGCTCAGCAACCCCTGACACCTCTGGTAAGCTCAGCCAAGCAGTGGAAGTGGTGTCAGTGCTTGAAAAACGGCACAGCTGTCTTTCAAGGGGGAAGGGAGCTGGAAAAAAGCTGCAAATAGAATAACTATTCAGGATAGATTGATAGGGAGGGAAGGTCACAGAATGGTTATTAAGAATGGAAGTGGTAACAGCAGCAGCAGAAGCAATTTTACCTGACCAGAACAGATCCAAAAATTGGCCTCTATTTGTACTAGCCCTAGAAATTCTCTTTATCTCCTTCTCATTTGATGGGCACAAGTTAGGAAAAAATGGATCTCCCCAGAGACAAAGTGTTCCTCCTCCTCCAGCAAAGGGAAAGAATTATGTTTGATTTTGCTGTGGTGCAATAATGCTTAAAAGGATCCGTTTAGGAGGAAAAAAGTCAGTCCCAGTCATTTGTGATTTATGCAGAGAAAGCACAATGCCAGCATTTCCAGATGTTCAGAAGCCTGCTGGAAAACAAAACACATTTCCAAAAATTCCTGGGGCTAGAAGTGCAAATCTCATTCGCACTCATGAGATCTTACATAAACAGTAGCTTGGTGCCACCACAGAGTTACTCGTAAGCATTCACCTAAGTGGAGAAGATTGCAAACCTGGTTGTCTATATGGTTCTTCAAGCTTTGTAAACCTGCAGATCCAATACACAGCCTGTGGAGGCAAGCTGTAGTTCCCACACTGCTCTAAATCTGCTTGGCACTACTTAATCTCCAATTCAGCTATTCCCCAATTCTGATGTTCCCACTTACCCACTAAGGATGTGTCCCTGTTCATCAATGAACAGAAATTCCTTGGGCTCATCTGTGCTGCAGGGTATATTTTCAGCCTCCCATGTGCTCCCCCTTTTCCATCTGCAGGGAACTTTGCCTGCTACCTGTCCTCTGACTCATTCAAAGGAAACTGCACTTTGGTGCCTGATGTTTTTCATACAAAATCAGCTTGACACTACAAATGTGGGACTTGAGATGCCAGTGTGACTCTGGATTGATTTTAAAACACTACTATATGAATTCAGACTTCTGAGTGAATATATTCACTGGGCAGAGATCTTTCTCTGAGTATGCATAAATGTGCACTCACACATGCACATTCAAGCCTGTATTGACCCTTGAAGTCAAAATAAGGAACACAGAGCACCTACTGCTGAAACCACAAAGTGAAATTTAGCTTAAGGTAGTGTTTATGTAATCTCTTGCAGTCAGGCCATGTGTTTAGGCCCACTTGGAGGCCCAGGTTTGAAAAAATTGTCACCAATGTATTTTTGCTTTCATGCTGTCATCGTTATTCTAAAATATTTAGATGCATATTTAAATGTATTGTCACTGGGCAGGGACAGAACAGGAATACTTAAGTGATTTGAAGGTTATTAGAAGCACTGTTAGAAGCTGGAGAAATGACAGGACTATGCATAATCACCCCCTTGCAAGAAGCCATTTGATTTTGTGGTATGAAAACTACAAATAGTGTTTGTGAACAAGACATCCTCAAATCTGGCACAAGAATATGTTCATTATTTCTTGGAAGTAAGACCCCATTATGAGTGATGATGTGTCAAAAGTCACAAAAATGTTGAAATTCTACTTCAACTGAAAAAAAAAATAGTGCTCAATGAGTCTGTATGAAATATATTAAATCCAGACTAGAATAGTATTTCTGTCTCCATTAGCAACAAGCACCCAAGAGGATGCAGTGACTGACTTAAAGAAAAGATTGTTTGTGATATGAATGACAATTTCCCGGAGACAAACCAAAGTGGTAGCACAAATATTCAGTCTGAGCCTCCTCCCCAGTTTTCAGTTCAAGTGGTGTTTCAAACCATTGAGGCAAGCATGGCCAGCCAATCATCTTCATATTATTTATTACTCTATTTTCACATATAGAACCTTTGGGTTAGCTATTAACAGTGATTCAGTAGCACTGTGGGTTATAAATGTGTGAGGGAAAGTTTACTCCAGAGACCTCACTTTACCAGCAGTTCCTCCACATTTTTTTCTCCTCTCTAGTAACTGTCCCACCTGTGATCCTTTTCAATATATTTGTCTCTATAATGAAATTTTACACAGTTGTCTGACAATTCAGGTTATCTAAGGATTTATTTTCAATGAACACTCATTTGAAAGGGTGCAGGTTATTTAAGAAATAAAAATATAGTGCTCTTGGGGAAAAGAAAACATAGAAGTGAAGTTTCCAGATATGATAATGCTATTACTTAAAAGAGCAGCATAAGAAATCAAAAGTTTCACCATACATAAAGATAATTGATTTCCTGTTCTTGTACATATATGTGTGCATATATATATATATATGCACATGAATTACTTTTCACAGTGTTGAAGTTCACTAACATAGCTAGAGGTCACTTGAATAAGTAAACAGTCCTTCTAATAACTCTCTTGAGGGATTAAAACCTCTGCTTCATTTAGGACTAAGCAATTTTCACATACTTTTTAAGCTAGCTTTAAAAGTGCTTATCTGCATGTATCAGAAAGCAGTCACAGTATTAATAAAGGATGTATACAACTCTAGTTTATTTGTTCATTTATGTTCAATGCATACACGTTAAATAACTTCATTGATTTCCGCTCCTCATTTCTGTTTCCTCATTTCAGTTTAGTTTTATAGCCACAGCAAATTACATTCTCAGTTCGAAGTCAGAGTTTCTTTTCCTTCTTTCCCCTGATTCTTTTCCCTTAGGTTTCCAAAAGCTTGATTGTGATTTTGCAGATAAGTGTTCCTAACATGTAAGTCTCTATTAACACAAGTTTAGAAACAGAAAGTAAAAACTTTTTGTGAAAAGGTGCGCTATACATATGAACAGAATTTATTTTATTTGGTAGGAAAAATAAAAAACCCACACAGATTGCAACTAGCTAATATTTTGATGCATAACTGTGATAATGACATTTGCTTCTATAAATTGGAGGCAAAGAGTGGGAATTTCCATTTTCATATCAGCAATCTTTCACGTTTGAAAGTCCACATAAGATAACGGAGTCAGTTCTCCAGAGTGAGCAAAGTAAATTACAAGCGAAGACTCCAAAACTGGACTTAACAACAACCCTATAGTCACAGAGTAGCACTGAGGGGTGTCCTCCAAGGTACTTAACTTTTGGCATAGATGTGCGTATAGCAAAGGAACAGGGCTTTTGTCTAATCCATAGCATATATTTTATTTGCAGCTGATCCCTTTACTCCCTGTAATAGGGGCTAATACTTCACACCTGACAGACCCTGACAAAGGCCTAGGGACCATGCGGTGTGCAGGCTTAGCCCCTTCCATTGTGGTCTGAAAAGTCCCTGGAAATCCAGCGTTTTCACATTAAGCTTTCACAAGGGAATCCACTCCGAAAAACAGGGGGAGTTCTCAGTCTCCTTTCCCCTATCCACAGCTAGACCTAAAACTGCTGTTGCCCCAGGACTCTGCATCTTGAGATCTCCTCCACGGGTCCCTTTTATCAAACTAGGTTGAAATGGGCCCCCTTACAAGCTTGCAGCAACCGGGAACCTGAGCCAGAGGAGGAAGGCAGTTAGTTATTAGCAACTTCTTCCAAGGGAGCCTAAAGGGGATTGTCCACGAGTGTTTGAATATCGAGCTATCAATTCACCGCAGTTCTAGCTAGAAGGGGGGGAAAAATCTAGTAAATGACTAACACATGTGCACAGAGCAGGACCTTAGCTCTAGATGTACTAATAACTGTGACTTTTTGTACAATTTTTTTGGAAGAGGTCAGAGGCATTTAACAAACAAGGTACTACCAGGCTTCCTGTTACTTGTAATTACAAGAATGGGCAATCTTTCATTTTAATAGGTCACATACTTTTTTTTTTTTCCCCTGTTAGCATTTCTTATAAGCAGAAAACAGTGTAAAGTTTGAAAAAAAAAAAAAAAGAAAAAAAAAAGAAAAGAAAAGGAAACCATCGCCATTTAAAACTTTTAGACTAAACATTAACACTGCTGGCATGCTAACAGAAACTGGGACAAATCCTGCCCTAACTCCAAGAGTGCAAAGGGCCAGCTAGCAGCAGCATGGTGCATAACAAATGAGCTGTCTGGAAAAGGTAGGAAAAAGCAGGAAAAGAGGAGTCATTGCAGGGATGGAATACAGTTCAAAGAAGACTCATTGTACAGGGTTGTCTGAAAACATTGCAGGTATGCATAGCTATTACTGCTCTCCCCAAGCACATCTAGGGGCAAGAGTGACACAGGAAAAAAATACTATTAGTCAGCTGGAGTAGTCTTTTTTGGGAAGCTTTACTATGGTCTACTGGCTGTCAGAGCTAATCCTTCCTTACTTTCTCCACGGATCTTTTTAAGCTAAGCAATGAGCAAGTGATCTGGTATTTTAATTGTGTGTATCTCTAGATGTCAACTGAATGTGCATTTTAAGACGTACATTGAGACACAGAGAAAGACATCAAATTTACAAGAAAAAAAAAGTCTAATTTTTATTCAAGTGATGATGTGGTCTACAGAAAAAGGAATACTAAGAGAATAGCTGATGATCAGCACAGTCCTTCCTTTGTAATTACCACAGAAATACTGGTGATGGATGCTTCAGATCACACTGAAGGTCTTAAGTTCTTGCTTTTATTAAGACACACTGATTGCTATTATTACTGCAATATATACATATAGCTTTGTTACAGTCATTTTTCACCACACATCAGCACCTAATCCCTCCAATTGATTATGCTGAAAAACAGGGAGAAAACAAAACTACCAACACAGTAATAGTTATACATTAAACCAAACAGGATTCTGTTATCATAATGTTCTGTACTTACGGCACAAACTGGTAGAGAAAGTATTTTTCAAAAAATTGCACTTCTAAAATCAAACATTGCTTAGAACTAGTACTGAAACTGTTGTGAGAAGACTTGCTGCTGCTGTAAATAACTTCTAAAAATATTTACACTTTATTAGTAAGCCCTTAACTATACATTTAAAAAATGTTAACATTAAACTCCTCATCTCAGGGGAATTGAATATGCCATGGCATTACTGGAGGGTTCTGGATGGAGCCCTTCATTCTCACACTCCCCTAAATCTGCAGCCAACTGGCCCCGACCAAAGCCACCACCTGACAGCCCTGCAAAGAGGTGTTCCCATCAAGCACAAGCACAACCACAAGACAAATTAGCACTCTGGTTTTCTGCATATTTAGGATATTAAGAGACTGAAACATTATCCTGTTAAAGAAGAACCCCCTGTTCCCCACCCAAGCGTGTTCCAGGACCCCAACCTGTGAGCATTCATCCTCCCTAAAACTGCAACTGCTAGACCAGTGGCTGCAGGTTTTTGCTCCCAGCTGACTTCCATGGCTGATCCTCAGCCCTGCAGGGAGGCTGCAGCCTCCTCAGCTTGTCCAGGCCATATAATCGGGTTTTGAGGCACAGCAAATCTTCCAGAGGCCAGTTTATCTATCAGACTTCTGGTGGTTTGAGTGTGGATAGAGAGGGAGCTGTCTCATGATCACCCCAGAAGCAGGGTTTGGTAGTGCTGTGCTTGTAGGGTCACTTAATCTCATCTCCTATAATGGTGGGTTATTGTGCAATAGCTAATTAATTTAGCAGGGATGACAGAAGAAGCAGTCACTCACAACTGACCTGGACGGCATGCTGCAAGAGTGTGGGGTGCTCGGGGTCAGGCTGAGTGGTGCCCTATGCAGACAGAGACTGCCCTGTGTCCCTGGTGTTTGTTGGCCATTGTTTTGTCATCGGCAGTTCTGCCATGGACAGGGTGAGATGGGTGTGTCACAGGGCCTGACAGAGAGGCTCCTGCATGACCCAGACTCGGGGCAGTGGCACACGAGGGGCTACAGGCTGCAGTAAGTTGCCATCCAGCTGGAGTGGATTGTTCCTCATGGGCGTGCTACTGCTTTTCTGTGAATGACAGCTACACTACCACGGCGTTCATGGCCCTCCTGTGGTACTACTTTCTTTGTCGATACTAGATTTTCAGCGCAAAGAGGCAAGCAAACTCCATGCTCGAAGGAGTACCGGGCTTTCTCAACACAGGCCTGGGAACCCCCCCACACTCCACAGAGTGCTTTACCATGGCCCCACGCAGTTCTGTCTGCCATGAACAGCAGTGACAGCCGGCTTGGTGCTCACAGTGTCAGTGCTGATCGCTTCAAACCAGAGAGGAAGGAGCCTTACCGTGAGAGCTGAGCAGGAACGATCTACAGCCTCCACCTGCATCATCCACACAGTCAGGAAATGGAGATTTACTGGCCTTTAGGGCCAGATCCTACAAGGTGCTGAGCACCATATGGCAAGCACAGAGCAACCTCTTTCCGCACACCCCCAAAGAAGTCAGCAGTTTTTAACTTTAACTTTTCAATGAAAAATACTGCTGGTATAATAGACTAAATTTTGTCATAAAAAGTGAAAGGTAGCAGCTAACACAGCACCATTTAAAGCTGCATCTGGAATACAATTGCTGTTTAAAACCAGTGGGGAAAAGCAAGATATGGAGCATCAGAAGAGGGCTTAGAATGGAGACCTTTAAAAAAGAAGAATGTGTTATAAATAATAAACACCTCTACAGTCATACACGATATAAAACAAATTCTATTTCAGTGCCTTGGTGGCATTAATAAACCACTCAGCTTTATTCTCCTGGTTTATGAGATCACCAGCACCCCTCTATGGAATTATATGCTTTTCTACCACAATGTAAAAAATCATTAAGACAGTTTTTCAATATTTTGTTATTGTTTGACCTACAGATTAATATGCCTCTCTAGAATTTGCATCTCCCCTATTGTCTTAGACCAAATTACAGTACAATAAATGCTGTCTGATGGGGGAGTATTGTGTAGTTTTTTGCTACTTGCAGTATAGTTACAACTGGCTCCTGCATCAGCAAAAAATGATTAGAATAAAAAAGTTAGGTTTTAGGAGCTCTGAGATTGCAGTGAGGTTATAGATCAGAAGATATTTTCTTGCACTAGTGCCCTTGGGCTTGGGAAAACAGTCTGGTTGTTAAATGTTAATTGCTAAATTAGTGAAGCCTAAGCCAAATGGAGGAGAGTTCTTGAGGCTGGAACGACTATGTTTGTGAAAAGAAAATAATCAAGGAAAGCTCTGTAAAATATTTTCTGCAAAATCTGAAAGAACATACAATTAGCTGAAGTTGATATTAATTCAAACTGCATTCACAGAAAGGTTTGATTCTATTTATTACTCTCACTTTGGGGAAAATTTTTGGAGTGCTTTGTAGTTCTGCACTGAAATCAGGAAAAAAATGCTGTTTCACCTGGGTTTCATGTGAAACCCAGTAAACTCTAGCTTCTCTGATTTGGCTGTTGCTTAGAAAATGTGGTTCTTTGTATGTCAAAATCATTTTCAGCCTGAGGATTGTCAAATAATGGTTAGGAATTCTAGGAAGGGGCGACAAGTAAGTGAGAGCCTGGGAAGAGTGATGAATAACTGGGATTGTTCGGAGGAAAGAAGCAGAGCAGGAAGGAAGCCCGAGGTGTTTATGTGAGCAGTGGAACTGGAACAAAAGCCAGGAGAGCTGGGAGAAACTAGTTAGTGGAGCAGCAGGAGGAAAGAGAAAAATATTAGGGATTCTGCAAAGGGAAGAAAGAGGTGACGGTACCAGAGACTGTGTCGAAGAAGCAAAGGCAACTTGCACTTTAGGAATGAGAGACCTGTCAGGGAGTTTGTGTGAGAGAGTGATGCGCAGGCTGTAGAAATGGGACAGGACTATATCACTGGGGAACAGATGTCTGGGGAAAGTGCTGGGGAAGAAGCAGCACATCTAGGTTCTGAGCCAAAATCACTGGCAAGTCTATGTAAAAAAATAATTCAAAAAAAAAAAAACCACCTTTAAATAATAACAGGGGCAGCAAACCCCCAATTTCTTAATTCTAGATCTCCCTTTTGTGCTATAGCTGAAGTATAGAAATAACGAGAGTCACTGAAAAATTAAACACAAAGCAAAAGAATGAAACATGTATGGATACACAACAGTCCTTAACTACACGTGTTTAATGATCATAAGGATTTATGTATACTGCACACAGCTCAAGTCATGCTCATGGGATGAATGATTTTCACAAAATAAAAACAGCTGTGGGGAAATTTTCTCAAACTGTAACAGTAACAATAAAAGCAGTAAAATTAAAAGATATACCTTAAAATATTATTCAAGTTGACAGTCCATATGCAACTATCTTTTTATACTAGATACAGCTCAATTAAAATGCAATTATAAGTACAATATTTGCTCCATATTTTGTGAATGCTCTGAGAATAGTACCAAATACTCTAATATAAGTTTATCTTTTTAATGAGCTTTGGGTTATTCCATGAACATGTGTATCTTAATAAGGACTGTGCATTATACCCTCTATGGGACATTGAATAATTGTACAATGTAGAGATGGCAAAATAACTTGGATAGAGTGAAAGGAATAAATGATGGAAATTTGCATATAATAGTTTCCCAGCAATGCAATGGTGGGAAGCAATATGACTTTGAAGGTCTGTTGGGGGTGGGAAGAGGGTGTCCATTCCAGAGGTCCTCAGAGGCAAAAAAAAACAGCCTGATTCCTTTCTATACCAGCCTTGGCAAGGAAAAAGGATTTTTCCTGCTTGCTGAAGTCTCTGAGATTTTGAAACTTCCCCATTCCTTCCTGAGATGAACCTAGACCAGTTGGGGTGAAGCAATGTGTGTATCTTAAAGAATTTGCCTTACAACAAGGACATGAATTACACCCTTCTACTGATGAATTGAGTAAATAAATCTCAGGGATACTTATTTGGGGGTTTAGCAGTTTCCGACTGAAGTTAGTCAGACTTGGGTACAACTGTTAATTGTGAAATTGTTCACTTTTATCTTTTTACCTCTCTCTCTTTCTCTCTCCCAGTGCTTTTCAAAGCTGATATGCTTATTCTCAGTAAACTGGTATTTTGACCAATGTCTTAAAAATCAACCATCTCAGAAAGAGATTATGATCATTATGAAGAATACTTTCAGTAACAGCTACGAGAGATATCACTGTGATGTATCACAATTATCTCTTTTTTTTTTTCTTTTTTTTAGGAAAGTACATAGGGAACAAGGTGTCTTGGACACTCCTGTCACAGCAACTGTCAGGAGACGTTAACCTGTTAAGGACAATCATTGTCTGTCATGAATTTTTCGATGTCCTTTCTTTTTGTAGTAGTTCTCATCCTTTCTTCCTCTTTGTTTCCATCATTATGCCATTATTATAATCCCACTGAGGCTTTCTCAAGTAGAAGTAGAACAGCACTTAATTACTGGAATTAGAAATGACAAATATCACAGTTTTTATCCGGTTGATCTTATCTAAGCTCTTCTGTGTATGAACTTGAATAATCTTGAATCAATGGCTTCTAACATTTTCCAAAGACTTAAAGAGGGTTATTTCTTTTTTTTTTTTCCTGTCCTCTATACTTAACTTTTCCTTCTTTGCTCAAAGTAAGACTTTTTTGACAGCACGTGCACTAGCTGGCAATTTTGTCTAATTCTTCCATAAGTAACAACTCGCGTCATTTTTCCTAGCCCTCCATCACTAATTCTTCATTTTCAGCTTGCAACTAAAATGGGTTGATCCTTCTACAATGAAATTGCCCCGAATCTTTACTGAGAGTACTAACAGCATAATTTTGCCTGTTTAATTCATGCCTATCTGAAACTTTTCCTCTGAAGTTATCTTGGTCTGAAGTCTTGCAAGGTTGTTTAAGCAAGTAAAGGGAGATTAATTTTCGTCATTGCTGCATTTAACTCTTAGTTGGATAGACATCACTTAAGTATTGAAATGTCTTGAGTGCTTATCTAAACCAGCCTCTGCACATTATTCTTTGATACTCGAAATTTTATGTGAGAGAAGAAGACAGCACTGTCCTAACCAGGTTTATTTTTTTGGCTTACTGCTTTCCATTCTTAAACTGTCTACCAAGCATCTATGATCTCTGATGTTAGCATGCCCTGGTGCTATCTATTATTGTAAAGAAAATGACAGCAAAGTATTCTAAGTCTCTTAAAAGGGGAAAATAATATATATATATATATAACATATATATATATATATAAATATATGAACTCTGTTGTGAGGTTAAGTATGATATGGAGCTAAAACCAAAATCTGAAAGGCTGAAACAGATTTCTTAGTTTTTGATACCAGGGGGCCTGTTCAAATGACTCCAAGCAAAACAGTAGGTCATAATTTAGAGCATCTGAATTACTTTAATGTGCTGAAAAGCAGAGATGTCTGAGCAGATGTGTTGCATCTGTACTGTGTATTACTTCTGCTATTTTAAAACTGTTGCATTACAAACACAACTATGAAAATAGTTTGATTTTCCTTTCCTAAATGATTCCAGTCATGCATGTGTTTATATCTTCTCAAAGATTCTCTGAAGAGTGCCATAATTAGCTTTGTGCTGAAATATTGCCTGTGCAACCCTTTGTTTAGGAATAGAGAATAATTTGAAGATTCTCTTATTCAAAAACTTTTTTTTTTTCTGGTCAGTATGCCTATTTCCAGTTTGTCTAACTTCTCCTTTGGCTACAAGAAAACTTCACCTAGTCTTAATTTAACAACTTAGTAAAATCATCAAGTATTTGTCTAGAGAATGGAACCATATGAAGTAGTGTGAAGTATACTGTGGTGTTTTTCATAGTTATTTCTCTTCTCTTCCATTCATTTTTGCAAATATCTACCTAATTTCTGACCCAGCTTTTTTTTTTTTTTTTTTTTTTTTTTTAATGTGTGGTTTTAGGAGCCATTCCTCCCTTGTTTCTAGACTTTTAAGTTCTCTTCCTTCCAAAGCATAATTAAAAGTAGCAGTCTGTATTTGGTGGGACTAAGGAGTTTCCTTAGCTACTTTCCCCATTGTTTTATTTTAGTTTATCACCTTATGCATCCCAAATTCTAAGGGACACAAGAAAAAAAAGAAAACAGATATAGTTCAAAAGGCTTTCATTTATATATACAAGATAGACAGGTAAGAAACACCATCACATAATTTGTTCATGGCTGATGGGCAAATATAAAAAGGATCCTGAAGTTACACAATTTAAAGGATGAATGTTATAAGAAAGAATGTTTTAATGAGCAATTCATTAGCTGAAGATCTGGTTCCAGCTGTTCCTCCATCACAGTCATGGTTCTATTTAGGTATCTAACACTCACTGATTTCAAAGGGAATTAGGTACCTAAGCGCCATTACAGATCTGTGTCTGAATCTGTTTTTTTTTTTTCAATTATTGAGCTATAAAATGCGGATAATAGTATTTCCCTTACTTCTCAAGTAGTTGCACTTGGGTATTATAAGGATGAGTACAGTAGAGAATATGAATTACTCAGATGCTACAGTAATGGGAACTAAAAAAAAAAAAAAAGCCTAAAATAAAAATAAAACAATAAGAGTAGATCATGAAAGTCTGGTGAAATGGAAAAAGGCAGTGCTGTGGACCTGGAAAAGAAGTCTGGAAAGGCTAATGAATATGAATTAAAGAATCCCTTGTGATACGGAAAAAAAATTGTAAAGACAAGGTAATGCACCTGAACTCCTGGCTGCTTGTCCAAAATGAGTCCCAAACCACTGGAAATTTTTCTCTACCCATTGCTAGCTTTAGTGAATAGATGGTTGCATCTATAATATTTCTTTTTATTCTGCATCAACATAAGCAAGTATAGAACTATATTACAATGAGAAATTCCTCTTAAAAGATCACATTCTAAACTGAAAATATTATTTCCATTTTTTTTCTATCTCAGAATCTTTTGTATGTGAATGTATTCTAATATATGTGTATATTTGTGCATGAAAGAGACACCTGAGAGACAGAGAACATTTCCTTCACATTTTTTGCAAAGAGAAGAAATCATTCTTCAGCTATAATGTATTTCAATTCTTACATATAATTGGTGATTTTTGCATATATTTCGTATTAATTTTTAAAAGCATATGTCTCTTCTTGTAGAATAAAGTTGCAGAAAAAGAATTCCCACTTTTGTAACAAAATTAAAATGTATTTAATATCTGGAAAATATTTTCATCGTTAGGCAAAGTCACTTTTCTATGAATAGTCACAGTAAGCGACTAATGTATTTGCAATGTAGCATCTACAAATAACTGGAAAAGTGTGGTATGTTTCAGTGATATTGTATGCAGTTTGAAAGTGAGGATTCATTCTGGTCAAATGAGTATGGAATGGGTTGAAAGTGTGTTTCCTTTGGCCAGATGATCACATTCCTTGGAAGATTTTTCAGGCCAAGGTTTCTGCTACGGCTTGCTTTTGGAGGAAGACTTTTGACTGTAGGCTGAGCAATCCTGAGGGAAGAAGTATGTGAAAACAAAAAACAAAATCAAATTTGAGGCACACAAAAGGATTGAGCTTCAGCTTTATATCCGAGCTTGGATGGACAATATAGTCATCTGTGACTTACTGCGTGGCACCAAGACACAATGATTTATACAAAAAGCTACTGAGATATCTCATTTTTAGAGAGGATTCAACACATCTGCCAATCGTAGCTCACTTCTGATGCAATCAAGAAAGGAAGATGCAGGGATTTCCCTTCTTCCCCTGTACTTCCAGTTCTGACTTGAGGAGTGTGGAAGGGGGGAACCTGGGACATGATCTCTGACCAAGGTACCTCTAGGAATTGTGCATTTGTCTTTACAGTGATGAAAATACAGTGCCAGAAACAACTTGGCCTTAAAATATTTGTCTTCACTTTGTGTTTAATTTCCGGTAGGGACAGAACAAAACTTTTGGTCTGCTGTTTCCAGTAAAATGATCCTGAGAAAAATCAGTCCAAAATTGTGTTATATATTCTCTTCCTAATTCTCTACTTTTCAGTCATTTACAGATTGTCAGCAATATGGCAATCTGTTTTTAAAGGACTTCATAAGGTGTTGTGGATTTAACAAGAGAGATATTTACATCTAAAGAACAGAGAAGCGTTATCAAACGTCTCCAAGTCCTTTGGTGAATTTCATGAGATCATGCATGGCAATTTGTCATTGCTGCATGTCAGCCATCAAGCACTGCTCTTGTATTGTTTTGGCTATTAAAATAACAGCTTCCAGAGCCAATTTACAGTCTAAAATAATT
The DNA here is from genome assembly GCF_964211835.1 of Anser anser. Taxonomy (NCBI): domain Eukaryota; kingdom Metazoa; phylum Chordata; class Aves; order Anseriformes; family Anatidae; genus Anser; species Anser anser. The sequence continues at coordinate 18,991,053 of NC_139728.1, read as the reverse complement.
CACAAAGCTGCAGTGCTTTGTACCATAAAAATAGATGCCAGAGATAATTGGGCAAGGTGGTGTCATGTCACATGTGTGCAGTTCATTAATTAACTGCTTGAAACTGCTATAAAATAATAGCCATGTCATCAAGATGAAACTACAAAAGTGCAAATAAAATAAAACTGCACTAAGAAAGAAAACAGAGCAGCTGTTATTAAAATATCCTCAAGTTACCGTTCACTTTTACTGGCCACTTCTCTCGTCTTTCTGGTGCCAAACCTGAGCCTAAACTGGTACCCCAAAGACCATTAGTTTATACTGCTTCTGGCAAGGCCCCCCCTCCTCTGTGCAGAATGCAGAATCAATTTGGATTTACACTATCATGTTTTAAGTGCACAGTGTTCCTGATCCACATCTGTGCCAAGTTTATACTTGCAGGTAAAGAAAAGTGGGCCTGAAAGTTGGTGGGCTGTCTTCACCAAATATAACAGGGAGTCTGGGACCTTATTCTTTTAAGGTCCATTCCTTGGTGTCAGCTTTAGTTTTTGCAGAACAGTTACAAAACAAAACAAAACAAAAAAATACATATATGTCTCTTTTACTTGTCTTTACATTCCCCCGGCTCACCTTCCTCTTTCTTTTACACACCAAAACAAGAAGATCATAGAAGTCTACAGCCTGGTGTTGCTCCCTTGAATATGAACCCACTGAAACTTGAAATAACCACTGGTCAATCTACAGTAGCCCCTAGGCTGCTCCAAGTGCACAAGCAGCAAGATCCCACAAGTGCTCAGGTCTGGGTCTCCCATGTCCCAGCAACCCACCCACAGATTTAACATGATTCTCCCTCTGTTTGCAGGTTAATTGTTAATACTGAACTGCGCATGCAGGAATGATGACTCTCCTCAAGAGTCTTTGTTTGTCAGGGTTAATCTTTGCCAATTTGTGGAAGTTTACCAGCTGCTTTAAACAGAGCAGCTGGAGCCAGGGTCTAAGGAGAAGGCCTAATTTTTAATTAGCTTTTCCTAGAAAATATAAACTTTAAAAATATTAAAGACAGACTTTAAACAAAGAACACAGTCAAATCCTAAAAGCTACACACAGACATGAATTCCAGACTAGTATAGAGGGGTTTTTTTGTTTGTTTGTTTTTCCTAATTTTATAAAATAACCAAAGCATTAGCTGTGTCTAGGAGTGGTAGAACTCATTTTTATCTAGCATACTGTGAAGACTTTGGGCATAGGCATTGGTTTTGGTGCAGAGTGTGCTCTGCTCAGGACTGCCCTGGGGAAAGAACAGGCTGATGTGTCTAATCAGAACTTTTTGTAGTCTAGCAGAAGGAGTGAGTGTACTGAAATAAGTCAACTTTACCAGTTGAAAACACTACAAAGTAATACTAGGAAAGAGGAATCAAGCCCCCAGCCTAGACAGTGACTTTTGGTCTCCACTCCATGCCATGCTTTTATTTATTGGCAAACTCTTATGAAATAAATGTAGTGTCTGTCTAATCAAAGATCTGTAGCATGTATAAAGCTTTAAGTACAAAGCACCTTTTTTTTAAAAAAAAAAATCACTGTTAGCTTGAATTATTTGGATTAACAGAAGGGAAACGAATCTACAGTGACACATGATGATCTGAGAGTGATTATGCAGTACATGTTAAAGTAGATAAGTGGGTTGTTAGAATTATTAAATGTATTACTAAATGAGACCTGGCACTGTGTGATGAAAATGAGAATATCTGGGTAAGCAACTATGATGAATTTCTCAGAATTATACCATATTTGAGCCTGTTTGATCTCTTTTTAGCTTCAAATTTAGCTTTGTAGAGTAATGCTGCATGAGGCAACCCATCATACCTTCTATTGAATATTTTGAGAAAAAAAGGAAAAGTCACCTTAATAGGAGCCAAGGTTTGTCAGTGATTGTTCATGAGCTTAAAGAGATGAATTATTTCCTTGTCAGTGCTTATTCCACACCTGACATTTCTCATATTTGATCAGTTAATGGTTATTGCCCACTATGCTACTTTAAAAGGTCAGATAAAAAAAGGGTTGTTAAGTCTCCTTCAATGAGAGACATACTGGAAAAACCTGTTCACATCTATATATCTCTCTTTTGAGAGGCATAGATATCAATATTAGCACTTATCAAGAACATACTGAAGATAATACTAGCAACATGCCTGGATGCTCTCCAAACAAAGATCTGTGATGTAAGATTACCACATGGAATATTTTGCTCTAATTCATTTGGGTTAGATTAAGGTACTGAATTCAGCTACATATATTTGATCTGAATTTGTTTACTACGTAGAGGCTGTTCTAGCCAAACTATTTCTAACAAAGTTAGAGAAGAAAAGGGTTTCCCAAAATTATAGAAATCTTCCTGAGAAATAGTTGTTGAATATATTTGGTGGTTTTCCATTTGTAAAGAAAAGCTACATAGATTGCCAGAGTGTGAACATTCATGGATCTTAATGAAGAAGAATATGTATTATTTCTGAAAAATTTTCTGACCATATTTAAAGCAAACAACAACAACAAAAAATAAGAATATGCAGATGACTTCTTTCACAAAATGAGTATAGTTTTGAGGGATTTTTTCATTCTTGTTGGCACTGTTGTTCATCTCTATGCTGCATTTTGTTCTAAAATGAACACGCTGAATATCTTTAAACAATTACTTTGGCCCACATTCAGAGATGCTAAGTGCCTCAAAGTTCACAAATCTGTGCAAGTGCTGAGACTCATTCTACCCCAATAGCTTCTTCCCAAAGCCTCAAGGACAGAAAATAAACAAAAGCATGGAACCAAGTGAGTAAGCACGCTAACTTTCACAATTCAATTGCTTTCTGTGCAAGTCATCACTCATATTCATCTATAATCTAGCTATCTCCATTCAGAGAAAATATTCATATTTATTGGTGAAATAACTTTTTACTGATGTCATAGGTTTATCCAAAAAGCATTTTGCTCTTATTGCCAGCGTATTCACAATTTTCTGAGTAAAACTAACCATCCAGGTTTCCTTGTGACTCTGACAGAAAAACTTCCACAGTCTGGGTCTGAAAAAAAAGATATATATATAATTATATATATATATATATATAGTATTGCTGCTTATTTCTACATTCTCATCAGAAAAGGCTAAATTAGCTGTGAAATAAAGACTGAAGTAATTATAGAAATACACAAACAGTGATAACGAATATTGACTATCTAAAACAGAAGTCCAGCATCAGTGGTGAGTTAGATGAAGAAGCAGAGCTTTTTGCTAAGCACAGATCAGGACTCCCCATGTCACTCCCAGGCATCAATGTGGCCAGCAGATGTACTCTGTGGGGCTTGTGGTGGTGTTGCACTGCATGCGCCACCTGCTCCTGTAAACTGCAGACAGACCTTTATTTTATGTATGTAAAGAAAATGATAAATTCTCACACAGCTCCAGAAATTTCGTATGTATGACCTGCTACATTCATATATATATGGATGAATCCACCCACTGCTAAAATTTAGATCCTTCTGTAGAGATAAAATGGCTATCATTTTGCATTAACAGCATTGAATGTTGCTTTTTAAAAGCAAAATTGAAGAAAAAGGCCAAAAAGTCAATTTGTAATATTAGCACAGTTTTATGATACCTCATTATTTTATATCACTCTGTGATGTCTCCTCTCATCCATCTCCTTTCTCATCTAAATAGGTATAATTGTTGTGATCTCTACTTATAAGAAACCTTTTCATTTAGCTGTCCTTCTCTGGCTCTCTTCTTGTCATATGCATTTTTAAGATAGAATAACCAACAGTGAACATAGCAGTGAAGGTAAGTCCCTTCGTTTTATATACCGTCACGTATAATGGTTTTAAGGTTTATACAGGATGAAAGTTACATGTTTCCCCTTGTTCATTTTTCAAAATTTGGTCACTTAGGACTGTTCAGAACAGTAATGGATTATCCGCAGCTCTACCAAAGGGCTTACTCTATGATAAATCATGATCAATAGACACTGTCTTGGTCTCCCTGGCTAATTATTTTCCTATGAATTTGAATAGAGCTTTTAGAATTTTGTAATATGTGTATAAATGGTAAAACCAAAACAAAAGTAATGCAAAATTATAAAAATCATACCTCCTGTTTAATTATTGGTTTATTTGAAATATAATAATCTGCAGGAGACATTTTGCTTGCATTACTCCCATTACTGTTCTTTGCAGATGTAGGATGTGTCCTCTGCAACAAAGTATAGTACAAAGGCATGAACAAGTACAAACAGTACAAATACCTGCCCCAGCCTTCATTAGTAAGTCACTAAAGTGCAGGATACTGTAATGTTGAGAAAGCAGCTGCAGTTCAGAAATAGCTCTACCTTCTGTTTAGGTCTTGCTGTTTATGACATATTGAAGAAGTGTTTTTTTTTTTTTTTTCTGATTCTATCACTGAGAAATTCAACAATAATTTCTTGCTTAAATATGCTCCATTGGAAAGAGTCCTGACCCTGTACTAGGGTACTGACCAGGTACTGAGCATCTTCCACTTTCCCATAGTAACCCAGCTTTGAAAATCAATTGACTTCAAACTTCCTCTATGTTCCTGTGAATTGTTTTTTAAACTTTGTAGTACAATATGCTCTAATGTCTCCCGAGAGATTCTGAGCTGACAGGTCCTGCATGAGTTGGAAGCCGAGCTGTAAAGTGTTGAAATTCTATGTTGCATTAGCACAGTATTGCCTACTGAATAGGGAACAAGAAACAGCAGTTAGGAACATCAGCTTCATTCAGTCTTTGTTCTGTAGCTGGTCTTACAAATAGAGGCACGAAGCCTGGCCCAGTTCTACTTGAACAGAAAAGGTTGGCTTTATTTATTTATTTTCAGAAATATGAGTAATGGTTCACTGAGTGGCTGAATACAATGCACATGGCACAAAGCTCCCATTAAAAAAAAAAAAAAAAAAAAAAAAAGATCTCATAATCAACATCACGTGAAACATGCTGGAATTAAAAAGGATAGTTCATCACTTCTGAGTTAATGCAAAACAATCAAAATTGAAAGAGAGTATTCTTAAGAAAACATTGAAATCCAATCATACAGAACAGAATACCAGACAAAGACAGAATCGTGATGTTTGCTCAAGCCTAGGGTCTAGAGCCATGTATGGTATGACCCATGCAGCGGGAATTCCCATTGATCTACGTGTTGCTCACCTCCTACTATTACAATGATAAAACTCTCCCTAAATAGTCTTTGTATTCAATATTTCTTCTCTGTAATTATTCCTTCTCTCCTTAATACCAACCTGTTTTGTGAAGTCTTCCAGTGTTGCTCTTATTACCTTATCTTCTGTTTTACATGGTTTCCTATTATAGTAATTCCTGTGAATTAGGCTTTGGTACCTCTGAGCAAGCACCTTATTTGTGTACTTGTAAATCTCTCAGCATACATGGCATTCCTTAAACAATTAATAACCATCTACACGTGAATCTCAGCCTATACAGGTGACTGAATTTATTCACATTAATCTACATTGCTGTCCAGCTTCTATCTCAAATTCCCTGTACTTGTTTCATCATCTTTTTCTTAGAATTTGAGGCCATACATCCCACTGGTAATATTCGTCTTGGTTAACACTGAATGATGATCTCAGCATCACATTCTTCTCACCCAGCTCTTTTTCTCCAATGCAAAGCAAGCAAACAAAAAGACAGAAATACCTTTTCTTCTGTGAGGATTGTGACAAATAATAAAACAGTTGGAGCTCTAATTTCTCTCTGGCAAGCATCAAGAAAGTGGGTGTTTGTCAGAGATTTTGAGTAGCAAGTTATTTGTCACACTTTCAATAATAAGTCTGATTTCCAGAAATGAGGCACATACATCTCATTTTTTAAGTGAAGAATATTAAGAAATCCAATGGATAACTGACTGACACAAACTGAACTGGTGGACCGTAGCTGGCTGAGATCTCATGGCACATAAAGAAGTAAGAAGGTGACGGTTATAGTTCGTAATCTACTTCAGAGCATATTCAACCTTCTGCCTGGTTCAGATGAAAGAAATGTGTTCTGTGTTCATTATCTCATCCCTACTCATAGTTGAGCACATCATCCGGAAGGGATGCCACATATAAGCATATCACACTCTAGTTTATACAAACACAGTACACAGGGCTGTTTGACATTAATTGGATCCACCCAATCCTCACATGGAGGCCAATTTGGCACAAAGAAAATTTGTGCACTCTTCACATGCAAGACTAGAATTCTACATCAAGTTGGTATAAACAACTTTCAGTAATTAGCAGCTTCTGCATTGTCACCTCCAAGATAAAAGCTGCCAAGTGCCCACCCTCTTGTCTCAAATTACTCTTTGGCAATCAGCATTACAGGCAACATAAAAACAAAACCCCCCTCCAAATTGCTCTAAGGTGACTTGTATCTAGAGCTCAGCAAAACTGCCAGTTTAGACTACAGGGAATCTCCATCTATGATGCCCTCATCACTTTTACCTTGCCGAATGCACTTTAAATTAAAATAGAAAGTGAAAAAGATATGTACATGTGAATTGAAGCTTAACTAGCCAGTTTTATTTTAAGTAGCACAAAGTAATAGCTCTGTAAAGGACAGAACTGCTGTAAAACTGTTTCAGATTATTACGCTTTACATAAAAAACAAACCAGAAAGAACAAAGCTAATTAGTTTGCAAAGACAGAGGCATGTTAGTTGCTCAATAAACATTCCCTGAAATAACATTCATGCAGACCTTTTGACATAACATATCAAATAAAATACAAGACATACAATAATTAGCAAGAGATTCTAAATATAGTGATGTGTGCTATTATTCCATCATTTCATATCCTTTCTCTCTATCATATTCAAAATTTTCTTGTCCAATGGAGAAATTATGATGAGACCTGAACACTTACCTGGAGAAAACATATACTTTACAAAATGCTATAAAAATATTGCAAAGAAAAGACAAAAATAGGAGTAATACAAAGGTCATTTCTTATTCTCCACTTCAATTATAATCTACTTGTAGGGGCAGGGATATGCAATCCTTTTTAACAACTGTGTAGTAGCTACACAATGGTATCTCTTTCTGTGATTGGCATTTTTATGTGTCATAGCTGTCATGAAGTCATAAAGAGATGCTACTCCCAACCAGAAACCACAAACACAAGCGGAAAGCTTCCACTGTACTTCCTCAGACAGTAACTGCCTGTGTGCAGCAGCATCGGCTACTTTCTTTGCCTAAAAAGAAAAAGCATAAAGGGACCTAAGGAATATACTCATCTGGCAGAGACTATGGGCAGGGAAGTTAAAGCACAAGAAGTTCAAACACATACAGATAGTTCAAACGAAAATACAATTTCAGGAATCAATATCTTATACAGACATCTTTATCAGGAAGATTTTTGGTAAATAAACTATTCTAAAAAAGCTGTGTAGACTCTATTTCTCCTCTACATGTTTCATGTATTCCCTTTTCAAAAGATAACTTCTGTGTACCAGCAAATACAACTATTTGGCTATCCTTTGGAAAAAAAAAAAAAATGGAAAAAAGATTTATCCTTTGGAAAAGGAAAAAAATGAAATAAAAATTAATAAAAATGGTCATGGTGAAAATGATCATTATACGTGAATACCAAAATGTTGATTTCTCCCTATCTCCCTACCCAGAGATATTTCCAAGAAATATCCAATATCAAATATCCAATATTTCCAAGACAGGAACTGAGATTGAATAATCAAGGAAAATGGAGTTTGGCCAAAAAGCGTCCACCACCTTGTTCACAGAAAGAGGATATTCTGCTGTTCATAGATGAGTGTCTTCCTGTTTGTGCTCATAATTGTGGAATACACCAAAATACTGCATAAAAGTATTTTTCACAAATTGCAAGTTATTGGATTTTTTCTGTTTCCTTCTATTAAAGTGTTCAGTTGTTTGTTGTTGTAGTTGTTTTGTTTTGTTTTCAATTTATTAGACTCACACCATAGTAAAATTCTCACCATCCCCCAAAATCATTTTAACAAGATTTTAAATAGTTTGATGATTTCTTTAAAAATCAGTAGTTTCAATGACAATAAATATTAAAAGGTATGTTTGCAAGATTACATATTATTTTTAATCAGTTTAAAATTAACATTCCGAAAATATTATTTGTACTGATATGGGCATGTTTGAACTAGATGACCTTGGAGGTCTTTTCCAACCTTAATGATTCTATGATTCTATGATATCTCAACCAAAAGCGAAAAATTATACTGGAATGTCTTGGCAGTTCCTTTTCATAAGAAACTACCAGCTAGGGCTAGACTGGAATTATTTTATCCAAAACAAATTCTTAAAATATCTCATAAAAAAAATCATAGTAAAATCTTCAGTCATTTTTAACCCACTTTTACTTCAAGGCAATTCTGAAGGCTCATAAGCTTTATATAGTTCGCTTACAGATATGCTTTATCATAATGAAGGTAGAAATAGCAATATTCAGAGGGTTTTAACAGATAAGAACATCCTTTGTTAATCTTACTCAAAGTGATCCCTGTGCAACTTTAAAAAGGTAAGCAAATGAGGGCCTGGGGCTCTTTCATGGCTACAGGGGAAGGCAAGGACTTTCCCAGGGGATTTCTACAGCCTTATCCTGACAACTGGACAATGTAAATTCTATTAGTTGTGACCCACAGAGGTAGCATCTCTGATAACTATGCCTCACCTAACACTATCAGGACATGCCAGATGTTTTCTAAATCTGGAGAAGAATTATGACTGATAAATGTATAGATATAGTTATCTACCTACTCTGTTGCAATTCTCTAAATATGCTTTTAAATATGTACATTGGCATATGTACATATCATTTAGCTGCATGCATAACAATTCATTATTCATTATTTCATTATTCAGAGATGGAAAAAGAACTGATCAAATATATGATTTTAAGTGATGTATGAATAAGTGGCCAAAGGATGTATAGGTGAATGGGTGGATTCATGAATAGATGGATAGATATCAAATAAATTGTAAATAAAACAATTGCCTTCTTCAGGAAAAAATAGAGGAAATGGACTGAATATCATCTATCTGAATATCATCTATCTGCAACCAATAATGAAAACCTTAAATAACATGTTTTCTATAAATGTAGTGTAAATAATAATAATAATAATAATAAAGACATTTTAAAAAAAAAAAAAAAGCATGGAAAAAAAAGCTCAGGTGGTCAGACACTTAATATACCTCGATTAATCCAGCCTCCTAGCTGCACTTTACTCCACTGCACTTTTATTTCCTACCAAACTTTGGTTTGATTTTAAGCACTTGACCAAACAAACTTTTCCCAGAGAGAAAGCCATTCCATCAATATGGAAGAAATACAATAAAGCCAAGAAAGAAGATGGATGATCTGTCAAGCAATGAGAGTCTTTTCTCCACTGGGAGAATGTACTACTTCCCCAGTACTCCGCATCCCCTCCTGATCAGGGAGCTGGTGTCTGGGTCACTTGAATCCAGTGTTATTTAATATAAAGAATAATAATGGGTATTAATCTCATGTGATTAATGCATATGCAATCTCACATCATATTTATTAGGAGTGCAAATCATGATTTTCTAGCCTAATAAGAAAGATTAATTGAATCAAGTGTTTAATTTCCTCTCTTCAAATCATTTCTTGATGATTCATGAATTCCATAGCAAAGTCATTTACATTAACATATCATCAGGAGTTATAGTTAGTTGTTAGAAAGATAAGACTGGGAGGTTAAATCCTTAAATTTCAAAAGACCCTATTTTGTTCAAATGCAGAAAACATTTAATGGGCACAGTGAGTTGGCCAAGACAAAGCATTTGATCCTATCAGAAACAGAATATCACTGTTGTAATGTGAAAGTATGACTTTTTCAAACCACTCTGACATCGAAATGAAATTTCTTTCTTCTTGTGCTCTGCACATCAGGAAGTTTAAAATGTTAAATATTCTCTGAAACTGCCCTAGAAACTCAAGTTAGCTTATTAAAGTGTTGTGCTTTTTGTTGTTGTTGTTTTCCCCATGTTTGAAAAACTTCTTTGTTTCACTAAGGGGCAAATCTCTTGTGTTTTGTAACGTTGTTATTGAACAAGTTTAATGATTTGCTGAGGACCTCATCTAGCAGCATTACCAGGCAACATGAGATTAGAAACGTATGGTGATGTAGGCTCTCATAGAATAAATGAAAATATTTTATTCAGCTACCAAGAAGGGTCTCCTGAGATCAAATTAGAAGCTAGCTGTGAAGGGAGATGTTTAGGCATGCTCTGGAATTATTTATCAGCATTTTCTGCTTGTGTGAGAATAAGCAGACATTAAGTTTAAATTAAACAAAGGAGAAAGAAAACAAGTTTTTTTAAGTAATTTGACTGCTAATGATATTTCTGAATTATTCTCAGTTTAATAGTTTAAGTAATTTGCAATGATAATAATTGTTCCTGCTAAAGCTTCAATAGTGTCAATTCTATCCTTGCTGAAATGAACTTTCTTCAAGACCTTTAATGGACAAGTAATTGCAAATTTATGGTGGGCTTTGTTAATTTTAAATTTGTTTTCTTCTTGACATTTCTTTTAATTTAATTTAATTTTATTACATTCATCAACAACTAGAGAAATTGACTTAAAAGTCCATTAAAAAAGAATAAATGTTTGGGGTTTTTATATTGCACTTGTTTATCTTTATTTATAATGAGTCTGTGTTTCCAGATAGAACGGAAGCAGTTTAATTATTACTTTTTAACAGTAATGAGTGCTTTCCTCATACTCTTTCCAGATAAATATGTTTTAAATTCTTCTCACCCAGCAAGAAACTGTTATTATGATTTTATTACTGAGGTGCTATAATTTTCCTTGCAAAATATTTGGAAAACTATGAATGTGTTTAAATGGAATACTCAGGGGGCTAACCTTAGGCATTGTCAAGCCTCTAAGACAAACCAGTAGAAAGGACAGTTGGTCCCAAAGGAAAATAATACTGCAATTTATATCAGAGGTACTCATCATGTGTGAAATGCACCTTGATGAAAAATCCTGTTCTAGCTAATTGCAATGAAATTTTTATCCCACATTTTCTGAAGAGGACATAGCTATCTCATAGTTGTAGTTTGCCAGTATTGTCAGGCATGACACCAATGAAATTACATTTAATTGAGATTGTCAGTGATATTTCAACCAAACTTCTATCGTCAGTATTTGATGAGTTGTCCAGCCAGGATGTTCTTAAGACTGTGTCAGCCCCCTAGTGACACGTAGAGGTCTGGAGGGTCAAGGCGAGCTGAAAGCCTGGATAGTTCTGGAGTCCCATGGAGGCAGCTGAAGTGCCTTCTACTGCAGGAACATCAGATGGTTTGGACACTGCTCTTCTTGCTCTCTCCAGCCACTGGTTAACAAGAGTTCATGCTACATGCCATTTCTTACAGAGAAACTACCACCCAACCAAACAGAAGAATACAACTGCTCATGTGTTTGCAAATAGTAATAGAGGAAAGGAGAGATCTATGTAATTGTTACATTGCTCAGCAAGTGATTTGTCATACAGCTTCTCAGCTAATCATTTTGCTGTAGTGTCTTTTTGTTTCTGACCATGGATCAGTATGCCACTTTCTGGTCTGTGAGCTCTGAGAAGAATGAAGAGACCATCCTTGATCATGACTTGCAGTTTAACACTGGTCAAGACATCACAAGGACATTACACAGAACTATGTGCTATTAGATGCTGCATCCTTATCGTATCTTTGGTGTCTGTTCTTAAGGCCTGATTTCAGCCCTTATTGTATGTCCATTGCTAACTTAAAACCATCTGAAAATGAAGGTATGTACTGGAAAAACTGTCTCTTACACTCTAATATAACAGAATGAACAGACTCCCACTTGTTCTTCATCTCTCCATTTTATGAGGGAGAAAAAGAGAAACATTTCTTGGCTCAGCATCTCCTCCTCTGCATTTCTGCCAAATGAAATGCTTGACAAGTGCAATTTTACAACACATGCTTGATGTGAACATAATGTCATTGTGTTTGGCATTAACGAAAAAAAGTTACTGAAAAAAAAAAGTTAACAAAAATGTTTTGGTTTCTTGCATGTCCTTGCTGTTTTCTTCCTGCTCGCATTTTCTTTTCAGCTTCCAGTGAAATAAATGTTGCAGCTCTCAGAAAAGTAAGGATGCTTTGTGACTTTTGACAATAGTGCAGCAAGCTGGTAATGTTTGCAGGCTGCGGCACAGGCATCTGCAGTGCAGGGTTCCCCCCAGCCCCATGTTGCCACCCCTACAGCCTCAGCAAGAGGCCAGAATGGCTATGCAAAATTCCCTTGTGACCTCTGCAGGTTGTCCTTGAAGGCATTAGGTCCTCTTCAAACTGGAACATACCAGCAGGGCAGGGGAGGCTTTGAGATTGCTTCCCCAGTTGTTCTTCTTTCTGTACAGAACTGACCTACTTTTGCCCTCCAGAAATGTCATTCTGGCACTTTTCACAAGCCTCTGCTTTACACAAGTGCACGTTTTCAACACAGAAAAAGGAAAATCATCGATGTGACCTAAAACCTTAGAGGTGAAATCATAAGCTTTAAAACTACAAGCTCTGCACATGTGTAGGCTGCTCCGCACTGTGGTTATGACTCATAAGACCTAGTTCAACCCCTTTATTTCCTATATTTCACTGTGATTATGAAAGAAAATATGCATTATAAAATAATGTGGTATGAAGTTCTCTCTTCATTGAATCCATGACCATTATTCTAGCCTCCTTGTGAGCCTAAGTAGCTCAAATGAATAAGAAGAGTAGAAGGAACTTGGCTCAAAACCTGACGTTCCTGACTCAAGTGAGTATATATTTATTTTCTTTCCTATTTCATGTAGGGAAAAAAAAAAAAAAACGGGGGGGGGGGAGGGCAGGTGAGGGGGAAGGGAGGAAGAAAGTAAACCTGGAAGATTAAGCCTGCTACATGGGATTTGCCCTTGTGCTATTCACTACATCCTCCTTTCTCAAGGGAAAGAGTGGTCTGATGCACGTTCCTTTTGCACATTTGTACATTCCTACAAAGCCATTCTCAGGAACACACCATTTTCATTATCTATACATTGATGAATGCGTTAAATGAACCCTCTTTCTAGATGAAATAGTGAAAAGAAAAAAAAAGAAAAAAAAAGCTTAGACCTTGTGGAAACTGCAATAAACTATCTGAACTAATTTTGGCATTTTGTCTTGCCCAGTGTCGGTGACCCTCACTCTCATCTCAGAATGCCAGCTGCTAAAAACTTGGTTCTCTTATCCTGTGTTCTCTCATCTTGACTGATATAACTTAATAAAACCTTCTCCAACAGCTTTCTCTGTTCTCCCATCTCCCTGTTCCTGGGAGTGTCTGTCTAAAACACCACTGATAAAATTATCTCCAGCTATTTTTCTTCAATTATATCAAATCACTCCTTGAATCTTTTTATCAATTTCCTTTTTATTTTTTTTAACAACATCAAATTCAAGATCATTTCCTGTTTGAGGTCCCACAAAACTTCATTATAAATCATACAATAAAACTGTCTCTTCAGTTTCATTTCTCATTTTTTTTATTCTTCCTTCATTCCTGTTTGTTACTGCATTCTTTATTACATTCTTAATACCCCTTTTTGAAGCTACAATGAACCAATTCATGTTCTCCCCACACCCACCTTTTATCACCTTCTAATCCCCCCATAAAACTTATTTTCTCACAGAAATACCTATCTTATTTTCCTTGAAGAATAATCTTAGCATACCTTTCATTATCAGCACCTGTCTTTGTGAGGTTTGTCTCTAGGGCTTATGAGAGTTTCTTTATGCTCTATATATTTGCCATCATATGGAAGTGATTGATAATAATAATTCTAGTTTTAACATACCTTACTTAACTGCTTTTTTGATGATGCTCTTAATTTGGTAACAATATAAATAAGATACGTCCTTCTCTATGGATTCATTACTGCAATACTCATTAAGAGTTTAACTCATTTGTTAGAAGCAGAGAGCTTTTTACATGTTCTATCATTGCAAAAAAAAAAAAAAAGCGTTGAATTATGCTCAAAAAACTCCAGCTCACAAATAGATCTGAAATACTTCCAGAAACATTGGTAACATATAACCCACTGTTTCTAGGAGGGTGATCTTCCTAGAACACACTACCTATGGAGGTTGGGATAATTTCAAAAGGTACCAGGCACTTACAAGTTTTTATGCATCACCAACACAAAACAGCACTTGCTATCTGCTGACATCACCTTGTATAACATGTAAAAAAATGGTTTAGAGTATTAAAGTTTATTCTTATAAACTCAGTTTAAGCGAAAGAAGCCATGCCAGAAATTCTTGGTTCAGTCTGTGCTAATAGGTTGTGAGTATAATAGGTTGCCGGACTATGTATAATTTCTCATCCCTACTTGCAAATGTTTCCTTCCACAAATCAGTTACCTATTTTAAATAAATAAATAAGTAAATAAATGAATAAAAATTTGCCTTTTCCTTAAAAACCACATGGAGAAAACATAAAAAAAAAAAGAGGTAATTTGGGGAACACATGCTATATTGCAGATTTGAAGCACAGTTAGGTTTACTCATTGATTAGTCCTTTATTCTGCAGTCTACTTTATTTTTTGTCTCTTCCCACTTTGCTTTCCCTGCCCTCTAACATGAGACTGAAAGATTTTCCCACTAGGATGCTTGGTGATCAAATGTGAGATTTCTGTAATCAGAACAAAGGTGGGAAGGAAACATCCCTTTTTAATAACCTACATCCAGCCAAGATGAAGCCTGAAAAACTGGTGACTTAAGTGTTAATTCCCCAGTGGAAGGGCTGCTTCTTTATCCTCTGCCTATGGGGGCGAGGGCAAAGGCTGGTAATTGGACAAACTAGAAACTTCGGGGATGTGAAAGAGGAACAGGTGAAAATGTAGCTGATCATTATCTTCAGCCAGTAACTGGCAACCAGATGCTCCTAAAACACATCAAAAGAGTTACTCAGCAACACAGGGCTTCTTGCTCAGAGGGAGTAGAGTAGGTTGTCTTCAGCCAGAAGAAAGTGATATACAGCTATGTTTAACTGTTTTTGCTGTGCAAAATTTATGAACTTTTACTTGTCAAACACAATGAGACCCAATAAACCAAGTAATCATTTTGCTTTTAGTCCTGTATATTTTTTGTTTGCTTGTTTGTTGTTGTTTTTAGAAAGCTGAGTTAACTAGGCTGCAGCTGAGCTAGCTGAATCTCAATTACTGCACAAGGTGCTTCCTTTACCAGACTCTGTAGAACAGGATAAAAGGAAGACTCTGCCTAATGCAAATGTTCATACCTGCCATTGCAATTTAGAAGAACACAGACCTACTCTTTTCAGTTTCCTACCTGGTCACTTGGTTTTCCTTTCTCTCTTCCCAAAGTTTTAAGTACACAGTAAAATCCTTTGAAAAGAATTAACATTTGTCTTGTTTTACTGTTTCAGACTAGAAGCGCAGTTGATCTATACAGTTGCTGCACAACACATGCTGACAAAAAAATCCTAATGAAAGATGATAGCAATTAACAAGAGTTATCAATGTTAAATTCCTGTGCCAGAGTGAGAGAATAGATTTCTGTCTTATAACCTGAAAAGAACAATATCCAATTTGTGAGCATTATCCACCCTTTTGAAGGCTCTAGAACTATAGTTTTTTCTCTGAGATCATTTTAAAGCAACGACTGACACTTTTCTGAAATCCCGGTCATGAATTTTCATTTGGACTTTTTAAAAATGAGATATTTGTCCTCACATGCTATCTCTGTGGTGAGTGAAAGTGGGCAGATTTCCTGAGAGCACACCTGAAGTCCATTGGCTTTCTCAGCGTGGACAGTGGGATGATACGAGAAGTGTGATAAAAAGGGAAAGACTTAGTAAGATGACATAATGGAGATGCCTATGACCCTTTTTACTGAACCAGGCCTGGACTTTAATAGAGATGTTGTCACCACTGTTTGAAAGACTGATCTAACATTCCAGTTCGAATAGGAACTGGACAGGCTAAATAGCTAATTGTTATTCTTGGCTGGCGCTCCAGTACACTGACTCCAAGATGAAAAACAACATCATTGAACTGTAAAACATCTCAAAAAAAAAAATACACTCAGTTAATTACTCTGACTCATACCAACAAAAGCAAGAAAACATAGAGCCAAAGAACTCTCCCTAGTCTGACTTTTCCATGTTGTGTCTAGGTACTGCAACGTTTTCTAATACAACAAAATGTTCGCTGAAGAGCCATGATGTATCTTTGCCTCTGGGAGGTGAGCTAAGGGAAACTCATATATTAAGTTTCCAGTTCTAACAGTGCCAGAATTTAAGTACAGATGAACCTGTCACTATACTGTGAAGGAGCAGTACGGGTTTAAGCCAAGTAAACTTGGCTTTCTTTGGCTGGGTTTCAATGAATACTGCAGGCAAATTTGCTACGTGGGGTTTCCCAGCTCCAAGTCATACAGAGATTGACTCAAAAAAATCAGATCAACCCAACTAAGGCCAATCACTTTGGTTATGAGCCCATGGAGATGCCCAGCTCTTTCCTGCCTTCTGGTAATTTTTGGTACAGACAACCTGGAGTGGACCTACCTCTCTTTCTGGAACCTTTATTTATGGTGTCTCAGGGATGTTCATCTCTCATTTGTTTTTGAAAAAGGTCCAACAAAGCTGTTCTGCTGTCTCTCAGGTTATTAGCTGCCACTAATTACTCATGCACAATTTTGGCAGCTGCATTAATTATCTACTGTCACTATACTCCAAAATCATTGACAAATTCTGATACAGAATTGAGAAATATTCTTTAACAGCTCAAAGATAACCAAGGCTTTGTCTGTACACATGAAACATTCACCCAGAAATGTATGGAAATATATTAAACATCAGAGAAAGGGAAGAGAAACTACTTGCTGTTTTAACAGGGATTTATTTTGAACTTTCTGTTCTGTTTTCATCAGCCTTATTTGAGCACGGAATGCTCAGAAGCCAGCAGTGCTTTCAAGAATCAGAAAGAGCAATTAAATTAATGGTTTTGTCAGAGCAATAATAATTATGTTATTACTATATAGCATAGCATCTAAAAGCTTCAACCAAGAACATGGCCTCATTTTGTTAAGCCTTGGAGAAAAACATAATGATATTTCCTCACCCCACCCTCCACACCACCCCCAAATGTAAATGGATAAAGCAAATAATATTTCAGAAAGGAAGCTGTAATCCCTATTTTATAAATAAAGGAATGAACAATAGCCAGATAAGATGAGCTACCCAAAGTCACAGGAAACCTGTGGCAAAATAACTGAATATTCTTCCTCCAAGCCATGTGCCCTAACTGCAAAGTCATTCTACTTTTCCAGGCATCAAGAGTTTCATGTCATGCCACTCCTGGTAAATTATGCAGACTTTCTGAAAAGGAGTGATTTTTAAATTACTGATAGATTTATAAAAAAATGAATCCTCTGTGTACAATTTGTAGGAAATGTTTAGAAATAACTAAAATTGAAAATAACCAAATTTTCACTACAGACAATCTATATAGTATTCAGATATGCATTTTAATTCAAAAATATAAAACTAATATAATTAAAATATATTTAAATAATATTTATCGCATCTTTAGTTGTAGAGCTGTAAATGCAGATTTTTAGCGACTGTGTCATGTGCTGGTGAAATGTCTTCATCAAAATGCACGAACATTTGTGCTCTAACAACCCTGTCAAAAGAACATCATGGTGATCATTTGGCAACACGTATATGTTGTCTGATGAACTTTGCTATAATTAATTATTACTGCTAATGAACATTTGATTAAATTCATTTCCTAAAATATACAAATGATTAAGTGAGAATATGAGAAGATTTACTGCATATATTGATAACAGTAAATTCTATATGACATTTTCCTGTGTTTAATATAATGAAATAGTAAAATTATATCCCTTTAAAAAATAATTTCAAGAGAACCTTTTGGAAAGCTCTTTTCTCATATACATACACCCAGGAGTCATTTGAGTGAGCTCAAGATAACCACAGTGCTGACCCCTGTGATACATTCCTGTCACTATAAAATGCCGCAGAAGAATATTAGTAGAACAGAAATGATGCCAGAGTGGTGCATAGTAATAGGAATTTTTGTCTTCAGTTCAAATTCAGGGCTTAGCATAAGAGAGCTTCATCCCTCTTGCAACACTGGTTGAAATACAGAACACTTGTCACATGTCCTGTGTTTTTAATTTAAGTTGACCCTCTGCATTGCACACTGCACAACAGTTTGGTATCAGAAAAAAAAAATGCTGAGAAAGCTGATTTCACTGAAATCAGAACACATACAAATAAACAAGCTGAAACAACGCTGTTATTTATCTCTTACATTACAATATTAAAATATTGAACTGATTCCAGGAGTCAATTTGCTTTTGGTTTGAAATATTGATCCTGTCTGTACTAGGTAGATTTTTTGGGTTATGGTTCTGTAAAGAAAATTAATTTGCTAATATTCTATTTTACAACACATAATGCACAAATGTTTCCTTGCTCTCTGAGACTGCTAGAGGAAAGAGAAATATCTGTCATGCTAATTATTGCAGCACGGTTTCTCCTAATGATGGATTTTTGGAATGTGATGGTAAAACACAAACCCTGGCAACCATATTCTCTTTCTTCACCATGTGAGTTTATGTCAGCAAGGCTCTCACTCAGTGTAGTGTTGTACCTTGCCTCTACAGTGTCTTACATATTAATATTTAAAATATTATTAATTTCACATAATATTCATAAGTTGCTATAAGTGTCAGAGAAATAGAGCAGTTGTCATACCTGTATCTACAAGGAGAGCTGAAACAAGATATGAGAAAAAAGTGCCTTGAGCACCTCAGTTAGTAAAGCCATCTCTTACTGGTTTGAGTACTCTTGTTAGAAAAGTGAAGAACAAAACCAGAAAAGATCTTTCTCTCTTCCTGGTGGATCACATAGTGAATTTGGGGGTGTAAGATGGAAAAGTATATGCAGAAAGATACTGTGATCACATAGGCTGTTATTCTTTAGGAAATCAGACTAACGTGACTTTCTTTCTGTGGTATCTGGATGGCATGTCAGTTTTAATATATGAATATTACTCCCTGTGTAGTACTAGTTGAAGCTTAGCTTGCATGACTGCTCAAGATAATAAGTGGTCATAATCCTACATTTGGCTTTCAGTAATGTTAATAACATCCTGTTATCTTGTTTGATGCTAGCACTAATGTGAAATAAACTAAATTTCAGAAGTAAATCAATACTTATTTTGACAATAAATGAAAATTATTAATAACTGCATTTCAGGAAAAAAAATACAAATGTAATCCTCAAGAAAATGTGGAGTAGCAGTAACAGTATCATGACATATAGGACACCACTTTCAGTAGACAAATATGTTTTTGACTTAATTTTGATTTCTTCCTTCAGTAAGAATGCTGAACTTTCTGCATGAAAACATTGCAATTTAGGTACAATGCAAAGTTCATAAGCTTAAATTGTTTTTATAATAAGACTATAATTTATTCTTCTAATGAGCCTAAAGCCCACAAAATAAAAGTCAAAGATTTTTTCAACATCAGCAGTTTTGCCACTTCACTAGGACTGTGACTCTCTCCTTAATTTTTCACACTGCCACCAATACTTTGTACTTCTATAAGGACTCCTTGCTGAAGTTTCAAAATCGTTTACAAGTATCAGCAATTTATTTTTGTGCATCACTCTTCATGTTAGAGGGTACAGAAAAGAAACACTTACTGTTAAACTGTTTGCCTTAAGTTGCACGAGAACATGCATGATTAATAGAAGCAGAATTCAGATTTTGACTTCTTGTCACATACTTTAGCTGCCACTGTATTCTAAAATTCTGATTCAGGAAATAAAAAAAAATTTAAAAAAGACTTTGAAGTCAATCAACACATAGGTATGGATGCTTCTCACAGATCTACCTTTAGTTTCTAGCTGTCCCTCTGTGGGTGTGTGCTGATATTCTGCTAGCTTTAAGATTAGATTATTGTTGTCAATGTCAAAACACAAATCTCTTACTCATATATAGATAAAATTTTCCTTTTTCTCATCCAAGCATCCTCATGATTTTGTGTTAGTATACAAGATCCCTATTATTTCAAGGTCAGTATGGAGAATTCTTCTGCTTAGAAAAATGATGTGTGTTTATCACAAATATTACAGCCTTCTCATATGACACATCCTTAAAGATTTATATAAACTAGATTATTGTGGGGTAAAGAACCCAGAAATTACTGAAGTACTTTAATTTTCCGCACAACATTTCCACACTCATTTAGCTAAAGGATGTAACAGCTATTGACATACTAACTGTGGATCAAGAGGATTCTTGTAGTTATATCTCTAATTCTGTCCTCTTAAACCTAGCAGGAGATTTGAATTAATCATACTGGCATCAATGACATAAACAGACAATTCATCTTGAATCATTCAATAATCTCCAGTAAATGATTAATACACTTTTAATCACAGAATACCTGGTATCCTTCCAGTCAATACTTCTCGTGAGCTTAAAAAGATACATTAGTGCAAGCTGCAGATCTGATTCTGTTGTGTTAGATCCAATTGAAAATATCTTGGTTTTACTTTGGTAGTAAATTTAGTGACTGAATGTTTTTAATCCAGAGAGAAATGATTGTGCAATATTTTGCTGATTTTCTTCCAGTGAGAACTAATTGAATATAGAAAATATATTGGTATTTTTGTTAGTGGAATCTTTATGAGGTTTAACACATCCAAACTAAATGAACTTTCTGTGAATTTGAAGTGAGCATGGCGTCGTTCTTTCTTTAGGGCATAGCAACATTCTTTCAGGGAAGTTTGGCAGTCATCCATTATCAGTGCTCTCCTTGGAGGTTATCATGCCTCATGGAGAAAGGGCCTGCCCTCTCCTTACCAACAATATTTGCCTTGAAGGAGAAAATGCCTCCTCCCCACAGCTCTAACTTTCTTTCTCTGACAAATCCATAGTCCAGCAGGAAGTGGCAAGGTGCCTATCGCTGCCCTTTTTGAATATCAGACCTCTGGGCACTTCAGCTTGCTACTATACCATGAGAAATGTAGGAGGAGGCAGGAGACAGTGTAGCTGAAATGTCAAAGGTTTGAGTTCAATTTGGTTTGAAGGCTGGCTAAAGGCTCAGATCACTTCTTATTTTAGCCAAACTACTCATAATACACATTGTCACTTTGGTGGTTATACAGGCTGTTGAATTTGGCTGGTCCAAACAGAAATTGTTTCCACCCTAGGTGCAGAAAAACACCATCTTTACTAGGAAGTAAAAATGTGGTTTTTGTTTATTTGTTTTTGTTTTTGGTCCTGATTAGAACACAACTATGAGAATACATATCGTCTATCAGTCTTCACCTTTTAGTGACAACATTCTTTCTCAGAATACCTTAAACTGAGAAACGCATACATATTCTGTTATCTCCTGAAGATTTTTTTTTGTTCTTCATGGTTATTCTCTTTAATCTCAAGTGTCAATTTACGTCCCTAACACAGTGGATTGCTTGAATCAAGCTTCTCAATGTTATAACAATACTGAAGTAAATGTGCATATTTTGCTTTCTACTTAAGGAAATATGGTCTGCTTTTCATAGCATTTGGGGATTTTGTTTGTTTGTTTGAATAGGTGATGTGAAACTAAACACCTTTTAAGTAAGACATACACAGAGAATTTTATTATACTACTGATCAGTGAACCTCTTCATTTGAACCAAAATTCTATTTATATTTCCAGAACTTAAAAAAAAAAAAAAAAAAAAGATGATAAATTCCCTATTTATTCATCATGTTCATTACTATGCATTTTTATTGTTAATATGTAACTGGCATCCTGTAACTGGGATTTTTTTTTCACAGACTGAGTCGGAGGAAATATTTCCATTTGGAACATCTAATAAATTGCCAAGAAAGATAATCAGGTCCCTTAATTGTATCCAATATTTTCTCTCAAATCTGTCCCATATCAAAAAAATATTTCAAAGTATTATCAATGTGCAATGACATTCTATTGGAAACTGGAATATGCCCAATTTTCCCCACTGGTTAGCAGCAGGATTTTGCTGACCAGACAATAAAAGTGAAAGGAAAAATACATTTATTTCTCTGCCATAACATCAAATAATTCAGAAATGCTCATATTACAGCATATTAGACTCTATTCTGATATTCAGTTACACACAATAATGAAACTAAGACTTTTTATTGAAGTGCCCATAGCTATTCTCACAAGAGAAGCAGTCCTCTCGTATAATCTCTTCAATTTATCTTCTCCATCTCATATATGGTTGATAGTAATATGGTTGATTCCACCCTCCTTGAAACTTAATCAGATATTTTATTTGACATCTAACACACATCAACAAAATCTACATTAAATGTCATAGCTATTGAAACTTTCAGCTTGAGGTTAACACTTCTCAATATATCTAATTTGGCAGTGTCGCTTATAAGCTATCTGGCTGTCTGGATGCAAGTGGAGAAAACAGGCAAGCAGGGTCTTCAGTTTCTCTTGCTGCCTGAAGGGCTCAGGAAAAACTCCTCCTGGTATCAGTGAAAGCCTCACCTCTTCTTCAGCTGATGACAGAGAGCTGGGAAGATGACAAATGTGACCACCCATGGATATTGCTGATGGGAATGCAATACTTGAGCCTATTAAGTCATTTTTAATGATGTTAATACTTCTTTTAGAGCAGCTGCTGTGTATTAAAAGGAAGTCAGGTAAAGCAAAGAAAATTTCCTGAGTGTCATGGGCTGGTACAAGCTCTGCCAGACAAGGTAAGGCTGCTGCATTGCAAAGGCTAACTGCTGGTAATACTTATTCTTGTGGACCTAGCTTTTATTTTCTGTCTCTCTCAAACATACAAATGATTAAGAAGAAGTTGGAAAGATTAAGATAGAAAGTTTCTCCTGCCTTCCTTTTATATTATTAGCTTTCTAAGAAATAGTTCATTGGCTTTAAATAAAAAATGTAAGATTGGTTTTCTAAGACTTTGTGTTCAATATACGTCTTTTCCTCACATCCTGTAGCATATTCTCCCTCTCAGCATTTGTTTCTCCTTGTGGGACCAGCACTGCTTTATATTCTCAGAGATTCACACAGAGATTCCAGAGACTTTTCCAAATCTTGTCTGATTTATCACCATCTCATATAGACCAGTAGTGCTGAATACTAATATTCATGGCAAAGTCTAGAGCAGACACATCTTCTACTTTGCTAAACTCTTTTGCAGTCTTAGCTCTCAATATTTTTTATTATCTTGAACAATTTCACTCTGAACTGCCAGACAAATTCTTCCTACAAGCACTTTAGACACCCTCATTACCTTTCCTCTCTTTCAAACTGACATTAACTAAAAATGATTTTTTACTCCAAAATTTATTTCAATCAATCTATCAAAATAGACTATTCACTCTCAAAATACTTATTTTGTGTTATTGTTGCTTTTTAACATCTTGAATACTAGTCTAGAACACAGACTAAGTATTTTTCACAATTATGGACTGTCATTTATTAATATGTGATGATTGCAAGGAATCCCTC
The DNA here is from genome assembly GCF_964211835.1 of Anser anser. Taxonomy (NCBI): domain Eukaryota; kingdom Metazoa; phylum Chordata; class Aves; order Anseriformes; family Anatidae; genus Anser; species Anser anser. The sequence continues at coordinate 18,967,448 of NC_139728.1, read as the reverse complement.
AATAATCGTTGCCTAGTTCTGTTTTTTTTTGTTTGCTTTGTTTTTGTTTTATTATTATTATTATTACTATTATTAATTTGTGTACTTTTAGTAGGAATAGGTTTATTCATTTGGTATAGCCAGAAGCGCACTTTTAACCATGGTTTCTAGGAAAATTAAATCAGACAGTCATGTATTCCAGCTTTGCAGAAAGATGGCATCTTTACTCACCAGTTTTTTTAAGGTTTCCAAAAATCTTCTAAATGTTCATAATATCCCATTTATTCCTTTCTGAGCTTCACATTTCACACTTTCATAGCTAAGAGTTTTGAATTCATTTTCAGCAATATAATACGTATCATCAACTTACATTTTATTGTATCCTTTCATTTGATAACCATTTTCCTTGGAGCTCCCCTTCATTTGCTTACACTTTAATTAGCTTAAGTACCATAAGACCTCCAAATTGTTGAAACAGATGTAAATCCTCACATGAGATGATGCAGCAATGTGCTGTGCTTCTCCAAGCATCATTTTTCTCATGGTGGTGTATTTAAAGATGTTTGATCATGCTTTTAGATTTTTGTGTACGAATGTACTAAAATGCAGAGATGGCGTCTCCCTGGGTAATCTGGTATTCTTCATTTGATATACAGTGCACTCCATTTGGAATCCCTTCATCTCATCGCCTACACTATTTCTAAAACAAGTTAAAGGCCATTTCTGATGAATATTCTTCAACTCCAACCAAACTGGAGCAATGAAACATTACTGGTCTGCATGAGTGCTGGACCTGTTCATCTACATTATAACCAAACTACTGACATATCTACATACCTAGTATTCCTGTTGCTTCCCTTCTTATCTTGCAGTATATATCAAGAAAGAGTGAGTCACACTTAAACTATCCTGCTGAAAGAGCAAACTGGAACAAGCACTTTACTGCTCCCTCATATAGCTGAAATACACAGAATTTGATTACATGGAGCTTGATGTAGCCAGAGCTGCAGCCAAGGAGGAATAGATGGAGGATGCCAAAAGAGTGCAGCATTGCCAAAAGGGCTCTCAGCACCCAGTGACACTGCCTCCAAGAACTTCTGGTACCAAATACCTGGAAGGAGACTGCAAAGAAAGAACAGGCTTCAGAGCTGTCAGGAAATAAAAGCTCTGAAATAAGCAAACTGAACTCCTTACTTTGCTATCCCACCTGTAGTTGTAGTCTGCTTGTCTGGTGTTTGCCTCATAATAGTTATAAGGTGGTACAAAATCTTTCTAAGATACAAAAAAACAGTTCAGTCTTCCTAAAGTTTATAAGCAATGGGCCATTTTCAGCACTGTATATCTGTTTTATCTGAGGCAAAAATCTCAGTATTTCATTGCTGGAGCCATTTTTTTATTTTTATTTTATTTTTTCACATCTCAGTCCCCATTTTGCCACTTATTGGTGAGTTCACATGTTTATATTGGCTGCAGCAATATTATTCCATCTGAGGAGGAAAACCATGGAAAATATTTGTATATGAAATGCCTGTAGCACTTAAAGAAGGCCCCTTCTATCAGCCACCCAAGGAGCCTATATCTGTATACATCCATCTTTGGGCATATACATGAAAGCATGGTTTTACAATAATATTTGAAGCAATTATACTGTGCCAAACTCAAAGGTGGTATAAGCAGGTGTAGTTCCATCAACTTGACCACTTAACCACTTGTGGGCTTACTATACTTAATTTCAAGGTTTAGTAATACTGGCACCAAAATAGAAGCCTGTTTTGTCAGTTCTGAAAATGTAGCATTGTTAAGTTTCTGGGAAAGGCCACTGGTGTCCTGCACACACACCCTGTAGCCTGATAGCCACACCATGGCTATTTGTCATGCTGGGTACAGTGACGGTGTAATGTGGATGAGCTGAAACACACTCTGTGAAACCTGTCCCTTAGTCTTCCCTTTCTGGCTTCAGGAAATTAGAAGTACCAGAGACACTGTATAATATAGGCTGTACAGGGGAATTTTCACTCCTAAATATAATATTTGTTCTGCAAGTAAACACCTGTCACCAGGAGCATATTCCTTTTATGAAATGAGAGTGAAATGGAAACAAGTAATAGATTTAAACATCAGAGGTTACTTTCCCATTGAGAATCCAAAATGTTTCTGTTGGTTAGGACTGTTGTAGGTGATTATCTACACAGAAGGAACAGGACAGCCTTGCAGAACATGCATACCTAATTTAAGAGGAATATAACTGGAAACCTGTGAAGCTCGTATGGATTCTAGTCTTCCAGGGCTGCTTTTTGTAGATTATCACTAGTCACAAATTGGCTTTAGCAGGAGCCATGTTATCACTTGCTTTCTCTTCATAACCCATTTCCATGCCTCTGAGAGATCATAGAATCACAGAATCATAGAACCATTAAGGTTAACAAAGACCTCCAAGATCACCTGGTCCAACCATCCCCCTGCTACCAATGTCACCCACTAAACCATGTCCCTAAGCACCAGATCCAACCTTTCCTTAACCCCCCCACCTCCCCCCCCCCCCGAGATGGTGACTCTACCACCTCCCTGGGCAACCCGTCCCAATGCCTGACTGCTCTTTCTGAGAAAAGGTACCTTAAAGCACAATACTGAGGAGAACACTATATCCAAAAGGCCAGTAAGATACAGCAGAGTTCAAAGGAAAAGAACAATTTGGGAACATCATTGTTCTTTGTTGCATAACTAAGTAAACAGGTTGCTATGAAATATCTTCATATCTACTAATCATGGAAGAAAATCTGTCAACAACTAAGTTTGCAGCTACTTTTTTGAAGTAATGTTAGTAACTTGCTAGAAACAATCTGAGTTAATTCTTTCTAAATACAAGAAAATGGCAATAATTACACAAACTGTGAGTAAGAAATTGCTGGTAATCACTAGAATACAATAAGCAACATATTAACCTTTTTCCAACAATTTAAAAAAGTGTGATTTTTCCCTGTCTCATTCCAGTACTTTACTTTCAATATTTCATCATGTTACTAAGAGATCTAGTCTCACTTCTCCAATTGGATTTGGTCCTGTGTTGTGTTCTGTGGCCATGCGCATGAACTGTATGGTCCTGTGTGCCTACACATAGTGATTTACATATGTTATAACTCCCAATGATAAGTTAAGGTAGCTTTGAGACTGTGGTTCAGATTAATCTCAGCAAATTGTTCTTGCTGTTGACTGCACCTTACTGGTCTATTTAGTGTATTTTTTTCTGATTCCACAAGTAACTACCTTTACCTGGCCTAGTTCAAAGCTAGCCATATAAAAAAACACACAGTAAACAAAAGATTATTTCACATCTAATTCCTTCGTAAATGTGCGTACCTCTGATATAAAGAGCTGGGTTCTAATTTACTAGAAAGCAGTGGCTTGATCTTGGTGCTATGCTGGGCACTGTGCCAACCCACAATTTACTGCTGGCCTATATTAATGATTTGTGAGGTAACAAAGTATACCAGTTCAAAATTCCAGGAAAGCTATAAGGACCTTGCAGGGACAAAAGATTTCTGTAATTCTTAATCATCATTCTTTCATGGTTACATCCAAAATCAATATTGTTTTTCTCATTATTAAGAGAAGAAAAAACTAAAATAACAAAATAATACTAAGACTTAAGCTATAGCACCATGTTTTTGTTGGCAGTATATCATATTGAAAATTATTTTTAAAATTCTGGGCAATTTGTAAAGTGCATTATAACATGCAACATGATACTGCATATATATCTATATATCTACTGTACATGATGTCCACACAGATATAATTTCACCTTGATGAGATAAACAGAACTTTCCACAAGAATTCTTCGTATGCTGCACAAAATACAACTTCTTCTGTACAAGTGGTACTACCTACACAGAGATTTAATAACTAGTGTTGTTTTAATGACAGCAATTTGCATTAAACTGCTCAGGAACAAAATTCAAAATCTGATGGGCAAAGACATATGGACAAGAATTCAACCAGTCAGTGACATTTCATTTGCAGTTAAGAATAGCATTTTGACCCAGTTTTTCATCCAATTTTCATATAAAAAGGCACAAATTCACCATCCACAATCGTATATACTTACCCTGGCAAAAAAACACAACAACAAAACACATAAGGATAAATGAATGCAATAAACTGTAATAAATTAAAGCCTTTTTTTTTTTTTTTTCTCTCTCTCTCTCTATCAACAAGCCAGGAACTATTTAGTTAGCTGTTTGTTTGAACCTGTCATAAATTGCCTTCTAGAATAGTTTGGAAGACAATGTGCTAATACTATTTTTAGGTGTAACTCTACTCATTTAATTTTGCGTAGTCTACCTTTTTTAGCTTTCGGTCCACATAACACATGCTGACTGGAGATGTTGAGGAAATGCAGCCTGGTTTCACATGTTACGAACCACAAATCAAAGTGATCCTCATGCTCTCTAAGAAGCCAGTCCTTGACGAGCATGCTTTGCTCTGCCTTCTCAAACTGGTGGAAATGAAACAAACAAACAAACTAACACAACAATAGAGACATGCATGGTCACCGTTCTGCATCACAGCATGGCTAAAATGAGCTGAGCTTCCATTGAGATGTTTTCACTTCACCTGTTGCAGAACAAGGATGGTTCACCTTGCCTGCAGATTGCCTTCTACACTCTGTTTAGCAGTGCAGGTAGTCTCCCAAACAATAGCACAAAGAGCCTTATCAAAAAGCCTTATTGCAACTGCACAGTATTTAACTAAGAGGTTAAAAGTTTATTAAGTTGTGATTAAGTATGTAAAATGTAACACATTATAAATGTATTATTACAGATTTTATTATCAACAGTAAATTAAATTGGAATACATTAACATAAAACATGTTAAACAAAGACCAAAAAAAATGGTTACTAGTCAGGTCCTTAAAAAAAAAAAAAAAGCTGTCAAAGGCAGCAGAAATTGCATTTGTGATGCCTGGGAAAAGAAATGGTTCCATTTGCACGGTAGTTTGGTTACAAAATAAGTTTTAAAGGGATGTAGATTCAGACTGTAGCAGATCTTAAAATTCTAATACAAATAAAAAATTACAGTGCAGTTAAGCCAGAATTTTTGAGATCAGAATGAGGTGCTGGCAAAGTGAAACTGTGTTCTTCAGTGATGCAATATACCAACTTATTTAAATCCCTACCACTGCTCAAGGGTAACTTCTGAATTCTGGGTCAGACTACTTTGATATCATTTTTCTATGAATCTTTAAACAAATGTTTGTTTCTATTTTGGGTGGATGGGAGGAGAAAGATGAGTAGAGAAAGAGTTTGTGAAATGCTGTAAAAAAGACTAACTTTCATACTTTTATTGTTGTTTCTATGTATATAAAATGTCAGGATAAATTTTACTCAGTGTGGTTTGCTAACAAGCAAGAGAAATTAGACTGCAGGACTGGACGACAGGTATGTGCTCAATGAATCATGGTTAGAAATTTTTACGTATAGTTTAATCACTATATTTAACAAGTTAATAGAAGGTTACTTTTAAAAGAAATTGTACTATTAGGTAATAGTTGAATCACTATGTATGAATCATGATGTAAGAATGATATACCTTAAGGGAACATGATGTCTTTCCTAGGACTATTCTACTAAAAGAAATCCCCTTTATTAATATATAGAATGTGACCTGCCAGACTAAGATTTATATGTGATTATACATGTATTTATACATTATATAAATTGTTAGATGAGATTCTGTTATTTTTCTTTGTGCTTCTGAGTACAAACAGGAAAATGTAATCTAGGAGGAACTATCAATAAAGCACGTAGTCCCTTATTGCACTTGGAACTTCTCAGGCTATCTCTAGTCATTGCTTAATCAGCATGATTGGTTGCTTTTGTACATTTTAAGGCACTGAGATTCCCAGCTCTGTTGATATTACATGGGAAAGCTAATATTTAACAAATGGTCTAAATTCCTTTTGGTCAAGGCACAGCTAAACCCTACTGACCTTGGTGCTTGGGTGATGAATGCCATTGTCTAGACACCTTCTGTCCTGAAATTGTAACCTAAATAAAAAGAAAATCTCTCTCTAACAGCAACATTAGCTAAAATCAATCAATTAATTAATTAATTAAAAAAATAAAATAATCCACATTCAGATACTATTTCTAATGTACTTTCAGCAAGATTCAGGACAATTCCTGAATTTTAAATGTTCAACGCCGTGCTTTTCTGCGTCTCACAACCTGCTGTTCAATATTTGTACACTGGTAGATCCAAAAGTCTGCTCAAAATATCTAGTATGATATTTCAGGTACTGCAAAGTGAGGTATCTTTCCTGAGAAGGAGAAGGAGTAGTCACCCCCACAGAGCATGACTGTGTTGGCTCAATAGCCCAAGTAAAATGGGCATCCTTTTCCTGAGCCCAGAAAGAACATGAGCCTACTAAGGAAATGCTTCCAAGGAGAAGGTCTTAAGAAACTTTTAAAAATGTGAAAGACTCTCTAATGCCATGAAGCAGGCCATCACAATGGATCTTTAGCTGATCCAGATCTAGGATTTTTTTGTAATTCACACATTACTCAGAAACAAGCTGTGTATGATGAGAAATTAAAGAGAAAAAGCAACTTAGTGCTCCTTACAAATATGTTCCAAGTAAAAAACATACAAACAGATTGCAAAACACATTTAAGTTCAGAAGTTGCAGACTTCCAGAGAGACACACAGATAGAGACTTGTAAAATAAAAGTACTTTTGGTGGGTAATTATCTTAATTGGCTCCTTTTTTTAAGATCAACTTGTGTTGCTTTTTATGATTTTTCTTTCTATTTAGTCTTGTAGTACAGAGTCAGAAAATGACTTTTTAGAACACAGTGATTTTATATATTAATATAATTTTCTGGATTTGCATTTCCAGATCAATGTATGCACTATGTCTTTTTTTTTTTTTTTTTTTTTTTTTTTTTTTTTTGTCTAGCTTCTCAATTGCCTCAGATAGCTTAATGTTACAGATCTTCACAGAGGTAAAAGATTTGGGAGTTACAACAGGAAGAAGCAAGATGCATATGAAAGCTTAAGTCCCTCATTTTTACTGAAGCTTAAAAGGATGAACTTTGTTTGATGAATGAAAGCTATTAATATGTCTTCTTTTTGTTGAGACACCAAACCACCAACATAAGTCATTAAATCTATATTTATCACAAGAGTGTAACTCATTTCCTCATCAATTTGAGCATTCTTGCCAATTCACTATATGTTTAGAAGAACATAAAAACTATTGAAAAAATGCTTTGTCTATTTGCCTTTTATTTAGTTTTGATTTTCTCACTCGAGTTCACCAAAACTTTAACTTTCTAGCAAAACTAATTTCAGACTCTAATCATGGTCATTCTCTAATGTAGCAGTGAACTTGTTACCATAAACTGCTTTAGAAGTGCACACACTTCAGTGTGATCAAAAGATTGAGGAGTGTGTTTTGTTGTTGTTGTTTTGTTTTGTTTTATTGAGAAGACATTTTCACATTCATTTAAACTGAAATCCTTTAGGGATTCTAGAGGCAGGCACTATATAAGTAGTTGCATGGTTTTGTTGTTGTTGTTTTTTCTTTATATTTGTAACAAGATTACAGAAGGGACTATTATTAGTTTTAGCTAATCTTATTTTAAAACGATTGTTGCAATTCTTATTTTTAATTCAGTCATTCTCAAAGAGGGGCTTATAAATCACAGAGATCAGCAGAACTTCCTAGCTAACTTTCTAGTAGCATCTTTGTATACTGCTCTAACTTCTCTCACTCATCACAACATCTGTAAGTCTTCACTTGATTTTAAATAAATGCAAATTAGTTTTACAGAACTCAGTTTTGGTATGATGAAATTTTGTACAGTCCTGTATTAGTAACCAAAACACCTGATGAAAAGAGTATTTTTGTTCTCATGAAATTTCTGCAAAAAAGCAACACATTTTATAGATCTTTTTTAGAAAGCTGTAAGAAAAAAAAAAAGATGATGTAAATGAAATGTTAAATCTTTTTAATCTTTCAACAGATTACTGTAAACAATACCTTTTCCTAAAATATGATTTTTATCATTATATCTATTGAAGCACATTATTCATGACTTAACAATAGTATTTTTCTTGCCACATATATTCTTTAAACTTCTCTGGGGATATGTTTCATTCCAAGTATGACCACAGATTTTATGTTAATAAAAGAGTCTTAGTTTTGTCTATATATCTTCCCATATCAGGTAAATTTTCCTTCCACTCGTATCCATTTAACCGTTTAATTATTTCAAAACTTAAAGTATGTCTTCTTTCATTCTGTTTACCAAATTTTACAACTTAGACCAGAAAAGTGTAATGGAAATCAAACCTTCCATTTACATTTAATATCAATGCTATTTTCCAGACCAAGAATAGATTATTTGCCCGCCGTTATGAAAGCCCTGATCTAATGAACTATGCATATGCATACAGAGAAGACAGCAAGTCAGCACAGGCATGCACCTTCAAGTTGAAAAGCAAAAGTTCTTTGTGAAATGTCTGGTTGCAGCTGAGATGTTTGTGTCAGGACTATAGATAAACGGACGAAGACCTTCCAGAAAATTTGTAGTGCTAGCAATTCAAGTGATAACTTCCAGAGCTAATTTTCATTCAACAGTCTTTGGTTCATTCTGGTTTTCTTAATTATTAATTGTATGGTAATGGTATCAGCTTCCCTGTATATCAGTCTGAAAATGGATATCATTTTAATTATAATAATGTTGTTACAAGACTCACTTAATTATAGCCAGATTTTGACAATGAATCGAGTGGCCCCAATGAGTTTATTGAGTACTTCCAGTGACCCCTTGTAGGAAAAGGTGCTATTAACATCAGGAAAAGTGTCTCAATTGATTCCTCAGTGTTTAGGAGATTGTTTGAAATACCCAGGTGCTAGATAAATGCAAAGTTATATGTCTGTTATGTATAACCCATACAGACTACAAGAAATAATTATCATGCATAGGGGTTCACTAGCATGCACCCTGCCTCCCATTGACTTCATTAAGTCCCTGTGTGGCAGCAAGAGGCTGTAATTTGCAGATTCTTCTGAAGAACTGGGTCTTTACAAGGTAATCTCAGCATACATCATGTTTTCACCAATGAGTTTGATGGAACATAAAATTGTGGTGACAAGCAAATCCATCAATGGCACACCCAGTAGATTCCAATTACGTTAATTAGAGTAGACTTTCTAATGAGTGGAATGTCAAACACTGGATCCATGCCCAATGCTAATCATTCATTCATTTTGCTGCTGGTTCTAATTCACATTATGCCAAGGAGGTTTCATGCATTCTGACACCAAACTATGAGCAAAGTGCTTCTGCTTTTAGAAATAGAAACAGAAGTACAAACACAAGTTTGACATGCTAATTAAATGTGCCAGGGTGCAAGATATATTGCTAAATGTCAGTCTTTCGCTATAAATGTAAGCATCAGCCAAAGCACAGAAAGAGTGTAAAGAAGTATTTAGAATAATTCTGTGGCATAAACAAGACAGTGACAGTAACCATCCTGTTATTCTTAAAAGTCTACTGAAGTTGCATCCAAATAATAAGGAAAAATCTTGGAGGTAACCTTATTATATTAAAAGGGTGCTGAATTAGCAAAGGGAACTGAGTATAGAGAAGGCATGGAATAACTGTATGAATACTAACAACCTGATATCCAGCTAAATGCTTTATATTTGATCTAAGAAAGAGAGTTCTAGAAAGATCCACTTCAGAAACATAGGGTGCTTGCATTCACCTGCACCAGTAGTTTTAAGACATGGAAAGTTAGCTACCATCTGCTGATAATTAAGCATGTTTGAATTTATTTTCATATTAGCTTCAACCACTGATGAGGATGGATGTGCACTAGGGCACCCAGCTGTGCACTGGAGAGGCATCGACATGCATCCATCTCTTCTGATGGTTCAGCTGCAAGGACAGGAGCCTTTTCCAGAGTAGGAGGTGGGTAGATGGCAGTAAAGTCCCAATTAATTGTGGGATCTATCCAGACTTGCATTGCTTGAGATGAGTTTCTGTATTTGCCACCTACTTATTGTACAGAAACTCACTAACCGCTTTTTCAAGCTCAGATACAGAAGATATGCTTTCAAAACAATGCTGAGGATACAGGAAAGCTCAGGTGATGAGTATCTTCAGCTCTGCAAAGGGTGTCTGATGCTTCTGCCACCTTGAATGAGCAGTTGGGTAGTGATTTGTTTCTGGTACGCAGTTGTAGGTACCCCAGTTCAAAGAGGCCAACCTGTTAACACTGAATTAGAGATACAGTTTTAGCTGAAGTTGCTCCTCTGATTAATTGTACTCATAGCATCCAAATACCTCAGCTTCCACACTCTAATGTGCTGATGTTAATGATACTAAACAATATGGAAAGTGAGTCAAAGAACACTCTGCGTAAGGTGATATCCCAAGACATTATCACTCTAGTAGTGTATAAATATTTACCAGACACAAGACCTAACAGGATAAATTCCTGGTATCAGCTGTAAATTATTTTTTTTTAATAAATAAATAAAAGGCAAAAAGTATTATAAAAGGTATTTAAGATATTTAAGATCCCTGGAGGTTCCAAGAAATAAACTTCAAGCTGTAATGACTTTTCAGACTTGTGCCTATTATGTAAATCATTATACAGTGACTGAGAATAACAGCATTCTGTCTCAATTTATGTATGGATTAACATATTTGTATAAAATAAAAACCTACCCAAGCTACAAAATATTTCTTTTTAAGATTTGTCTAATTTTATCTGTTTATTTAATTTGGGCAATGTATCATATATACACAAAATACCCTTAACCTCTGACTTTATAATCAAAAGGACAGATGCATAAGAGTTTTTACAGTAGAAAATTTACAAGGAACTTATTTTAATGATATTAGAAATATTTTTTTAAGTGAAAAACAGAGCTTGATATGTTTTTAAACAGAAAACAGTGAGTAAAGATAATTTCTAAAAAATAATTTTTCATTTTCCTGTTTACAGCCACGATAATTCATTTTTTTTGCTTGCTTTCTGCTTTTCAAACTTTCCTCTTAAACATATTTTTTTAATCCAGAAAAAGGAAAGGGAAATATTAAAAGGGAAATTTTCATGTCCAATAAGAATGTAAAGTTAAAAAAATATGGATCTAAATTAACAGTGACAGGAATGGAATATCACAAATGAATTGAGTAGTTATATATCTGAAATATAAAGGCAAAAAAATAGGAAGGCCATTATTCTGTGAATTTCTACCTTTTGTTTAGATATATACCTTTGGGGAAAGTATCCAGATTTTCAGATATTTATTTGGGAGCTGTTGCAATTTATTCGTTGCCACCTCAAAGATTATTATGGATAACGTCAAGCTCTGTCCTATAACTCACAGGTCTGAAGTAAATGATCCTACTTAGTCATTGCAATGCTGTAAATAAATGATCAGGAATCAGGTTAACATGCATCCAACTCATCTGAACTCATAAAAGCCAATTCTGAATATAATTCAGAGAGCCTTTCTGCTGAAGGTCAAATTCTGAGTGACACAGGACAGAGCATTAAGTCCATAAAGCCATTAAAGAAGATCAGTGATTTCTTGTATTTCATGTATACTGAGCAGCAGTGTGTTTCATGTATTAGAAATCCATGCACTCCTTTCATGGTACTTACTAGGAAGCTTACCATACAGCTAGATTCTTCCACCATATACGGAAAAATAAAACCATAATATGGTTTATCTTAGTTATGACTCCATTCTGCAGGCGATTCTCTGAACATCAGTTCTGTTAGAAGTTGTAAAAGTTTGACAAATTGTCCTTCTGTTGGGGTAAATACCTTATAAAATTGTTTGTTTTACTTATGTGCTAACAAGGATCACAGGTTATTTTTTGGCTTTTTTTAAAGTTACTTATTTCTCATTGTGTTATCTTGTTGTAAAATCCCTTCCTTTCTGTTTTCCTTTTTACTTTTCTGTTGCACATGATAGGAGGTGAAACTCCTTTTAGCAGGTCTTCTAAGAGTTTTCACAATTTTACAGAATTCCACAATTTTTCTAAACTTGAACTGGTATGGAGGTAAAATTTGCTTACAAAAATATTAATTATTTCAAATTAAGCAGGTTTTCCATTCTCTTTTACAGGATTGTCTAATTCTTTGTAGAATCCATTGATACGTGAAGTTAGAAATTAAAACGGGCAATATTGATAAAATTGTCCAGAAGCACTTGTACTAATACAAATCAGTGTATTATTATAGGGTCAGTGGAGAGATGTCAAAATATATTTCATAAGGATCTTATTAGAAATCCAAAAAATATTAATTAAGAAAATCATCATCATATCATCAACTATTAAAAGTTTTTACTAATTTTAACAGTAAAGTTGATTTGAAAGGTATGACTAAAATATCTCACTGATTTTTTTTCTTATTGTCTATACATAGAAGTTCTTCAAACTTTTATTATTTTTATATAATTTATTTCATGATATTTATAAAATTGTTTTAATAATAATGAAGAATTATAATTCAAATCAAATTTCTTTCACTTATATTTTACAAAGGTTTAAAGATAAATATGTCACAAAAATTTGTTTCAAGTATTTTGGTAAATTAAGGATTAAATCAGTCTTTAGGTGCTCCACCTCCTGTATTAATTTATCCTTACTGACTTCAATGCATCATATAGTATTCTACATTTAGATTTTAATCTACCTTTGTGGCATGAAAAGTTCATCTGTTCCTTGTGATGTCTTCACTGTGTAGCACCTACGACCCTGGCTAACACTTCAAGGACTGGGTTGGCAGTCTTCCCAGATAAACTCAGAAGTTAGTACACTCTGCTAAACACTCTGCTAAAACGTCATGCTTCTACAGAAACTCCTTATAATAGACTCATATCAAATACATTGAATGCTTTGTAATACATAAAAGGATCAATGGGTCACATTAAATAAAAGTAGATTTAGTAAAATTCTGTAGCCTACACTGTATCATAAATTATTAAAATTAATGAACCCGATCCCTTCTGCAGATTACTCCATGGCTGACACTGGTGTAATTTCATTGATATTAATGATTCACTTTCAGTTTCACAGTGATGTAAAACTGGAATAATAGCATGATGATTCAGGTCTAATACTGTTAAATTAGCTGCACCATTTACATTAACAGATGGCAGGCAAATATGTCTTGCTTCATTCATTCAACCCAGGTGATTAAGGAGTTCTTTTTTCTGTCCACTATTATATGGCACATTAATCTATATGTTTCATATGCACCTATATAACAGCTTTTGGATCCTGATCTTCAAAAATGTAATTTTAGTATGGTGAGAAGTATTAGATTGAAGACTGGGCTGGGGGTTGGGCCAGGAATGGAATGAAATTTAGAACCTGAGCTATAATGCCAACATCTCTCCTCACTCAGGGATGTTTTCTTATCCTGGTGCATGCCTGTGGACTCAATATTGTTAATGAACTGTCCAGTCTTTCACTGGACCATTGCAATCTGTGGGACAGACTTAAGGCTCTGCAGTTGGATGGCAGTAACCCATCTGACTATGATCAACAGAGATTCTTTTGTAGGCTAGAAGGAATAAACAGATCTAGATTTACCTCCACTTTCTGATTTGAAATTCACAGTGAAAGACCAATACGGTCAGAGTGCACTGATTGTTTAAACTATTACATAAGCTAAGTATAATTAATTCATTGTAATATTCTGATAACAGGATGTTTACTTACATACAGACAAGCCATGTATTTAGCTTTGAAAATTTAAATAAGAAAGAAATATGATTTGCATGCCTCTGTAGTTTGTCCATACCATGAATGTTCAATATGGCTAAAAGTGACTTTTATAAGCAAAAAGCCCTGTGACTGAATATGTCTGTTAATGTGAGTGATTTTGACATACAGCTTTGCTTTTTACACACTCTAATTCTTCGAAGTTGCAGTATTTTAACTGAAGATAAAAGCTTTAAATCATTAAAAGAATACCGTTATCTTATTCTTATCTTTTCATTAATATATATAATTAAAGTGGAATGGAATAAAGCCACTATATTGTAAATACTAAAAAAGCTATACATTCCTAATTAATATCATTTTAATAATATATTGCTTTGAAACATAGTTAGTACAAAATATGTTTCCCAGTACATAAAAATTGAAAAAAAAATTTTTTTTTGAAATCTTGTAAATATAGGTGAGTGAATACTTACAGTTTATAGCTGATTATTGGAACTGGTAGCCACAGATAACTAAGATACAAAACATTTTAGAAGTATCAATATAGAGCACTTCTTTCATAGAACAGGAACTGCCTGCAGAAAATATTTCCTTTTTTGTCCTTCCAGTTGTATAAATACACTATGGTCATCCAAATCTGAGGATTACAAAGGAATGTGTTTTTTTCAGTGAAGAAACTAATTTACGTTCTGTGAGATGAGTACCTCTTGGGTACCTAAGTACTTGAAAGACTACCAAACAGTAACGGACTTTCAATGAAAACAATTGCAAAGCTTATATTTGATGAATTTAGGTTTTGTTACATAATAAGGAAGAGTTGCAGTTAGATTTCAAAATTTCAAGATATGAAAACTGATTAAAACATTCAGACTAACTGGATAAAAATACTTTCACATAAAAAAAAATAAAAAAATCCTGGAGTTCTGAAAGCGGTGACTTAAAGCTTTTTCCTTTCTCCCATGCTATTTGGCTAACTTTTCTAGTTATTTATGTTACTGTTAAGTTTTCATTATTGTTCATAATTGAATATTCATATTCATCTTTATAATACAGCTACAATATTTGTTGGATGCATAGTGCAGTAATTTTCATCTCAATATGGACATTAAATAGATATGCTGTTATGCAGAATTCTAATTAGGTTCTGTTCCCAGTTTAGCAAGTGGAGCCATGCAACACGGTAGTTTCTACAGTTTTCCCATGTTCTTCCTTGTCTTTATGTTATTAGATTTGGTCCAAACAAAAGCAAGTTGACTCCTATGCACGTCCGGTGTCTTTGAATCACAGCAGGACTAGCCGTACTCTAAGTATCAGCGGACGCAGCAAACAAAAGGCTGTGGGTTTGAACTGCTAGTGGAACAACTGACACTGGAGCAAATAATGGATGATCAAAGAATCACAGAATCACAGAATCGTCTAGGTTGGAAGAGACCTCCAAGATCATCTAGTCCAACCTCTGACCTAACACCAACAAGTCCTCCACTAAACCATATCACTAAGTTCAACATCTAAACGTCTCTTAAAGACCTCCAGGGATGGTGACTTAACCACTTCCCTGGGCAGCCCATTCCAATGCCTAACAACCCTTTCAATAAAGAAGTTCTTCCTAATATCCAACCTAAACCTCCCCTGGCACAACTTTAGCCCATTCCCCCTCGTCCTGTCACCAGGCACGTGGGAGAACAGACCAACCCCCACCTCTCTACAGCCTCCTTTAAGGTACCTATAGAGAGCGATAAGGTCGCCCCTGAGCCTCCTCTTCTCCAGGGTGAACAATCCCAGCCCCCTCAGCCGCTCCTCATAAGACTTGTTCTCCAGACCCCTCACCAGCTTCGTTGCCCTTCTCTGGACTCTCTCGAGCACTTCCATGTCCTTCTTGTAGCGAGGGGCCCAAAACTGAACACAGTACTCAAGGTGCGGCCTCACTAGAGCCGAGTACAGGGGGACAATCACTTCCCTAGCCCTGCTGGCCACACTGCTTCTTATACAAGCCAGGATGCTGTTGGCCTTCTTGGCCATCTGAGCACACTGCTGGCACATATTCAGCCGACTATTAACCAGTACTCCCAGGTCCTTCTCTGCCAGGCAGCTTTTCAACCACACATCTCCCAGCCTGTAGCTCTGCTTGGGGTTGTTGCGCCCCAGGTGCAGGACCCGGTACTTGGCCTTGTTGAACTTCATACAGTTGGCCTCAGCCCATCGGTCCAGCCCATCCAGATCCTCCTGCAGAGCCTTCCTACCCCCAAGAAGATCGACACACACACCTAACTTGGTGTCACCTGCAAACTTACTGAGGGTGCACTCAATCCCCTTAACCAGATCATCGGTAAAGATATTAAAGAGGACTGGCCCCAGTACTGAGCCCTGGGGGACTCCACTAGTGACCGGCCTCCAACTGGATTTGACTCCATTCACCACAACTCTTTGGGCCTGGCTATCCAGCCAGTTTTTAACCCAACGAAGCATATGCCAGTCCAAGCCACAAGCAGCCAGTTTCTTGAGGAGAATGTTGTGGGAAATGGTATCAAAAGCCTTACTGAAATCAAGGTAGACCACACCAACAGCCTTTTCCTCATCCACTAAGCACGTCACTTTGTCATAGAAGGAGATCAGGTTCGTCAAGCAGGACCTGCCTTTCATAAACCCATGCTGACTGGGCCTGATCGCCTGCTTGCCCTGTAAGTGCCGCGTGATGACACTCAAGATAATCTGCTCCATGAGCTTCCCTCACACTGAGGTCAAACTAACAGGCCTATAGTTCCCCAGGTCTACCCTCTGGCCCTTCTTGTAGATGGGCGTCACGTTTGCTAGCCGATGATGTGGTGATAGATGCCATGGTATTAAACTGGTACTTGATTGCATGTGGTTGAAATATGAAAGAGGATTTTTATGTGGGAAAATCATTATCCAGAGGAGAGAGAGTGGTTTATTATGTCCAGACTTCAATAGTTCTTCATGATGCAGCAGATACATTGCTGGCACAGTACCACGCAAATTTATTTCTTTGCTAATAAAGAGCCTTTGTGGGTTTTGGTTATTTTTTGTTTGTTTGTTTTTGTTTTTGTTTTCCATTCATGTGTTTTTTGTTGGTTTGGTTTGGTTTAGTCTGTTTGAAATACCATTAGCAATATGCAAAAGGAATGATGACTGAGTTTGAGACTTCCTTTTCCTGATAAATTGTATTAATGTTTTTCATTTATAAGTTACAGTGTCTGAATATATATGTAAATAGAAGAACCTCATCTGACATATAATAAATTATAATTAAAATTAAAATAATTTCACTGAAAAAAAATGAAATTAAAATTTTCCACAGAAAAATACACATTTCCTGCTGCTCCAGCTATGATCTTATTTCTTCTTGAAAAAAAAAAAAAAAAAAGAGAGAAAAAGACTTCATAACACTCCTTAGAAGTCAATACTTGGACTCTGTCACAGCAAGGAAGGAAGCAGATTCCAAAGATAAAGAAATACCAGGAGACTGCAGGAAAAGGGTTCCCCCTGCAATACCTTGTCATCACCCTTTCATTAAAGAAATGCCATTAAGATATATTATTTTTAAATTTAGCTCCATCATGATACAGATGTCTTCAAGAACAACTTTTACATGTTTCTTTTTTTCTGGTAAGCTATTTCTTTAAATGTGGGATACCATGAAATATCTTCAATTAGGTAACTGTAATTTTATCTGATTGATCTGTGATGTCATGTAACCTGTAGTATGTGTTGTACCTCATAAAATAATAATACTACTTTTAAAAAATCATCTTCTTCTATAAGGGTGTAGCAGCTGGTATTGAAAGCAAAACATCTGTACTACACCCAGGAGTCAGTGACTATGCTACTTTCTGAATTCGTGTTAGCACATTACTTGTTCCTGTGCATGCATAGACTAAATAGATAAATGTACAAAATATTCACTTCACAAATATGAATTTGTCTGTCTCCAAACCCTTATTTTTGTAGCTTTCGTTTGGAATTTATTCCAATGAATAAATGATCTTGAACAAATGATTTTGTGCAGCTTCTTCCAATGTAGTGCCATTTCATTGGGAGTTGACCTACTGCTGGAGACCGTTTGTTCTGTTGAAATATATAAATCTAACAAAAATGAATATATTTTCAATGTTCTTGACTCATTTTTCACCATTGGAAGGCAGAGACTAGAAGGTCTATGGTGATATCTTGGTGCATAGCTCATGGAAGGTTTGAATCTTGTTTAATACTTAAGTTTGTTCTATGAACTTTTTCTCAGCACAGCTTTGCTTTTAACCTTTGCCATCTTGACAGATTCTCCAGGACATTACTTCCTTTCATGCACCACAGTATAAGCTCATAAACCTCCTTTGGTTACCTCCATGCAAAGTACGAACTAGTGTCACAAGTAATTTAGTTTGCACTGTCTTGTATGTTATGAACATTCTTTAAAGGATTCCATTGAACAGCCTGTATATATCTAAAGCAACTCTGAAAGCACACAATAGGTAGCTTTTGCTCTTATTATAAATCAAAATAAATCAAAATTCTGCCATAATTGAGAGCTGTGCATCTTTAGGCAGTTCCTTTCAGTAACAGCATTTTAATTAGTGTTACATATACTCCGACCTTTCTCAAGGAAATATCTTATTAGAATAAGAATGAATAATGTGACTTCCCTCCTGAAAGTAAAAACCTTGTAAGCTCACAGTACTGTGCCTTTCTGTCTTTTAGATTCAAATGCTGATTAAAGTTAAATTCCAGTCAGAGATAAGGCTCCAGCCGTGGTAGTAACAGCTTTTTGGGGAATGAAAAAATAAATAAATAAATCATATAGTTCTCTGATACTCGAGAAAAAACAACTGTGTGTTGTGGAAAAGCTGGGGAGGGCCAGTTAGGCTGAGACTCAAAGACACTTTCTTTGAGCATTCCCTTCATAACAGATAACAACAGGCTGGTATAAGTCTATCATGATTTACTTGTGCATGATGAGTGAGAGTTACTTGAGTATGAAAGGGGATACTTCATCCTCTTCTAAGATGAAGATAGAAATATACTCAACTGCAGACCAATTATGAAGATATTCAAGTATTTTGAAGTCTGTTGAATAGGAAACACTAAGCTGCACTTGTGTGATGATTAGCTTCATTGAGTTCTACCAGCAAATGCAGTACTTAACTTCAATCAATGCCGAGGTTAGGCAAAGGAAGTGTACAGTTATTGATGGATTTCACAAGGGATATACAGAGCCATCTGGAAAGGGGTCACTCCTATGGAACTGCTGAAGGAGCTGGCACTCTGGATTTAAAAGAAAATAGCCACAGACTTCATCAGATTACTATACCTGAATCACTAGACAGCTGCATACTCTCAATCTCACCTTACTTACAGACTGCAGCATGCAATTGCTTGCAAACAACTATTGATTCTGTTAAAAATAAATAGGAATCTATTACAGAGGAGACTCTGCCATTTCTAATGTTCAGAAATGTTTTATTGCCTTCCTGTTGAAATAGTGATATCTTGCTCCAAGAAAATTATAAGCCTAGGGAAAAAAAAATATATCCTATATCTTTGGGGAAAAAGGTCAGGGGACTGCACACATTGGATTCAAGATCAAAATTATGGGTTAATGTCTGAAAATGGGAATCCCAGACAGCTGAGAGTCTAGCAGAAATAACAGTTCAGTTTAAACATTTAACTGCTTAAAAGTTATATACATGCAGCCGGTCAGTTTCAAGTTGTTGGGAGCTATGAAACAGTTTATAAGGTGAAAAGACAGGGAAAGGAGATACCTATGCTAAAGCTATTATCATTATTAACTATTCATATTGTGACATTTTCCTTTAGATTTTTTATTCATACCATGCTGAGTAGTCCATAGTGTTGCTTCTGTAATTTACATATACTTGGAATAATCATTAATAAATTGTATGACTGTGTTTTGCAAATTTTGTCTTATACTAGGCACTTAGTGCACTGCATTTTATCACTTCCTAAATATATGTGATTTTTCATCTGGTGCAACTTTCAGATAATATCCTGTTCAAAGTCATGTAAAATCACTATATAGGTGAGAAACCTATAAGTAACCATTAGAGAGTCATCTACGAAAAAATCTTTTTATTATTGGTAGTTCTTTCTCCTACCACCAAAAGTGAAATACTGCCTGAGCACACTGTCAGGCGATGTAGTGCTTTCTTCCTGGAATCTGTCTTCTTTATAAGTAATGTCCAAAGTCAGGCTCTAGGCCACTCTGTTTTGGAGATGAGTTGAGCCTCCCCTTTAACAGTAACAGTGCCAGTGATCGTAAGAGCTGAGTCTGTCAAACCAGCTACTGCAGTCAAATGTTATAGATCGTGTTCTGTAACGGGAAGGAAGGAAGCTCTCATGTATCTCTCGGAAAGATGAATATAGGCTTTCTGCACTATCAAGTATTGCTTCTAGGTCAAGCAGAAAGTGAAGTTGCAATTCCCAGCTATAAGGCATGGGTACATGTGTTACTCATCTAGAAAGGTTATTTTCTGTTCAAAATAACTTTTCTGCAGTTTGTGATTATGAAAAGAGCTGAAGAAATCACTTGAAGCATATATGCTAGAATGAAAAGTCTTAAATTAATAACATGATAAACATTTGATTAAGTATAACCTGAGAGGCAGTGTTCAGGTATTCATAAGGTCCAATAAGCTGAACAAAGGTAAGCCAAAAAGACAGTATGCATTTAAAAAGAGAAACTTAAAAAAAAAAAAAAAAGGCAGCTAAATTCAAGTGCAAGTACATGAAAGCAGATGTTGTAGTCAAAAATTGGGTTATAGTTTTATAAATCTCAGTTAACACTGCACATTGTGTTAAGATGCACTGACTAGGGATAGAGGTATTTATACACTTCCATTGAGAAAATCACTACTTTCCTAAAAAGTAAGCCCATGAATAACTTTACTCTTCTGCTTAACATTAATCCCATCCATATAGGCTGCATACATACCTGATTTTTCTGTATAATTTCAAGTATGGTATTTTTGAAGGTAATGGGTTTATTAGAGTGACAACAACTGCAATGAAAAGGAGATTGAAATCAGAAACAGATAAAAACAGATATTGCTACACCCACAAACAAAGTGCCAGCAACTCTGGCTAATCAAAAGAGTCATCTTTGAGTCTAAAAGACTAAATGTAGGTGTTATCACATATTTAATTGTATTGTGTAATAGCACAATGCAATCTTGGATTCTTTTTGAAAATGCAGAATAGAATTTGGCACAACTAAATATGCATCTTCTAAATAAAATAGGTAAAATGCAGTATATGAAAATGATACAATCAGTTTATTCTTAAAAATGTGAATTTTTCATCCGTCATTTTGTTCTAAATTAGAATTTTGTGCTTCAAAAAAAGTTGATGACTGCAAGAGGATTTGACAACATCAGATACAAAGGAAACTTTCTATGGCACGTGACTGCAAAAAGAATTGTAACCTCTGCATGAGTGAGTTGAGTTCCTTTGTCACTGCATAATACTATGAAATTTGCTGCCACAGTTCTGGTGGGACTAAAAATATAGCACATCTAAGACACAGCAAAAACACCAAAACCTGGATGCAAGTGACTGTAAGAAGAGACATTTGTATTCTTTAACCACAAACTTGTTCTTCAGTCCCAAACTGCTTGCCAGCATTTCAGGGAGCCCACAACAACCAGCAGACAACATAGAAGGAGAACCTGCAGGCTGTGTATAATGAGGGGGCCTCATAAATCAGAAGAGCATGTTAATTATATGTAATATAACAACTTTCTTTAGGAAAAAAAAAAAAAAAGTAAAAAAAAATAGTAGATGATGCGAAAAGGTGCTACTACATTATGATTTTAGTCCCAAAACAGAAGCCCGTGACAGCAGGCTGAACTCCGTGTTAATCTGCTTCTTCAAAGCCTCTATTTTTAGGTAAATTAAATTCCTTGTCCATCGCCTATGGCAGGCAGGGTTTCTATAGGACAATGCTTTGAAAGTTCCCCACAAACCCACATCCTTTTAACTTCCAGATTTCCAACTTTTTTTTTCAGTTTTTAGGCCTGCAGTATTGTAGTTTTAATTTATGTTAATGAATGATTGGATTATGCTACTGTTGCCAGAGCATCTGATATGTCTGCATTGCTCCTCTGTTCTGTGACAATACCTTCAGTGATTAGCTGAGCACATTTAAACATTGTTTGCACTGATGAATAAACTTCTATGTGGCTTTTGAGCAAGAAGATAGTGGCAAAAACTTTGAGTATGTGGCAGACAGAGAGCCAAGTACGGTGCATTGGCGGCAGATTAGCCATCAATGCTCCACAGTGGAGAAAGAAAAGATTAAATGATCTTCATTTCTAGTTATGCTGGAGACTGTTTACAAGCAGTAATAACCTTCAGGTCTGTCCTTTCAGTTTAACTCATTAATTACTAGTCACATATGTTTAATCTATTTGCATGTTTAGATTCTGTATTATATTGATTTGTGGCAATTTCTTCAGCCCTGTCACATCTACTCTGTACTCACACTACAAACTTAAGTTTTGTTCCATGAATGTTTTTCAGATTACCATAAATCTAATTTTTAACTGGGAGGGTAAAAATCAAGATAAATTTTAATAGAACATTTAGTTCAGGTAAATACAATTCTCATTGTTTTTTCTTTCTGTTATACTCAGTTTCTCAGATAGCATTAATTTCAAAAGTGGATCCCACTTATTGTATTTTCACAGTGTTTTGTGCTGCACATTTAAATAGAAACCATCAAGAGTTGTTATCCAGTCCAACAGCCAGTGATCAATGACAGATATAGATCCAGTTTGCCTGAGACAGGGAAGAAAGTGAACCTGGATCTCCTACTTCCTTGGGTTTTGTAGCAAACACCAATATACTAAAATCAAAAAAAAAAAATCCTCTTCTGCCCGTATGAGAAGTGCTTGTCAATGTTCATTTTATTTGAGCCTATCTATGCATGTCTCTAAAATGTAAAGGTATTTTCCCCTGTAATTCCATCCTTCAGTGACATCCAAATTTGTTGAGTTTTGCTATAGGTATCATTTGGACTGTGATTTCATCTGTTTTGTGTAATACAAGATGCAGAGATTGAATGCTTCTGATACACACAAACCCATTCCTGTGGCTGGCCATGGCAGCACTGGGAATTCACAGAAGGGGTCACATGATTGGAAAAAATAAAAACTTGCCAAAGTCAAATTTTCCAAAGGTCCCAAGTAACTTAGAAGTCTGAGTTTGATTTTCAGGCACTAAGGAGCCTTTGATTCATGCTTAAATTAACATATATATATTACATATATATACAAAAAGATTTGGGCATTGCAGTGCAACATACTCTTCCTCTCCAAGTCCAATATCCTTGACATTTGGAGCTCATCTACAAAGGAAGTGTGAGGACAGAAATCCTCCTTTACACATTATTTATTTGCCTATGATAAATAAAACAGTTCAGCATGAGATGTTTAGAAACACACAGTTGAGGCAGTCCTGGGCTCAACAACAAGGATTTTGTGATTTGGAAGATGCACTACCCCCATTTCCTGCAGTGTTGTATAAATTACACTGGCAGTCAAATCAAAGACGTCACAAACTTAGACACACAAGACACGCACAAAGCCTATCAGTCCCCCAAATTTGACAAATTAGTGTTTTGTAGCACTCTTTCATATATTTTGAACATTCACTTCATATATCTTGCAGTTAAATACCTTGTTTTCTAAATGTCTTCAACAAAATACATCTTAAATATATTTTGTAAACTAGGAAATATGTTGTCTCGCAGTCGTTTTGTACTTAGAGACTTCTAGTTTCTTATCTCTCTGTTTATGTAAAATATAACACTCCTCTGGAAGTCCATGGAAAAATATCACATTACAGCAGCAAAGAAAATGGCTGATGCTGTGGATCGTGCCCTCCAAAATTTTGCATATTTTAAAGCACTCTAATTTTTTCTTCAGAGAATTCACAGCTCCATCTTCAGTAAATGAAACAGGAACTGCTTACTAATACTGCTGACAATATTTGTTTGAGAAACCTAATTTAATAATGTAAATGAAGTGGAAGTAACTCATAGCAAATATATCCCTTAAAGGCTTTAGAATGAGAGCCAGCCTATAGAAACAATATTTCTTTGTAGAATGATGGTTTAAAAATGACTGCAATGATTTGTAGGATAGGCTATTAAATTATATTGTTTGTATACAATGGTTGCTCTGAAGAGCCTCACAGCATCTATTTGTAAGTAATTACCCTTAGCGTGGTATTTGCCACCATCAGCTTGGCTTACCGTTACCTCTACTGGTAAGTAATATAGTCAGTGAACTCTCAGGTAAAAGGCAAATGTTGAAAGGCTTCATTTTGTACAATCATACAAAATAGCTGAGTGTAGAAACCAATAATGCTGATGAGGTGTTCTAAGACTCCACTGGCCTTATATCCTATTTCTTAATATTTTTCCAGTGATATAAATAACAAATGACACGAAGCTGAAAAAGGGGAAGTTCAGGCTGGATATTAGTAAAGGGTTCTTCACTGAAAGGGTTGTTGGGCTCTGGAACAGGCTCCCCAGGGAAGTGGTCACAGCACGAAGCCTGACAGAGTTCAAGAAGTGTTTGGACAATGCTCTCAGACACAGGCTCCTCTGTGGAGCCAGGAGTTGGACTCGATGATCCTTCTTGGTCCCTTCCAACTCAGGATATTCTATGATTGTATGATTCTATACTTGTTCTGTACTTCCTCATCAATACCTACTCCACTGGCATGATGTTAAATAGTAAGAGCACATGGCTCCCAGGTTCACTAAACTTCTATAGAAGTATGCTTCAAGAAAATAGGCTGTTTCTTGCTCTCAGTACAGAAGAGTTTTCCAAATGACCTGTAAACAGTGAGTCCACCTATCTTCAGCAATAGAAACCTGAGATTCTGCAGTTTGCTTTCTGGCACATATTATTATTCCGTGCACAGATTCACAGAGCAATGGTACAGGCTTTTTCTAGAAGGACATTATAATGTGAGTCAGCTACAGCCATGAATTTTATTAACTTTTTTTGTTAGATACCGCATTAAATGGCAACACTAATGCACAGATGAGCTCTGCAATGTTCCTATTCCAAGGCTGAGCAGATGGCTGTTTCGATGTGTGCTTGCTTTCATGTTCTCCATTTCATGCAATGTCCCTTATCTTAGGCAACCCACTTACATTTATGCTGCCAGAGAGCCTTTAAACTTACTGGAAGTTTATGGAGTAAAGGGATGGTATGGTGGAAAAGCCAGAGGGAAAACTCAGATAAGATTTTGGTTGTGCTTTCTCCTCTGCTTGATTAGCTCGGGAAGCTTCTTAGATTGCCAGTCACTTTTGTGGAGATGGAGGAACTAATTTGGTAGGGAAAACCCAGCTGAACCCTATTTCAAAACCTGAATAAACCAAAGGTCTAAAATGTTCCTTTCTCCCAAAATAGTTTTTGTCACATTTTTCCTTTTGCTTTTTAACTCTGTACAAAGACCCATACTTACATCTAACTATAAAATAATTTTTAGAAGGAATAAACAATTCAAACAGTAGAGAACAATAAATACTACAGGTGCACAGGCCCTTTGGAAAGTAAGTCACTGATGTTACAAGAGAGGTATTCAGACTGAACCACTGAACGTTCAGAGGCCACTGTTCTGTTCCCATTGCAGCTGGTATTTTCCTTCTCATTTGCATTTAAATGCAGGCTGATCCAGATATTCACTCTTCTTCCCTTGACAGGCTTCTATTGCAGGTGGTGCAAAATGCTCAGGTTTTTTTTGTTTTGTTTTGTTTTGTTTTGTTGTTTTGTTGTGCTTTTTCTTTTGGATCAGCCTCCAACCAGCGCTCTGACTTGTTCCTCAATGATACTTAGAAATACGGAGCTTTCCCAACTTCCATGTGCCCCAGCCCACTTGCTGCTATCGGATGATTTTACAGCAGGAAGCCTGTGGACAAGGAGCTGTAACTTGGCCGAATATGCCCCAGCAAATTGCCCCAGCAAATGACTGATTGCTGTGGCACAAAGCAGTCTGGTGCAACTTGCGTATGCTGCCAGCTTGTTACTGCAGACGGAGGCTATGCAAGCACTACAGAATGACAGTGTTATGCAGCTCCCCAGAACCTGGCTTTAGTGGAAATGTGGAAATCTGCACAGGCTGCAGATTACTGGCAGTGTCTGGTTGAACTGCCACCTGTTAGAATTTGAGAGTATAACCTCAGCCACAAGGAAATGAAATGCAAAAACCAGCACTCAAGCATATGACTTATAAAGTATGCTTAAATGGTAAACAGCAATGCTTTGCTTTCCACCTGTGATCACTGTGCACTACAAATATTGGTGTTTATCTCCTTATTATCCCAGTTGAAGAAGCAGCACCAGAATGCAATAATTATGAGATTCAACAGCCAGTAAAGAACTAGTGAAGGCATCAGTTACCAATTCTGGATCCTATTCTGTTTCACTTTAACTCCCAAGATACCCTAGAAAGACATACATCTTCCACTCAGAGATCAGCACTGAATGGATGTCCACAGTTCTCGCCAGTTTTCTTATGCCATAAGACTTTATATGTGAGAGGATTTTTTTTTGGATATTCACAAAGAAATGTGGAGAAAATCAGCAATAAGCAGTGCCCAAGTCCCCTTTGTCTGAAACACCTCCCTGGCTTGAACCCCAGCAGCTGTTGACTGGCATTTGGCTCTTATTTTTCTTTAAGCAACACACTCCCGATTTCTCTTTATTCCTTCTGACACTCGTGATCCTCTTACTCACACATACGAACTCCCCTTTGATCACTTCTTGCTATTTCGTACACATAAAAAAGGAAAAGATTCACAACACTTTGTTGAGGACTGGAGAAATTAAATGACTTGCTTGAGTTATGAGAAGAAACTGACAGAAAAGCTGAATCGTCAGTCTTGTTCCTGTGCCATAATGATAGAATCATAGAATCGCAGAATCATAGAATGGCTTGGGTTGGAAGAGACCCCAAAGATCATCTAATTCCAATCCCCTGCCATGGGCAGGGACATCTCCCACTAGATGAGGCTGCCCAAAGGCACATCCAGACTGGCCTTGAACACTTCCAGTGTTCCACTTTTTATAAGCCCTGTTCAAGTACTGAAAGGCTGCAATAAGGTCTCCCCAGAGCCTTCTCTTCTCTAGGCTGACATACCCAGCTCTCTGTCTTTATTAAAAATGAAAGGTGAAGTTCTCCATCTCTCTGATCTGATAGAGCTTTTCATCCACCAGAACCTACCAAGTCCTTCTCCATAGGGATGCTCCTAATGAGTTCTTCTCCCAGTCTGTCCTCATGTCTGGGATTGCCCCAACTCAGGTGCAGCACCTTGCACTTGGCCTTGTTGAACCTCATTACATTCCCTTTGGGCCCACTTCTCAAGCTTGTCCAGGTCCCTTTGGATGGCTTCCCTTCCTTCTGTTGTATCAACTGTACCGCTCAGCTTGGTGTCATCTGCAAAATTCCTGAGGCTGCACTCAATCACACTGTCTATGTCATTGACAAAGATAATAAAGATATTAAACAGCACTGATCCCAGGACAGACTTCTGAGGACACCACTCATCACCAGCCTCCACCCGGACATTGAACCATTAACCACAACTCTCTGGATGCAGCCAACCAGTCAGTTCCTTATCTACCAAACAGTCCTCTTAATTTCATTTTCTGTCCCTATTCTGTATATATAAAATATGTCATCAGTATGCATCAATACTTTCTTTTATTTTAATTTTGAACTACTAATTTACTGTTTTAGCATGATGAGTTTGTAAATGATCTTTTTCTAGCTGAACATCATGGATGTGAACATTAGTTGCACAGTAAGAACAGACTGAAAAGGCTAACGGCATTGTCAGGGAAGCAAAATGAACAACCATCACGATCCATATTCTTTGCTATATAAGGGGGAGTTTTACAGGAGTTAAACTCCTCAAGGTCTTGTTCAGACATGAAACCCAATCAGCCTAAAGTAGCAGAGGAAGTAATGCCATGTATTTCACAAACTCCCTACAGCTGGTTGAGCACCCTTCGTATCACACATAGCCAAGCTTTCACAGCCTAATTTAGCCTCTTTTTCATTTTAATATTTTTAAATCCAACTAGAAAAATTGTATCATCTATGCACAGCAGGATGTCCCATTATATGTGAAATAAGCTTTACTGGTATTACAGAAATAACAAGTTCATTCTTGACTCTGTGTACAAAGCATAATTCAGTTCCGTAAAGCTTATTGCATTCAGAAAACCCAATAGCATATGTGAGCCGTATGTCATTCTGCCCTTTCACAACATTTACAAACTGATACATATCTCTTCAAGAGGATAAATGTTTTCCTAAGTCAAAAAATGTCAGCTTTAGCTTGGACTGCATTAGCTCTGTTGAGTTCTTCAAATACACACCAGGTTAATGAAGACTAAACCATGGTGGGCTATGCTTTTTGATAAATATTGAAGTGCTCTTTGATCCTGATAACCCACAAATGTTCAGCATGAGTGAGTTTTCATGGTCAGCATGCAATGATTTTGATATTTGACTTTATCTGCAGCCCAGTGCGGTTTATTTTCCTTATCTGGATGGTATGCGTAGAACGAGAAAAGACAGAGAAATTAAAAACAGCACAGTAGTAGTGCTCAAAAGACTTTTTTTTTTTTTTCCTGTTTTAAAAAAATTCTGAGTCAAGTTGACCCGTGACTTAAAGACACCTCTACACAAAAGACTTTGCAAACAAAAATGCACTGTGATGCCCCTGCTTGTGGTGGACAATATCCACTTTTGCACTGGAGAATACAGTTTAGCTGTCCATTCACTCAGTAGCTTTCTATCAGGCCAGGAATTAATAATAATATTTTGTACTTGTATCAATGCTTATATAGCACCTTTTTATCCCAGGCTCTCAAAGCACTTTACAAACATTAATTAATTAAGTCTCACAACAGCCCTGTGAGGCAAGGAGCTATTAGGTGAAATAATTCCTTTCGGTTTCTTGCCTTTGCCATAGGGAAAAGAACTGGCATAAAGAGCTTAGCTTGTGCCAGAAAGATATAGCCTAGAAATAATGCTGGCAGCGCTGTATGTCTCATCACTGCAGGAACCAAGCACTCAAAATCTTTATGCATTAGCAGAACAAGAAGCAGTACCACAATCCATGAGCTGACGGAGAGGAGGGAGCCAGTAGCCTTTGCTAGCTGAGCATGATGTCTTTGTGGGCATACAGGTTATTATTTTAATCAGAAGAAATAAAAAGTGAGAGCTCGCCTGCTAAGTTTTCTAATGCTCTTGTGGATCCTTAATAACAATGCATGACTCCTCAAACAGCAGTTAAGGCCAACTGGTACATAATTGAAAAGAATGAGAGTTGCCACATCTCTAGGCATGAAGAATTACCAACACAAGCTGAAGTTGTTTCCTGGATCTGATAAAATTAGCAGTAACAAGGTTATTATGCAGACAAGCCAAACATGAAAGAACACAAAGATAAAGGATGACGGATAAACATGTGACAAAGTGTTGTTTAAAAATGAACACAAAGGTTTCAGGCAATGAGTTCAGATGCTGAAGCACAAAACCTCAGAAATAATCCAGTAAATCTTGATGTCTCATTTAGGGGCACATTTGGTAGCTCATTTTGTCTATTTATTTATTTTTATTTTTTTGCCATTCTAAAGGGAGACCAACAGGAGAAACAAAGCTTACAAAGAAAAAACCAGACTTACAGCTTGGGAAAAATAAATAAATAAAAACTAGACTTATAGCCTGTAAAAAAAAATAATGCCATCTGAATTCAATGTTTAGCCAAGCACTGTTTATCAGGGTTTCATTCTGTGCACTAAGAACATAAATGGTTTCTTTTTTCCTGGGGCCAGATTTGGATCACTAACTTGAGTTGGGCCTGAGGGAGAAACACAGCATGTATGATGAGCTGATTAATTACCAGAAATCAAATGCCTTGCAGTCAGAACAACGTGCTTGAAAGAAAGCACTAGTACTGTAAAAGTGGTGCATATCTACATGCATGCATAGCCAGGCAAGAAGACCATGGGGATTAGGTTTCACTGTAGCCTGAAACAAAGGATTTAGGAATGATTGTTTATCCTTGACAGTGTGACCTGTGCCAGTCTTTATTAACAAGGGCTTTCAGTATATGACATTTAAAGTAACAGAACCCTCTTAAATAAACCTCAGGATTTTACCTTCTTAAAACATCACTAGGATTTCAGCTGCTTTTCAAAAACCGTGGCAGTGATTCATAATTAAAGGTTAGGATATGTCTTATTTCAAGCCTTGTGTGCATAAATATAATCCTTTTGAGTCTGTCTCTTAGGAAGAGCTCATTTAAAGTGGAGTGCAAATCTACCAGAAAGCCATAAACGAAGGTAGAATCATATTAAATAATATGAACATTATATTGGCAAGCTTGGAAAGTTGTTGAAAAATAACAGGATAATAGGAGATGGGTGAGATCAGTTTAGTAAATTTTCTCTGTCTCTGAAAGTCATGTGTATATATATATAGAGAGAATGTATGTATATACATATATATACACATATGTAGAAGCCTAGTAGAATTTTTTTCTGTTTTCTATACAAGATTATTTTAGAATTACTTTCTCAGTCATGAAACTCAGAGAAATCACAAACTCACCAGAGTCTTCCAATGTATCATTTCATGCAGTCCTCCGATACAGAGCGTCATCTTGTCTGGATGAAAGTTAATGGATGATTTAATATAAAATATTGTTAGGCTGCTTTAAAGTGTTCTGTTTACAGCTGTCTGTTCTGGTACTTATTTGTTCCTTCCACTATTTGCTTGCTAGACAATAAATAGTACATTGTCATCTCACTTAGAGTATTTCTGCAGTTTGAACATTTTTTCCTGTACCTATGAACTACCCTTTGAACCGGTAAATGTTTCAAAATAATATGGGTGCTGTAAGTGAGGCTGTAGCAAGGATCTGACAGGCTGACTGGGAAACCGCAGAAGACCAAGCCAGATGATGGTTTCCTAGTTACAGACGGTAGTTATATAACCTTGAGAGAAATCTTTGCCTAAACAGTGACTGGCATGATATGTCATTATGTTCACTTGGATTCATTCAAAACTAAACTAACTTTTTTATTATTTTCTGTTTTTCCTATCCCATTTTTTCTGTGCTAGAAGAAATATTGCTTAAGAAAGGGTATTTTGTCCAAACTTTCACATTTGCCTCTGCTATATTATCAAAGGATAAAAGGCTATTTTAAACAGCTGTCAAAGCTCCCCAACTCTCCAACTCTCCTTTCAACTTTTTATGCAATAAACATTTATAGGTGATTTTTACTTTTCTTTTCTTTCCTGATGACATATTTTAAATGGGTGATTCTGAAAAATGTAATATCTTACTGCTGTCAGACACAACAGAGGACATTGTTCATTATTTCAGTATTGCACATGTCTTACTTTCAGCCCAATGACCAGCATGTTCCTTGACCTGAGCTGGGAATCAACACATTTTTTGAACTTCTTTCCCCATCTGGGAGTAAAGAACCATCCAGCAGAATTAATTTGGCAAGTTTCTCCGCTAAGCATGCACAAAAAGAGCCTAAAGAACAGAGATCCTTTCGATCCCACAGTCATGGTTCCCTGAATGCAGGGACAAAGAAAAAGATGGCAATCTTGGATTTCACTGAAAGAAATTCTGGCAAAATACCACTGCAAGACAGCCACGAAAACTATCATTTATACTTCCCTAGTACACAGGTGCCGCTAGGTATGTTTTTTTCCAAATTATAGCAATTCTGTACAGCATGGCAATATGTATAGCAAAATATATATACATATATAAAATAATTCTAACAACTAGCACCCCTGAAAGTGGAGAAGCCACAAGCACCCTCTGAATTTACTGGAACGTCTCCTGAACTCAAGTTCCCACTTGTGATCTGCCATAGCTTCCCCACAAACCAGTGGAAGGATAATAATACCATAACATCACTTGGCAAAGTTGTGAAATAAATGGAAGGAAGGTCTTGAAACAGCATTGGAGAGCATACAAACAGAGAGAGAAGGACAGCAAGAAAGAAAGACTTCCCCCACACCCAACAACAATGGTGTTGGGGTACAGAGCTCAAAATCTTCAAAGCAGAAAAAAACCCTCTTATCCAAAGACAAAATTTTCTTCCCCCAGAACCACAATGCTAATCCTATTAGCATACTAGTGTGTGATCATGGCTCTAGAGTTACATACAACATTCATCCCAAACTTGAACATACTGTGAAAGCAGCCGTGAGGGCTTGATGAACTCGAAATAAAAAGAGAGGCATCGATGAGCTGTCAGCAGCAGCAGCCCCACACTAACAGGGAGACAACACGGCGAGGAACCAGGCCGCACATCGCAGCTCCAGCAGGTAACCTTGGAGCATGGGCTGCTCTCACATACAGTGCTTACAGGGCTGCAGCAAGATCTAACATCCTCCTTAACTCACCAGTGAACATATATTTGAGATCCTTCCTTCTGCTTTATCATCTCTGTCGTCCAGACTCCAAGTACCTTTCAAGTTGATGCCATGGGTACAAGACAGGTTGTCTGACAACCCGAAACTGTATCAGTATCTGTACTCACCTCTGTGTCATAATGTCATACAAAGTCAAAATCTGCTGAGATGAAAGGCAGATGTGCAGCATAAGATAGATAGACACACAACAGCTCTCACCAGGGTGAGGAGGGGGGCTGCATTCAGCCAACAATTAATAGCTTGCAATTATCTTTATTGAAGAAATTATTCTATAATTTAAATAAACTGTTTGGAAAAAGAATATGAAATCTTCAAAATACATATATTATTCTTGATTTCCACGTGTTATTTAAGTTTCAATAATTAAACCTGCTAAATCCCCATCTCAGATGTCTGGTTTGGGTATTTTTTCCTTAGTACCTAAGCAGCTGTAGTCATGATGCTTCTCCATGGGAGTTTGATGATGGAGTGAGTCTTTGACTCGTACCATTAATTACAGTAAATGTGGGGATTGCTTAGATCTCAGACATCACCTCCCAGCCACCACCTTCTTCTTACTCCTCATCACCAGCACTACCACTTATATTTTTTGGCAAGCATCCCATTTCATGAAACACTGCCTAAGTGTGAAACTATGGTACTCATCTTGAATTTCTTCTGCTGTTACGGTGCCATTTATCTCCCAGTGAGCCTTTGTAACAACAGCTAAGTGAAACAATACCTGTTATTTTTTTTAATAGTTCTTTATTGCTTAAAAGTGAAAACACTTCTAACTAATAGAGAAAGCGATTTCTATCTTTATTATCTCTGCTCATTGTTACAGAATTAATATGTTTAATCCAACTGGTATCTCACTCACTCCTGTAGGCTTTGTATGGCAGTGGCAAGTGTCTGCTGTTTTAAAGACTTTCCAAAGAAGAATTTTTTTTTATTTTTTTTTACCCCAAAGGAAGTTTTTCTCTTGCACTTTGCCCTCCAATGCAATGAGTTAGCAAGAAGACTTTTATCTGATTTCCAACTCAGCACTATCACTTCGGACATTCTCACCATTCATGTGATTTTTTAATTTAATTTTATTTTATTTGTATTTAATCCTGCTAAAAGCAACACTGCTTTTGGCAAAGAGTTCCATGGGATAATAATTCTTCATTGTGGAGACAAATATTTCCACTCTTCATCTTTAAGTTTCATCTTTTAAGTGAATATCCCTTTGTCTCTGTAATATGAGAAAGCTGGTGTTGAATATTCCACTCTGTGCTCTCTATGCCATATATTATTTTATAAAGTTTTATCTGGCCTCTTTGCATTTATCTTTTTTTCTAAAATAAACAGTTCTACTCTTTTTACCCTCATCAGAGATTTTTCTTTTTCATGCCTTCAGTTATCCTCAGAGAGAAAGCAGAGATCCAACTGCTTTCTATTTCTTCTTTCCCTCAGCTTTTTCAGTAG
The DNA here is from genome assembly GCF_964211835.1 of Anser anser. Classification (NCBI taxonomy): domain Eukaryota; kingdom Metazoa; phylum Chordata; class Aves; order Anseriformes; family Anatidae; genus Anser; species Anser anser. The sequence goes on along the minus strand of NC_139728.1, from coordinate 18,933,735 downwards.
ACGTGACAGCAAGCTTTTAAGCATAAAGCTTGTCAGTAGTTCATACCATGACATTAAATATTTGCCATTTTGTTTTCTATCAATTATAGACAGCATTCCCCAAGATACTGCAGAATTAATGTTGCAAAGAGCACAATTCTCTTAAATACAAATAGGTGTTTGTTTTGTTTTGTTTTGTTTTGTTTTTTAAAAAAGTCCTATTTTATTTTATACCTTTGCTCTTTCTCAAGTCTGGCATGTTATGACTTTAATATATGTATATAACACCAAGTGCCTGTAGATCTTTCTAGAACCTGCTAATTTCTGATAAATCAAAAGCTTACTTTGTATGGATATAAAAATGGAATTGCTTCTGGAGTATTAATTTCTACAGATACAAACCGTTTGTGCTGTTTACATCTATCGGGCTATAAGACTAAGAGAAACAGATCGACATTTCGGAATTCAGACGAGAGGTACATTTCAGCAGCAGCATTCATACACGTCTTGTCTTTTGGCTGCCTCCTCCTCTCCCCATCTGCTGCAGTGGCTGCCTGCCTGCACCGAGCTGGCCAAGCCCCGGCCGCCGTGCTGCAGTGCCAGGCCAGGAACCGCCCAAGCAGAGCTCGCCACCTCTGCTGTGACCGGCCCGCACCCTCACCGAGGCTGAATTACTGCCTTCACATGCCCCTCCAAGCACTGCCACACCTGCCCGGTGTTTACATGCCAGAAGTACTAAATGGAAGAACAGTAAAGACTTAAAGCACAAATAGTGCTGGTGCCTTGAGGAAACTGCCTCACAACGTGGGACTGGCTGTGGCAGGGTGGGTGCACATGATGGAAACAGCCCCTCACGTCCACGCTGCTGGGCACAAAAGGTGGGCAGAGAAGGACAACGCACTTGCAGGTAATGCTGGGACAGCATGCACCTGGGTCAGGTCTGTTCGCCTGCAGCCCTGTGCTATGCAGCACGGAACCAGGATGACCTGAAAAAAAGCTTGCATGGATGTGTCCCGTCTCTGTGATCAGTGCACGGTGATGATGTATGTATGTTTACACATACCCTGATATATATTGCAAGGGAAAGAATTGAAAATTAATTTTTTCATTAAAAGGAACAGAAATGATGATATCCATTTCCACCAGAATAATGGACAAGGAGAAAAAGAAAAAAAATGCACATATCCTCACACGCATGCACACGTGTGTCCATGCACTCACATTCATACACCCATTGCTGGTTCCGTCATCTCCTGGTTTGCTTGCACCAAAAGAATGTAAAACTGTTCAGACAGAAATCTGTTTTTCAGTTTAATTGTTCTACCTTTTGTTCTGCAGGATATTTCTAAATGAAGTTCTGCTTGTTATCTGCTACAGCAGATAACAAGTTAGCTGTACATTATTGCGTGCTGCTACTTATCCTATTCCTCTAAATTCATCTACAAAAATTACTGTTGTTACAGAATCAGAGAAGCTTAATCAATATGAAACACCTGCTTATATTTCTCACTATTTATATTATTACTTCAGCTCCACTGTATTTGAAAAGCTGCTATGCACTGGCCACTGTTGTTTTTATTTTTAATAATTTGCAGCCTAACCGCTCAGTTTAAAACTTCCCAGACAAGTCATTAGCACTACCGCTCCCAACTTTGCCAAAGCCAGAGATTTCCAAGGTCTCTGTGAAAACAAATGAGCTTTTTCAAGAAAGAGGTCTGTAGTTTGTCTACCATCTTCAAGAAAGATCAAAAGTCTTATGAAAAATGTCTCGTGGAAAGCTCTGAATGTTTTTCTGTATTCTTGTCACTATGTTCATCATTTTTTTTATTGAAGCCAACCATTGCACTAGCAGTGGTGGGTATGTACCTCCTGAGATTATTTGGTCAAACACTCTTCTTTTCTAGAATTCCCTCCCACTCAGTGAACTAATGACTCCATACCACCAGACTGGGCACGGTTTAAATAACAGGCTCTGTTAGCAATTTAGGTCATGTAGACATTAAAAATGCAATTAATTCAAAGTAAAATAGTTGTTGTTTCCTGGGAAGAGACTGTAAAGTCCATAGAGAGAAGTTATTCGCCCAAGTAATCCAACTTATTTCAGTGGAATTGTTTGAGAACATTTTGAACACAAAAATCAGTTTACAGTATGACCCATGGTGATTATAACCATTTTACGGTTATACAATTTCAGGTATCATGAGAGGTAAAGACTGTGATTTTAGGAAAATACTGATGTTCTTCCTCATTGCTGTGAAGTGTGATGCTGCAAAGCTCTCCTTTCTTAAGGGACAAGACAGATAAAAATGTGTGGAGCTGCTAGTTGTTACAATGCACTGGGTTCCCTGAACCCACAGCTCACAAATGAAGCTGTCCACTGGCAATTTTCAAATGTAACATCTTTGCAACTCAGGTATTAAGTGGAATCAATACATGTTTTTCTTGGAGACAAAAATGCAAACGCACAAGCACATATACACATGGGCTTCCATGAGCAGGACTGTGGCTCCCCTGGGACTGTCCACCTGCCTGATTGCAAGGCTGGGAGGATTTGCCCTTCCTCAGGGAACTTGCTGCTAAAGTGTAAGCTGATCAGCAAAAAATTTTTAACAGAGCAAGTGTCTCTCTCATGGCCTTCACTTTCCTTCCCTGTCAATTTCTTGCTAAATGTATTACAGCTGACCATCACCTATGCCCCTCTACAGAGAGATTTGCCTTTCTAAATACACTTGCAAAAACAAGGGGAAAAGAGGAAAAAGAAAAAAAAAAACTCTATTAGAAGATAGGGAAACAAAAAGGTTTTCTTGTGTAGATAAGAAAATCTATTTTACAAAAGAGGATAAATCTTGTTTGCTCTGAAGAATGTATATGAACTTTCTTATATATATGTATACATACATATGTATATATAAACTTAAACTGATACCATGCTAATTCTTTCATCATATTTCACTTACATGTTAGGGAAATAGACCTATGGTAAGTTTCCCCAAATCATGGGTTTGAATTAAAGTGTTTTACAGTTATTAAAAATCTTCAAAACAGTTTGGAAACTGAGGCAGAAATTTTAGTTCAGTGTCAGGGTCTAGATAAAGCCCGAAGAGCCGATGAAAACCTTTAGACCAGAGGAATTAAGGAAGTACTTTAGTGAGTTTTCTGTCTAGGAATGGACTGGATGAATTAAAGCCTGAGTGTAGGTATCTGTCCTCTTCCCTGGCCTGCATCCCCTCTACCCTCTTGAAGACTGATTAGCTTGGAAAATATTTTTAAAAAGACAAAAAATTTGACTGAAACTGTCACATTGATTAAAGCTGTATCTTTATATTTGAAAACATTCAGAGTAGAAATTAAAATAGACACTAGTCTCAACAATTTTCTTTGACTTGTACTTATTTCAGCAATTTCTCTGCTGCTCTGGCTAACTGCTCCTTATTTGCAGCTTAGCATGTCACTCTGCATTGCTCCTCCTCTCAATCCTGCCACAATTTGCCTGATCCTATATGGTGTCTTTTCTTACTGGTTTCTGTCAAGATTAAAAAGATTGGAATTCTTTCCTCAATAACATACTGACCACCTGAGTCTAGTGCATACCAGTCAGGTCTCAGCATACTTTGATAGTCCTTCAGCACTTTACAAAAAGTCTCCACTTACTGCAGTAAACACCCCTAGGAATATGTTCACTTATAAGATTAGGAATTCTATTAACTGTTTTTGTTTGTTTGTTTGTTTGGTTGGTTGGTTTGGTTTGCTTTGCTTTGCTTTTGCAGCTTGAAAGAAAAATAGTATCTAGAATCTACATTTTAAAAAGTAATGAGTCTCTTTATGCCAGGTGCTGTACAAATCCTCTCTGAGCTGAAGATCCTGCCATTCAAACAGAAAAGCAGGTAATGGGGAAAGGATGGGGATGAGGTGGAGGTGAGATGGTGGTAAGAGGCCGTAGGGGAACTCCATGATAAAGGCAGGGAGGAGATTGTTCTCCCCAGAATCTCAGCCTGAAGTCTTTGCAGTGTGATTGTTCTTTTACATCTCTCACAAGTTGTTTGTTATCTTGACCTCCTTACCTTCACTTTCTTTTGACAGATGCTCTTTCGGTAGTTCTTTTACAGAAGGAGTCCGACTTTCCTTTAATGTGAATCAAAACAGTTTAATTTAAATTGTCAAAATATAACACAATTCAAAAAATTAATTATTGTGTTCCCCAACTAATATTCACCTCCTGAGTGCCTTATAATTACATGGAGAGTGAACCCTAGGAAATTTAATGAACATGAAGGGTGTGGGGGAATGAGCATCAATTTGTAAAATACTGCATTTTCTCTCTGGATTTTAACCTTTGGAGAGTACAATCCACGTGTGAAATGTGATTGCAAAAAGAAGAGTGAATAGAAAAGCCTATTTAGCTAGATTATAATATCATAGCTGTATTTAAAATTCCTGAAGCACTCCAGAGTTGTGGCTGCAGGATGTTTTCCCCAAAGTACCTAATGTAAACATAAGCCTGTTTGTATTTCAGTAGGTGTGAATAAACTCAGCCAATACTCTGTGCCAAGAAAATGAAGCACTTTTTCCCCCATCACAACAATTGATGTAAGCAATCAACTTGCTGTGTGTTGCAAATGCGGCCTTCATTCTGCTGTCTCCAACAAACAATATTAATGCATAAGTGTTTGAGAAGCTTGGAGGAGATAATTTTCTACAGAGAAAATCATTCCTCTGCATGTTTGTGAAGAAAAAAGAATCCACAAAATTTTACAAGACCAGCTCCCTAATGGTGTGATGAAATGCAAGAGCTTTTAATAGTTAATCCTTAATTGTGCTCAAACTATGAAAAGGACCATTGTGCCAGAGGTGGCAGGAGGAGGGAGTGATGGTACATATCAAAGAAAATAGTTTCAGTGGCCAGTGAAGCTTGTGGTCTTTTCTTTCTCTTGGGACACTGCAGAGACAAGCCAGCCACAAAAATGTGACTGAGCTTTTGGTGATGTTGAAGGGAGAAGCACAGAGAAAGGGCAGGCTTTTTCTAATATGTGAGGAAGTAATAGCATCAGGTGAAGCAGGCTTCCCTGGGTTTGCAATGGCTTTTTTTAAATGAGATGTTTCTGGGGAACCAAAACATTTAATCTGTAGCCAAGAGCACAGAAGGGAGGTGGCTTTGTATTTTGTAAAAATAATGAAGCCATAGATCAGCAGCCAAATTTTGAAGAGGATTCTAAATGCTGTTTTGGGGAAAAGATTATGGAAAGAATTACCAGTAGCTGTTGTCACCTCCCAAAGTACCACTGCTGAAAGAAAGTACTGAATAGCTTTTTTAATCTTTTCTCTCATCCCTTTCTTGTGGATGAAGTCAAGCAGAATGTAGTTAAAGGCTCTATTTCCACTGAAATCTTCTTCTGTGTTAAATTAGACCTTCTGAATCCAACCTTTCCCAGCAGACACTCTTTTTCTTATTCTTTTTTTTTCTTTTCTTTTTTTTTTTTACAGTAAGTAATCAGTGTTTAATTACTTGACTTTTACATGGTACAACCTTTGAGACCTTCCTGACTTGCTGAGTATTCAAAGTGTACTGTTCAGAGTGTTCAACAACTCCAACTGCCTTGTTAACACTGACAATACAGGGAAGGAAAGGGAAAAGGTACCAGGAGCTTTTTTTTTTTTTTTTTTTTTTAACTTGTGCAGCTTTGTAACATGTCTTGAAATCAAGGACTGTAGTGAAATCAAACATGAACTGACAAAGGCCTTTATGATTTTAGCTCTCATGTAGCTACATATGCATATATACTCATGCATACTGCATATGCATATGTACTCATGCATACCTACTTTTAGTTTGCATTAGGACTTTGCACTGCTTTCTCTGGCTTTCTGCAAGCAGAAAGCTGGTTTTCAACCTGTGTGGGCTCACACCCACTTCCACCCTCAAATTTGACTATGAGGTTTTGAGTTCAAGCAAACTTAAAATTGCAAAGTGAAATGCCATCAAAACCAATGAGTTTTATCTGGCTTGGTGTCAAAAGTGAGAGAAACTGCACATTTTGCATGCTTTCAGAATATTGCTTCATGGGAACATTTCTAAAACATTAATCATTCTTTCAGGAGACTTCAGGTCTCATGTTTTACATTCACTAACACATATAAATCACAGATCTGGAACACCAGTTCTGATCTCAATTATATTTGACACAATTCTCTTGTCATCAGTTGGGTCAAATGTGTTTTACACTGGCTCCTGATTCTATGAACAGTTTAATAATACAGCTTTAAAATTAAACATATGCATAAATACTTGTAAGACTGCACTTTCATTTTCAGGCTGTGGAACTTCAGTTCTCAGAAGGTAAAACTTGTTTTACCTGATCATTTTGCCAGTTTACTTCTTATTGTTTTCCCTATTTATTTTTAGTTTATAAGAATTTTAAGTAATGCCACACTAAGCTTCAGCAGAAGCTTGAAACATTGCATTGTTTGACTAATAAGACTAAAAAGTTTCTCTTGAACAAAATGTCATATCCCTCAATTATACCTAATGAGGAAAAACATAATTCTTAATAGGCCTCTTGTAACTTAAATAGCTCCTTTTGAAAATAAGAAGCGTTAATTATTTGATAGAAACAAGAGCTAAAATCCTATTGAAATCTATATATTAACAAAAGATTGCTATCTGAGGAAAAATGTTATTAATAATTGTAAAATTAAAAATTAAAAATAAAAATAAAAAATGGTTGTTTCAGTTCAAAAGTGCTAACTTTCCTGTGTTTGCTTATAGAAACTCAGACATAGGAGAGATCGTCGTTTTTCTTAACAATAGAAAAAAATAAATTGTTTTGTTCCTGCTGCTTCCCAAAGAGAATTTGCAAAGCTGTTCTTAGCAGGCTATGGATATCCTAAACATGCAGAAGAAACTTATATGCAAATTTTGGAATCACACAAGTCAGTAAGCTTGTGACAAAAAATTTACAGAGGTTAACCAAATTCAAGTTGGCTTAGGTATGACTGAGGTAACTCCTATTTTACTGACATTAGTTTAAACAATCAGTGGATTGATCAGAAAAAATAGGTAATAAAATGTAGATTTTCATTTCATGTTTGATTGTAACACTAACTGAAGAACATTTTGCCTGTCTTCCATTCCTCCTAATCTGTTTGAGTTCGCAGTACTTGTATAAATATATAGCAATGATAATAATTTGTATTTATACAATGGCACTTTTTAATCTGTATCTTGGAAATAGTGTCTTTAAGCTGGAGACCTGAATGTCAGGCTAGAGTACCCATGAAATGCGTTCCACTCATGCTGTTACATTCAAGCTTCTGGGATCAAAGTTCCTTAAATTGCAAAATAATTTCCTCTCTAATATGCTGGAAAAAAAATTCAAGAGTTTCTTCATCCACTGAAGAAACTACTTCTCCTCCTTCCCACCCAGAAGCAGTATCTTGCAGGTTACTTTGGTATCTGCTCATGATGGATTAGAGCAGGAGCAATTTAGCTACTCAAACAAGTCTGATTTGTAGTCTGAAAGTAGAAGTCATTAGCAAAATGCTATTTGGCTAATGGCAGCTTAAACAGTGATATATGATTTTCACTCATTTTAAGTCATTTCTGCACATTTCTTAGCTCCTATTAAGTGAATCTAGGAAATTTTCTCTGTGAAATTGAGAGATTTGTGCATGTTAAATGGGAGATTATAAAACATTGTTTTTACAGCTGTTTGATCTCTTGTTAGTTAACACATTTTTCATTTACTTTCTCTTCTCTGAATTCTGGTGCACTTCAGACACACGAATTGAAAAGACTAATGTAGTTCTCAGTTTAGTCTGGTTTGGACCTTGAAATAACTTTTAGGAATAAACAACTGAGCTAATGACATATACAGTGAAGGCATTAAAATGTAATATGGTCTGCAAAATGCCATATAGTCGGCAAAATACAAGGAACTTCAAATCAAAAAAGCTGCAGATCATACCTGTAAAATTTGATTTACTGCTGACAGACACAATCAGCTAGTAGTAACAGTGTGGTCTTAAAACCTAAAGACAACTATGCTTTCCTTTAGGAATCTGCAGAAGAAGAGAATGGCAGAGAGGAAGCCTTGAAAAATGCACCTTCCCATGAGAAACAACTTCGTTTTCTGAAGGGGTATTAGTTATAATACCCTTGGTATTCTAGTGAAGCGTTTACTAAATAGGAAAGAACACCGTAAATTAACAACAAATCTACAAAACAATCAGCATATTTTTTTTTACGGACACCTTTTTATAGTCTCCCTAAGAGATTTACAGCCTCTGTAGCTGTAAACGGCGTGACTGAGTGATCTCCCAGTGAGAACTGCTATGGTACTGTTACTTCCCAGCAGGCAGTCCAGTCAGATGATGTGGAGTAGGCGTAGGGAGACAGATCCCATTTGAATGCATGAAAAAAACATGATGCTGAAATTTCATAGTTGTTGGAGAGTACATTCTAGAGGCCTGATCCTCATTTTTTGCATGCTCGGAGCTTCCATTCAAAACTAATCTGGATTTGTGCAAAACTGCATTCTGTCACTTGTTTGAATGTATCAGCATTTAATTTCTGCTAACTCTGAAGGCCCTGCAGGGAGCACAGAAACTCCAGGATCCACACGTGGCTGATGACTGTGCTGCTTTCGGTTCTGTGTCAGCCAGGGCTGCGAAGCCGCACACCCTGGCCTTCAGGAGAGGTAGCAGCAGAAGCACTCCTGAGATTTCTTAACACAGATTGCTCCTCTCTAAATTGGGACTAATAGCACTTCACTATTTTGAGCAGTCCTTAATGTAGAGTTCAGACCTCTATAATAGATTCCACTCTGAGCCTCAAGTGGTTTCTCCTGTGTCCAACAACCTGCTTCAGTAAAAGTTGCTGACTACCTTGATAAGGAGCTGGATTAAGCTATTTGTTATCTGCCTGTATTGTACCCCAGATACTTATCTACCTAAGGTACTTATATCAGCACCTTTACACCTAAGCACTTCCCAGTCTATAATGAAAAGTATTTTCTTTATCATACTCCTGGAAATAGTATTCTTTTTAATTTATAGATGGGGAACTGAAGCAGAGAGAGCAAATAACTTTCCTGTAGTTTTAACAGAAAGTCTGAAGCAGAGGAAGGTGCTGCCCCTGGCCGGGCTGTGTGCTTGGCTGTGTGTCAGGCTATGGCGGCAAACCCATCACAGGGGAAGCCAGTGTGAGGTGTGAGAGGAGGGGGAAATGATGTTTTAACAAAACATATTATTTTGTCTGTTTACCAGCATATATCCACTTCCATCAATTGTCCTGATCAAGGGATAAGGGAAGCTCATTAAAATTAAATTAAACTAAATTTGATTTTATTTTTTGCTTTTTGTATATGTTTCGGATCATATCCATAAGTGCATAATTCACAAATCCTTATGATGAAAGCAAGCATATTTTAGGAAAACTTTTTTGTTACAAACTCTAAATATTCACACCCAAGAAAAGTAATGCCTATGAATCCTGATGGAATTACTTTAAGTTCACAATATTCTCCTTATCGTTTTTTAAGATAGAAAAAATTTAACTCAATTAGGAATATTAACCCTACAGTAGTAAGACACCCTGTCTCTGCTTACCAAAACCAATTGCATTTGAAGAGATAAGTATTCCTGTTTTAAAATGTATTCTAGTAGAACTGTGGATTATACTGAGGATAAAACCAACTGTTTTGAAGGAATTGTTCACAAGCATTTAACAATTAACCAAACATTAATGCCTTTTGTTCTATCTGGTAATTAGTAATTAGCCACTAGTTAGTACCATATGTCACATATCTGCTATGGAAATTAAAGTGACTGACAAAGGAAATTGGAGTGATGGGGGTAAATGATTATACTGAGCCCACTGAGCATAGGCCAGGTTAGTGTTAACGTTACATTTTATGTTTTGTTTCAAGTATCAACAGGCAAAAACTGAAGGATGGGAAGTTCTAGCTGAATATGAGAGGGCACTTCTTTACTGTGAGAGTGACAGAGCACTGAGACAAGTTGCTCAGAGAGGTTGTGGGCTCTCCTCCTCTGGAGATATTCAAAAACCTCCTGGATGTCATCCTGCGCAATGTGCTCTAGATGATTCTGCTTAGCAGGGAGGTTGGACCAGATGATCTTCAGAGGTTCCTTCCAACCTTGACCTTCTGTGATTCTGCGCCCTTAGGCCTGAGGAGAAACAGGGCCTGTGAGGGGTGGGAGGAGAGAAGTAAAAGGTTCCTCCCCTGAAGGGAAGAGTGTGGGTGTAAAGGTGACGCTGTCTGAGCAAGTAGGGAAGCTGCTGGTTGAAAATCTGGGAGAAGATGCGTGGGTAAGTCTACACAGTAATAGCAACTCAGAGATCTTTCCAGTGAATGCTGTATAGAGATCTTTCTAGGGAGTTAGTGAATGCTGCGGAGAGTTTGGGCAATCTTTAAAGCCACTGAAAGAGTGAAGGATTGGTCCCGTAGGGATAGACTGTCAAGGAAAAGATTGGTTTCCTGTTTTATTTATTTTTTTCCCATGTGGTATGTCTGAGCTTTCTTTATCTGGAGCATTTTCTGTCTTACATATTTGTTGTCTTTCATTTTACAGCCTAGAGGCTGAGTGTTTTCTGCATGTATTTTAAGGGAAAATGGCAGGCAATTCCATGCAGAGCTCTGGCTGGTAAGTGGTCTCAGCACTAAGCTGCTTCACGTTGTTTCACCTCCTGTAGTTAAGCAGTGAGATAATATTCCATGAGAACTTACTCTCTGAAGATACAAAGATGAAAGCTTCTTGCCTGGGGAGGGGCAGTAGGTTTCTCTGAGAGATGAGACTGAAAAGATCAGGAAAAGCGATCCTGATGGAGGGCAGGGTGGCTGAGTACGTGTAGGGGTCTCAAGAGGTGAACAAAGTCTCTTACACATTACTAAGAAAACTAAATGAAATTCTTTTACAAAGCACACACCTTCTTCAAGTGGTATATGGTATTATGGACCATAAGCTATTCAACAGAAATTTTGGTTTGATTCCTGTCAAAACTGTTTTTAAACATAGAAAGGTATCAAATTATTCCATATTGCGCATAGAAAACATGGTGCAAAAAACTTGGCCAAGTATAACATCACAAATATTTAAACTATTGCCACAAATTGTTTAACAGACACTTGTTGTCTGAATTAACAACAAGTAAATGATTTAAGGAAAAGGAGTTTCTCTTCTATACTGCTCCTATCACTTTATATTAAACGTCCCTGTCTTGTCGTATCCTAGTGGAGAGGACTGAATGCTGTTATGTTGCAAAATATTCTAGGCAATATCATGCAACAGGACAATTGCAATATAAGGAAAAATGGGCATTAAATAAATCAGTCCTTACTACCAGGGCCTGTATAGCAGTATTACAAAAGGAAAACTGTTTCCTCAATTACAGTAAGCTGTAGCTCATCCTCTGACTCTTCTCTGCCTGAATGTGCACAGAGAAACATCTGCATAGCCTTTGCTCTGCGGAGAGGCTCCTCTGAAGGTGCCCCTTGCACACAAACCAGACCCTGGATGTTCTCACACTTACGTCAGTTAACGTTGCCTGGTGCTGGAGGTGGCATTGGGCATAACCCAGCTTATTATGGCTGCTATATGGATTGGCTTTGTGTGAATGACCATCTCCATATGCTGGCAATATCAAAGGTAAGTCTTGCAGCTAGATATCTTCTAAAGAGTAGTTGCTGTTGGTATATGGAGAAAACAGGTCAGATGGGCATATCTCTAAAGAAATGTACTGGAGAGCACACAGAGCTGCCTGGATATGCCAGGCCTCATTTGTGTGATGGATATGAAGTATATGTGACATCTTTGTTAAAATATCACTCTAGGTAACCCTGGAGTGCATATGATGTTTGTATTCATGTTTGGAAACATTTGTGGCATATTTCTGTGCAGAGGGGTCATCAAAAACTCTGTTAAGGTCTTCAACAGTCACAGAAAGGAAATAGTGAGGGGAGGAAAAAGGGTAAAGGAAGAGTTTTCTTTCAGGTGCTCTGTGTTTTATAGTAAGAACAGGCAAAGGGTCTGGAGAGTCATTGATGTCTCTTCTTAAGGTAGCTATGGACTACAGAGTTGATGGATGGACTGTTAAGAGAAAAGGAGGAGGAGCAGTTGTGGCAAGGCTCACAGGAGCAAGCAAACTGAAAGTGAGATGGAAAGCAAGTGAGATCACGCAGGCTGACTTCAGCAGCAGAGAGAAGTAGCTCTGGAGGGGCCACTCCAGCCCTACGGAGCTGTGATCACTGCAGTATATCCTGTTTAACACGTGTGTGTCCTTAGACCCAGTAAACTACATGAGAGTTCAATCAGAGGTGGAAGATCATGTCATCTGATAGGTGAGCATCTCTGTCCTGCTGGAATAGCTGTGGGATGGTAGAGTCTTAATTATTCAGGTTTACCAAGCCAGTGTTTCTTGTATCTCTTTTTCATTTGTACAGCTTCCTGTTGTTCAGTTCTGCTTAATAATCCACCGATTTGGGAGTTACTTAATCTTTTCAATAATAGTTGCAAAAATAGGACAGATAATTCATTCTTGAGCACAAAATGGATCACATTTTCTTTCCTGGATGTGGGTTGTTCTGGTATTTAAATTTTGTTAGGAACACAATATACAAAACCCTTCCCTCTGTATTGTTTGGCATAGGGTACCAGTGGATCCTGCATTCTTCTACTACTAGAGAAACTGTCTTGGGGCTTATGATTTTTTTTTAAATAAAATATGTGAAAAGTTACTCATGTAAATCCTCTACTTTAATTATTGATGGGATTTCCATCCTCCTAATATTATACCTAAGGCATCTTCCTCTGTTCTTTTGTATTTATCGCTCTGTGTAGTACAGAGAGAATACAAGTTTCTCACTGTCATTTTCCATCAGTATGAAATACCATCAAGTGTTGGTCAGCAAGGGAATAGAGACAAAAAAGCATTGGCATCTGTTGACAGGTTTTGTTTTCCTAGCAGAAACCTTTGTTTGGTTTTTGCTTTAGTATTTCAATTAATTGGTCAGCCACATAACTCAAATATTAGTTAGCTTAAAATAATGTTGAGTTTATATGAGTCACCAGTTTTTACCTTATAAAGTGAAGCATTTTGTCACTGACTTTACAAGAGTAGACAAGCATGAAATTAATTTCATATATTAGCGCTAGGTAAGCTTGTGGCTTGCTAACATTGGTAGGAAACTTTACTAGAATTGTAATATAAGGCTGTGGGGATTTTCCCTGCTTCAGCTAGGTGAATTTCTTCAGCAATTCAAACCTAATAATTTTTTTAAATAAGGTATCTAAATTTCTATACTGGGACTTCTTAATGTAATTCTACTCTCCCTCCTTGTGTATGTGTGTGTGTAGCTGTGATACAGAATATTTTTTTATATGTTTTGTGGATTGATTGGTACCAAGTTGGCAAGTTTAGACTCACTTAAGAAATTTCGACTCAATTGTAGAAAGCTTGTTTTACAGCTTAGTTTAGACTACAAAAGTAGGGAGATGTTTGTCCACTATCCTGGTATTTGGACTCCTGTTTTAAAGCAAATGAACTGCTAACACATTAGCGCTCAGGATATTCTTCAGAAACAGCCATTCCCTTCTTCACATGGATACTCAAGGAGCAGGTTTGTATTCTGAGACTGATTTCTGCACAGTGGATGACTGGGTTTATCCTGACACATGTAGCTGTGGTTGATTCAGATTCAAGCCAGACTGCATTTTTACACCAATGTATTTCTACCATGTTGTATTTTGATAATGTCTGCCTTCATCCTTCAGCAATGCAGTAAGCAGGTCAAAGTTTAACAGTAGATCAAGAAGTACTTGTAACTTGCTACCGCAGTGCGTCTTTGAATATTTAATTACAGTACATAAGGACTTGTGATAGGTTAGACATAGTACTAGACAGCTTCTAATATAGTTGCATAATCTCATTTTTTCTTTTGAAAAGATAAAGTAAAATCTCTTTTTCTGCTTTTCAATGTAAATTAGAGTTTTAAATGATGTGGCTGTCATTTGAATATGCTAATTATGCGATATTATTTTACAGAACATTAGACATGCCTATAAAAATGTGTCTTAAGTTATAAGCTTTCTGATTAACTTGTTGAGACTCAGTATTTCCCAGTACTTGCTTAAGACTTGTAAATGGCGTTCAGAGAGGTGGTAGAATGCACCTGCCATTCTGACCACTGGTGACCTTCGCTCTGAATTAACTGCAAAATCCATGTCAAGCAGTTAATTGAATGAAGCTGTGAACTTGTAAGTGGTAATGGTTATGATTAGTGTATAACATGCCATAACAGTAATGATGTAATCTTGGTCTCAGGAGACTTAGGGTTGAAGTCTTGGGGGTTTTATATGCCAAATTAAAGAGGGGATAAATGACAAGTGGTAAGCTTGAAAGGGGGAGAGAGGGAAAGGAATCCCTCATCTCTTCTTTCTAAAGATAAAAAATATTTAATTGAATTTGAGAGGTTGGTGAACTTCTTATTCCCATCAAAGTACTTCATCTGTCTTTAAGGTAGAAAGAACTGTCAGCAGTCCTTTCATCTGGGCTAGGAGAGGTATTTGTCATTTGTGGCTGGATGTGAGGAGTAGCATTAAAATGTCTGGATTTTTCCATTGTTTCAGGGAGCCGGAGAACACCCGTGGCTCATTATGGCACATGCTGTGCAATGTATGTATGTTAGGACTGGCTTCTATGCTACTTTTTTTGTTGGTTACTTTCATAGCCATTACAGTAACAAGATTAGTGATGCCAAGCTGCTCATGCTTTCTTTAGACTTTACATTTTGTATACTAGTGACAAATATGAACTGAGCAACCAGAAAAAGACTTTTGGTAAGGATGATGTGGGTGTATCTAAACACGCCCTGCATGCAAGGAGGAAGAGCTTTTGTAAACTGGATGGATCCTGCTGGGCTTTTAGCATTGGAGCCCACAGATAAAAAGGAACTTGTCTTTTGTGAATTTGCTTCTGACTCCATGCCCTGTTTATATGCTTGTTAGAATATGACATCTTGCAAATATACTCTACAAGGCGTGTTGCTGAACCAATAAATCAGAGAAATGAAGCCTTTCATGGCTGTTGTATCAGGCCAGTAACCAACCTGCTTATGAGCTGAAATGGAGCATATGTCCAGAAATGCAAAGCTTTTCAATGTGCTGCCAGTCTAGTTTAAGCATAACATTCTCAGTTTAACAGTAGTTGTACTAGTGAATCACAAAAGTGTTAAGTGAATTTCAGAAATCTTCATATTTACACTTAAAGATGTTAGTTGTATTTAACATGATCAAATTATGGTAACCACGCTTAACTAGAGTTTACGCTACTTGTTATCTCTAGAGTAAGGAAAGATTTATGCCTTTCTGGAGATGTTACTCTGAGTTTTTTTAATAGTGAGATGATGCATGTAAAGGACATACCATTCATGTAATTCTACATACGGTTTTTAGAGATTTCTAATTTGATTCCAATATAACATTCCAAGCCCAATCATGTTAAAATTTTATACCTTCCCCCCCCCCCCCCCCAACACCTTTCTTGTTCAATATTTGATCCAAAAAAATATAAGGTAGTGCGTGCTTGTCTATGCTTCCACAACTAAACTACTGATTTTTCCCTTTTGCTGAAGTCATTACAGTTCTGTGAGGTCTTGTGCAACTTGTAATGCAAGATGCTAAATAGTCTACTCTCTGGCCTTGTTTCTAAATGAAACGAGTAGTGCAATTACACTACATGTCTTTGAAATCTTCCTGTCAAATTTCCTGGAAATTGACACACTTTCATAAATTATGGATGGAAAAAGTCTGCTAATGAAGGTCTTGTGATGGTAAGAGACCAGGTAGAAGAGTCTACTGACAGCTACTTGGAGGGAATGTTTGCATGGAACCTGTATTAGGCATCAGAGAAGCCATAAAGAGAAAAGACTTAGAGATGTCCAGGCCTGTGAGAAGCTTCATTCAGGACTTGTCTTCTTGGACATCCCAATTAACTATTCTGTAGAAATCCAGGCTGCCAGAACATAATTCTATTCAGTGTGTATGCATATCATGTGAGGATGTCAGGGCCTTCAGTCTTAGAAGTGTGAAATTCCTCCAAAGCATAAGCTGAACGTATTATAAGAGCTTGGGAAGCTGAATGCTAATCAAGACTGGGGCTAGGTGCCTTGCAGCCAAAGCCAAAAATATATTTAAAGGAAAATGGTTGCCTCAGGACAAAATTGAAGAAACTTTTTGATTCTTTAAATTACAAGATTCAAATGACCTTTCAAAAAAGATTCTGAGACAGTGTCAGCTGGGGAGTCAATGTATGGGTACCTGCGTCCAGGAGTTACTTCACTTTGGGTCTGTATGAGCTCATGTATATGTTTAAATTTCACTTCTACAGCTTCCAAGTCCTTTTTGTATGTTCAGACCAGCCTTTTGGCTTGTCTGCTTTATCAGCAAATACTACGTGGGTAGTTATCATGTGGCTCATAACTTTCCTAATATTTAAATTTTACATCACATAGATATCTACATAATAAATGAGAATGGGTGGCCAGTGTAACTGTTAAATGCAGTCAGCTGACAGCTGGAGAGCCTGCATCTCAGTACTGATCACATTAATGAAATATCTTTTGGTGCTAATATCCTTGTCCTTAGGACAAATGTCTGTATTTGACAAAGTTCATTTTCAGTTAAATATCCAGCTCTGCACTCAAATTTCAAGACAATGTGCTCCTGAGGCCAGGCACTGAGTTCACCATGTGAAGTTCTGCTGCTGTTGTCATCAGTGAGAGCTGAGGGCACTCAGCACCTGGCAGGAATTGGCACTTTGATGGCAAGCAGGGATATTGCAAAGCAGGATTAAAGTGCACTTGCTGACAGAGCTGTTTGAAGAAGCTTTCAGAGCACCTGCCCATGCTGTGCATGACTCTAGACTTTGCTATCATCCCCTCAACCTCATTAGTACCAAACTCATTCTCAAAATTAAATAAATAAGGTGCTATGACAGTGCTATTAATTTCCTACAGTATCCCTAAATTATTCCCAAGTAATAAAATACAATATCTTGCTGTTCTTTCTCCCAGAAAGCAACTTAAAACATAGTTCTAGACACTTTGCTTTCCCCTTTCTCTTTTGTTCTGGGGCAGTAAAAATGCTCAATTTCTTTAGTTTTCATTAAAATTTAGTTTGCATATTTTCAAATCAAGAAAGCAGACAGGAAACCAAGTGAAATTCCTGGTTCAGAGGATTTTGCTTGTTTTGTGCTTTTGTTTGTGCTATATTTTGGTCATGACTATTATCATATTAAATCAAAAGGGACAAGAAAACAATACGTTCTATATAGTTGGAATTCCGCCCTACCCTTTGGACTTATCTTTGAATAAAAAAAAAATGTATTTCTTTGAACTGACAGGTGAATTCAAATTTCTAGAGGCAGAGAACATTGACAGGGTAATTGGTTTTCTATAAAAACTTTCAAGATTGAGAAGAAAACGTGCTATAATAAATGAAACTATCTGGAAAACGTGCTATAATAAATGAAACTATCTGGAGGGGTGGGGAGGAAGAAATGTGAAAAGTGAAAAATGAGTATCTTGTGAAAGTCACGAGTTTGCTGTAATGATGAATCTGTAGTTTAGGAATTTTTCATTCATTTCTGATGAAAATTTCATATGCACTGTATTTTTGGTAAAAAGGCTACTAGAGATGTCTATTCTCTATAGAAAAAAATGTCTATTGCACTAATGACACAGAAACAGATGAATACTTCAGTCAGTTGTACTGATTATGACTGCCCTCAGACAACAAAATGGGTACTTCCCAAATTAATTTTCACTAGCAGTTTGTCCTCCCTAGCAAGAACTGCACCCTCTCCGCCCTACCAAGTCACACAGCCACTCTCCATAAAACTCTCCCAGCTGAGACTCTTACGCCCAAATACAAAGATTTATTAAATAAGTGGTTTACCTCTGATATCTGGATATCTTCCATGTAATCTTGATATTGTAACAAAGACTAAAGTAGACAGAATAGGGAGTAATGCAAGAGGAAACCTCCAGACTTTCTCAAGTCAAATTTCTCATACAAAGTGCTTTGGTTTACAGTATATTTTTATGGTACATATAAAGCCTTATTTAGAAAGAGTGATCATTCTTTGTTTCTTGTCATTTGTGAAATTGCTGGTGTATGTGTGTCCACTGACTGCCTCCATGGCTTTCCCAAAGTCACTGGATAACTGCTAGAATCAATTTAAATCAAATTACATGCATAAATCTAATTATCTGCTATTGTTTATAGAAGCAGAGCCTGAGGGATTTAACAGATGGAAAGCAAAGTGTGAAGTAAAGCTTTGAAGTGGGTGGTTCTGTTCCACTGCCCCTCAGTTTTCAGGTGTTCAAAAGTACAGGAAATGAAAAACAACAAAAAAATCACTGTGAATCTCACACAGTAAATCATTGTTCGGCTTCTGATTGGTTCTTTTTGTTTTGTGCTACAATGCTAATTGGGCTACAAATTACTCATTCATGACTGGAGATTATTTAATATTTGAATTAGAAAAATATCACTGTTTATATTCCCCTTCTTTTTTATTTCCTAATATTTTTAGTGGAGGAGAAAAATGAAACTTTAATTTTTACTGTTTCAATAATTACTCTTTAAAAGACTACTTTGTCGCTATTTTCTATGTTTTGATTCTTTCACAATATCATTTTTTGTCTCACTTGTGTCTTTCACTAATGTATATAACTTCAAATTCGTCAATAATTTAAGAACATCTTGGGGATTATCTCTAATAGAGTAAATCAGGAGTAATTCAACTGAAGTTAATTTAAAACAGATGCAATAGGCATGCAAATCAAATCCTTTTTCTCTACTGTATTATCTTTCTAACAAAGTTGTTCTTGTTTTTTAACAACATATGTTTATTTCATGTTTGCTCTGTGTTGATTAGATCTCTCTGGTTGGCTAAGACAAGCCTACTCAAGTCATAACAGGAGCAGTGCGTATGAGCTCAACGGTTATGAAATGTTTTCTAGTCTTGTTGATTATGGCAGGTCTTTTACCAAGACTTTTTCTGCTACAAGTCACAACAATTTTAGATAGAAATGCATTTCTATTTGATAATACTCAATTAATAAGTTCAGACTTCAGAGTATTAAAAACTCAGTGTTTATATGCTCTTCTCTTGCTTTTCTCTGAAGCTTTGTTTGCCCTCGAACGCTGTACCATGAACACTTTCATGAACCTTCCTGTAAGTTACACTGCTCAGAGATTCAGAGATTTCTTTGTTCCTTACCAACCTTTGAACTTTTTTCTTCCACAACAGACTAGTGTGTAGTGCTATAAATTACAGTGCTCATAAGATGTGCTGTTCCTCTTTTTTAGAGAAGAATACTTGACATAGAACACTAATGTATGAATCTTAAAAGGAGTATTGTACTTGTATTTTTTCTCTTCCTGCTTAGAGGGGTAGATGTAAAACTGATACAGGGAAGACAACAAAGAGCTGGTCAGCTGCTCTGGACACGTTCAGATTTTGGAAGTTCTCTGAACTTCACCATTCACTTGTCCATGCTTTAAACAAACTTATATTGTTCTTAAACACTTAGGTAGCTGTTAACAAAAATGAAATAAGTCATTGCTCAAAAAATGTCTGTAATCCTTCTAGCAAGGCTTTATCTTTATGACACTAACGATAATCCCTTGTGTAATTAACTGTGGAGTGGTTATGCATGCAGTATGCAGTCCATGACAAGCCTCATAGAAAATACATCAGTATTAGCCACAGGTGAATTCATTTAGAAAGATTAATGACTGCACCTGAATTTTAATGCCTGAAAAGGGATGGAACACTGAATCCTTAATTAAAAAGTTGAATGACTGGTATGGTTTGTTTAACATCGCAAATTTCAACGGGAGATTTTTATATTCAAATGAAGTCTGCAAAGGAAAACTTTTGTTAGAAGGTGGTGAAGTAAGGGTGAAAAGCAAAAATGTTCTATGTGCTTTACTTTATGTAAATCGATACATGGATCAGTAGCTTTGATATGGATCAAATGAAGTATAATTATGGCTCCTCTCTGTTTACAATGAACATGGGGCAAAGAATTCTTAAGAAATGCAAGGCATTGCTACACTCCTACCAATATAAAGTTAGATGAGAAAAAGCAGTAAAATTGACAAGTAATCTTATTCTTTCCTTAATGAGATGGTTTCCTCTTCATTATTATTTTACAAAGTTTTTAATGAAGAGAAAGTAATCTTGAAAAATACTGTAACAATCCCATTTTCAGAAGATGCTTAACTCATTTAAAAAAAAAGAAAAAAACTCTTTCAATTAGTAATTAGTTAGAAGTAACTCAGAGAACCACCATTATCAATGCAAACAGTGTCTTTCAAAAAATTCTTACATTTTAATATTTAATAAAAAGAGCGGCTAGATTTTGAGAGGAATAAATAATTGAAGTCGAATTCTCATACCTGTTCAGAAATGCTAACATAAGGAACATCTAAATGTACTGTAGCTACACTACCTAAAATGCATCTTTAAAAACCCTTTGCTGACTGCTTTCAGTTGCTCTTAATCATGGGAAATGTATTCTAAAAACTGGAGCCCTGGTAAAGCTTATTTGAACAGCAAAATGGATCAGTGTTTTCAAAAGCAAGACTGAGATGTTCATCTACTGACCTGCATAGATACTGAAGGTCAGCTGTTTTGCTGTCTTATTCCTAACAAATGAGAGTCACCCAAACTTTATTTTTAATGAGATCTTTCTCTTTAACTGCAGTATGAGACTCTCGGAAAACAAGCTTTCAGGCAAAAACAAGGAAAACAGCTACTCCAAGTCTGTCTTCCTAATAACCTAATTATATTTCCCATTGCTCCACTTTTATCCACTCAGAAAAAGAACATAGGCCAGAAATTTTGAGATGAGGGAGCAGAAAGAAACATAAAATCAAAAGTCAAGGAAGGGGTGCCAGTGATTTATCCTGGGAAGCGCCTGTGACTACCACTCACAGCCGTAGTAGAGCAGATTGCGATGCTCTTTAGCTGCAGCATGCTGCCTGCTGTACTGCTTTTACTGCCAAGCAGAAGCATGGCTTTATTCTTGACCAATTTCCAAGGAAGCATATTTTAAATGAGATGTCACTTTAAAAAAAAAAAAAAAAAGGCCTCCCTTCTTGTAAAGGGAGGATGCATTTGGAAAGCCGTGTGGTGTGTGTTTGTATGCATGTATAAACACTCAGTCAGTTGCTCCCATAAATTACCTACAACATTTGCCGGGACATAGAAAACTGGAAGATTTTTTATATGTATCCATTCTGTAGTTTTACATCTACATATAGTTTTCAGGTATATCAAGCAGTTTAAATGCTTACCTGAAAAGGAATATGGATAATGAACTTCCATACCCAGTTTAATGTTTAGCTTGTTTATTGCTCCATATTTCCATAGTCTCTGCTGCAAAACAATCATTGGCATATGAATTGTAAATATTTTTGCTACTCATAGTTTAATTTCCTGGAATTAAACACTGACATCAGAGGATAAAAATAAATCTGGAAAGAGATGTTAATAATTCACAATCCTTGTCTTGATGAACTTGGTTAATCCACCCAGCAAAAGTCAATCGCAGGATGCTGCTTTGAGTGGGTTAAAGCAATGAGTTTGTTAATACCAGTTAAAAATCAGTTGTAAAAGGTGTTATTAAATTTGTGAAAAGGAAATGCTGATTGACGGAGCAGGTTAAGTCCTTGCCTCTCCAAAATATTTTGCATAAAATGTCAGCTGATCTGGGCAAACATCAAAAAGTGCAGCACTTGCATTCAGAGTAGATGCTTAAGTAATATTGCTCTCTGGTATGTTTGGGACTCAATCCCAAATCAGTAGGATTCCTGCTGTTGATTTTAGTGGAATTTGGACCATTGGACCATTATAGTCTAAATAAATAAGATAATACGATGTTCTGAACCAGATAACTTTATTATTTTTCTAAATTTAGCTTTTAAGTATTACTTTTAAGTAAGTTGATGTGGTACTGAAGTTGTTTGATTGTGGGTTGTGGTTTGTTTTGGTTTTTTTTAGTAAGCATTTTGACATTTTATTCATGCAGTCTTCCCCATTACCATTCTGGGGATTCCATATGCTCAGGAGGAGACAAGCTACTGACAAGCTTTTGCAATATACCTTATATCAAAGGTTCCAGGTGATCAATAAGATCACGCAGATTCCCACTTTAGGACATAGGGACACACAGACGAGACACCCCACCTCTGCAAAAACAAGTGTCTACTCACCCCAACAAACTTATCTTCTGAAGGAAACAAGGGGCAGGTTTAATGTGAGCACTCTGTCTTCTTTGACTCTTTGAAAACTCCATGGAATCTGCTCGGAAACCTCTTAAAAACCTCATAGGTGTCCAAAAGTTGACCATCCTGCCTGCTTAATGGAGGTAATGATAAGTGTTATCTCCTTTCCATAAACCATAGGGGAAAGCTCCCTAGTTCTTACGGCAGACTTTCCATTGACTATAATGCTGTTCTGGGTTTATCTCAAAGCCTTGGTTCTCTTGTGGAAATTTCCCTTTATAGCAATGATTATTCCTACTGAATACTGTGTTTTAACTCAGCACGCCATGTTTTTAAACTAGAAATGCTTTTCAGTTAGTATTCAGTTTACTAGATGGATAATTTCAAATTGTCAAAGATGAGTTTGCAACAATAATTTATTGTGTGGCTGTTGCATAACTATAACCCATGTGATACTTTGAGGAAGAGAGAGAAACAACTTTATGCAGTTTATACAAAGTCTAGAAATCTAAAAAGTCTCGGATAGTTGATATCCTTAAAGGAGTGGTGCATGCCCTCTTCAGGGTGGACTGCAAGTCCCCAGGTACACTGTATATCCCCACATCTGCCCTGATCTCAGCCTGTTTATCCAGAATCCTGACACATGTATTTCATTAGTGGATCAGATATGAGCCACTTTCTTCGCTAAAAGAAGGAATATAATGGCTTTCACCAGAAACTGATTTCAGTAGTGTATTTTGTTATTATCAAGCCCAATGCAAACTTTTTAACACAATTTAGAGTTGTGGCTACAATTGTAGTATCTAAAGGGTGTACGTGAAACAGTCATGTTTCTAGAGGTAAGTACTTTGAGGTTGTTATTCCAGCTACAATTTGATATCCATCTTCAAGAATCCAGTGCCTAAAGAAGATATAAAATAGAGGAAAAGATGGGCTTACTCGGGAAAGCAGTAAAGAAAGAACGTGTGGCTATTGTAGGTATGTTAGGTGTGCTTTCATTTTTGAAATGTTTTGTAGACTTGGAAAAACATTGGGTACATAGGTTAAAGCAGTCCCTATGCAAGTTTAACTTGCACAACCAGTATTTACTGAGCTGATCACCATCTTCTGCTACTGACCTTGGCAATACTACGAGAATCCTGTATTCACACAGAAACTCTTTCCTGCAACTCACCAACATATTAAGGATAAACAGGCTTTACTTCAGCATCTGGCGTATGTGATTCATATCTGTCTATTTTTCATTCAGGTTCCTCTTTCCACCTCTCTTTGGACAGTGATTGCTTCTCCTCCATTTCTCCTGCTGTGTGCCATGTAAGTAAGTGTTCAAGAGATCAGTTTATTCAGGAGAGAAAGCTGACAGTGAGTAATATCCAGGAGAGAGCAGGCTTATGTTACCTCAATTAGTCATGAAGAACTATGCCAAAAAAATAGAAGATGTAAAGGACTTACCTAAGACTGGAAAACAGATCCTCTAGATTACACTAAATCATACAGAAGATACTGTTACCCTTTTTATATTGTTCTCTACATGATAACTTTTGGGGAAAAACAACTGTGTGACTGATACAAAACTGCTTTTTAACACTTCTCATTACATTTATACTTCAGTTCAGAAACTAAACTTACATTCTGATATCTTAATTATTGTGGGGAAAGCATGAAAAATATATTTTTGTATGTGTAAAAACAACATAAACTTATTAATATTAAGGATAAGTATCTGTGACTAGCACACCAGCATTATACTGAAGGCCATCTCAGTATCATTCTTGTGCCAGACTGTTTGTACACTTGGTATCAGAAAAGCACATGGCTAGGTATTACTGAAAAATAAATTATTCTTACAAAGGGTGAAATTGAAGTAAGCATTGCCAGAACGAAAATGCAATTTTTTGAAGATAAGTTACTCTTTAAGATCATATAGTTTAAGAAGTGTTTAGGGTTTTCTTTTTTTAAGAGCTGTTGCAGATTTAATATTTCTTCCATAATAGACTGTGGAAAAAACTATAGCACTTACTGCAAAGCCATTTATCATATAGGTTCAATATCTGTTCTGTATCTTTTGTGTACCATTAAAATTCATTGCCATTTTAGTAGAAATTGAGCATTATAGAAAATAAACAACAACATTAAGGCACAAGAAAAATGTAAAGCATTAGGTATTTATTCTATATGTGTATGTCCTGATTTTAAACATTAAAATAAGTTCTTGACCAAAACAGGCTGCTGCACAATCATATGTTTTATGTGCCAGGTTCATGGTTTTCACATTCAGCATTAATACTCAGGGATTATGCAGCTGAGGAGATTGACTGATTAACAACAGTGCTTTTGTATGTATGGTGTTAAGGTGAAACAGTCCAGTGACAACTGTATTTTTTTGCCTTTTCAGCTGTCCACACTTGTGCAATAAGATCAATATCCTGTCAGACTTCATCATGTGTCCTCTTTAGTATCTCATTGTGTAAATCTGCATAGCTGTAAATCAGATTTATTTTTTTAATTTGAAAAAATAATAATGAATTCCTCATCACAGCAAAGATGTCGTTGTTACTGTGTCAGTCCAGCACAGATAATGAAGTCAATAAGGGATCTCTGTTATGCTTGTATCTGGCCAGAAAAATTAAAGTTTTAGAAGTTAATGCCACCAGGACAGTTGAGGAAAACAGCTGCAACATAGGACCTGGTAACTTATCTATTTTTTTTAAGACTCAAGGGGGATGCATAAG
This sequence comes from Anser anser, assembly GCF_964211835.1. Taxonomy (NCBI): domain Eukaryota; kingdom Metazoa; phylum Chordata; class Aves; order Anseriformes; family Anatidae; genus Anser; species Anser anser. Next base: position 18,908,713 of record NC_139728.1, on the reverse strand, counting down.
GCTGTTTCTGTTACTTCTAAAATGTTAGTATATTTGATTCTCCCTCGTGTACACACATTGCTATTACCCTTCAGAAATTCCATTTGAAAACACGATAGCAGGAGTCTGGCATGGTTGATCAGGACTATCTAAACACGCCACTGGCTTTAGTGTTTGTATACTGTGTTTGTCACTGTGATGTGGGACCTGTGATATTTGCAATCTCCATAGTCTAAGCTTTCTTTGAAAAGTAGTTAGCAGCACAATATGATCCCTGAGCTTGGCTTATATTTGTTTTTATCAGTATGCAATAATCCACCCTCACAGGATAGCTGTGTGAGCTGCAAAAGTGTAAATGCCGTTCCTGCCTATGCTCTCATTGGAGGTGTTGAACTAGTTATTTCTCCTCTGAAAGAGCAATGAATCTGATAGTTGTCAGCAACCTGAGATTTAGATGCTAACTTTTCCCCTCGTGATGCTGTTGCTCCTTTATCCTAATTTCTGTTTGTTTGTTGTTTGGTCCACTGTCTCTGAGTAAGCTAATCTGTTTAGATTTTCATGTATACACATGGCTCTGGTTTAGGTTTGTGTTTGTTTTAGGATGGTAAAGCTCAAGAGTAATCAAGATGTCTGTTCCATGGGGTAGACTCCCCGTTATACACACATCCCTGGGATACTGGAAACCTCTGACAACCGGAGCCTCACCATTTCTTTTTTCCCCCTGAAACCCGGATTTGTTAAAGTAATAAAGTAGAAAAGTAATAAAGTAAAAAAGTAATAAAGCAGAAAAAAAAAGAGTAACGTAGACATTGTAGTCATTTGTACTTTTTCTAGGATACCAAAAGTCTCCCAAGTCATCCACTCATCTCCCTCTTGACGTGGCACCTAATTGCTCTAGATCTTCCCTTGGGCCGGTGCATCACTCCCCTCTGCTGCTTCCAAAAGCTGTAAAGGTCAATAGGATTTTTCCTTCTCTGCTGTCACTTCATGCTAACTATCCCAGAGGTATAAAATAAAAACTAAGAATGGAGAACAAGTAAATAAATAGAATAGGCTGAGTATCCAATAGGAGAAAAATGCTAATAATTGCTAGTAGATTGCTATGAATTTTAGCAATTACCATCAATTTGTTTGCTTTCATACCAACAAATTACTAAAATATGTTGCTGTGACTTAAATGTCCTATTTCATCTCACTCACTCACGGTTATTGCTCCACACTTTAAAACTGTTTATATACAATTCTGTAACAATCTCGCTGTATGACAAACTCACGTTAACATCTCTAACTTGGTGTTTGGAGCATTTGCACTCACAGAAGGTCTGTCTAGAAGGCCTCAAAGATCAATGAGACTTTTTTCCATTACTTTCAATATGCTTGGTGTGAATCCCAAAGTGAAAAGTAGCTTGCAGGAAGCCTGGATATTGAGCAGGCTGGTACACACGAGTAGGAAGTGCCAGACTGCAAAACTCTGGGAAATGTTTTTGCTTCCCAGCCAGACTGCTGAGTCTATGTGAGGCTTCTGCCTGTGGTCTCTTGTGCAGCTGAGACTACCAAGCATTTAGCAACAGTGACATCGAAGGCCTGACCTCCACTCTAGCACTTTGGCGGCTACAATATCTCTATTGCTTCACCCCAAACGAGTGAATTTTAAATTATAAAAAAAATACAATAAAATAAAATCTAATGGCTCTTTTATGCACTTCAGTAAGCATTTTTTTGCCTTTTAAATTCATAACATATGCTGTGCCATGTATTTTTTTCTGCTCCACTGCCCTCTCTCCTCTCCATTCTCTAAGGGAAGGGAAATTTTAACATTTTTTCCTCTGCTGTGCATGAGAACACCATTCTGAATCATGCTGTCAGTCAAAGCTCATCATTCCGCGGTCAGACATATCAGCCTAATCCTGCCACAGAGTTCTGACTTTCTCAAAATCTGAGAACTAAGGTTGTCAGCTAGCAAACAGCATCAAATTCCTTGTGCAACCTGTTGAATGATGAAATGCATTTACTTTGCCTCTTTTTCTCGCTTCTAAGTTCTCAGCAGTTTGTATGCTTCTGTGATGGAAATCTCAAAAACCTCCTTTGATTACTATTAGTCGTGGTCAGAGAAACTTAGCTGGAATCACATTCTTCCGCAATATGCGGTTCTGTCAACACATTGCAAAGTCAGTTCTAATTTTGTCAGAATAAGTTTTCAGTCAAAAAACATGGAATATAGTTCTGACAATGTTAAGACACTATATTTTTTTGTTTGTTTCAGAATGTTTTGCTTATAATACTAAATTTTAAAAAAATAATAATAATTCACTTTTTTGGTGAAGTAATTCACAAAGTTTTCAGTGAGTGAATTTTAGAACACTCAGGGTTTTGTTTTTTTTTAATTAAAAATTATAAGATGAAATGTCCACATGTTGTCCGGGAAACCTCAGTATAATGCTAAGTAGAGTAGATGCTAACATGTATCTCAATGAAATACTTTGTTCTAGCATCTGCCACACATGTTAATTACATGTCTAATGTTTCCTATGTGATCTAATAAAAAGTTAGTAGTATTCTGGGGATAACTAACTTGATAGAATGCATTTTCAGTTAGTATTTTGTTTAATATATGCTATAATGGGGTATTGTGGATCATAAAAGGAATGCAAACTCAACTACCTAATTAAGCTAAATAAAGAACAAAGTCACTGTCTTTTGCAGTGAAACCTAGGTAGCCACCAAGTGCATTTAAAGATCCTAAAACATCTCAAAACTTTCAGCATTTCTCAACGTTCCATATTTTGCGGTGTAATGTTTAAACAAAATATTTCTGTACAAAAAGCTAAATATAACCACAAGCACATGTTCACACACTACACACACTAAATTTTACATCCAATTGAGGTTGAGTGGCATCTAGATCTTCAAAAAACTTCATGAATAAAGATTTTATACCAATCATTATAAATTCAAAATAAAACAAAGTATGTGAGAAATATAAGAACTGAATATAAGCAGGGAAAGTTTAATAGACATTAGTTCCTTTCTTCTAAATGAACAGGTAGCTCTTCTCATGCTTTTGTCAGCTTGCTTTTTGGTGTCATGTGAGTTGCTCTATGTAACTTACTGTGCAATTGCTTTTAAGCACTGGCTTCTAGAAGGGTCAGTGACTTCCATATCTTTACAATGTACCATCCACAACCAACAATTCTTGTGAATGTTACCTATTAATTCAGTAAGCATGGGTCTGCAAAACAATGAAAGCCATAGCTCTGATTTCCTTCATGTCGACCCTTCTCTTTGAACAAACTGCATTTAGTTATTCCTAGCACTCTAGATTAAAATCTTGAAAGTTGCTACCCTGTGAGCAATTTTAATGGGGGACTAGTTCAAAACTTAGGTTCTGCTGTCAATTTTACTGACTTGAATGAGCCTCCTTGAAAAGCTTTGTGCTGTCCTCTGCTAAATGTCCTTTGGCACATAAAAAACAAATGGTGAGGAAGGAAGGTAAAATCTGTTTGCACTTCTTTTTTTTTTTAATGGAGGTCATTATAGCTGTTTGTTAATTCCACTGAGAGGATCAAATTGTGCTCTCTAAAGGTAGTGTAAGTCCACTGAATCCATTTGAATTGCTCTGAATTCACCCCAGAAAAATGCCAAAAGAATTTTTCCCCTTGGATTGCAATGGCATACTGTTAAATGTGTTAAACAGGAAATCAGAACTCCAAAAGACAAAGAGTTAATTAGTACACAGCTGAATATATAAACTAAATAAATTATCCAGGACATATTGTGCCCAAAGAAGTGGTGCCAAACATAGCTATTTTGAAAAGCTGTCAGATGGAGGCGTTCAGTGGTTTGCATAGCAGATATAGACTGCTGACTGCCTCCCTCAAGTCTGGCACTGTTGGTGCTACGTAACCTTAATTGAGATCTGCTTCCAAACCCTTTTCTTTCTTTTGCTATTGGCAGTTGCTTCTACCTGTAAGTGTAGGAAATTCCAGATGTGGTAACTCAAAGCTGCAACCTACGCTCCCCAAAGTGATATGTGAAAGGAATACTTAATATTGAAAGTCCTTGGAAATATTAAAATAGCACTGTGAAAATGAAAATAAACCTTATTTTCTAAACGGAATGAGTCCTAGTATAATTGTATAACAAAGTGAATACCAGACACATAGCTCCAAAGTGTCTAAAACATAAAAGCCAAACAAAATATCCAAGTCTGTCTATTTTTCTCCTCTTTGTTGTTGAAACAGTTGACACATATGCATAACCAACCGTATGTAGCACATCTGCATTCGAAGGTGGACTGTCTCTCTAAAACTAATTTTAATACTAATTGTGAGAATGATGAAGTCTGCTAAGACACACATACCAATGATATGAGTCATCAAAAAATACATCCAGCTGCTGGACTGTTCTGTTCGTGAGAGTCCTGGGGCTGGTACAAAGCAACAGTTGGGCCTTTTGTCTTTTGTCTTTTTTTTTTTCTCCATTATGGACCATGGGTCATAATTCTGTTTTGTCCTTCTCATCACTAACTTCAAGGGATAAGAAAAACGATTTCACCAGAATATCTCAAAACAATTACAGTTTTGGGTTAAGTTTGATGACTCCTGCTCTTTGCACCTTTCTGAACTGTGAAGTAGAACCATTTCTGCTCAATCCTGTGCTGCCACAGTCTCTCCCTGCTCTACTGTCTCTTCTCATACCATCTGCCCTTTTACCAATGCTTTCACATTACGTTGTTTAAACTCCTTAGACTACCTGATTCTTCCTTAGGATGTATTCAGCATTTTGGTTTGCTTTAAAGAATATGTCAATGAAGAAGATAGGATCTGATCAGCTACCATGGATGCTCAACAGATACTTTTGAAAATCTCTTTTTCAGAGTTTATCTCCTTTTTTCAGAGTTTTCCCTGATATACTCTGACTGTTATTAAGCAAAAGTGCAAAATGAAAAGTTGCCATCACTCCCTGTAACTGTTACAAAAATACTTCCAGTAGTAAGGTTTTTATTTACATTTTTAATTCATACTGAAAAAAATTAATTATTAACATGTTTTGTGGTGACGTTTAAATATTATGAGTCATAGTATTCTTTTCTATCTGCAAATCAGTTTATAGTGCAGTAGTCCTTGGGTAACATAGACTTTTAACTGTATGACCATGCTTAGCACTGGCATTCATTAAAAGCAAAGTGCATCCACTGATTTCTTATGTAAACCTGATGACACAATATATCCCACTACTAAAATATAGTAATGCTGGATCCTTAAACTCTGTAAGTTGAATTAATTCTCCTGAGGCAGCAATGCATCTGAACCATTCAGTTATTTTAACAAGCATATAATTAATTTCTTTCTTTCCCTATTCATGGTCAGTTAGGTATTTCTGTTTTCTTAGTGAATAACAGTATCACATATAACACTTAGTGTGCTTCTTTCCTTGTATTTTTTATGTGGAATGAGAGTTTCTTTTCTTTCAGGACATGTCTTTTCTGCCGGTTCACAGGGATGAGACTTTTATAAGGTTACCAAAATCGGAAGACTTCAGAAAGAGGAAATGGTATTTCTCATACTGAGGACCTGACAGAGAAGATTGGTGGTTTTCCGTAAGTGAGCTGCTTGACTGAAGTCAGATAGTTACTTAGGTCTCATTACGTGTGGTTAGTTTGGCTAAGAATAGACACATTCAAAACCAGACATCAATGTCTTAAAAGCCACTCATGGGATAAACAGCTTCTTTCTTTAAGCCACTTAATTTTTGCCATCAAATTAATATTTTATTATTCCTTAGAGCCCCTGACATGATCTTTATGGTTTTAAGATGTGCAACACACCATATACACAATTCTAAATAGGGTCTTGCAAGTCCATTGAGAAAAGGTGCTAGAACTAAATATTTTAGTTTCCAGTAGAAGTAATAAGCTGTGTATAATGTTGTAATAGTTTGCTTTAAGTGAGAATGAGCAAGAGAATAAAAATATAAATAAATACAATTTCTAAATTACTTATCTATAATATTAGCTTCTGTTTTCAGCCATAAATATTTAGTTTGAAGCTGTTGATTGAGTCTCCTACTGGTAATCGTATATTTTATATAATAAACCATTTCATATTTAACACAAGAGATTTCATAAAGGAGACAGATTTGTAATTTTTTTTCACTGATCTCAAAATTATCAGTTATTTTTTATAGAAGTTCTTGCATCATTTACTGAGTAGGTATTCATAGCTTTATAAACCCTTTCCTTTTTCATCAGTCATTCAGAAGTAAAAGATTTATGAAGTCAAATGTTTTTTATCATGCTCTGATTCATACAAGCATGTTGGTTAAATTGGTGATCCTTCAGTCAAAATAATTTTTCACAGTAATGAATTTATACCTTTTAATAATGCAGCATAGGTGAATTAAGAAATAAGATGGCATGAATCCATAGACCAGCACAGATCAATATGGAAAAAAAAAGTTTCAAAAAGGGTTTTCATAAATGAATTATACTTTCTAATTTTTATTTAATTTTTTAATTCTTGTTGGGCATTTTTTCTGGATTATTATAACTACTGGGAAAAATATACACTGCCACATATAGAGCAGTGATTACATCAAAAAAGCAGAAGGGTAATACATTGTTTGTTCAGAAATTGGCTACAACATGCCAATAGCAAAATAAAGAATTATACTTAAAATTCTTTCATATTTAATACAAATCAGGAGGCAAATAATTAGAAACTTTGAAAGACTGGGATTGGACATGCTCTTAAAATTAATTTATATACATCTTGGAAATTTTTCTGCACGATGCTAAGAGCACCCGCACTGATATTGATGCATTCTATGAAGAATTTGGCTAGATGTTTTTTAAAAACCCTTTATGTCTCTGTAATAAGTGCTTCTATAATAAGCCTTTACGTCTCTGTAATAAGTGCTTCTATAATAAGCCTTTACCTAGAATTTACATGGGTCCATTTCTGTCTGGCTCCCAAGACATATACAAGGACTGTTCATGGCATTATATTGGCATGCTGTGAAACAAATCACTTTACAATAGTCTGGAAGTATATATATTTTTACGGAACATATGACAGATACACAGTATATCTTTTCTATCAAAAACATGAAAGCAAAAAGCAGATACCACAGTGTTAGCAGTCATTAGCAAATACCTGGATTAAATTCCATATGGAGGGAATCTGATTATCAAGCCAGTTTTCTACAAATGATGAGCAGACTGATTACAGGAAGGCACAGAGGATTACAGGAGAATGACTGTATCAGAGCAAAAAAGGGCAGAGAGGTAGAAAAAGAGAGGGACTTAATCTGAGCAGAGTGGAAGAGGCCAAGTAGGGTAGGGTGGCTCCATCAGAGCATAACAAAGCAGGCCAGTGGTGCTGGCAGTGGGAAGAGGAGTGAGAGCCAGCTCTATCAGGAGAAAAAAGAGGAGCTGAGAAGAGCAGTTCCTTTGATGAAGAGTGGAATGAGCCAACCTCTTTAAAGAGGGAAGAGAGAATCAGGCCATGCTCAGCAGAGAAGAGAATTGTAGAGCTACAGCACTTAAAAAGCCTGAAATCAATATTACTTGATTGGAAAGAATTGTAAGCACTATGCCAGAAGAGCCAGATTTAGGTTGGAAACAGGGTTGAAAACCATGAAGTACTCCATGTAAAATAGCTTGACATGCAGTATACAGTAGTGAGACAGTACTATAGAAAAAGTGAGTGAAACTGTAGCTTATAGAGCTCTTAGAAATGCATTTTGATCAATGCTACTAACAGCAAGATTGGTGATTCAACATGTGTCTCTTAGTGTATTTACTCTTCATCGGTATTTCTGTCCTCTACTTTGTCTTCCAATGATATATTGAAAAGAGGAGACAGTAATCACAGAACTTTTCAGGAATGATTTTGAAAGAAATAAAACCTAGTAATGCTTTCCATTCATTGCAAAGCATGATGTAAAAAAGCAAAGTGAGGTGATTGCAGTAACTGCTCAGTCACAGACAAATGGAACCAAGCAGTAAAGGTTTAAGGTAATTTCTTGATGTATGCTAAAGCAAATATTTTCTATTTTATACCTCTGAAGTTTGTAATAAAGTGGGAGGTAAACTCCTTCCTTTGAATGATGAATTTGAAATCTGGGACAAACAGATAACCCTGAATATGTGCTGGGGAGATGCATCTTGCTTTCTGTAAAATAAGAATTTGTGGAACAGAATCAAAATAAACATCTGTGCTTTAATTTAAATTTTATGTTATTTTATCAATTTCATCATTAGCTTGATGAACTTCTTTGGGCTAGATGACCAGAAAGCAGTTCCTAAAGTTAAGATGATGCATGGAAAAAGACCTGTCATAGACTCACATGTTCCTTTTTACGTGTGTACTGTAGACTTTTTACGTGTCTTTGTGGCCAGAAGCCCCCTGTAATATCTTATTGAAGACATATCAGCTGAAGGTTAATTCCTCCCCCCCCCCCCCCCCCCAAAAAAAAAAACAAAAAACACTGGTGTTATGGCCATCTGTTAACTCCTTAATTTGCACTTTATTCTGGGTAAAGAGTTGCCTCATGAATCCCTCTGGAATAATAAATGGTGGATGTTTTCCTACATCTTCCTCTCCCAGAGCTAGATACATGGTTAAAGTAATGATTAATCCCTGAGTATTCATTAGCCTTTCTGCATAATCCTGATCTAGGAGTGACAGTAAGGAGGATTCCTTGTAACGGAATGATGTAATACTCAGGGAAATTAGTCACTGTAAATCCCAACACAGTAATGTTACATTAAAGGGAGATAATCACAAGAAGAGAAAGTCTTACAGTGACACAGCATGTCTATGAAAGCCTCTAGGTTACAGAATTAAAGTGTTTTCTTCAACACCCTGTCCATGCCAAGCTTTAATAACACTGTGCATCATGACACCAGACAGATCAGACTGCGTTTGCATTATTCTAGTACCTTCAAATCAGACTCACAAATCCTGACCATACCTGATAACCTCAGTTTAAAGAAAAAAAAAAAAAAAGTCTTTTCTAATTCACTAGGGACTGTCCATTACAGGCAAATCATTTTTAAGAAATAGGATATGATTTGCAATAAATTAACATTCCTGGGAATGAGTAGTGGCTGAATTTCTGCCAGAGAATGAGGCTGCCCTGGAGACTTACATCTATTCTATGTGATGCTAAAGTAGGCAGCCATCTCATGAAGTTTCCTTTTGGCCCATGTCTAAAAATAATGGTGAAGTCATTACAAAACACTCAAAAACATATACTTAAAAGTCTGTAAGAAAAAAAAAAAAAGGTATCCCAAGTATGTATAGCAATTAGCAACAAAAAAGACACAGAAGAATGGAAAGTTCACTTAGTATAATATTTAATAGAAAATAAGCAAGTAGGGAACACTGAGAGTAAAGAAAGAAACATGATAATATGTAGAATGCCCTTACCCTATCTCAATATAAATCTAGCCTGAAAACTTTTCTATTTGCATGGACTATTCAGGCTTAGCTTCCTCTTTCTCCATTTTATACAGGACTTTGAACTGACTGCTTGATGTTAAAAGCAGCATATAAATTGAAACTGCATTATGCTTCAGAGCAGATAAAGATATTGCAAATGCAAAGAAAAAATTTTAAATGAGACACACTACAGCTGGAAATGCAAACCACATTAATCCAAGTTTTGGTTTTTTAGTTCTGCCAAAGGAAGCAAGAGGTCAAGGGGGAAGTTTTAAAGAATATAGGAAGGGATATGAAGCCAAATGACAGAGGATGGTAAAATAGCTCAACAACAAATGAAAGCACACACTGTCAGATAAGTCCAAGAGACCAGGCAGGAAGCCAGCAAATATGGTTGCAATATTAAAACAAGGGATGAAAATCATCAAGAAAATTATAGACACATTAAATGTCTGTATGTGGGGAGGGAAAGGGGCAAAAGTAAGTGACACAGAGGGAGTCATCGGATGAGTGCATAAGGTTGTATTTTACAGGGCATGAAGAACGGTCGTTGTTTGTCACAGTTCATACAGGGCTGTGGTAAGGGCATTCTAAATATTAGATAAAATCCTGGCTATATTGGAGTCAATGTGAGTTTTGACATTGACTCTGACAGAGCCATTTCATTCATTAAGGAAGGAGCCACCTCAGTGAGGTAGGAAAAAAATATTATTTCATTGCACAGAGGGGAATCTTGAACTCCAATAGACCTAGGGTCATATTCTGTAAAGATGTGTTGCCTCTGTAAGGTCCAGAGGACTTTAAATTTTAACAGCCATGTGTCTGGCATGCAGAATAAGATCTCAAAACAAGACTAAAGTGTTCAAGTTCTCACTACAATATTCAGGTAGAATTAGTAGAGTAACTTAAGCATGCTTCTTCAGAAGACAGCTGCCTTGAGCTATGCCAACAGGGAAAAGCTAGACATTGAAAAAAACCTTGGGCTTCCCCAGCCATGCCTCAAAAAAAAAAAACTTTTTTTTTCCGACAAACTCTCCTTCATTAAAAAAGAAAAGTGGCTAATGGCAGAGGAAACATTCATCAGGTTCCCAGTTTGTGGAGGAGGAATATCTTAGGAAATAGTAAGTCTAGTTTGTAACCCAACTCTCCAAATTCAAGGTAGGAGGGAAACAACTCCCAGGCGTAATCATTTATTTGTACTCCTTGAATGAACTATGCATGACTTTTTGTCTTTACAGAGGGATGCTGGAGGACTTGTTGAATACATTTCATATTAAGCAATTATTGACAAAAAAGCCCTCTGAAATAAAATCCTGGGAATACAATCTAGAACACTTCTCCCTTTTCACAGTTGAATGCCCTGCTAAAATTAAAAGCCATGCTCTCTCTTTTATTTTTCCTGCTGCTTAAAGTAGTCTTGCTTTATTTGCTGCTTGCATTATTTGTTATGACATAGTGTTATCAAGATCAGAGATGTATATTGATTCCAGACAATTTGGTAAGTTCCTTATTGTAGTGGTTACAGCTTGTAGCTCCTGATGTGTGGAAACTAACATTGCTTAGGAACTTAAGCACTTCCCCATCTATGTTTTTGTTTCTGATGGTGTTTATAGAGATTTACCATGTACCATAGCCACCAAAAGCATGGACACAATGTGTATCTATATGAACCTAAAGATGTTACAGATAGAAAAAAAAAATGGGATTTTTGCCTTACAAGATCACAAATCAGAAGAGGTTTTAAGCGTTATTGGACACTCAACCTTACCTAAGGCTTATTTTCAGTGTGTAAGGCTTATATAGACATTCATTTTGCAACTGTTTGGACACTGCTTTCAGAGTCTTTTCAGCCAGCTGGAGGCTCACTCTGCTTCCCCTGAAACAGGGACTACATAAGTACTCCACCACGTACAAAATCACTGAAGCTTCTAATTCTGAAACCTTCACAAACATCTGAATGATCTCAACTGACTTTGGCTGAAAATAAAGAAGCAATAACATGGTCTGTCCCATTACCTTGCCTGCAGCTACAAGGACGTAGCTGTATCTGGATGCAGGAAGGACGTCTGCTTGTGCCTTAAGCCTCCTAAACCAATTTATAAATTATGTGCTTTTGATCTCCCAGCTTTACCTAAGATTTTGCTTAACGTACTAACCCTCCATCTTCCTTTCTGTTGGGACTTTTCTCATGACTATTTGTCCTGGAGTCTGTCAGTCTCTCCCTAGTCAGCTTGTGCATGAATTATTACAATGTTCCTACTGCAGGGATCAACAAAACAAACTGTCTTATTAAAATCATGATTTTCAAACTTATTATTTATGTATAGAGTTGCCAGCTAATATGTTCTCTTCGTCAGGGTATTTGTTATATTTCATACACTCCATGTTCAGTTTCTGTATCAGCCAGAGACTACTCTTTTGGAAGGACAGATCCTTTGTAAGAAAGAAATTAAACTGGCAAGCAAAACTATTTCTTCCAAACCATTTTTCATCTCTTGACCAACTACAGGCTTAAGATTCTCTATCCATAAACCAATGAGCCAGACAAGAGCATTCTATATCATTCTGGAGCCAAAAATAACTCCCACATACCCCCCCAAGGAGGGGGTAAACCTTTCTATTCTAAACCTTTCTATTCTTGGCCTAAGTTTGTGACTTGATATATGTAAAATTTAGTTGGATGCCTTTTTCTACATTTCTAATTGTTTTTTCATCTTTGACTACTATAATTAGAGATATATTACAGGTGAGAGAGACAAAATGTTAAGTACCATTCCATTAAAAAAAAAAAAATTCAAAACACTTCTCAAGGATGTAGAGCACGTGTTACATGAAAGTGTGCTTGGTAATAAAAGTTTTATTTATGCTTACATTTGCTGGGCTATATAATTCACCTTAAGCTGAGCCACTCAAATCTTGTACTCTGAGTTTGCCAGTGGGTGAGCAAGTGTCACTGTATATATAACATACAAGTAACCCATCAATCAGCTGTATTCACCAATTTGTTACATAAGGATTTTCACCATATGCCTCTTTATATCTCTGCTTATGAGCTAAGTCTTGAGGTTGTCCTCACCTTCTGTACCACAGCTACAGTCTGTACCAACAGTGCAGTGACTAATGTGTAACCTATCCTTCAAAGGGGATAAGCTCCCTGTAGAAGTCAGTCTCTTCTAAAATTGTCCCCATTTTTTGCTAGAAGAGTTGGAAACAGGGATGCAGAAGACTGGAACAGAATGTTATAAGACTGATGCTCATGACCAATGCTCAACTCTCCTTTAAAATCAGTAGTTAGATACATGACTTGCTCATGATCTTTTGAAGATACTAATGTATCTCCAATGTTGTAAAAGGTGAGATGTATTATAATAGAAAATCAGATAAAGAAATCAACGCATTTTTATTGTCATAAACTCAAAATATAATTAATGAAGAAGAGTAACTTTATAAACATAAGGTGTACGAAATACAAAAAGTATCTGAAAAGTGTTTTGTTGATATGCCATAGTCATTCACTGAATGGGTTGTTATTTTAGCATCTCAAAGTAAGGGAAATATCTTGAGAACAAAATTGGGTTTTGATGATCCTAAAGGTGCCTATGCTAATAGGAAAAAAAAATCTGAAGAAAGGAAAAAGCCCTAATGATGAGACTGAGTGCTTAGTACTTTGTATATAGAATGTATCCTAGAATTTTACATGCATGACAAAAAAAAAAATTTGCATAGTATCTTATTAGTAGAAAAAAAAAAGCAATAAATATGAAGCAATTTTCCTCTGAAGAAAAATTAAAAGGAAAAATATATACTTAGAGAGATTTTGGGACCTGGTGTGCAATGACAAATATCTTTCAGAGACTAAAAATATGTGGTTTTTTTTGCCTTCATCCATCAGTCTCTCCACCCCTTGCATAGCACAAGGCTTCTTAGTGTGGTTCTAGCATTTGGGAATTCCCAAACACTCTAGAATTTCCTCTGGTTTTCCATGCCTCCCAATTTCTTACCATTCAGGAAAATGTCGTGGAAGAATGGAAGACATAACAGGTTTCAACTAATGAAAATATTTAAATAAAGTATTAGCATTTGCACTCTTTTGTCAGTAGTTCCAAAATAAGATAAGTAAATAAAGTTGCAGCCTAATTAAACCATATTCATTTCATCTTATCTGTTTGTCCCCAAGTGTCCTGGACAGCTGTACCTTACAAAACAGATATCAGAGCTGCCTGAAGAGCAAACTCTCATTAGGGAGGTACTACTAAGCATGCATTTTTTTTGTATGTCATATCCACCTGAAAAATGCAGTTTTACAAGTCCTTTTATTCCAAAGTACAAATAGAATAAAGAGGTAAAATAAAATAAAGACATGTTGCCTGTTCATTGCTAGAATGAGATATTTCTCCAGTGACAGAAAAGCAAGGGAGTCCTGCATGAAAAGCTATTGTTTCTCTGTTATCGCCTCTCACTGAGATATCACAAACCCCAGCATATTTTGTGTTTTTGTTATTATCCTTGCTATAATGGTTACGTGCCTGTAGAAGAATCCCAAATTTCACTCTGAAAAAAAGAATGTTCTTGCACTCATTTTGGGTAAATTGACTCATGACTGTTCACAGCTTGGGTTACTGGTACAGTTTCTAACCTACTTTAATGACATTATGTGATCTCAAAAAGCAGGGATTTTGATAGCAAAAGCAACAACTTAGTAGTGTAACTAGCTCACCCTACAGATATTTAGCAAGAAAAGCTATATTTCAAGTACTTGCCATGGCTGCTGTTTCAAAAACTCGAGAGTAGCATCTTATTTCATCCCCAAACATGTCATTTTGACCCATTCATCAAAAGCACTTACTTCAGTCTCAGCCAGCTGCAAAACCATTTGAGGTTATCTTGCCAGAGACGGAGCCTTCATATCCTGCTCCACTTTAAAAGCACCTTTGCTCTTTACATACCAGAAGGTAAATACACTATAAAAATGCCAAGGCCCACCACAGTTCGGATATTTGAGCCTCATGAAGAAAAGGCACACAGAGAACCTGAATAGATGCTGCCCATGAACTTTTAAAAGAATTCAAGAACATAATTCTTGGCTCTCCTAGGTGAGCAAGTCATCAGCTTACTCCTAATTCATTCCTCTCTTAACAAGCTTACAGAGAAAACCGCTACAGAGAAGAGCGTGCTTTAAAAAGAGATCAGCAGCAACCCTACTCCCCAGCTGTGCTGAGAACCTTCTTAGGAGACAAGATCTATGCATGGCCTTCCTTATGGTGCAGTGCAGGATTTAACATTAAAAATATATATATATGGCAGTAACAATATCATTAAAAATTCCCTTCATTTCTTTTACTTTACAAACCAAAGGATGAATAGGTTTGAACAATGTTTCTAAGAACAAAGCAAATACCTAATCAGGCTCCAGAGATGGCACCTTTGTAGTAAATGTTATGTCCATGTTGAGATCTTGCTTATGAAAATAGGGTTTTTACCAAAAATGATAACAGATGCTTACATTTACTAGCATTAGCAGATGCCCCTTTAATAAAGATAGCATCAGAATGAACCCCTTGAGTTTGAATTTCATAAAGTTTGTTAAGGAAATATTTTTGAAAAGAGAGAGGGAAACTATGTTTTAATGATGTTCACATGTTTCCCCAAAGAGTGTAAGCCGATACATACAGGCGTCGAAAGCATTAAATGCTAATTTCATTAAAGTGGGGGAGGGTGCCTAGAAAAAGCACAAAAGTAAATGCCGTTGACCTCACTGGTAAGAGGCTAAAAAGGAACCTGCTCTGGGAAGCTGAGACTTTTTGCCTCTGTAGCAACTAGGTAGGTGATGCCTGTCTTGGAAAATTTATGGTATCATTTTATTTATAGCAGATGTCCCCTTAAAGAAAACATTTTTTGCTTTATGCTACACAAATTTAAGGATAATTACAAAATGTAATGTGGAGTAATGCTGCAGATATCAACAGTATTTTCAAAAATGAATTATGAATGAAAAGAGGAAAAAATATCCTGATACTGGTCTAAGGCTTGAAGATAAAAGGTTAATCAAAACAAGACTTTTTCTGATGCTTTCTAGAAACTTGTTGTTTTAAGAAGAAAAGGTAAAAGTTGAAACTTTGTATGGAGCCCACTAATTAAATCATCGTTTATCCAAAATGAGTCTTGCAGTTCCAATAAAGATGATCAGATGCCAAAATAAGCCTGAAGTAGTATGAGTAGTTATCGTCAGAGACCTATAACTTAAGAGTTTGTTTTGGATATGTATCTTTTATTCAAGCAGGGAAACTGTGTTATTTGCATTTCTAGCTCTGCTTAAGTAAACCAAGTACACATCATCAATTACATTTTCTTATTGGAACCCATATGAAAGACCTCCATTCGTTTAAATTATGGTGACGTCTTTTCCCAAGCAGGCATTTCTGAGCTGCATCTTGCAGAAATTTCATCATCTCATCCAACTAAAAGAGTCAAGAACAATTAAACCAAACACTGTAGTCCCACAGAAAAGTTTTACCAATAGAGAGGATGATTAAACAGAAAGCACTATCTTTCAATATCAAAATTTTAATTTGCCATGTTAAACTCTATCCAGTTTCAAATATAAAACTTGGTTCTTCAAGCCCTTGAAGATGAATAAAGTTGCTGTTGATGGGATCTTTCTTTCCTTAATATTCTCCACTAATTAGCGAAGTTCAAGGCTGAAATAAATAAATTTTGGTAAAATGCAAATGGACAGAAATAATACATCTGTGAATTCGCTGTTCATTATGCATGGTATGTAAGAATGCATATTTCGAAAAGAAAGTCATTAAAGTAATGCTGCTGTTCTGTTTTGCAGGTCTTCGTGACAGTTTAAGCAGTAAAATGGTTTAATCTCTCTGGATTGCAACAGCAGAAACCCCTGACAAGGACAGGAGATTGACAGAATTTGTAATAATATATTTTTACTTATGTCACATATTTGTAATTTCAAGGACGTGATTCACAATGACCCTATTGCAATGTTGTGTAGGCATTGTTCTACACTGATTTGCATTAATGTCTACAGAAGAGTTTTTCTCTCTTAGTACTGCTTCAGAGGATATGCTTGTCATTAAAATTCTGGTCACAGATGTGGGTTAAAATATCTCTAACCTTTACAAATGTATTATGTGGCACTACTGACATAGCTTTTATTGCAGATAAAATCTATAACAAATTCTGTGTGTGACAGGAGAGGAACATGAGTTTGTATTAAATTCAGATGATAGAGATGCATTCCTTGCTTGTACTTTTAAAATGTTTTGGATTTAGTAACAATGAGTTAGGCTTTCTACTCTGTTGCATTAGAAATCCATTAAATCTATTCACTTTGTTTTAGTTTGTTATTTTGATAAATTTTTCTTAAACAGGATTTCAGAAGAGGACATAAAAGAGTGGTAAGAATTCAGCTCATTTCCAGTCCTGGTTGAGTCCCTCAGAAGTAAACAAGAAATCAGTTTATTAGGATAGACTGCCTAACATTTATCATTGAAAATTTTTGATAACCTGCATTAAATGCAGCCTGTGATCCTCTGCTTCTGTTTCCTAACTTATACTGGTATTCATATACCTAAAAGGGTCATGTTTACTGGTGGAGAACTGTGTATCTTTTTTTTTTTTTCTTTTTTTGTCAATGATTAACTACAATGTCCTTCCTTTGGGGGAAAAAAATGGGAATGGAAGAATTTAACCAAAGAATAAAATTAACTAATAGTTGTTATAACATCTTTAGTTTCTACCATAGGAAACAGGCACTACATCAGAAAAGATAAATAAAACTCTTTCCCATCTTAGTCACAGAGCTGGACTGCTAGGATGAGAATGAGGCAAAGAGGCAATGCTGACTTGAAAGCCGGTTGAGGTCACTGGGTCCAAATGGTTTCATGGAGGGCTCATAAGGGTCATGGAGGATTTCACTCAAATGCCTCAAGATCTCTGGATCTTTGATTTTTGAGCAATTTTATCTCCTTGTACAGTCTCTAGCACCTCAAACATTCAGGAACAGTCTAGGATTATGGAATAATTCATTACACATTAAAGACAGAACAAGCTCTCTTAGAAGTTGACACAATGGACCCTTCTTGAAGCAGGTTGTATTGTCAACAATAAAAATAGAGAGGAAATTGCACAAACTTTGGTTGTTTAGCTCTACTCAGTGAGGAAAGGGTGTGGAGAAGAGTAGCAAACAAAAAGCAATGTCATGAGAATTTACAGAATTACTGAATTTTAGATGCGATGAGATGTGGGATTTGGCTAATACAGATGACACAGACTTGATTTTGAAGGCTTCTAATGCCTTTTTCATGCAGAAGGGAGATAGTTTGAGAAGGAATTCTTAGACTGTAATGTATCAAAAATACAAGTTGCTCAGCACTGAGGTGTTGTGTATTTAGTGCTCACCATGGCTGACATGGGATAGCAGTTGTTCAGAGTTAGAAGAGTAACCTCGTGCACATTAGCTGTACACTCAGAATGCAAGCAGGAAGAAACCACTCAACACTTTTAAGTGCTGTGCTCTTCTTATTTAACCCTTCCTGCAGTACAGCAGGAATTTGTCACAGTAATTAGAGGCTGGATATTCATGTGTAAGAGCTGGGATATGGCCCACCACTGAGTTGCCATCTGCACCTCTACACTCACTACAAGGCTATTCTATGCTGGCATACTACTGAGAGCTAAGGAATAGGTCATGATAACAGATGCTTTGTGCCCTATAGGTGGGCAGTCAGTTCTTCTCAGTGCCCTCTCACAGTTAATGTTGGCTTGTAATGTCTCAAGTCAACTTCTGTTCGTAGGAAATCCTACGTAAGTATGTATATATTTTAACATTCTGATTTAGACACAGCAGAATGCATACTTAGTAACTCATTTCCTCATCTGGAAAAGAGTGAATTAAAATCAAGAACTCTCAATTTATTTCAGTGTTTTAAATTATGTAATTGATGAGTTTTCAACCTCTCTGAACTCACACCAATAAGGCAGCCAGAGAGCTATAAAATAGAATCTTTGTAGAATAAAGTATTTCACCAGTGATAGCAATAAAATGTTTCTTCTGAGAATTGCAAGAATGTGAGGAGCTTCTTGATGTAAAGAATAATTACATAGATAAAAGGTCCCCAATCCTGATGCAGAATTTTCTTTGTACTTCACTTACCTAATAGAATTACTGGAGGAGATACCAATGTCTGGATTTTCTATTTTAATTTTGTTCAATTATATTCATGATGCTAAATAATTTCCAGGATCCTACATGAAAAGTGTTAATTTGAGATGTCTAGATGATATAGATGAGATACTAGATAAGGCCTTTTCTAAACACCAAATTTTCTTAACTGTAGAATGGGAAAATGATATTAAACCTTTGTAAAATAGTTTAAGAAATTCTAACGAAAAGTGTTGTATGAAGAACACACATACGTAATGTTTGTATGACAACAAATATCCAAACAATGCATTTATATAAACATACATATTTATAATAATTTTCCTGTTATTACATTTTAAGTTATATTTTATTAATTATAGTGTTAATATACATTTTAATGTCAACACCAAAGCCTGATGAAAAACATTCTTAAGATTCCTATTTACTTTTATTCACTTTGTGACAGGTTCGAACACCACTGACAGCAACTTCATAAAGACGTTAATGAATTTTACATGATACTCATGAGAATGAGTGTATTTCTCATCAAATAAGAAGTACAGGATTCTGGCCAGAAAAGAGTAACTGAGTTTGCAAAAACGTTAAAATGTAGTATATTTCTGAAGGAACAATTTGTAGTATGCTTGGGAGAAATCTGATAGCATTTGTTCATACTGTAAATTATATAATTCTTCTCCATACTGCTGCTGAAAGAGCAAGAGAAGGGAGTTTGCCTTGGTTTAATGCCTTTTTCAGGGGTGCTGAACACAAATGGATACATTTGTACCTGTTTAAAATTAGGTGGCAAACACAAAGACAGAAAATCTGCTGTAAATAAATTCTGAGATGTTTCAGTCTCCACTGTCATTAAATGCTGGGTGAAAAAAACATTTAATGTTTTTTCATCATAAACAACTACAATAAAAACTATTTTTATTTCATTTTGCTCACTATCTGGTAGAAGCAAAAACAGCAAAATATTATTGAATTGCTCTCTGTTTGGCAAAAAGATGTTTTTTTTCTGTAATTACAACATTTTCCTTCAGTTTTCTACTTGATTTTGAGTAATGTGTTTCCCTTAACTACAGCCCGTCTTTAAAACTACAAGGACAAATTCAGTCTGATTCAGGTTTGTGGCATGCCATTGAAGGCGATGGAGCTGTCTCTGTGCGACATGAGTTTGTCTCTCTGTCTTATGTCTGTCATATGTAGCCCTGTCAGTGTCATTCACAGTGAACATTGTCTCAGCACTGCCCAGATCCTTCAAGGGGCTGAGTGCCCTAAAACCTGCTTCAAAGAAAGCCCTCATTACCTCCTAATATACCTGGCTCTAAGTAGAGTATTTCTTGTATTTCTCCGTACTTACCCACTAAGTACTTCGAACATTACAGATACTGAGTTCAGCCAACTGCCAGATCCAGCCTTAGTGGTTTTGGATAGATCTGAGAAAAGTTGCATTTGGATCATTTTTTTTGTTGTTCATTTTGACACCCTTTTTCTTGCCTCTCCCTTCTTCCCCAACTCACATGCAACATTTTTTGTTCCTGTGATCATGCCCACTAAATACAAAGTGGGCCTCAGTGGTCTTTTGGAGGGTAAGGCACAGAATTCAGGCTGCACAGAGGCTGAATGCACGCAGAGCACACGTGCATGCTTCTGCGTCTCTGTGCTTGTCTTGGGGCAGGCGATATTTATATTCTCCACATTTATATTTTCCTTTTGCAAAAGCAGCACACAGCTGCCTCTGATGGTAAACAGCTTGAAGTAGTCCCTGTCATCGTAAAGGAAAAGGGTAGCAATAAACTTATTTCAATTTTCTATGAATGGAAACTTTCCCCTACTTCCAGGACCATCCCACACCAGTCAATGTTCACAGCTGCCAGTCCTCAGAGAACAAATGTTCTTGCCATGTAAAAACTTGCCAGGTACATCCAGTAGGACAGATCTCTATAAATTAATATTATTCCTGTGCAAGGAGTTTTGGAGCTAAACACACTGAAGAAGCAAAGCCTTGCTTACAGATACAGATGTGGGAAAGAAGCAGAGCTGGGTAATTTCAGCCCAAGCCAGGAGCAGTGGAGGAGGGAGCTGTGCTCTGCAGCTTGCACTGCACAGCTCGAGACAGCTTGAGACAGCAACCAGCTGAACCTGACCTCAGTCTCTTTTGACTGCTCAGGGCTGCCCAAGAGACTGCGCCTTCCACTGTCTGACCCAAAATAATCCAAATTATATTGGCACTGATAAATACCTAATTGTTCTAGATTAGAATAAATGAATGCAACCCTGCTCAGTCTTTCCCAGGGTTCTGCAATAAGGTGAGATGTTGGCACAAAGAAGATTTATTGTACTGAATGAAGTGCCCCTAGTTTAATAAAACCATGAATATTAATAACAGGACAAAGCCCACAACAAAGAGTCACCAAAGAGTGACAGAGGAACGAAAAGGTGGATAAGCTTTACGCTCTTCATGGGGTAATTCCTTTGCATTACCTAACCCAGTGGAAAAGGCTAAAGTGGTTGCTTAAATTCAATCTTCAATATTGCTTCTCTGCAAAAATAAATGTGATGAATTAAAAAGTAAGACTTGCATGAAGAATAGGATTGTTTGAATTCCTAAGCAAACAGAAAACTAACCCAGAAAGATTTCTTTTAAAACTGATTTAGTGATTTGTTTGACCTTATTAGCTCCTCTTTAGCAATTTTGTTGATTTCTACCTATCAGCCTTCTGCTTCAAATCAGCTTCAAGATACATAGGTAGCACAGTTTAGTAGTATGCAAATCAATTTTAATGAAAAAGAGCATCCTGAAGGCAGCCAGAGAACTGAGATTTAATTCATCCAGGTGCTAATACCCAAGCCTGCCTATATTGTTCTCATTCACTTCTGAAAGGGTGAAGAGGAGCTGGATTGGTAAAACAAAAACTGAGAGGAAGTAATAAATGCAGTTTAGGAAACAGGAGCCATTGGTCAAAAAAAAAAAAAAAAAAAAGCTAGATTTTCCATCCAAAACTCCTGGGATGAGATTCTCAAAACAATGTCACGAAATTGCCACTAATAGTAATGGTAAGTGGGTAACAATATCCATTAGCTGCTTGTGAAAAAATATCAAAATACATGTGTTTGTCTTTGACATGGCAATCCAAGCATGGCTCCACATACCTGGTGTTAAAGACGACAGATCCACTGAATTAATCCATCTCCTCTTGGAACTTGCTGTTGGTGCTGAACAGGTGAAACCTCGGGGGGGGGGGGGGTGGGGGGGATGTTCCTCCTTTCCTTAGTGACCTTGATTGCTCTTGGAAGGAATAGCTCTTTCTCTCCCTTCTGGATGTAGAGGTACTTAGACTAGCTTCCTGGTTTTGGCATTTAAATTAGGTATTTAAGGCTGGGTTTTGTGAATATACTCCTGGATCAGCAAGCAACTTAAAATTCTTATTCTTTAAAAAACTATTTCTTATTTAAGATCTTTGGCCTTAATTTATATTTAATTTTATGTACTGTGTACAGTTATATTGAAATTTCTAGGAAAAAAATGGGGGGGGGGGGAGGGAGGAAGGAAGGAAGGAAGAGAGAGAGAGAGAAAGAAAGAAAATAGGAAACCAAACAGTAGCCTAAATCTTTCAGGAAGCAAGGTATGAAATGGGAACATTCTCAGTTGAATGAGTTATTTAAAATACTTATGATACTGTTCCTGAAATTAAATAGCAAATCTCAAAATGGCATTTGCAAAATGAACATTTCACATATTAAAATACAGCATTGGTAACTGGGGAGAACAGAGGAGATTGCTGCATGATGTTGGCAGAAACTCTGTTGCATTCACTCCAATGATCTCTTGTGGTGTGTGGACTGAAAGCAGAGTCTGCTGGAGGGTACAAACAGGAAGAGAAACAAAGTGAAATAATGCCAGGAAAATACCAACAGTCTCCAAGTGTATCAGTCACTGAAAATGCCTCTCTACCATGTCCACAGACCTTTTTTTCAGCTGCAAAGCCAGAGGTCAGAAAACGGTGGAGTCATTACACAGCCCTACCCTGCCGCTCTTGATGAGGACCTGACGCCCAGGGATGGAGTCATGGCTGTGGGCAGGGACACAGGGTGCAGGGCTTGCCCTGGAGGTTACCTAGTACAGGTGAGGGGAGACACCCAGGGAGGGTGATTTAGATTATGCTGCCAGGCAAAAAGTGTGTAAAGGCATTGCCAGCTGTCCAGCTCATCCCTTGAACTGTTCCAGCAATTAAAGGCAGAAACACTAATACTGTGTTTACAGTAGAAGAGACACTTGGTCGTTTATAAAGACAATAGACCAACTCTACGTCTTGTTTGATGACATATTCTTAAGACACAAGTGGGAGAAGCTGCAAGTAGCTTTGAAAACACAGCAACACTTTGAATATTTACAAATCCCTTTCCTTTACAGAGTTTAGCAGATGTGAGTTGTTTCAGTGGGTCACTCAAAAAAAAAAAAAAAAAAAGAAAAAAGTCTGATAGACCCATATAGAATGTCATATTCTAATATCATACCATGTAATCAGGTGTGATGACTACAGCTCTAAAGAACTCACTATGAATTCTGATATGCAATCTTGAATACTGGCAGATAAAACTTTTAAAATAGAGGATTTCTGAAATTTGTGTTAATCTTGGGAAAACTGTCCTGGTTCCAGTTAGGACAGAGTTAAGTAGCTCATAGTAGCTGGTAGGGTGCTATGTTTTGGATTAGGATGAGAAGAGCGCTGATAACATGCTGATGTTTTAATTGTTGCAGAGCAGTGTTTACACCAGGCCAAGGACTTTTCGGCTTCTTGCTCTGTCCTGCCAGCGAGCAGGCTGGGGGTGCAGCAGGAGCTGGGAGGGGACAGACCCAGGACAGCTGACCCAAACTGGCCAAAGGGGTATTCCATACCATCTGACGTCATGCTAAACAATATATAGGGGTGGCTGGCCGGGGTGGGGGGGCCGGCTGCTCGGGAATAGGCTGGGCATCGGTCAGCGGGTGGTGAGCAATTGCATTGTGCATCACTTGTTTTCTTACACATTATTATTGTTAATACTATTACCATTATCACTATTATTATTATTATTGTTATTATTATTTTCCTGTCTTAATAAACCGTCTTTATCTCAACTCACAGGCTTCACTTTCCCGTTTCTCTCCCCCCATCCCAGAGAGGGAGGGGGGAGGGTGAGCGAACGGCTGTGTGGTGTTTAGCTGCCAGCCGGGTTAAACCACAACAAAAACGTTATACCACATTAAACAAATCAAAAGTTTTAGATTTTTTATATATTGTTTTATATATTGTTTATCATTGTACATGCTTTTTCCTTTTAATTCATTCTTGCTGAACTTATTTATTTATGTATAAATTTTCACTTATATATTTAAAAGAGCAAACCTTCAGGCACTTCAGAAATTTCAGATCATTGTTGCAGAAATAGCTGGCCCTCTAAGGTGGATAATAAAAACTGAATAATTTTACGAAAAGAAAACCAAAATCTAAAATTATTTTTAATGAAATGATTCTAAAATATATGCATGCTTAGTTTCCCTAGATTTTTTCATATTTCTTTTTGATTTGCTTGTGTGTTTTATTGTTGTTGTTTTGTTTTGTTTTAATTGGAAAGTGGATAAAAATAAACTTTAATAGAATAAACTTTCCCATATTGTCTTTTTTTCCTGAGAAATTATGGTGTTTATGCGTGAAACTTTTAAGTACTGGTATCTGAAAGTCTATGGTATTCTACCTCATTCTGTCATTTCGTATTTATGGTAATTCTGAGACAAACCAAGAACATGCGAAAAATAAAGGATGAAAATACAGAATGGAGAGGAAAACTCCACACTTTAAACAGCATTTTCTCTTTGGTCTTCATGAATTTAGCGAGCTTTTCTTGTTGATTTTGATTTTTTTTTTCTCATCTTGTTGGAGATGGAAATTTACCAGTGGAGATTACTTACCAGAACAGAAAGGTCACAATATGTTTATCTCCTAACATTATGTTTATCTCCTAACATTATGTTTATCTCTTAACATCTCCTAACAATTTTACCTATTTTCATTTTTAGTGTGTTTCATCTAATTTTATTGCTTATTACTATATTACTTAGGGTACTTTTAAGAGTACATTAAGGAGTATAAGCATAATCTTTCACTTGTTTTTGTGGTTTGTAAATTTTTAATATAAATATAGATTTTTACATGTGGTATTACTGGTTTTTTGTTTGTTTGTTTTGATAGAGGAATCAAAACAGAAATATTCTTTATAGATGTGTAGTAGGTAATGGAGAGGGCTAAGAGCTCCTCTGAGCATTCATACTATGGATTTGGGTGATGAAAAGGTTTGATACCAATCACATTCTTCAATATACAGCTAGCTTTAGGTTATCTCTTAAGTATTCTAAATACTCTATGGAAACTAGCTGCCATGTGCATGCTATTTTCTGTGTTCATGCTTCTGTTCATTTCCTTGTAGGAAATCTCATACTGATTTTACTCCCTTTGACAAACTTTAAGCAATCTTTATTAGGATCAAATCTCTGCATTGCTACTTCTAGTACTTATAGGTCTATAGGGGAATTGTACAAAGGCTATTCTTCCAGTCTGTTAGCATCTTATGCTCATTTTGCATGGTAACTCAGAAAGGAGGGCAATGACAGATAAGGCCTTTCCTATGCACTGAAAATACCGTTTCTTTCAGTTGTGTCCAGCATGGATAAATTGGATCCTTCCTGCTTTTTTTTTTTTCCCTGCAAAATTAATTAAAATTAATTTGGAAAGACATAAAGGATACAGTCCATCTTCTCTCAGGAGATTCCATTCTCCATGAGTCCTATATGTTTGCCTATGGGTCCTAACACTTTTCTTATATGTGATTCAGATTTTTTGTATGCGTGATGACCTATGGCACAACCATCTAAGCTGAAACAAAAAGTAAATTTTTATCAAATCTATAATGCAAAGGGTACTTTTTCTTAGAACTGACAAATTAGGCATTAGATTAAGGAACGCTCTTAGCATTTATTCCATGTTAAAAAAAATGGGGAAAAAAAATCCTTGACATTAATTTTTAGCTTTAATCTAAAGTTTACACTGAGGGCTAGGACTCAAGTTCTCTTCTTTATATTTATAGACTCTTTTTGCAGTATTGGCACCTGGCATTCCTCGAGATCCCTATTTTTCACGCCTTTTGATGCTCAGAGCCTCACAAGATGTAAGACTGTTTCTCATGATAAATTCAGAGGGTCAGTTAGCATAAATATGCATAACAGTATCTATGTGAAGGCATGCTGTTTTAACACTGGGGTATATTGTGTTATTTTATATTATTTCTTTGCTTCTTTTCTTTTCTCGACTTCCCTCTTCCATACCCACTTTTTAACAATTTGTTAATCTTACTAGACTACATTCAAAAACATGTTCATACTATTATCACTGTTCTTTAACTAATGAAACTCAATGAATCTCCGGTTTGACCATTTCTTGCCTTAGTCGTGTTAAAAAATGTGTTTTGTTTCCTTTTGAGCTGGGTAACAGACTGGCACCAAGAAATGTGTTGAGGCCATTTATATGCAGATGATCTGCTGTCCTGCTTCTTTCAGTAGGTGCCATAAATTAGCATTCAAATTTTGCTACAATTTTGTCAGTTTTTTTTTTTAATTCATTTCATATGTATTTAATCCCACATCAATCTCAGTTGTTCTGCAATATGTGCCATATTGTAGCAGCTTTTTAGCTGCCACTGATGATTTTCTCATTCCTTTAGTGTGAGGTTTTAGTTCTACTAACACTTTTGTTAATGAAATACATTTCACTTAATGGAATTAAATGCATAGCCTGTCTATTGCTCATTACATTATACAGTCTTAGAGTTTGGATTTAAATTTCACCATTCTTCTACAAAGATTGTCCACCACATTTTGGCCTAACAGGCACTCCATGCTTTGGAAAAAGTGTGGGAAAGCTGTCATTACAAGTAAAATACCAGTAATAGTTTCAATGTTCTCTGGAATGTTCTATTTTATTCCTTTTTTCTTCTGTACCTAAATATGTTTAAAATGCATTTTCTCTCATTTCTTTGTGTGGAGTTTGAAAGGCTGTACTAGAAATCTGATGAACTGCAGACATCATAGGTAAACCTCAAACTATTCAGAGCATCCATTCTTCTATTTCTATATACAAATTATGAAACTGCTTCAGGGATTATCTCCAAATTTCAAACAAAACAAAAGAAAATTCCTGCATATCTGCAAGCATACACAAGAACTAAAGTCATACAGGAATTTTCAAATGAAATAGTTTCTCATCAGACACTAACTTGCCTTTTTTTTTTTTTCTTTTTGAGGAAGTGGATTCTCAGCTTCTGAGTGGATTATAATAGGGGAGAATTCCATGTGCATAACCTTAATATCTCTTTGGAAGGTTAATCTTGAGCAGTCTCCAGGTTGGAACTTGAAAACTGTTTGCTTGTAAGACAGGCTGTTTCTGAGGTCATTTTCTTCAGTCAGAATATTTCTGATTGGCTCTACCTCTTTCAAGAAAAGGCTTCATTTAGAGGGTCAAAAATATCTGTTTTCTTCTATTTTTCTCCTTAGGAAACCGGATCATAGACTCTTCTTTCTGGAATTAATCAACTCTGGGTCTGCTGGAAGTACTTCAGATACTTTTGATGCAGATTATTTTGGATATTTCAGTTTAGGTACACTTTAATATGATTTAGTGAATGATAAGGTATGAGAAATCCATGAGTTTTATTTTATCTGAATGTGTTTACTTATTGATGTTAATGTCCACTAATGTTAGAAATGGGAATAGGCAAATGTAACACCAAGAGCAAGCACATTTGTGCCTTTGAATATTTGTCTGCCTTGTAGGTGCTGAGTTGTATCTGCTAGACTTTCCTTTCTGGGATGTGGCAACGTCCTATCAAAGTGATAGCCGGTAAAAATGTATTTGGCTTTTCTGCTGCTATAACCATGATTGGTTCTTTTTTGCTTTTCCATTGTCTAATCAACAGAGAATTGTTAACAGGTTGTACAATTGCAGAGCAAGGATGTTCACGTGGATTTAAATAAATCAAAGGGCCTTCTTTTGTAAGTGAATCAAAATCAAGCCTCTTGTGAAGTTAAAAATGTTTTTGCATTTTTGTCCATTTTCTCTAGTCTTTCCTATATACTTTACTCTGACTGCACCTGACTCTCAGTCATGCTAAAAGATCGTGTGCTCTTCTCATTCCTTTAGCTTTAGCAATATTTCCCTGGTAAACTGTGCTCTTGTCTTTTCCTGTTAGATTATCTTGTTCCTTTCAACGTTTGTTTTCTTTTTCTTAGTTGTCTTGGATGGATGGCCTAACACAGTCTGTGCCAGATACTAAAATAATTGTTGTATCTATAACATGATCTTTCCTTATCAGATGTGTTTCAAAACGAAGGGTAGAAAAAGACTGCACAGTGCAACTATGGACAGCGTATTCCGAGGTGTGACAGATACACCACTGAATCTGTTCAATTCTTCAACAACACCAAAGACACTGATTGACACTAAAAAAGAGGGAAGGAGAAGGCACATGACAGGTCATTGAGTTCAATGGAACTTATTATAGAAACTGGGAACAAAAGGCAAGGAATCTGTTAAGCCTAGTTTTCTAATTGCATAGCTAACCAGGTCTGATGAGTCTTTTAACAAAAGAATCATTCTCCATTAGAATACATGTTTGTTTGTTTGTTTTAATTTTTGCATTCCTACCACAGATCTGGGGAGTCTGTTTGGAAAATTCACAGTTCTGATGGTTGGAGTCATCTGTACACTTCTTATCGAAGTGTGAGATGCTTTTATTTTTGTCAGCCTCATCCTATAGCTTCATATGAATGTTTTCCAGCCTGGTGTATAATAAATACATTTACACACATCAGCCATATCCCGTTTCTTCTTTTTGGTTGCCAAGGAAAATGAGCAAAACATTTCATTCTACTCCCTGAGTGGTGGCTCTCCAGTCTGCCAACCGTAGCAGTCACTCTTCTCTGCAGCTGTTCCAGTTTCAGCAGATTTTCTTGAACCTGAGCGACAGACCATGCACAGAGTATCAAACAACGCCATAAACCCACACAATCAGGCCATTGTATGGCATGACTATTTATCTTCTTATTATATATAAATACATCACATTTTATATATGACCTATGTGTGTGTACAAAATATGTGTACACGTATTTTATGTAATTTAAAAAATCAGTGATTTTTATTTTATTTTTTGTAGCAACTGTGTTTTCTAGCTTAATGGAAACTGCAGATTTCATACTTATTTACTTTATACCTGGATCTTAAAAAAAGATTGATCCCAAGGCTGGTTTTTGAGGATTCCTGCTAGTAAACTTCCTGCAGTTTGATGCTGATGCTGCTTCTTTCAATGCCACCTGTTGCCAGCTATCCATTAGACAATCTCTTACCCACTTTACAATTTTTTCTCCTAATCCCTGGTTTCCTATGTGATGCTGTATCATATGCTGCACAGATAGAGATAAGATGGCTCACAAATCCTTTGTCTAGAAAATCAGTTATCTTATTAAAGAGAGATAACAAATTCACTTGGCACAATCTATCTTTAGTAAATCCTTTTTGTATGTTATCCCATTTTCCATTTACCTCCCTGTCTTCAATTATTTTTTCCTTCAAAATTTTCTCTAAAGCAACTGAGGTCAAACTAAAGGGTTTGTAACTGCATAGGTCACTCTCTTAGAAATGGATAATACATTTGCTGTTCTCCAGTCTGCTAGTATCACATCTGGGTTGCTTCCTACCAGGTTTGGGATTTCATGTTCCTTTTCTTGTTAGAATTGTGGAACAGAGTTTATCCGATATCCCTCACTGGCCTGAGTGCACTGTGCTTTTAGCTTTACTTCTGGTTTGGTAATTTCTATAATCTTGAATTCTTTCCTATTATCTACCCTGTTTCCTCTGTGGTCAATATTACTGAAAACACACACAAAGTAGTCACTGAGTTTTTAATTTTAAATAGATTTTTTTTATTTCCACTGACTCCTCCTTGTATAGTAGTCCCATGCAGTCCCATGTTTTATTCGTTCTCATTTTGCTTAACTGTGGGAAGATTGTTTTGCTGTTTGTTTCAATATCCATTCCAAATTGTAGTTCAATTTTCCTATTGACAATTTTCACTATAATTCATACTTTTGACCTCTAAAACACACCCATCTCTGCTGATACGTCTTTTTGTTTCCTCTTGTGCCCTGCATCTCTCTAATATTCTTGAGGGAATTCTTTATTTGCATGGAATATCTTGACCACTTTCCTACACGTTTTCTCCCCTCTTTCAGATACACATCCCACACTGCTTTATCAACTGTGATTTAAAGTAATTCCAAGGCTCCTCCACACTCAAGACCTTAAATAGATCAGTCTATTTGATTTTACTAACAAGACCTTTTAGGTTATCAAAATCTGCCCTTTGAGATATAAAGCCTCATTTTTACTGATTGTTCCATTTGATTTAAATGAGTAAAACTCGTGATCAGTTTTTGGACCAGTTTTCTCACAGTATCTGTATTGCTTATTAGAACAAAGACAGAAATAGATTCATTTCTCGCTGGCTCTTGACTGCTTGGTAAATATATGCATTAATTTGGCCCAAACAGATTCTGCTTTATCCATGCCTTTCTTTCTTATTAATTTGCCATATTAGAAGACTAGAAGACAGCTACACAAGGTTAGTTATGTTTTCTTCACATATTTTCTGGGTAACATGTACTCTTCAATACTTTGGTTCCAATAGATATTTTTTTATTTTCTCTTTCCTGATCATCCACTAGTAATTCTTCCGATACAGTTAATTTTCATTGACTAGGTCTTCTTGTTGAAGAAAACAATAAGAAGGCATGAATCTCTGCCAAGATTTCCTTGCATTTCTTAAGATTTTGTTTTGTTTTGTTTTAATAATCTGAATCTTAGTCCCATTTTTTTTCCATGGATATTCATCCAGATACCATTTCCATGAGCCTTCAATTTTAGTCATTTTTCCCTACCTAAAATGAAATTATTTACTGTAATCATTTTTTATTTATTCCAGTGGGAATTTCATACTATCCATTTCTCACCGTGAAGCAAATAAATATAAAATAAATATAAAATAAAAGGATTTTCCTGCATTCTTACCAGAATCCCTTTTTTTCCCCTTTCCACCCACATCTTCCTTCTTGGGAAATGACCTAACACCCTGATCTATGGAACTGATCTGCTGACAACTTAGTTGTTTCTCTTTAACACAGTCTCCCAATGCATGTGGCCGTTATTTTTTCTCTTCTTAGTCTACTTTGCCTTCTGTTCAGATATGATCCCTCCTTTTGTTATTTTTCCTCACAAACTTCTCTACCATTTCATTCCTGTTTGGATACTAGTCGCCAACAATCTTTACTAGAATTAACTTTTCCACTTCCATTCTACTTTCTGTTGTGTTTTTGTCTGTTGTATTTTTCCAGCATCCCAGATGGCAAATATATTCTTTAGCTCTCCTCTGTTTCCCTGCTGTTCTGCTTGTTCTTTTTTTCTCACAAGCCTTCTCACTCAACAAGTGTCTGTAAATCCCCAGTTGCCCCTTCAGTTTGCTTTCTCTTACACCTTTTCCTCAAATCCAAATCTTCATCCAACATTGCCTCCAGCCACATCTGTAGTAAGGTCTTCTCTTCATGAATTCTATCAGATGACACTTCAGGCGTACAAATCTTTCCAGAGAATAAGATACATCCCACAGTTTCTGCATCCAGTTTATATTGTTCCTGTAATTTGTCATGTACCGTCCACAACTGTCTCAATTCCTTACATAGTCATTTCCTCTTACCGATAGTTTTAAGGTGAAAGTCCCTCTCATTGTTGGTTCTTTCTTTCTTTCTGTTTATGGACTTCCCTGCTGCCAGTGGCATATGGGTTTGTGGGACTGAATTGTTAGGCCATTATCAGCTTGCAAGACTGATGAGTGTATGACAGGGTGCAGAGTAAGAGGAGTAAATTTGCTTCACAGGGCATCTTTTTCAAAGCCATCTATCAGTCAGGACACAGCTTTCCACAGCTATCATATACAGGTTTGATATCAAGACTAGGCTTCTGAGTGCCCTGTTGGAGCCAAATTCATCTGTTATTACCTGGTGAGTAGTCATGGGAAAAACAAGTGAGAAAATAAGAAAATAAAATTTGGTGTCCAACGTACAAGTAAGATATGACCAACGAAGGTGTTGAGAAGTTCTAGAGAGTGCACAGGGAGGGACAGGGTTAAATATTACCTGGGTAAATATTTAGATGTACCGTGTAGTTCAAGAATCATCCCCCTCTCATACTAACATAATCAAACTTTCAAATCTTCCAAACCTTCTTCAGTAAACTGAGCACATTTCTCAGAGGAAGCACTTGTTTATGGGGCTCAGGCAGACACCAATAACTGTGTCACATAGCATTTATTAGAAAATCTAAATATATTCTCCTCTACTTTGTCCAATATCTATGTGATCATTTATCTGCAGCAAATTTTACTGTAAATGTGATTATTTCCGAGAAGCAATTTCTCATGACTAGATTAAGTATAGTACTTACCATATATTCTGTTCAGAGAGAAGCATCATTTTGGAATCTGTATTATAAGTAAATGTTGGGATCCTGCAGAGAGAGCTCTATGGGCTTTACCCCAGAAATGTAGCTCATCAACAGGAACACAATATACGCTTGTTGGATTCAGCTCAGTCTGCAAATAAACTGGAGACAGAATTTAGCCCTTGTCTTTAAGGGCAGTTTCAGGTTATTGATCTCTGATCAAGTGATATTTTACAGAAGACGTTTCCTACAAGCCAAATTTCAGCTTAGCTGTTTTAACTGCCAATATAGGAAATTTTGTCCCACCAAATCTCACCAAATAATATTTCTGAAAATATATTTATTGTATTCATTCTTATTTTTGACCAGTGGTGAAGGGACATCTGACCAGCTGTTCTACTTTGCTTTCCTGACTTTTGGGATAATTTCTATGTAGAATGACTACATGTGGAGGTTCACAAAATTCTATATTATAGTGTAAAAATAAGTTACTTGAAGCACTCTAAACAAAAGAAACAAAGTTTAGTTTTGCTTCCTCTTGGATTGAATGCTGGTTCAAGAGGGTTGAACATAGAATCATAATTCTCTAATCAGCTTAAGTACTGCATTTAAATCAAATCAGGAATGTGCAACAGGTAATGTTTGTGGTATTTATGGTAATAAGGGAGAAATTCTGAAGTGGTTGAATACAAATTTTTTGTCTCTCTTTTGTCTTGATAGATTTTAGATAACATTGAAAACACCGGCTGGAGCACACACAATCTTCTGTCCGTGATCCTCCCCAACAGAAGCACTTGAGTGCTGCCTTCCCTTAACTATTTTAAAGACACCCGCACACTCACAGATAATAAATTTGTCAAGGCATACTTGCAAATATCCCACCTCAATTTGTACAAATTACTCCACTCAAAATATTTCCATGCTTAAAATCATTTACCAGGGTTTACCAGATTTATAAGCATTTGAGACTTGCAGTATAAAACCCTAGCTGCATGACAGACTGAGTTATTAAGTGTTTATAGAAATCTGATCAAATGGACCATCAGAAGTTGGGGGGGGGGGGGGGGTGAGGGGGGATCTGTTATAAACTCGACCATAATGACAGCTTTCCTCATTTTACAACTGTGACATGAAGAGGGAGCTGTAGCTCTTCTGAGACTCAGCTCTGCCTGAGCCAGCGTACCCAGCCAAGCGCCCCGATCTCCTCTC
This sequence comes from Anser anser, assembly GCF_964211835.1. Taxonomy (NCBI): domain Eukaryota; kingdom Metazoa; phylum Chordata; class Aves; order Anseriformes; family Anatidae; genus Anser; species Anser anser. Next base: position 18,875,324 of record NC_139728.1, on the reverse strand, counting down.
TCCTTCCTCGCTCTCCTTCGCTCTCCGCTCTCCTTCACTCACTCACTTACTCTTCCTCCCCCCCCCCCCCCCTTTTTTTTTTAATCCCTGTGCCCCTGTGCCAGTTAATTTAAATGTATCTGTTCAAGTGGAGATAATCCATGCAAATCAGAGGCACTGGCTCCCAGTGCTTGATTCACAAAGAGAACTCAGCTTCAGGAGGTCACTCGTTCACAGCTGCTCCTCCCATTATATTTTTCCCTTATTGCAGAACTGCTGCATGTATACAGTGACTGAAAGGACTCAATTTACTGCAACTGCTGCCTGGTTTTACTTACAACTTTCTTTAAAGGGAGACTTACCTTCTATCAGTCTTACTAAGGTAGGAAGTCTGATTCTTCTAAAGACATGTAATTCCTCCAGTGTTTGCTCATTATCAGTTCCCACTATAATGATGCATATTGTTGTCAGAATTAGGTCCTAATAGAATTGTGCCAGGTGCCTAATGCTTTTATTACTTGTATGTATAGGTGCAAGTGTTTAATTGGCTGTTTTTCTGTTTATTTCGCCAGCTATGTATTCCCCCCCCCCAACTTTTCCTTTTCATAACAACAGCAGGTATGATCTTAGCATAGCAGAGCATAGCAGCTCTCTAATCTACAAATGTAATCTTCACTCAAGTTTGTATTTTCTTTTAAAAATGTCTTCTAATGTGTATGTAAGTTACTGCAGTGATCTGTACCCCCCAACAGAAAACAGCATCCTGCAGGCTTTCTGGTCTGAAACCTTATTAAGGTGCTATCTTTGGAGCAGAACAAACTGTTGAAAGGTTTTAAACAAAAATAAAAAGGTCACCTTTTACTTTGCAGTGTTGTAAACAGGGAAACTCCAGGCCTGACTGCAAATGGGCCTGTCATAAATTTAGACCACAAGATAAACATATTGTTAATAGGACTGCCAGGAGAAGTAGTGAAATGGAACCCTCACAGGTCTGTGTTAATATCTATTGTTTAGAGAGGTTGGACAGGCAGAACTTGCTTTGCAAAGTAGAACTCAAAACCAACTGTTTGGATATGATTCTTAAAAAACTCCTTAAGAAAAGGAAAGTCAGGCACTACTTCATTAGCTACATGCCAACTTTTAGCATCTGCCACACAAAATATTGAAGTAATGCATCTGACAATACACCCTGGTTTTCTGAAAGTGGACAGTAAATCTTGCATTTATGTATGTATATTTCTTTGAATTTGTTGTCAGAACTTAGGAATGCAAATGATTAAAATAACTATAAAAACAACTTTTGATACGTTAAATCACAAATTATGGATTTGAAGAGGACTACAGTCAAAAAAAAAAAAAAAAAGAATTATTTTGACTTACACTTGTTCCACAATAAAGTTCTTGTTTGTTTTCTTGCACAGCTGGAGTTAAGAAATAACAATGATTAGATCTGGAGCCACCCTGCTTTTTTATAGACTTACTATCTAACACATCCAAGTTAATCAAATAACAGTTCTGTGAAGCTTTAGACAGAGCTTACAATGAAAATTTAGTTGGCCAGACAGGACAGACAGAGAGACATAGATACTCTCAAACATATCCTGTCTAATTTCTTCAGGAAGACTTGAGGCATAAATTTTCAGTTTTACCTTTCTGGATTGGATATTTTTAGCCTGTTTCAGGAGAGAGTACTTACTCCCTAGACAAAGTATCTCAGTGCCTAAACTGTGCATCTTTTTCTTTGACATACAGTGTGCTTTTTGAAAAAAAAAAAGCATTCTGATTTTGGAGTACAGTACAAACCTAGAGAGCCTTGTCATTGTTAGCATAAAGAAGACATCTACACAAGTATTACTGTGCAGAGGGCAATCTTTCTTTCTCTGGCATTTGTTAGGTTATTGTACATAGAATTTAGCAGATAAATATCTTTTGCTTCATGGCATTTTGTAGATCCTATTGGTATGCAGGTTACCCGGTGAGGATGGCAACTGAAAAAAAGAAGTATGTTTTATAGCAGTGTGTAATAAAAGCCCTTCACAATGATGTAAGTGGATTCTGACCTTTCTTTCTTATCCTGTAATTAGAATTTTTATTAACTCTTTGAAGTGCAGAGTTTTTTAAGTAAATTGATATTCCTAAGGGAGAACAAATATGTATTTTGATCTAGGAGTTTAAAAAGCAAAATTTTAGAATCTTTTCTAGACAGAGAGAAAGAAATATATTCTTGCCACCAACTTGCTCCACACAAAGAAATTCTCATTTATAGGAAAAGTTATTCTGCCTCTCCCCAGAAGGAAATATATATATATATATATATATAAGGACTTTTTTTAGTTTTCAGAAAGAGGAAGGGAATGGGATCTGAACTTAAGGAAAGACAGTAAGGATCTTTTGTTTGACTGAATCTCTGGCCAGGATAAAGTTGGGAAGTAAAGGTGATCCCTGTGGAGTTTAGTGATGTACAGTGATGAGATTAGATGACTCACCAATGGAGATATGAAAAGGGAGAAAAAGGTCTTTCTGAGGAAGATTTTTTTGTAAGTGGATTAAAATATTGTTGCAGCAGACAGTTATTTCCTGCTTCCTTTTCACCTTTTACACAATGCATTACAGGGACAAAAGTGTTCCTTAGTGAGTCATCATCAGCATTTCATACAGTTATTTCCAAATTATGTGCTCAATTCTCCTTGTAGGTTCACCAGGTTCACCTGTCATAACTCAGTTTAATTATTTAATAAACACAGAAATAAATCAGAAGGAATCAGGTGTTTTATATTATTTAGGCCTCTGAATGTATTTTCAGCAAACTCTCAAAGGAGTGAACCTTTATGTTTCATTTCAGGCTAGTTGGTACTATACAGTTTTCTAAAGAAAATTGTCAGTGTCTTTCTATGACCAGTTCCTTTTTTTCTATTGGTGTGGTTTCTTCCTCTGCCTCTACAAACTTGCCATTGCTATAGTAACTCAGTCAAACATCTCCAAGATAAGTTACCTTACACTCCACTGTACTGAGCATTCCAACAGAATCTATAAGATATGGTAAACCTTGTAGCTTTATATAGTGCAGGGCTCTTACTTCCACCAGGCTCTTTTCTGCTGGTTTTACAGAAGACACTTAAAAAGGTAAATTGCCATCTTAAAAGGATGCTACAGAGCTTTTTAATAAGTTCCATCCAACTTCTCAAAGGCCTTAGTTGCTTTCAGCTCTAAACAGGTACATTTGCTGAGTTATACCTTAAAAATATTCCAGAGAAAGAAGAAAATTTGGGAATCCTAAAAAGTGAGTGATAGAGCCTTTGAGAAAATGTACAGCTATAAATGGGAAAACTAATCGTCAACAAAGTCCTCGGTCAATGATTTGTCATTGTTTTTTTCTATAACTGCAGAGAAAGAATACGTTCCCCACAGCCTCTCATCAAATCCCATACACAATTATATCATACTCTCCTTTTTTTATCATTGCCTTGTACTGTAGAGTACATTGTTAAAATGTAATGTTGCAGAGTACAGACCTTGCATTTCTTTTGCAGATAAAGCATGCTTATACCTCTAGGGGTTAAAAGCTGAATCAGATCCATAACTCGCCTACTGACAGCCTTTGAAGTCGCTCCTTATTTATTTATTTATTTATTTTGGTCTGAAGGTTTAGATTGACATCCTTTTATATGTTTGGAATTCTTCAGCAGATGTAAAATGCTTGGTAATGACTGAAATTAACCTGAGGCTTTATATATCCATCTTCCCCAGGAGCTCCACTGAAGCTTCAGTAACAGTTGAGGATTTTATGCAAACAACTATTCTCATGAGAACATTTTATTTTTCTGTCCTATCGCACTCCTTTTATTATTTCTAGAGGGTTTTTTTTTAAGCAATGTTGGACACTTTCTGCTTCCCTCTCTCCCCAGTACCTGTTCTGGGGAGTCTACATGAAAATTTTCACAGCTGAAATGCACCAAAACAGGGGCAGATAAAAAGAAAATAAGTGGAGTGGAAATGAATCTTTAAATGGCAAGTCTGTGAAACATTGAACATGGTTATCTGACGTTATGTCAGAGAGTGTTATCTCTTGAGAAGAAATGAGCAAGAGCAGTCCACACAGGAAAAGTAATTGTTGCTTTACTTCTGTCTGTTTATTTGGGATAGCTTGAACTGTCTCCCCCTTTTTTATTTCTCTCAGTGCGAAAACATTAACTATTAGAAATGCAGCCAGTAGGCATCTGACTCAAAAGCTATGCTCATTTGACCTTTGGACACAAAATATCTAACACAAATGAAAATCTAAACAACCTCAAACATCACTGCGTACAAGAAATATGCAGAATGTGGGTCAATAGAAATTCAACACTTTTAAAACTAAAAATAACAAAGCCTTTGAAATGACTTGGTTACATTAGCATTTCTTTCTCCATTTCACATCAGAGTATCAGACTATGAGTTTTGTCCAGTGTACCTGAGGCAAAAGATCTGTGGCGAAATTCAGCATTAGTTTCAACAACCGAGACAGGAATGTTAGGGAGAGGAATAAAGAGAAAAAAGATGCTTAACCAATACATAAATATTTCTGAAAGTTAGATTTTATAACTCTACAAAGAGTACATATGAATTAAGATGAATTTAAAGTCTGCATGATGCTGCCACTTACTTAAAGGTTACATTCATCATATAAAGAGCTTTAATTCTTAATTGTCTTAATTCTGATGGTTTGGTTGGTTTTGTTTGTTTGTTTGTTTGTTTTTTGTTTGTCTGTTTTTTTTAACCTTAGGCAGAATGTTACATGAAAATCTATGGATGTGAATGGATAAACCTGGATCCCTCAGTACCTAGCCACTATTTCTTACTTCTGTTCCTACTGAGTTATGAAGGAGGAGGGCAGAAGAAACAACATGTATCCTATGTGAGGCAAAGGACTGAAAGAGGGATGAGATTTCTGTCTCTAGGGGAAAAAAAGCTAGTTGCAACAGGCCTCTGGAGCCAGGACTTAGGTATCTGAATTGCCTCTATAGAAAAGTTTATGACTTAGAAACTGCATGTTAAGGAAGAGAATGAAATGCTTGTTCGAGTCAAGTAACAGAACCCATGTAGTTTCTGTTACCTAGTCTTTGAATTAGTAGTGAGTTCATAGAACAATAATAGTATAATGTTAACTGACAACCTAAAATTAAAAATAGGAAAGAAATTTCAAAATTTGCTCAAGTGAACCTGGGAGTATATAATTCCCGTCACCTTTCCAGCTGAGGCAATAATGGTTCACTTGGAGGTTACAAGGGAGATGTATTAAGTTTTTCTGACTTAAACTTCATTTTCACTGTTGAGTCCCAACTTGGTCACTGCAGAAACAGCCAGCTGAATGAGCAGGCAGCGTAGAAGGGAGGACACATTTGTAAGCAACGTTCTGCATTTTCTGCAGGTCACAGACATTGACCTTGAATTGGTCTGTGCCAATTTTTTTTCCGTCAGTAATAGTTTCAGCAGCTTCTGCACTTCCTGTCCTGTGAGTTATGGATAACACAGTGTCTCCTTTTTCAGGGGAAGAAGGGATGGTCCACACAGAGATACATTAAAACTACTGAAGAGAAATGTTGAACTGGACAGAAAATTATGTTGGTAGTGCTCAATAGCATTGACCAATGGTATCCCTGAGGTCCACCGGCTGACCTCTAAAAATACGTCTGTGAACAGCAAGATCAGATATGTTTCACAACCATGATATGTGGCTAGTTTTTATGTGGAGCAGGCAGAAGGACAGACAGTGAGACACAGAAGAGCACTGAGGGACAGATGAGGTTATTATAAAAGGCTGCTTAAATGTGCAAGACATGGTTTACAGTCAGAATATTTGGTTTTAATTTATTTAGAAATTACGCTAATCGATTCTGAAAAACTAAATACAACATAGTATTTCTTGGGGTCTTCCCTGTCTTATTTGGCATGTAGTTTCTCTCTAATGTTCCAGTCTCTCCTCTGGGCTCCACTCTATCCCCCCAAAAGTCCATCAAATGTGTATCATAAAACCTGTTTAATTTCCTACAAAAGATTATAGTAAGTGTGCTTTTAATGTAATGATGTCAGTGGCAGATGATAACATGTATTAAGTAGTGCAAACTGCTGATTATCTGTCAGGATAAATCTGTTTATTTCAGAAATAGCAGTCTGACAACCCCCTGTTGTTAATCATGAAAGTACACGCTAATGCCAGGTACTGTTTGGTTGGAGTCTCTCAGAGGAATGCGTTTGTTAGATTTTTGCTTTGACAGTCTTTACACCAAGTTTTGCAAATTCACTGTGTACGTAAATATATATATTTATTTTAAAAGAAAGGCTAGACCAAAGCCGCTGGTCTACAACTTATGTTTGCAGCAATTCAGAGGAAGGAGTGACTTGTGGAAAGAGAGAGTGGATTATAGGATTACACAGCAGTTCAGACTGCGCCCATGGCTGGGTTCATCTTTAGTAACTCCAGTGCAGACCCATTAGTAATGAACAGAGAAAAGCAAAAGGAAATTTAAGGAGTTCTTTTTCTGCGGAAGTCACTCCACAGTTTTATTTGTTTATTTATTTTTCAGTATTTACAGTAGTCCTTAATTATATCCTGGACTAAAAAGACCATCTCCAGATGATACTCACAGCATTCCTCTTTAATGAGATAAATGGCAAAGTGAACCATTCAGCTTTTATCATGTTGTGAGTTTAACTCAGTTTTTGTGTCGCAGAAAATTAAGATTACGTATTTTAAGTGAAACAAAAATGGAATACTCAGGCATAGTTTCCTAAATCTTATATGAGGAGGTATTTTACCTGACTTTATTGCATGTTGATAATTTCATGAAAGCTGTAAAATGCTGAATAGCATAATAAAAATTGATATTTATATTGACATTTCAGGATTCTAAATAGAAGCCCAGAAAATCTAAACAGACTTCAGTATCGCCACAGCTGTTCATCCAAGCCCATCTGAGTTCTGACTAATTCACTTTTTCTCCCCACATACCCTCAATTGGCCCTAATATAAACATCTCTCTCTAAAGCAATTTCTCCCCGGAAGATTATGCACATCTTCATCTTAATTCAGAATTTACATGTGTACTTTGCATATTTTTGCATCAGTATGTGTGTTTTAAATTAGATAAAGGTCACTGTCATTCATAATCAAGAAGAAGGTGTATAAAAGGTCAGGATTCAATAAAAAAAACCTGATTAGATGTAGAGGTTTGTTCATATGATTCAGTATATCATTGGATAAGTGGAAATCATGAGTCAACAAATTAACCTTGGTATAATGGGTTACTTGCTTCATTAGGATCAGAAATGAGATTCACAATTTTTTTTCCAATGTATTCCTGTTTGTCACTGTAATAATAAGAAATACTGTGTTGTTGATAGTTACACAACTGAGTATTTTTATAATTTAATTTGGCTTAAAATGCCACACAAAAGACAATTCTCGTGTTAAAAAAAGGAACTGAGACACCAAATGCATTTTCTGTGAATACAGATGCTGATAAAAAGAAAATTATCCACTGTAAAAATGGATAGATAAATTTAAAATAATGGCCCCCGTATTTCATATGGGGTTTAGCTTAAGCTTATTAAAAAAAACTGTGCTGAGTCAGGCACTCAATGTCTAGTGTCAGGAGGAGATCCAGATGCAAGTGAGGATGAATTAAGAGCAAGGATAAACTTGTACTCTACATATTGATTCTGCCACGACCTTCCACGTGTTTATGGGTAAACCTCCTTCGTTAACTATGCTTCTACTTCCATCTTAAAAGAAAATAAATAATAGTAACTTTGTGTTGCAGGAATGTTTCAGCAGACATAGGTTTAGCAGGAGGGCTAAGCAGACTTAAGGCTTCCCACCACTGCTCTGTTCATCACACCAGTTTCCTGGTCACTTAATGCAGTCAAAGTGCCAGGGCTGTGGATCTCCGCACTTGAATTGTCCCTGCACCTGGTAACATCTCAGGATTCTTAAGTAATACCCTCTAGGATAGAGAAGAAACAGCAGCAGTGAAGGGAATCCATATTTATAAAATGATCTGGCCTAGGAAATGTAGTATAAATTATACAAATGATAATAGATTATTCTCAGCTTAAAACTGTACAAACTTGGTGCAGAATTAATAAATCCATCATAAGCTTTTAAAACTTTTTTCATTTTATTTATTTATTTATTTATTTTGTAGGGGTGGAGAGTTTTTTGTTTGTTAGCTTGGTTGGTTGTTGGTTTTTTTTTTGGCAGGAAAGTTTTTCAACTATTTAAACCTGTACCATAGCAGAAAAGTCTATTAGAAAAGCAACATCACAATTAAAATAGTTATACATGTCAATGTTTCAGACATGGTGTATTTCTTTAAGCTTTCTTCACGTCTGTGTAGAATAAATATCAAGTTACTACTTGTTCACTTTTTTTCCCTTGGGCAGCATTCTGTAACTATTAAATCCTAAGTATGAAAGAAAATTAGACTTGCCTGTTACCACTATAAACTTACACCCAATAGTTTTCAAATACCATGTAGGTAATCTCTCTTCTGTAAACATAGAGACTTGGGGTTGCTCATAATTAAAGCTGTAAGCATCACAATTTAAGTTGACTCTTTTCTGATCTCCATATGCCTCTTTCTATCCCAAAATGTAGTGGAAAGAAAATACACTGAACCATGGTAAACTTTAGTTATTTACAATATCATTTGGACTTTGTGCAGCTTTAGCACAGCGGTAACAGTAATCCACTATTTCATTCTTTCAAGGCTGGACTTTCAGACGGGCCTTAGCAAACGAGATTGTAGTGCCTGTTCCTTAACATTAAAAGGATCAACCAACTTTTTATCATAACTGAGCCTAGCTTACTGTAACTCCCAGCTTCTCCATTTTCTTTGTTTCATGGGTTTATAGGGTCAAGTTGTTTGACTAGTGCTCACCTACTGAGTTAGTTACACTATAGGCAAACTCCTGACATAAGCTGGCCTTGGAAGTACCAAGATACAGCACCGCCAGGGGAGCACACAGACGGTGTACCTCCCTCCGGGTGCACATAAATTCATAGTGTGCTCTTGAAGCAACTCTCCCCATCCTCCCAAAGCACTGAGCTTTGGCCTGCAACTGGAAATAGCCTTGTTCCTTCTGTATATCAGTACATTGGATTATATGTTTCAAGAATGGCTCTGATGGAATTCGACCAGTTGTGTGCACTCAGGACAAGGCTAGAACTAGCCCAAAACACTGTGAAATACGCATGACACATATGTTGGGTTCTCGGCGTTTAACAATTCATACTACAAATTGGCTTCTACCAAGTGGCAGAACTTACTAAGATATATCCTGAGACATATCCATAGAGAGAGTTGGTACTAAAAAGAATTCACCAGCTTTAACCAGCTTCAATATTTGAGAGCCACAGTGTGTCCAAGTCATCACTCCTTGGCTTTTCCTGCAGACATAACTTAAAAGGGAACTTTGGCTACCTCATCAAAGCTGTGAAGTCATACAGATCAAGGAACGCCCTTTCTGTACTGTGGTCATCTCCTGTGACTGTCAGCTGATGAGGAAGATGCTCCTCAATCTCTCTATTAACAACCAGAATTGGATCCTATGTACATAGAAAAAAAAATTCCTCATGCTGCACTGTATCTGAGACTTGCTAAGACTAAAAAAAGCTAAACCAGAGTAGTTTTGTAGAAAATAACACACCTATTCTAGTCAGGTTTGTAAGGGTTTTCTCTGTAAAATGGTAGGAGGTAGGAAAAAGTGGATGAGAAGAGGAGTGTATGTAAAATGACCAGACTTCTTCCAGTCCTTACCTAGAAGCTGTGTTGAATCAGCTCTTGGCTATTGGACTGCTCCGGAAGGAAGGGCCGTGTCTCTTATTCTTGCAGTATCTCATAGAAATCTTTGGACTATGATATCATGCAGCAGTCCCTGCCCACACCAACTTACTTTGGCTGCATGGATCTGTCACGGGGTATGTGACATGGTCATGGTCATGATCTATTTGTTTAGCCCATAGGGTCTATGCTAGGATCTCTGTGAAGAGGTGTTGGAAACGAGGAATCTCCTTGTTCTGACACTGGAAAAGTCACCTAAGCCAATTTTTCCAAACTTAAAGTTGTGAATTTAAATTTCATGTTTAAGCATCTAAATTAGTGGTCTGATTTTAATGTGTGCTGACATTCACATTTTCAATCGACTTCAAAGGAAGCTGTGAGCACTCAGAAGTCTAAACCTATGAAAATCAAGCCAGTTAGACACTCAAACTTGAAAGGTTTCTTCCATACCATTATTGCATTATTGTTATTTGCATTACTTTAGTAGCTTGAAACCCCAGTTACAGGACTAAAGAGCTAGGTACTGTGTTTTATCTCTCTCTCTTTTTTTTCCCTCATTTCTTTATGTGTAAAAGCTGGCACACAAGGATGTTGTGCTGATTCTTTCGTTAATATTTGTATATAGCTTTGCAAAATAAATGTTACATAAACAGAGAATGTAATTATTCATGGAAGAAAATGGTATTCCTATTATTCATTCCTTCTTGAAATACGTTCCTTGGAACTTTTCCTTAAGAACCTCTGCTTAAGAACCAGAGCTGGTACTGCAAGCAGGATGCACGTGATAAAACACAGAGGCCAAAATCATGATTTGCTGTTAAAATATATTTTATAGTATTTTGAACAGTGAACAGAAATCAAATACTTGTGCACTTGTTTAATGTGAACAGCAATCCACGTTTAACACCTCTTGCACAATTCCCAAAGAAATGAAGTAGCACAATGAGCCACAAAGCTTTCCTTAGAAACTTTTGTCTTAGCCATACCTCTTCATTTTAGTTATGCTGATCCTTTACTAACAAACAGTAGACTCTTTGTAACTGGGACCTATGTAAAGCTTGCTTTTCTCCCTGTGGATTCAATAACTAAGCTGCTTGGAATAGCTTTGATGAAACCATCTTCTTTCATTGAATGCAGTTCTGGCAGTGCTGATAAATTCCACAAAATGGTGTCAATTTAACCGATGTTTTCTTTGGGAAAAAATGTAGGAGGGAAACTGGTAATGTATTGGTATTTTCAGAACAAGCCATTATAGAAATGATTTTTGTTTACATGTTTTTGATACCACAATCTTAGATAACAAAAAAATAAAATATTCATTTTGCCAAAATATTTTGCTTAATCAAAAATGTTTTTCACTCACAAATATTTAAGATATACTTCAAAGATCATTTTTTTTATTTTGTTCCAGTCCAGAACGTGTTTTTTTTATTATGAAAGTTTTCTGTGAATCAGAGTTTCCAACCTCTGAAAAGCTAATGAGGTCAGAAGCAGTGTTCCCACCGACTTCAATAACAGCACAATTGCTACATCTGAGGAAAAGCATGATCTGCTTGAGTTTTCTGTATGCCTAATGCAATACACATATGTATTGCATATGTAAGACCCATAGCCTTAGATTAAAACAATATGTAAGCAATTCTCAAGAAAAAATATATTTTTTTGGAGCTTTTACTATTTGTTGGTGGTATGGCCCATGGCAATAGTACCTTAACATGGGCACTTCCCAGTGCTATAACATCAGGAGTGCAATTTTAATATATGTAAAGGTTCAGGTGTTTGGCTTTGTTTTGTTTTGTTTCATTTTAAATAAGACAGGTGGTTAAGACCTGGCACTAACTGATTAATAAGTTTGTTCAAGCAGACCTTCATTCAGACATCAGGAATAAGTGCTCCGTCTGCTTGATAAATATCCAGGCTAAACACAAATGTTGTTATTTGTCAAACAGTAACTGTTTTAATGGGCAATTCTTCATGATCTTTAACAGCTATAAATTGATCTCCAGAACTCAGATGTCACAGCATAGTCCCAGTATTTCTAAGAATCCAACTTTAAGCAAACTACACTACAAAAGAAGGAAATGCTTTAATTTACTCCAGGGACAGAGTATATAGGCATAGTAATGAGGATTTTAGAAACACCAGCAAGTCAAGAATATTATTTTTCTACAAAGCAGATAATATAGTAATCAATCTACACAGCCATTGTATATCTTCCAATACTCAGGATTTTAATAAAACTAATCATCAGGAATTCTATTTAGACTTTCAAACCTTTACATCTTGAACCATTAAAAATAATGATACATGATTTTAATCTGCTTGGTGTAAACTGATTGATTCCTTGCTTGTAAACTGCACACTCTTCAGATAGATCAATTTTCACATTTACCATATCTAATTATTTTCTGTTTCCTTCTTGCTTTAAAAGGCATAGATCATCTGGGGCTCCCTTTTCTTAACTGACAGTTTCTTGACAGCTCATACGAACAACAAAATGAAGCCTGTAGAAGAAATAAGTTGTATTTTATAAAAGGTTTAGCACAAGTGTTTGTGCCTTCTAAGTACAAAGGGCTGTGCGTTCCTCCTTTATCTTGTAGTCTCAGGTGGTTGCATTAACAACCAAAGTTTTATGCATTTTATTCATAATGTTCCGTGTGATTACAAACCTGAGAATGGATAGCTGAATGAAGTTTGCCCCCAAAAAAGAAGAGAAAGACATATGCTCCTGGGCAAAAGGACCCAGACCCATACCTTCTGTGATATCTGGGGAAGTCATTCTTTTGAAAACGCGTAGAGAGATCTAATGTGATAATAAAGGCTCACAATTCTGGTAGGTTTCCCTAGAATAGTACTTCAGAAACGTGAGGTGTGAAAGAAAGGCAATCTGTGCCAGATACTGATTAAATTTCAGTCATCTATCCAAAGCAGTCCCTAGTTGCTTGTAAAATGCTCCATGTAATTACAGTAACTACACTTTTTAAAGCAATTTACACATTAGCCTTTATCTTGGGTCTCTCTTTGTGGGTACATTTCTTCTTTGGAATCAATATCCTTAAAATATATGTTAATAAGCTATATGAATTTGTAGCCATATACACTCTTTAAAAATTCCATCTCTAGTAATTTCCTCATGGATTCCTGTTGCCTTTTGGAGAAGCTTAACTGTAATCAAATATCACACTCTGGATGTTTAGCTAACATTGTTCAGTGACCCCAGCGGTATGTCACAACCATATTTAAAACTGTTAAGGAGTTAGGAGTTGATGCAAAATCAAACCTGGATATATTAAAATGCCGCCAGGATAAAATAATATTAAGGGCTAAACTTTGTCCTTTGCATGCTGCACAGGTGCAAATGTCAAACTTGGCAAATCCTTTCAAAACTTTGTGTAGCCTAATCTTTCAAATCTTCTTCTGGTCATTGGGCATGGAAGATTTTGCTAATGCAGGAGCCATGCATGTAGTAACAGGATGAATACTGGCCAAATAAAAGGGGTCTGGCTCACTGTGGTGATATTCCAATTTTAAATGAGTGTCTGCAAGGAAACTGAACTGGCTATTTCATTAAAGTTATACTGGCTAAAACCTGAAGAATCGTAAGGAATGAATCAAACTCCTCACAGGCAGTAAAACTGTTCCCCTCAGAGCTGCACAGTGCAGCTGCAGGTAGCTTTAAACATTTTTGTTGTTTTATTCTGTTTGTTCAAGGTGCCTTTTGTTACTGCCAAGCACATTACGGCTCTTTGGTTAAGATTCTGAATCTCATTGTTACCAATGCTATTATCCTAACTGGGGCTAATAATATGAAGTATATTCATGTTTGTGTAGGAAAACTAGGGTCACTAGAGATAATCCAAAAAGTTGTTCCACAAGGGATTATCTAGGATGCTGTTTTCCAAAACTGTCACATATCAGGAAAAGGGCAAAGCACTTGTAACTCTTGTGATTGATCCTCTGTCAAGTCATGATTGCCGTCACCAGCAGGTTACATTCCTTCAACAAAGCAGTAGGCACTGCTGCATTTTAAGCTAAACCAGTTAGGCTTCTGGTGTCATATTCCCTTTCTTATCTCTCCCTGTACTTCATTCTCTCACATTAAAAGAGATAAATTTGCAACTGAAAAGAGAATGTGACGTGTACAAGATCCTCATATAATACATATTACTATACCTTAATGTTAGTGCCTCTCACATTCTGCCATGAGGTTTATTGTTCTTAGCTGTTATTTCTGGCTAAGGATCCAGTTCTGCATATGCCACCACGTGAGGAAGAAAAACTACGTGTAACATCAAATATTACATTTGGGTCTCAGGAATTTTCATAATTGGGTCTATAAGCACTGAAATCCCAAGGCAAAAGCACTTACTTTGGCTGAACTCTGAGAACCGTGGAATGACTGAACTGGTAAAGGTTAAATATAGGCTGAAGTGGCCTATTGGACAAAACTGTATTTTTAAGATCCCCATGAAATAGCGGATGTTTTTCAAACTGATTTTGAAATAAAATGGTTGTACATGGTTCTGTCTGAAGACCTTGAATCCTCTCTTGTACCATCAAATGTCATCTATTCATTAGTCTGTGGTCAAGAATGGCCGGGGCTCTTTGTCTTTATCTACCCAGAGGACTCTATGCATTCTTATGTTCCAACATCATGTGGTCTTTGAAAGTGTTCAGTGGATAAACCCATAGTTCTCAGATATCTCCATGCGCTTTCCTAAAAAATGACAGAGATAAGTTGTTGACTTTTCCAGTGAATCTAGGCACTTGAAATTTATTACCTCATATTTTTTAAAGGCATTTTCTTCCAAAGACATTTGTCAATTAATCTGGTAGGTTTCCTGCTTTCATACCCATATATTAAAGTGCAAGTAAGATTTGAGTTAAACATTCACTTTTTTTGTCTTTAAAGTTAAGAGTTTATCCATGATCAAGTCTTACTTAAACTGGATGTCAGCTAACTGTTGATTTTGACTAAAGATCCCTCATCGAGTGCCAGTCATTACAAAGTTTTCTTAACTATCTTCACATGGCTAGATTTTAGCTTGTATTGCATAAAAGGTAATGCTCTGTCTGCTTTGACTTAAGTGTTCATGGAAAAGCATTCCTGATCAAGCAACGGAAAATAGCTCTCCCCCCAGTGGTCTACCACCTCCCTTTGCGAGAAGCTGCCATCCTCCCATCTCTGCTTGTGGAGGAGTTTGTGGTACACATTCCTTCGCATTGCAGGCAAAATGAGCTGGGAAAGCTTAATGGACTGTTGAAGGTGAGTATGAGCTAACCCAGCTCATTTTGCCTGAAATGGGTTGAAAAGCACTCCGATGACCTCCTTCCTCTGTCAGAGCTCTGGTGTAGTACCTTCTTGTGATGGAAAACAGAACCAACCAATTCATAGAGATCTTGAAGAAGACTTTTATCAGTGTCCTGAAAAGCAAGTTCATAAGTCACATTACCTTTTCTTCAGCCTTTACAGAAAAAACTTGTATCAACTGTAAATGAGGAGTTGACTTTTAAGGGAAGCTAAGCAACCAGCAATGAATTACAAGTAGGCAACAGAGGTTTTTTCAAAGCTGTGACAATAGCCTCTATTGGTCATTTCAATTACTGAATGTCTCGTGGCAAAATGTCCAGGCCAAATTTAGCAAAGTCTCTAACAGCAGTAGTAAAATGCTGTCTCTGGCAAATTCTCTATTCTCCAGACAGTGGTTCGTTTTTTAAAATTACTGTCTAGGTGGTTGACTCTTCTATTATCTTTAGCGAAAAGACTTCTGGAGGTGAAAGGCCTTTCAAACAGCTGTATTCTGACTTAGCCCATCTGTAGCCCATCTTCCTTGTTACAAATAACATATGAAAATCTGGGGAACCAAAGTGTCCATATAAATATTCTAAAATGATCTCAAGCAGCTGATGCCTTCATGCATTAGTAAGGCAACTGATTCATCTCTGCCACTCTTTTGCCCTCTAATATAATGTTTGAATCAGGAATTGTTAAAGTTCTCATTAGGTTTGTTGTGGGGTTTCATAATGAATTCTTTTTGCAAGCTGGAGAGTCTTTTGATTTTTGCTTGCATATTCATAGAAGAACTATGTCATAAACAAAGTCTAAATCTGGTACTACTCTCTTGCTAAGCCACTCTAAGACTGTCTTGTATCTTTCTACACTTTACCTCATAAAGAAAACAATGTCAATGCCAAGTATAGAAGGTGGAGAAGGTTGCTATTTAAAGAATAATTTTCTGGCACATGCCGCACTGTTGGAGGCACGTCATAAACAAAAAGAAGGTACATTTATTTCTTTCCACAGTGCAAAATTCTGCCTTGGTCTATCCCAACAGAAAGAGCAATACACCATTCTGTGCAAGATTGTTCAGTACAATCCAGCTGATCAGTAAGAATGTACCTCTTCCTATATTTACGTATATAGAGATAAGTAAAAAAATACATATATTTTCGGTCTTTTTTAACCCACACTCTCCCTCTAACACAAATGCCCACGTGAATCAATGAGATTTATACTGTCAACATGAAAAGAAAAGCATTTATTGATAGATAATGTACATGAATACAATGGTCAAGCAACAGAATCAAGCTTAACTGATACGTTTCATTCAGTGGCAAGTGTATTTGCTTAGTACAGCAAAAAATTTCTGTATCTCCTAATGATGTGGAACTGAATTCTTTATCTCCCCTGTTGCTAGCTTGCTTTTTAAGGCAGAACTGGAGATACCTATCACAGTTAAATAGGTATTTTGTAAATTGCACTTAGCTACCTTTAAGAAAAGTTCCAAACCACATATTGTATAATCACTGCCTGAGATTTTATCTAGCTTGGCTGGAAAAACAACTTAATACTACATTCTTCTTGCCAATCAGCACAACAGAATTTTGTTTTTTATCTACTCTCAGATAACAGACCAGTATTAAAGGCAGAATTTTGACTTCCAGTTGTTATTTTCTTTTATACTGTGGGCCTTTTTAGGGTACTCACAGAAATGTCAACAATAATACATAAAATCACTGTCGTGAAATAATTGATTGGCTGATCAGCATTTCCTATTCCATTTCTTTAATACATTTTTTTTCCCAAGAATAATGATTATATTTATAGAAATATAATAATTTTACATGCTAAAGTGAAATGGTATTTGACATTAACAAAAGGTCAGGTGTCATACTGTAAACCACAATGAGTATTGCTTGTAAAGATTATTGAATTAAGAGGTACATATATTTGACAAAGTATAGAATTCAAATAACTGCCGTAGTAGCAGTGCCCTTTTATGTACCATGGATTTATTGACATTTGCTAACTGTAAAAATGTAAAACAGTTTGCACTTAATAGGCACTATCAATTTAAAAAGTAAAAATGTCTCATTGAAGAACATGTCTATTTTCGCCAATTCCTTCTCATTTTGCATGCACACGTTTGGACACTCAGATATCTGTTTGTACATCCAGCTGTGCTTGTGTTCACTTTTTGAAGGAACTTTCACATTGTGCATCCTTCTGCAATAATAAACCATACTTTTTGTATTTTCTGGGAAAAAAAATAAAAATAAAAATAAAAACCTGATCATCCAAGGATTTTCAGAGCAGTAAGGTAAAATGAATGTGAAAGAAGCATCACGGCTTATCCATGGTATTTGCCTACACCACAGATCTGTTGCAGTTCAGTTTTAACTGAAATCCCAGGCATTTTGAGGGTCAGAAGCATTGTCAGAATTATGCCAGAGCTTGTCTGGACAAAACACTAGTACTACAAGAACTGCCAGTATGTTTCAGTTCTGAGGGCAGATTAGATAAAAAGGAATTTTAGCATTGATAGGTTTGAATAATAATACTTTGTAAATGTAGAACCTTTTGTCTGTGCTTGCTGTTAATAGTAACAGAAAAGCTATAGAGGAGGCTCCTTCTGTTCCACAAACCTGTCCCACACTACTATAAAACCCTTACAAGGATGAACTATTTATTAACCAAATGAGTTGAGTTTCACTTGGAAGGGATATTGCCACATTCAAATTCATCTGTATTTTCAAACAACTTCCTCTGCTAATATCAGATTAATTTATTATAATGGAAAAGTGTTGTTGCTTGTTTGTTTTTTATTATATTTATTTTTTATTTATTTCTTTAATTTGTAGTATATCCCAGTTTGGTGACCTGGCCTAGACAAAAATCCCAGACTGATCAGTTCCACGTTCAATGTTTACAAGATTTTGATCTAAAAATCTGCCTTTTAAATAGTTTCCTATATGTAGGATGTGAATTCAAAGGAAGAAGGCAGCTATCTGACCGCTTTTCATTGCTCATCATCCATTTGAGATTAGCAAGGGTGCCATTCAGCATACACTTAACTCTTCCATCCTTTGTTCATCCCTTCTGGACCTTTTATGCTTCTGGCCTCACTGCTTCTGCTAAAGGCTTTGGCTTTTTTCCTTCAAATCAGCTATTACACTCAAGAATGAAGTTGTAATTATAAAGTGGCAATTAAAATTGAAACAATGTATGTTGCTTTCCTGTAAAATGAGTTTTAAAAAAACTCAAAACCTGCAAGCGGTGTAGTATCCAATAGGCTGACTGTGTACAGTATCTCAGCTTTTGATGTGAGAATTGCCATGATGGACAGATAGAAAGCTTGTTTTCAATGAACAGCAGCACAAATATAGTCACATATAATTCAAAGTCAGCACTCAATTTTCAAACATGGGTGCCTTAACAATACTGCCAAATCTTGCATTCGGTCTATTAAATCAGCACTTAGGCAAATAAAACAGCCATTTGAGTGACAATTTCAACATACTAATGAGGTATTCAGATGTCAGCAATTGAAAAATACACATTGGCCTTTTGAATTTAAGCCAAGATTGGTTCCAGGCTATATTAAGAAGGTTTAAGACTTTATAGAATGATCAAAATCACTTTTGAATTTATCTTAATTTTTCTGGGACAGAGGCAGATGGGATCAGATTTCTTTTTGAAGTCACCTCTGTTTACCTACATTCCATTGCTTTTTTATGTTAACTTTCTTTCGTCATTTTATTTGGAGATAAGTTGGCCTCATACTTTACTTTTCTTAGAAAACTAATTGGAAATTGTATCTTTAATTACAACCATGACTTTAAAGAACAAAACCAAAGTATGAACTACTTGTTATGAATTTATTAATAGTACTAGTGTGCTGTCTACACACCCTCACTCTTACTAGAAGTCCACTATGCTAAGCTCTTTCTAAGTGGATGTTGGAAAAATCCTGTGCTAGATCTAAGTGCAAGATAATAAAATAGTACAAAACAGAAGACACGAGATAAAATTCACCAATATAGTAAGCAGCATTCTTTGTGAACCATAAGCCTTATCATTCACAGGTGCATCAGAGCAAAGAGGTTTTAAGGAGGAATTTGAAGTGGAACAATGATGTGTTATTTAACACACAAATTAGCTCTGATATTATTGGGCACGCTCTCTGCCTATTCTGATAATGTAATCTATTTTAGCTTATTTGCTAGCTCCTTGAAATTGCTAGGTATCCATTTACTGGATTAATTAATTAAACATATTTAAATTATGCATTAGTCATGGCTTTAGAAAGTTAGAGTAAATAACATAGGCTTTATTAATTTTCCCTCTCTTGTAATTCTCCTATCCCCAGTCTCTAATTGTCATCAATTTTACTTTCATTTTTTTCTTCCTTTTAATTTTTTGTTAATTTTTTTAATACTGCTAGTTGTGTTACCACTGGCTGAGAAAGGAGCAGGTGTCTTCTCTGAAGTGACACCAGAGCTGACCTGTGGGACAGCTGAGCACAGAGGTGTCCCTAGGGATGGAGTGCACCCAGTTTTCCCTATGGCAAGCTGTCACGGCTGGAGGCTTAATAAATTAAGGCAAGTTTTCTTTACGCAAAATATTTTCCACCACTTTTGTATTTTCAGAACATTGTTCTGCCTTCATACAGGAGACAGGGAAATGTAAATGTCAAACATTCACTTCTGTTTAAATGGGCTCATTATACCACAACATGGTGAGATTTTTCCCTACCGGCCGGTTCTTTTCACTGTCGTATCCTGTAAGCACTTTCCTTGCACCTGCCTGAGGAGACTAATCCTCTATTAAAACATGTTCAAACTGAGCGAAGGCAGAAATAGCAACCATTTCACTAAAAGAAAATGAATCAAAACCTTGTAAAAATAAATAAATCAGGGTAGCTTTAGTGAAGACATTTGGCTGTTTGGTCTGTACTTGAAGCCCTGTTGCCTCACTATTTTCCATCTGGAGAGCAGGCTTTGCCCTTAGGGCATGGACCTATTTTGAAAGCAATGTGAAGAAAACTCGCCCAGATGTAGGTCCTCAGCACAAGGACGAGTGCTGTGCAGCCATCACCATTCTAGGGGCACAGTCTTCCTTCAGTAGTGCACTCCCCAACAACCCACCGTATTCTCATTTTCTTCTCCAGGACCGTGGTTATTTACTTAAATGGGGCCATAAGTATGAATAATAATATGGATAATGTCTGCTAACTCTCCCGGCTTTGATTCTGTGGTAAGACTACAGGGAGCTGCAGGAACATTGCAGAGGATGGTGATGTCACTGGCCGGTCCGCTGAGGAAAGAAGCTGCCTCTACCAGATAACAAAGAACTACGGTCTGACAGGGCAGAGGAAGAGGGAAAATCTGTTCTGACATGGGAAATCAGCAAGCTAAATTTTGTGCGCCTGAACTGCACTATCTAAGAACAGAAATCCCATGGGGCAGCCTTCATCGGTATAAAGAACTGGACTGAGCACATTCACAATACGTAATAAATGACCATATTTGAAAAAAAAAAAAAGAAGAAGAAAAAAAAGGACTCAATGCAACTGCTGTATGTAAAGCCAGGTAGATAATTTATGACACAAGGTCAGACTTTTTTCTTGAACCAACCCATCTGTGTTAATGAAATTGGTATAAAGATCAAAGATAAACTCTGAACTGTTTAATTTTGAAGACAGTCAAACAATACGAGTAAATATGTCTGTCTGTTCATTCTAGTTGCAATGAATTTTCAAATCCTTTCAACTCCTAAGCATTTTGTATCTTCCTACGGTGGAGCTACAGATGGATTCTGTTGACATTTGATGTCAGTAAATGATTTATAACCAAAAACTTCACTTGAAATGCAATGCTGGCAACGTTCTCTGCTATTTGTACAACTTTCATTCTCATTCATTTTGTAGCATCATCTCTCATAAGATGGCTTTTGTTGTGTGTTTCACTAAGAAATTTGAAGTCCTTCTGTCTTACGAACGTGTGTCCATTGCAAAACCACTCACTGAAGACGCCCCTGCAGGAAAGGGAAAAGAGGTCTGTGCTATTGTTGAGAGACATTCTGTACAATTTTAAATTAAGACAAAAGAGAGTTGGACTGATGCAAAATATTTATCTGGAGGGCCAAATGTATCTAGATACATCTCAGAGAAAGATGCTGTAGAACAGTAATTCAGAATAATATACAGAGAATCTACAAACAACTCTCCCTTTCTGAAGCATTAGGACTCAAGTGGTATGTATTTTGGCCCCAAGTACCTGATATATACGATCTGGTATCTTCTGGAAAAATCCTTTCACAATGCTAACAAAATATAATTAGTGCTAACATGTTTCTGAAATAAGATTGCATGGAGCAGTTGAGCAGCTGATTGTGATTTTGATTACAGATTTCCACAGATTAATAAAAAGGGTAAGAACTTCTTTACACTGCTTCACAAGTTTCAAGTAGACAAAAAAATTGTAAAATACCAGTCATTCACATCCTGAAGCAGAAGCGTATTAGCATGGCAGAATGTCAGCTTTCCACTTCTCCTATTGTCATGTGTTGAGCATCTCAGCTAGGTTCTGATACAGCACAGCATAGAAAATGATACTCCAGCAATGAGAAGAAAGTAGAGTTCAACAGACTGCTAAATTATAAGGCCTGCAACATTGTACTAGTAGAAGAAAATATTACGTATCTGGAACAATGACATTTTTTAAGATCCTGTGAAAAATGCATTACTAACATTGCTTAGTTATTGCTTTATTGGTGTTTTTTAACAAAATTAAATTTCTTCTTTGGAATGTCACATCTATAGAAAGGATATGCAAGTCATAATTTAATGGCTTTAAACTAAAAGAGGGGAGATTTAGATTAGAGGTTAGGAGGAAATTGTTCACTTGGAGGGTGGTGAGGCACTGGAACAGGTTGCCCAGAGAAGCCATAGATCCCCATCTGTGGGGGTGTTCAAGGCCAGGTTGGACGAAGCCCTGGGCAACCTGATCTAGTGGGAGGTTTCCCTGCCCATGGCAGGGGAGTTAGAACCATATGGTCTTTAAGGCCCTTCCAACCCAAGCTGTTCTATGATTCTATGATAATTTAACTTGAAGATTACAGCAAAGATGCCTTCAGTAGTACCTGCAACAGCTTAGCAATTTACTTATACTAAAAAATTACTAATCATTTCCTTTGGCCCATTCCTAAAATATCATCTATTATTTTTAAATCTGACTATTTTAATACTACACTATTCACTTCTTAATGCCCATGACCCACAGACTTTCAACACAATAAGCCAAGCTAATTTTTGATGAAACTCCACTGACTTTGGTTGAGCTAACCCTGAGGTGAATTAAACATGACATTTTATTGTTCCAGTCATCTTATATAGCAGCCTTTTTTCATTTATAAAGCAATATGGTTTAATATATTCTTCTTGTCCTCAGTCCTGCCTTTGAATTAGTTTAATAACAGTTGTAAATAAGCAAAGCTCATATGACGGTCCTGTTACCTACTTATTAGCTTCAGATCCCACAGTGGATTGTACAGCATATTGGGATATGTGCACTTCAGGGGTCCTGCATCTGATATATACATGTAGCGCATGTTAACATTGACGGGAAACTTAGATAGAATATCTCATTTAAACATCTTGAATGCAATATGGATAAATGAAAAACCTTTTACTCTTTATTCAGAAAGGCATAGGATAGAAATATGCACTCTCATGTCCAGGCATGAGAGGAATATATAGGTTATAAGATACATGGTGAGAAAAGTCACAGATTCTTTCCAATTCATTCTGTTCTGAAGGCCTGTAAATCACGGATGTCCTACTGTAGCCAATTTGAGAGACTACAGGGATACAAAAGACTTGGGCTGATGCTGTCTTCAGGGATAAATGTAAAGCTCATTCTCAGCCAGGTGATCTGTTCCTGTAATACAGTCCTTTTTCTATACTCTACATGTACAGCCTTTCTCAGTCTCCCTGTTCCAGCCCAGAATTCCCCTTTACGCTCCCTTGAAATCCTGGTCTTTGACTCAGATCTCTCAAAGTCTGTTTGGCCGAGGAATATCCTCACTTCCTGTTGTTCAATACCCTGAGCAGGGCCCTAATTTGCTGCTTGAGTTAACTTCATCCAGGCCATTGGGCTCTTGTAAATCCCATCACAGGGACTTTATGATATTCTTAGTTTTATTTTATTCTGAAACCCCAGTGCCTGAGGTTATCAGATTATGGGAGTTTCATTTCTCAGTGAAAACACAAACCCCAAAAGCTACAAACAGAAGAAATAAATAAGAATCTAAATTATATTTGTTGAAGGGGTTTTAATCTCATTATTTCTGAGACAAGCCCTTGATTCTGCAAGAAGCATAAATCAGGATTGTTAAACACTTAGCTGTTCTGTACAACTCTGCTAGGAAAAATATTGTTTCAAGAAAAGGAATTTTATAATATTTCATTTTAACCCATTATTCCTTGTATTTCAAAGAAAAATGTCACTGCTTCTCATGCTGTTAATGCCTATCATTTTCTGTTTGGTCATGTCTAATATCTTAAGCACAGTACTGTTGAAACCAACTGCGCAACTCATAAATTCTGTCTACCGAACAACATCTAAGGGTTTGTAATCCCTAAAAACTGTTATGACGGTTTAACTGACAACGCTAAGGATAGCTCGCATTCATCTTGAAGGAAACACACAGAACGACAGGAATATTTAAAATTATCTCATAGCAAACACCAAAAGGGGAGGGGGCATTTTTCCTTTAATGGAATATCTTCAGCCTAATCCATAGCCTATTGTTTGTTAATTTCATAAAAATGTTTAAGAAATTAGAATGGATTTTGAAATGAAGATCCAGCCAAGCTTCTCTAGTGTAATACTCAGACATAGTAAACAATTACATTACATAAACCAACCATCTGAATAGAAATGATAATTAAAGTAATGCATCGGTGTGCTTCATTGATTTATGAATTTGTTTAATGATTCCTGTTAGAACAGCAGAAGCCATTATGCATGCACTGATTTTAAGAGACGTTATATAGCTGTGTGACCTTTCACTAAAGAGGAAAAGTAATATTCCTGAGCTATCAAAGAAATTATAAAAGAAGTGTTGTTATGACAAACTTTAAGCAATTTGAAAATAACATCCCCAAATCATTAATTTTCTTCATGCACAAAGCTGTTTCTCCTTTTCACTCTACCATTCAGAAAACAGAGGAATCTGCCTAGGCAATGCCTGCATTTTGCACTGGAAATATGTGGGTTCCTGCCTGAAACAAAACAAAACAAAACAAAAAAAATCCTGGGCTGAATTTTTCCAAATTTGATTCAAATTCAGTATCCTGTGTTCTTGCTTGAAAGGTAGCTGCTTACACTCCCCACTTACTTATGGTTTTCATTGGCATTTGGAGTGCCCACCCAAAATCAGAGCTGTGCTGTGCGAATTGTAGATAACATATAGACTGAAATACAATCTCTGACCCAAAGCACTTATGATCTAGACAGACAGAGAAAAAACATGCACACGAATGTATACAAATAATAAACTGCTGAAATCCGGGGAGATTTTACCCTTTTTTTCATGCTAATTCTCAGTGATATTGAAAATCGCGCCCACAAAGTAAGAGCATATATATTGTCTTGCTGTTAGGGAGATGGGGAGCTTAAGCAGAAAAAGATGAAGTATATTATTCAGCGCTGTGCAGGAAGTTTGTGGTAAAGTTGAGTCTTAAAAACAGGAGCATAAATTTTTGCAGCAGGTCAACATACCTGCTTCCCTGATACAGACATATACTGTTCGGTCTCCAACAGTTTTGTGAGGGGGGTCTTATCCCATCCCTAATACACATCCATTAGTGGTGGTGAAATCCACACCAGGTACTAAGAGTAAACAGTATCAAATGACTTCAAACCTTGACACAGCAGGAGGCATCCTGAAAGTAGGGAAGGAGGAGTCTTTTAAATTAGCTGTTGTAAAACAAATGGAAGGGTCCAGAGGGTGCATTTGACATTTATCTGTGTATTTCCTTGCTTTTGTTGTTTTCTGTCATTATCCTATCATTCCATTCCCCTTGATTTTATGTAAACTTCCTTGTTTGTTTGCTTTTCTGATAACTTGTAAACTACTCATTCAAAAGAGAAAACACAGCTGGGAGAATAAGGCAGAGGAAGAGTTTCTGGCTGGAATACTTTCAACATGGCATCATAGTTGCTTGTGACTTTGAGCAGTGTGAACCATTTGTTTGTGTTGCTTTATTTCCTTGCTTTTCACAGTCCTCTTCAATCTCCCAAGCAGCTGATACAAAAAGAGAATCTGCTAAAACACTAAGCACATTTTCTTATTTACAATTAAATCTACATTTTCACACATAACAGAGATTGGAAATGTCAATATATCTTTTTAATTGAACATGGAACTTGTCACATCAGGTTGTAAGTCCCTTGAAGTTCCTGAGCCCATTTTGGGTAGGGTTGACACTTCAAAGAAGAAGGAGAACAAGAATGAAAAGCTCTTTCAATCACAGAGAACTAAATGAAAACACTCCCTCAGACTTCAGTCCTCAATTATGCTTTTTCCCTGTGTATTTTGCCTGCCAAAATCCATAAATGACTTTCAGAATGACAACATGATGATCTAGAGACCAGCTCTTTATTTCTTATCATTTTAGCAGCTCAGCTGTCTCAGGCAATTGTACTTTTTTGAATGTCAAGAGAGGTGAAAGAGACACTGTGAATTTAGGAGAGGGACAAACCCTTAGTCCTAAAGGAGGACTATGTCTTATCAGTAGTTTGTTGTCATTAGCTGAAGACACCGCCATTCACATTTAGAAGGCGAGGAACACTAAGGTTTACAGGTAGAAGCATGCAATATAGTCCTACCACATTTGTTAGGAATCTTCATTTCACTTTGTAACAAATGTTAGTGTCACTCTAACAATGCCCCATAGTTTCACAAATATGAAAAGAGCATAAGAATGCAAGGAAAACAGATATTCTGACGTACGTTCTTTCAGGTCTGGACACATGATGGCCATTACCATTTGATCCCTTCACAATACTGATAATAATAATAAAAAAAGCGATAGCATAAACTGTTAAAGTATTTAAAAGATATGCAATGGAGCTAGAAAACAATGTACAACAGTGGGAGAAGGAAATAGAAGAAAGATGTGAGAGGACTCCTTTGCTACATGAGTCTGCAGGCTGCCCTGTAGAACAGCAGTAGCCAGGGAAAGCCAGCTCCCCCCGTGCTCCACAGAACTACCTGCAGATAGAAAAGTCCCAGCTGCCTCTCCAGCCCTTTGGTCACTGGCTTGGCATGAAAACCAAGAGTTAAAAAACAGAGTAGTCTCTTTGCTCCTGCCTCAAATATAGTGCAGGAGATGACCCATTGTACTCCTTAAAGTCTACTTAAGTTCTGAAGCACTACGTTTAATTTGGGAACCTTCTTGTGGAGGCATTTAGAGCCAGGATTCAAAAGATTGTCCAGAAATTGTTTGGATGTTTACTCCTGCTGTAGTCATTATAAGTTATGACATAGCTCATTACATGTCTTTAGACCATTCTCAAGTAATATCTGGATTTTACGTGATTCCTACATATGCTTATCTTTATGCATTTTGGGAGGCCCACTGAAGCTAGGAGGGCTAATACACTGTGAATCAGGTTAACCACTTTCATAATTCCTTGATTGATCACTGAGCAAGCAGCAGCGATGTAAAACTTTACCACCATTACTGGCAGTAATTGGCAAACCTCTTAGCAGTGTCGGCAGAGACCACAGTCAGAGAGAGACTGTCTTAAACCCAGCAATAAAAAAAATCTAACTGAGAGAGAAAGAAGAATAAACTCTGTTCCCGAAGAACAGTTTGGAAACAGAGTTTTGAGTGAAAGCAGAGTATCAGTGTGAGTATGAAACTTATTCAAGCTGTCAATCTAGATGCCTTGTGTCAGTTAACAGGCCTAGTTTTATTGTTATTGCTTGCTTGCATGTTTACCAAAATGTAGGCCTACATTTTCTAGCATGCGCATACTTCTAGCGAACAACTTTCCCAAGTCATATGTAATTGAATGGTATGTATTGGTTAGCTTATTCCAAGCAAAGCTTTAAGCATAGGCAGGCGGAGCTGGCTTTGCACTGTGCCTCCCCAGACTACCCTCAGTACTTCAGGTAGTGGATGCTCCTGTATCACTCACTAACTAAAACAGAAATGATGATGCTGGCAAGCTGCTTAAATACAGAAAACTCCATCTAGATAGTTTTGCCAAAGCAGTAAAAACAACTTAATTTAAATGTTTGACATTTTAGTAGCCGTCAGCCTTATGTAATGAGGAATCGCACAACCCACTTCAGAGATAGCAGCATCTCTTAGACGTCTGGACAGTAAACGAAAACAAAGTTTAGCAGCGTACATCATGTAAAATATGAAGTCTAGGAGCAGCGAACCAAAACAAACAAAACCACTACCAACAAAACTATTAAATAGCAAAAATGTGCAGCATACTGATGAAGGAGAGAGATTTGTGAGATTATCATAGAAGAAATGTTCCTATCTCCCACTATATGGCTGCATTACAAAAGGCAAATATGAAGGATAAACCGACCCTTGAGACAAGGAGGCAAAGGAACACACAGAACCTGAGCTGTATTAACTACAATCCCATTTAGTATAAATTTGTCAGGGAGAGCAAAAGGCTTTAAGGTAAGATTATGACTTTAGGCAAGGCGTATTTCATAAACAGCACCTGCCAACAGCAGGCACAAAAACCATTTTGCAGTACTAAGTCCACTAAAAATCACTCTTCTCTAACCGCACACACACAGCGCCCTTCCCTCAAAGGTTTGAGAGGGACGGTACTTAGCAGTAACAAGAAGCATCTGTGGCCCAGCTGCTGGGGTGGATGGGAGCAGAGCCTATTTCTGCCCCTGCTGAAAACCACCCACCAGTATCTGGGGGGTACAGGTTAGGTATTACTGGGTGTATGGCTGATTACGGTCTCCCTGTGCTTGGATGTTTCTGTAATGATGGGTGAGTCTGTACAGTTTTCTTTTTTCTCCTATTTGGATGTAAAATCTTAGGCTAGGGAAGGTGCCCCTTTTAGGAGCCAGAGTTAGTCCTAAGGCCACAAAATGGCTGCTGTGCTCACACAGGGGAAGCAAGCCTATCTGCAGAGCAGAGGGAGGTGGTTTGATGGCCTAGAGATCTCCTCAGTTTGAAGAGAAACTTTGGTATTTTCCTCACGTAAAACCTTTTGCTAGAAGACATTGGAGGAAGTGCTGAAGGCAGCTCTGCAACAGCCTTGTTCTGGTTAATTCTTGCCCTGTAATAGACCACCTATGAGTGAGGTATTTCTATAATAAAGTAAAGATTCGTGCGCAGGACAGCACTTGTCCTTGGTTCTGACCCCACCCCCCACCAAGTCCTTTTCCTGACTAAAACAGGAATTTAAGGACCTACTCTCATTAGTTTTAGCCTCCCTTCTTCCATCATTCCCTTCTCTAACACCTCATTTTCTACATACCTATCAGTTTTCCCTCATAGGAGAGAATTGGCCTAAATTCCTGTCTGAAGGGCTGCGTCAGTGGTGGCTTTGGACTCACTTTACTCTTCCAATGTCTTGATGCAGGAAACAGTTCACCTAAAAAAAAAAAAAAAGGCCAACAACAGAAAGAGCATGCAGATAGGCCTTTGGCCTGTAGCTCACTTAAATATATACTTAAAATGATATGCTGGGATGAGGCCTTTAGAGATAAAACTGTGAATTGCTAATTGTCCTGAGTTTCCATTCTTAATGCCTGCAGTCAGGAGTACGTGTCCTTCTAGCAGATCATGCTTTAGCCAAACACAAATTACAGGCTCAGTGCTGAGTAAAATACTATGATCAGTTGAAGACTGTGAATCTGTCCTCCTTAACGGAAAAAAAGGATCTGTACAGTTTGGCCCTCTCTATAAAATGGAAGTGTGCTGTTAATACACTTAAAAAAAAAAAAAAAAAAACTGATAAATATATCTCTAGGTGAAAAACAACTGCTGAACTTAAGCTACCAATGATATTTTTGGGATGTTTGTTTCCTTGCAGTAGTAGAGTGTGCTATATATTATTAATAAAACCCAGTTCTGGTAACTTTTAGCTCTCACATGTAGCAAATTACACAGAGCTGAAAACTAGTACGCTTTTTGGCAGCACAACTTGAAATGTTTTTCCCCAAAAGATTGTTTTAATCCATAGGCCTTGTTTTGATTTCTGAAGTGGCAAAGAAAGTGAATTACCTGGAATTTCAGATGCATGTTTGCTCAAGATCAAAATGATGATGAGT
The DNA here is from genome assembly GCF_964211835.1 of Anser anser. Taxonomy (NCBI): domain Eukaryota; kingdom Metazoa; phylum Chordata; class Aves; order Anseriformes; family Anatidae; genus Anser; species Anser anser. Next base: position 18,845,909 of record NC_139728.1, on the reverse strand, counting down.
TACAATTGCCCTTAAAGGTGCTCAAGTCTTTTCTTACTAAAGAGAGGAAGAAAGTCCAACAGCATCATTAAGTACACTGCTATTATGCAGTATCTTTTCATGTGGTACTGCAATATGTTATTTGATTGTGCAAACCTCTCCGAAATAAGAGGAATTGTTGCATCACTAATTCCAGCTAAACACAGTATTCTCTTTATGGAATGTATTAGCACTCTACAGAAATGGTAAGAATAAAGTGTTTACCAGAGCACTTGTATGATTGCGCTTGTTTTTGAGTAGCTGTGGAATTACTGAAGCTCTTTGGTGGATTAATTTTACTATTCACAGACTTACTTTAAAAAAAAAAAAAAAGGAGCAGCATATCACCAGCTTTATAAAATGTATATGGAGAAGTTGACTCTGAATGAAACCAGTATGGAAAAAAAGTTTTCAGCTTTTGAAATAGGTTGTAATATGTACTTGTGTAGTGGTAGGAAAAAAAAAAAAGCTGACTGACTCTCCTGTGGTCCCAGCTATTCTGTAGATGATTGAGTGAGTGCAGCTCCTGTTTCGCTAGAGAAACAGGATAAAGTCTGAAAAGATAATCCACAATAACTGTTTAACTGCTTGGACCTGCTCAAAGGCTGAATTTTACACTGGAGAAAGAAGAGAAACTAAACTATGCATATACAATCCAAGCATTTGACGTGTGTTATGGCCCAGTACGTGACAGCTTCGTTCTATGTCTGTGTGTGCTTAGTATTTCTGGCTGGCGGGCTGTAGGCTTTTCAGAGCATCCAAACAATTTCAAACACTAGGCACAGAAAATTCAGGCCAACCAAGTCTGAAACATAACATTGAAATAAATAAATAAAAGCAACAAGTGCTGTTCCCAGGGAAATAAGCCAAGATGGGATGATAGTCTTGGGTGGAATGGTGGTGCCCTTGAAATCTGTTATAGCATTTTTTCAGTTTTTGACCAAAAAAGGAAACTGCACTGAGTTGTCTTCCTGACTCTCACATAACCATGATATGTAACTTTGGCAACAGTACTTGGCCTGAAGTGTACGCTGCACCTGGATTCTGCCTGAGCACCTGTTTTATGCTGATTTCAGTGGGGATAAAAATTTGTTTCAGGAGGGTTTATATGGCTGAGTGTATTGATATCTATTAAGCTTCTAGGATAGCTCATCCAATGTTTCTAGGGTGTTGTTATTCAGGACAGGCCTTTATTTTACAGCGTGATGTAGAGACACTTCAAGAATGACTCAAGGAGCGGCGTTCAAATCTGTGTTGTCTTGGGAGTGCTAGAAAAAAGTTCTGGCAACCTACTCTGGCGAGTGTGACAGCTGGAACACCAAAGTAGTTATTTCCTCTGCTGAGAATGTGAAGTTTGTGAGCTATTGACTATTAAATGTGAGTAACGCTTTATGTATAGGGACCAGTGATGAACCACATTTTTAATGACTTCTTGCTCCTTTTCTCCCTCCATCTTGGAGGCTCCTTGCTTACCCACAAGTACGGTGCCTGGCTAGCGCATGATTTCGACATGGAATCCCCTTAAAAAGCCTCACAACCGTAAAGCTCAGAGTGAAATGGAAGGACAAGCTACATTTTTCTGATTTCCCATAGCTTAACATTTGTTAGATGAAAATACATTTAAAGACCCCAGAGAATCTCTGGGCACAATAAGTGGCAATTGGGTACAATAAGTTTGCCTTCTTATTACATACTCTCACTGGATACTAATGTAATTCTCTTCAGTGCATATATATATACATATATATATTTGTTACTTAAATACATATTGGGAGGGATAAGAGGTGTATGATTGCACCTCCTGGAAGCTTTGTGACTCTGCTGGTACTAGCATGCTAATAAAATGACTAGTTGCAGTCCTGAGCTGTAGTTAAAGGCATCATAATATACCATATAGTTTTGTAGATTGAATTTCGCATTAAGAACTTAGAGAAGTCTGACTCTGGGAAAGGAGGAGAAAGTGAGGGAGTGCAGTAGTTAAAATTACATGCAGTACTTTCTTTAGTACCCACAATTAACTGCAGGTGAAAACAGCCCCATTAGATGCACACGCAATTGAAGTACTTGAAGATGTGCTGTAATACAGACTCTTAACCGTTTTTATTTTTTCCCCCATGTACCAAAGACAAATCCATTCCTGGTGTCTGTGATCTCTCCTAGACTGTATAGCTGTATGTGTTCTTGTTTAGTGTAGTAAAGTGCAATGTCTTTTTTCACAAGTCTGAGGCAGTACATTTTGCTGTTGTTTCAAATTGTATTTTTAAGGTTCTTGTAGAGTTTTTATTTTCAAATGTATTCAAATAATACCATTTTTTATATGTGCAGTTGAATAATTCTGTATGACATTCAGTGATGCTTAAGCTGACTTGGTGTCAGGACATTGTTGTCATAAAGGGTCTTTGTGTCTCAATTCTGTCCTTTTTTGGCATTTAAGTTCTAAAAACACATGTCTTTGGCAATGACTCAGAGTTCAAGAATGCTAACTTCTATCGTGTTTAGCACTAAGATTTTCCTGCCACTAGTACTCTCTGGTTAATGGTTCTGCATAAAGTAAAAATGCACCATATATACTGTTCATAAAATAGAAAATGATAGCATAATGCCTTGCATCATCAAGGAACAATGAATAAATAACAGAAAAATGTCAATAAAAAGCCACTAAGTCTGCAAGTCCAGTAATATATCTTGTAAAAACATGCAGTGCATGTTTATAAAAGTGCTCAGAAATTCCCACTATACTGCAAGCATGACTGTTACAGCAGGAGTTAACAATGATCAGCTAAAACCTATCGTGACAAATTTGGGCCCAGATTTGGACCAGTCTGCAGAAATAGAGCAGTTACTTCGGAGTTTATTTGTATAAAAGTAGAGGTGGCATGTGCTTTTATTCAGTTCCGCAACAAACCCTTGTGTTTAAATGTGAACCCTGAAGCTCTGAAATTATGTAGGCACATTCAAAAAGTCTTGCTGATCTTAGCAGCTAAAGCTAGGTAGAAATTGTACACCTGAAGTTATGCACATTTTGCAGCATCCTGCTGTATCAGTGTTACTTTTATACTCTGGCTGCAGATTTCCATACTCATAATGCTAAACTGTGCCATCTCTTTAGGGTGTCTATCTATCTATATTGTGATTTGCTACAAGATGATTGAGGAGGGAAGGTAAAGGGATTTTCATTATACTTATGATATGACTCATATAAGTATCACTTTTAGTATTCTTTTGAACAGGATTCAAACTTAATAAAAAAATATACACTTTAAATAGCTTTTAATACTTCTTGGCACAACTAATGGTTGGATGGATTTGGACAGTGGGGACTGAAGGAATCATTTCAACACCAAACAATACCATTGCTAGGCCAGATTTTTATTTACTGTGGAGGTTTCCTGATTCTAGCACACAAAGGAAAAGAATCCTTTGTTAGTGTAAATGTCATTTAATTTGAAGAAGTGGCTTTATTGCTGTAGTCAATGGAATAACAGCTGGCACTGTCAACACTGCTGTACAGGGATAGCTGTAGTGGTAGAGGTTTGGTTTACACTTATAATAGGAACTAGCATATGAGCATCTTAACACTTCTCCCTCCAGGAGAATTAACATAGGCACTTTAAAATATAAATGTTGTACATACAGATAGACCACAAGGAAAAAAACAAGAGTGAATTTAAGGTAGCATTTTGCCATACCTGTGTATTTTAGAATACTGTATTTTAGAATTCTGTATGTCAGTATAACTGTACTACCCAATTTTGGAAATGTGAGAAGCCACAATATGGAATAATTATTTAAAAGTTCGCAACAAGCATTGGTTCTTTGCAGAACGAGATGCTAAACTGAGGATTTACGAAAGCAAAAGGCATCTCAGTTAAGATGCCAGATGTTTCAAAGCTACAATAGTATTTATTTCACTGTCTACTTCCAGATCATAATTTCCTTAGTGATAGTTTGGTTGCCATTAGATTTTAAAAATAAATAAATAAAAAGATTATGGAAGACTTTAAAAGGAGACATTAATGCATTCAACTAAATCTATTTTTATAGCATTTATGTCACACCTTTATATAAAGGTCACAGATGGAGGAAAAGGAAAATGTGCTACCTCCTGAGTCAAGTGCAGCAGTTCTTGAGACTAGCAAATTGTTCTGTTACCTGAATCTTGTATCCATTTGGGATTAAACATTATTTTTTTTTCTGCAAAGCATTCAAATGTATCTTCTGTCTGGCAGAATATATCCATCACTATACCAGAGGTATTGTTCTACCCCTGAAAGCAGTTTTCCTCCATGGATAAGCTTATTTTAAAGTGCCAGTTCATCTGAAAAGCCATGTGCCTGGGGTTTTTTGTTTGGGCATGAAGGAGCGGGGGAAGGTCAGGGAAGAGGGGTGTTCGTGTGTGAATGTTTTCCTCCTAGAGAAGGGCATAGGCAAATTAAATTGATTTTTTTATTATTATTTCCAGTAAGGGGTGGAGGCTGGAGGGAGGAGGGAAGTGTCTGAGAGTTCGGGGGTGGGGGGGGGGCATTAAATAAGGCATCACTAAGATGCGTATAATTCATGTGCAAAGTATATAATAACACAGGAAGAATTGGACCAGAACTGGAATTGCATATTAAACTTGTCCCATCTCTTTGTTACTGTGCCCTTTTCTGTTACATTACTGGTAACTGGAAACAGCTTGTTTGAACTCAGAGCTGGTGGCATGCTGGATGGTTTCCCCAGGTGTCATAATCTGCTGCACCCCTGATGGTACCAAGAAGTTATTCTTAAAATTAGCTGAACTTTCACCTGCCAAGAACAGGAATGCATAGCTTCCTTTATTCTGTGGTGAAAAAAGGTGGTTTAGACACAGCTTACACAATATCTCCCAGAAACAACAGAAAAGGCCCTTAACTTGACATTAATTCCGTATATTTAGGTGATCTCCTGCAATACATTACTTTAATTCACTTCTATCTCTTTTGTACTGCAAATTGTGTAATAAAAGTTGTCCTTTGGCCCATTACCAGAAGTTAAGGAGAAAAATATATATATAGTTTTGTTAAAGGTGAAGCCATAAGGTCAGTCTTTTCCAGTTACTTTTGCTGCCATTCTGTAGAGAGGGGATAAAAATAATCTTTAAGGAAAGATACCTCAATCTTATCTGAGTAATGCTTTTTTGGCCATATTGTCTATGACACAGACCTTCGTAGTAAAATGCTGCTGCCCATTAAATAACCTGAAGTTACCGCTATCAGTTTCCTACAAAAATGGACTGTTTCCGTAACTTACTTTCTGTGTGTGTGTGTGAGATCACTTTGTTTAAGTCTTGTTAGATAACTTCAGATTTTGTTGTGTTGTGGTTTTTGTTGTTTTGGTTTTTTTTGAAAAACACTTTCTTGGAGAAAGTTGATGTGTAGTTTACAAGCAAAACTGTTTAAAATTGATCACTTCAGCAATGTTGTGCCACAAAAGTCTTTTGAAAGATGTTTTTTAAATGACACTGGCTGTTTTACAGAAGCCTTTGAAGGTCTTGAAATAGTATTGTGTTTTTATTAACTACAATTTTTCTCCCTGTGCTCTATCTTAAAACTTGTGTTTTCTTTGAATGTTTTTAAATGTGAAGTCACTCTCCTTTCAAACTAAATCAACAATTGCTGTGTTCCATTACTCAGTCTATAGAACTAATTCTGACAGTAAGGAGGGAAACAAAATAGAAAGGTGGGGGGATGGAGAATACAAACCAAACTTAAATCTGAACAGGAGGTACCAGCAGGGCCTGGAATTGAAAGTTATCCAATTTCTCATGTGGCTCCACCTTCGATCATACTAAAGACATTGTGATAAAGTAGGTTGTAGAAGATGTCTTTATGTAATGTTTGTCTGGTACCGTCTCCGTCATTTACAAAAATAAATCAGTATACATCTCTGATACACAAAGGTTTTTCAGTATGTAAATAGTTACTGTAGAATACAATTACAATTCTTTTGTAATTTAAGGATTAAGCCCTTCAGAGACCATTCAATTTAAATACCTAAAACCAGCTTTTTTTAAAAGTAAATTAAAAGTTTTCTTTAAAACTGTTCAGGGGGAGGGACTAATATTCCTGGGTTTCAGTGAAGTCCTTTGATTTTAAGTGTTATTTTTAATCATACTTACCAGCGGCTGAAACTGCGTCTGTTCTCAGCTTTTAAGGCTTCCCATGCAATGTCCTGTTGCCCTTGCCTTTCGGTGTAGCTGCGAGGAGCATCCAGGAGGTGGCATTGACCTGGGCTCAGCACAAGGTGCTGGGGATCATTGCTTGAAGGTAGACCTCTGCAATTGTAAAAGGGTTGAGTTATGCACCAGGTGTATTAAATGTAAGCTAAATTCTTCTGAAGCTTTAGAACGGTACTTCTTTGCCCATTTCTCCAAGAACTAGAAATGACAATGACAACATCAAAATATTAATAAGGTTTTCTTGTCTTTTGTTAATGAGATTATAGTAGAATGATGCTTCTAATCATGATTTATGGGTCCAAAGTGCTTCAGTACTTGTGTAGAAGTGCAGGTTTTGCCATTTATTGACTTCATAAAGAGAGACCATAAAAGATTAAGGTCAGCTTTCTCAAAGGCTCTGTTGATTTTCAGAGGTGCCATAGATGCGCGTGGTCTGACTTCTTTAGAGGTCCTCGTGTACAACTTGACCAAAATCTGGGCTAAAAGATATTGAGAAGCAGAGGTCTGGATAGCTCTTGATATTCTCTTCGAAGGGGTTAGGAGTGCTTTGTCAGAAAGATGAACTTAATGTCAAGTGGCTACTCTTTTGGTTGGTTCAGATGCATAAAAGGTGGAATTAAACACTGAGTGGTTATTTTTTTGGAAGAGCTTTTGAGGCAAGACTAGAATTCACGTGTGACTTAGAAACCTTGATCTAGGCTTATAACAAACAGCTACAGCTGTGGGAAGCTATTTGCAAAAGTCTTTAATTATTGGAAAGTATTTACATGGTTGAACTGCATATTCAACATTTGAAACATCAAGGCATGTTTAAAAAAATCTCTAAAAAGTCTAGGATTATTTTTCTAAGCTGTTGTAAGACATCCATGAAACCTGAGTAAAGATAACTGAAAACATTTTACCTTCTTCCTAGCTATGAGGATTTACAAATAGAAAGTGCTATTAAGTGCTTTTAACTATGCAAAAATTGTATTTCTATCACAAACTTCCTAATACAACAGATGATATTCAGTATGGTTGCTAGTAGTGAAAATGGATAGATTCCAGAGCTAATTAATGTGCTGTTACTTTGCTTTTGTAAATAACTGCTGGCCTTTAAGGATCTGTGCATAGATGCAGCAAAAATGCATGCAATATTTTATCATGGAATCACAGAATGGTTTGGGTTGGAGCGGACATTAGAGGTCATCTAATTCCACCCCCCCTCCCATGGGCAGGGACACCTCCCACTAGAACAGGTTGCCCAAAGTCCCATCCAGCCTGACCTTGAGCGTTTCCAGGGATGGAGTATCCACAGCTTCTCTGTGCAACCTGTTCCAGTGCCTCACCACCTTCTGAATGAAGAATTTCTTCTGTGTATCTATCCTAAAATTACCCTATTTTAGTTTAAAGCCATCACCCCTTGTCCTGTCACCGCATCCCCTGACAAAGAGTCCCTCTCCAGCTTTCCTGCACCCCCCTTTAGGTATTGACAGGCTGCCGTGAGGTCTCCTTGGAGCCTTCTCTTCTCCAGGCTGAACAACCCCAACTCCCTCAGCCTGTCTTCATAGGAGAGGTGCTCCAGCCTCTGATCATCCTTGTTGCCCTAATTCTGTTTCATTTCTAAATAGCTGAAGTCAGTATTAGGACAGTATCAGTGGTATCAAATTATTATACCAAAATAATTTTGTTGTTTTCATAGGGGAAGGGGGAGGATCTAAGGTCTTACCACAATAAAGTCAACCCAAAGGTAAGCCAACATATGAATATTGTAAAATACATAATTAAGGGAAATATTGCTCTACCTGTATCAAGCAAACAGTTCTTAATTGGCAGATATCAATGATTGCTATTACATTTTCAATATATATGCTTCTATGCATTTACATAACTGATAGTGATACAGTTTAAGCCATGACAGTAGACCTGAACCAATTCATCAGCACATTATTTGCGTGCTAACTTCAGTCATTATTTCTGGATTTGTAGTATCTGGTTTCTCTTGGTTATTGGGGAATTGAGGATTCGTAGTGCAAGGAAAGGAATCAAAGCTAGGACAGAAGTTTGATAGTTCTGGAAAACTGGGGTTCATATGTTTGGCTCTAGGTATTCTTTTCATATGCTGAAAATGATTGGGCATAAATTTAATTGAGTTTTCACATGCCATCCAATAATACTTTGCTCCCCTAGGGTTCCGCTGCAACTCAGTCTCATCTATTTTCACCAGCTTCCACTCTCAAATGCCAGAAGACCAACTTAATGCTAACAAAGTGTCTAGCCTGGCGGATAAACCCTCGAGGAGGCAGAAAGAATTATCTATATTAGAGTGGCATTTCAGAACTAATCCCACACTCCAAAGAGTGGCATATTTGGGTTTAGAGATCTGCATTAAATAAGCAGGAGGTAAATTTGCAACAGAAGACTTATTCCATCCTCCCTGAAGGAGTCTGTTATTTGAGAAGCCTTGCCCAGTAATGTGATGTGGGTCTGTGGTTGAGCTGAAGTACTTCTGAGTCCATTGGGGAACAGATAGCATCATCTTGTTTTTCTTTTTATTAGTTCTGCCTTTGAATTTGTAATACAAAGAAGAATGAAATGGTGAAAGTCTTCTAACGCTGCAGTATTTGGGTATTTAGATATAGAGGAATTTTGTGCTTTTTGGGGGGAACAGCAGGGATAAAGAGGGAGAGTCACCTACCTGGTAAGGAAGATGATTTAACTGAGATTCAGTACACTATAGCTAGGAAGAATCATGTAATATTATCGTTTCAAATGTGATTCTTTGAACTGAGTCCCATGTTTTCCATTAAAATGTATGATGAACTATCACATCTCTTGTGATCGATATTGACTGTCTATAGCACCTCCAAGATTACATGCTGTTCTCTAACATGTTTTCTGGCTCTGTGACAAATTCTCAAATGGGTGCAAATTTCAATTTAAGTCCAAACTGGGTTCCAACTAGCCTTTTCTTGGAAAAGAAAGGCTACACCGTAGCACAGCTAGTCCTGGCTTCAGTTTATTCTTGAATTATACTACAGCCAACAGCATGTGAACAACAAACATTTGGTCCTCCCATAATCCTATTTTGTATTTGGGAACCTGCTAGCTTCTAGTCACTTATCCATCCACAGTCCTTAGCTACCCCACCATAAAGCCTATATTATGTAAAACAGATCATAATATCAGTCTTCAAGCAATATCATCGTAATACTAATATTTGGCATTAATATTTAGATTATACCTTGATATGAAATTCTCTTCCTCCCTACAAATTCATGAGAACGAGTTGGTGAATTATGGCAATTCTTGGCCAAATTTGAGGAATCTGATATTCAACAAGCAAGGTCGTGCATATAAAAGGAAAATCCTGAGTATCAACGGAGGGCAGAGCACGATTATTCAAAGTTATAACAGTTTTTAATTCTTAATTATATATGGGAAGAACTTGCTTCCTTTCAAGTCTTTGTTTTCATATGCTCCTGATACCTCTCATTGCCACAATTTACTATAGAGAGAAATGTAAAGGCACTGTCAAAAGGGCTATTCTTACAGATCTCCTGTCCTAAAAAGAGCTAGAGAATTAGAGAATTCTGCGGGAGTAAATTTAATCTTAGACATTTCCTGAGTAATTTTGCAGACACAAGAAGGGTGGCTGGTTCAGATTAAAGCTGGGATAAGAAGTTAAATGAAGGCTGTAGTTTCATATGAAATCTTTGGAGTCAGTACTAGCCTAAACAGTTTTTAGCTGTTTTCTGCTGTCGTTTATGCCCCTGCAGTTTGCCCCCACAGTTGTACCAGTACCAGCATATGAGAATTGAATCTGAAAACTGATTTAGATTTTTGACAATTTTCTTATAACTGAAAGCTGGAAAAGGTTAATAAAAGGATGACAAAATTTAAACCATTTTTGCTGCTATTTCATATTTTCAAATCACGGTGTTGGAAGTAGTTTTGTTTACCTATGAACAGCTAACCGCTTGTATCTTTCACATTCAAGGAGTAGTTCTGCAACAGAAAGTAAGAATAATAGCTCCTCCTTTTAATGAATTCTGATTGTATGTCTTCTCCCCCAAGAAAGTGGGAGTTTGGTCTTCCACTGGCTGATCCTGGCTTTATGCCATAAGTCATGGGGTCTCAGGAATACGCAGGTTGGACTCTTCAGATTGCAATATGTGATATATATAAAAGGCCCATTCTAGGAACTAAATCCAATTCCAGCTTACCAGTCTAGGCAAATGTAGTGGCATCCTCAGAAATAGGCTGTGTTGAGAGCACTGAATAGAAATAAACTAAATAAACCTTCCCGTATGGCTCATTGAGAACACCAGGATCTTGTGTTTGAATGTCGGAGTCCTCATCTGGATTCACTCAGCAGAATGTGGATTTATACAAGACACTGCTTATTTCCTACCATTTTTGAGAAACTCTCATACAGCGAGAAGTTCATAGGGAGCAACAGTAACAGTTTTAAATGCACTCTGATTAATAGAGACCACCCTATGCCTTGCTTGTTTGACATGTGGACGTATCTGTTATTTAGTCCTGATGAGACAGATCTCAGCAAGAACCTACGACTGTTAATGGTTATTTCTAAACTCGTTTATTAGCATGGCCAATTGAGACAAGAAAAGTTGGGGGGCTGCTTTTGTGCCTGGCAGTATTTTAGTGATGTAATAAAATGGAAGGGCAAAATGATTGCATTAGGGATATGACGCAAACATATGGAAACAGATTTCTGGAAAAACTATCCTGGCTGGAGGCTGCCTGCTGTTTTGGATGATTATCACTTTCCCTGTGATAATAAAGGGCAGGGGGAAATGGTTCAAGCAGGTAACAGCTTCTTAATTTGCTTTCTTAGCCTCACATCACCTGCATGTGGAAGAAGCAAAATCAGGTTAGCACCCAAATTTAAACATAGTAGAGATGTGTTCTCATGATGTCAGTAATAAAAGTATGTGTAAAGCAGCCTGTATATTCTGGAAAGGAAGCTAACCATTAAAGCCAAGAAACATAGTCTGGCACAAATCTTATTGCAATCCAAAAACACTTGATGTACAGATAGGTGTAGCATAACAGCAGGAAGAAAAAGGAAAAGGGGGTTGGGCAGCTGTCTGTAAGCTGCAATAGTAGTACCAGACAGTGCCAGCTAGTGTTTTTTATTGAGAGTAGCAAAAATGGGCAGTAATGCAATTCCACAGTGCTATTGCTTTGTTTTGCTCTGAGTTTGGAAGCGGTACAGTCCGATGCTAGCAAGTTTCTGTACAGCAATGATTTGGCACAAGCTGTGAACACAGAAATAGTGTGGGAGATTCCTTAAATTATCCAGAGTTCAGATCATATTTGGAGAAATGCAAACCTGTTGTCTTTATAATTGCTATGATTTTTATCAGAAACATTAGGTCTTCCTTATGGGGAAATGTTTAGGACATTTTATGGGAAGCATGCCGTTAGTTTCTAAAAACCTGCTGGGGTAAGATTCAAGAATTGATTGTCAGTTATCCAAAAACTTACTCAGGTAGTGAAATGCACAGGGAAATAAAATCAGTTTTAATAACTACATATTCAGAGTAGTCATGCTCTGAAGGTAGCTGCCTGTTTCCTGTGACGCAGTGCACAGTGTATAAGCAATCAGTAAAATCTTTCTGGTTTAATTTAAAGGACTGTAATTTTTCCCTCTGGTTTATTTATTGATTACATTTCATGTTACTGGGGTAAACACATCATACAACAGAAAGAAAAGCAAGCCTATTTATTAGCAAACAAGAGCGCAGAGGCCCATTTCAACAGGAACTTTAATACTAGACCTTTATAGTGCGTTGCTTTTGCATTGTGTTGGGGGGGGGTTGTCTTTAGGTGTAATTTCCTTGGTATTTTCAAGCTCACTGCTAGGCAGTCTTTTTGCCTAATGAGAGGGATGCAACTACTTCCAAGGACAAATGTCACCAAGAGTAAATGGGGGGGGGGGCAGGAGAAGGGGCCTTAATACAGTTAGTACAGAAGTGCCTTTTATTCATAACTCCACAGTACGTGAGAGACCAAAAGGTCTGTTGGGTTAGTGGCCCATTTCTGGTGGCCCTGCACTTCTCTGAAGCTTTCCCTTTGTGCATTTCAGTGCCAGCCTTGAAAATTGCAACCAGCCACTTTCCCAGCGCTCCCTAATGTTGTTACTCCTAGGGCCAGAGGCAGGAAGTCAAAGAAGGTGCTTGCTTAGGGCAGAAGACTGCCAGAGGCAGCGAAATTAGCCAAAGCCTTGCTGCTATTTTATCAGTACCAGAGCCCTTGAAAACCAGACTTGTCACTGAAAATGTTGTCTGGGGTGTGGGAAAACAGCTGCTCTGGCCATTACCCTTACCAGGGCTGGACTGTCTGGCAGTGATCCTATCCTGTCATTCGAGGGATGGCAACCTTTTTTTTCCTCATATTCCTTACTGCCTTCCTCCCTCACCACCCCTTCAATTTCTGGGAAGCTTTGAGTTAGATTCTTGCCTTCTCTTTGAGGACTACAGTGGCTTATTCTCCTAGCTTGCTGTGCAAAGCAGCAACGTAATTCTGCTGTTTCCTTCATGTTGTCAACTCACTGACACTTAAAAGAATTAAGAAAGTTTTCCAAAATAACAAAATTAAGATAAGAATGAACAGAAAAAAATCTAACGTATCCAAAGCTGCATTATGGCTGCTTAATATCTCTGCTCAGTAGTGGGGAGGGGGAAGGGGCAGCATGATGAATGACTGAGGAAGGACGTGCTTCGATAGAGCTCTGCTTTGGTCTGCAAATTAAGCCAAAATGAATTGGGCAGAAACATACTTTGAAACAACGTCCTCTTGCCCCCTCCTTTTCCCCTGAGTACATTAATGATTACAAGATGTGGGATACATATCTGAGCAGCAACAAGAGCCTGCCTCCTAAAGAGGAGAAGAATATGGGAACATACCCAGAGGAAACATAAGTTAGCCAACAGGCTCTTAACATTAAAAAATACTATCAGCAACAAGGGATTGTAATACCACACATGTATCAAAGGCAGGCTTTGCTTCTGTATTTTTATTGTGATGGTAAAGGTACAAGGTAGCCAGTCTCAAATAAATAGACAATTGTCCTTTTTTTTCCTTTTTTCTTGTATTAAGACTTGTATTAAAAGGTCAAAACTTTCTGACTTTTCTCCACTTATAAATATGATAGCACTTTATATTCCCTGGATATTAAATGGCTTTCTAAGACTTAATCCTACTTTATAGTCAAGGAACCTGAGGCACAGAGTGGTGGAATAAGTAACACAAATGGCAGGAGTAAAAGTAGGTTCCTTGAAATCCAGTTCTGTGCCCAGTTCATTGATTAATATTGTGTGTCTGGTGAGCAGGCTTTTGCCTCATCTTCAGTGACTTTTTTCTTGTTCTTAGAAGTAAAGGAAATTTAAGAGAGACAGAAAGAGAACACTGTTTTCGTGAAACAACATAAATCTGTCTTCCTGTGCCTCATTATTTTCTTCTGAGACATCTGGAAGAAAAAGACCATGTATTTTCTATCCCTTTCACTGTCTGCTGTGAATGTATTTGTTCTGGATGGATTGGGAGGTTATGGTCTCACCAAATAGCATTTTTAAGACTTGTCCTGTTTGCCCTACAGATGAAAGGATTCAGGTTTGGGTTTTTTTGCAAAGTTATTGGGCTCGATTTAATTTTGCATATGATTAATATTCTGATATATGCACTCAGTTAAAATTCTATCTTATATGTGCAGTCCTCCTTATAAGCAGAGAGAGTCTTTGCTGATCTGGCTATTTTATTTCTTCCTATCTTTATAAAAGTTACTCTGTGGACAAAAGCGCTTCTAGTATTCCCTGTGTAAAGCAATGTTGGAGTCAGACAAAAGCTGAACTGTCCATTATCTGAGTCCAGGACTGACGGTACGATAGATGTTTGTAGTGATGCCCTGGCCACAGAGGGGTGGGAAGCTTCTTTTTAAGATCCTCAAGAGTTGCTGTAAATCTAAGCGGACTAGTGCGGCTCTGCACTGGGAAAACACAAGGAGCTTTTTGTAAGCTCTGTCTTTTATATGTGTGTCTCTGAAAGGCTCCTTCCCTTCATTCTCACTGGACTGTCTCTCTTAAAAGGAGTAGCTCAAAGATGGTTAGGAGTCTTTGTATTGCCATTAACACCTATGGAAAGTAACGTACTGGGATCTTGATCTTCAGTTTCTATTCAGGCTAAAACTAGGCCGTTTTGCTAATAATGATACTATATTGCTTAAGTTATCAACAAAATTGTAGTTGCATCTTGCTTTATTGAGAGTTTAACTAATGAGACTAGAGTGTATCTGGATTCAGATTTCTGGCCCTGGTCAGTAAATGCATGCTGCTACAGATACAACCAGGCTGCAGCTTTGTGTGATTTATTCCATGGCTATTTTAGCAGCAAGAAAATGAACGCTGGATACCAGTTTTCTTTAATAAAAAAAAAAAAAAGAAAGCCATTATTAGTCCAGGATCTGGACAGTCTTCTTTTGTCATTACAGCCTCCAAAATGATTATAGGCTGAATTCATGTACAATCTATCACATTATCCAAGGGCATTCTATGAATAGCTTCAAGCCACTGCTGGCTTTGGTGAAGATATAAAGGCAGAATATCAAAGTCAGCAGTAACTTTCAATAATGTGTTCCAGGGTTAGCTAATACAGATCAAAGTATTCATCTATGTGATATGTCAAGCCACAACAAATTATATTGTGGATCACATATCTTCTGCCAAAGTTAGATCCAATAGCAGAATAAGTGTTTGTGGATGTGTAAACAGAAAATAAGTTAGTGTCTCTATGGTAGAAGGGGTATTTCTTGGCAAGTGATTGAGTGTTTTTGCTTTTCATCTAACCTCTGATATTTTTTTCAGAAATAAAGAAATAGCAAACTTCTGGTCCAAATTAGATGTTCACTTTGCTTAACAATAAACATTATCCTGGCTTTAGAATTTTTCCTTGGAGGACCACTAATTTAGATTTCTTTTAATAATTCTGCTTTTTAAAAGTATGGCAATCTTTTAAATATAAATATTGGTCACACTTTTTTAGCTCTTAGAGGTCTGCTGCCAGCTTCATTCCCACATTTGGATAATACAGATAAGAACGCTGGGCTCTGAAGATTTTATGCTAATTACATGCAAAATCCAAAGTGTCAGCATAGGTAATCAAATGTGAGAATGTGCACATACCTAAGAAATCCAGGGGGAAGAATATTCACTAGATAGGTGTGCTAACTACAGGGCTTTGTTGCTTTAGTTTTGTACATGAATGCATGTGCATGTACTACAGACGCTGATGTGCACATGCACACGCATTTACAATGTAAATACAACTTTTGTTTACCTTATCTCTTACTCCAAGCTGTCCTTCCATTGTTAGTGGCCATCCTTCAGAAACTGACAGACCACTCACAAAACGCACTTGGTGGAGTTCTCCTGAAACTTGAGCTTAAATAATTTTCCTCAATTCTTTTGGTTCTTGTCTCTCTCCCATTGGAAATACAGGTCATATGAGCCAATTTTTAAACAGGAACTCTTGTATATATTTCATGAGTCATGGAAACACCTTCATTACCCCAGCTGTAAGTCATCACTATCATTATCTCATAGGTTTATTTGAATAACTTCAGAGGTTCTGATATTCATTTTCTCAGCTGGACTAAGAGTTGATGCTAGTTCACAGAAGAAGGGCAAAGGCCTCTTCTGGAGGCTGTGAAACTTCTACGATTAGGGTACAAGAAATCACAAGGAACTCCATCAGCCGTTAACTTCGTCCTCCATCTCTTCATTTTCTCCACTCCCTTCATTTTGAGAGAGCTCTCTCTCTTTTTAGCAAGCCCGGGGGAAACTTATTTTGAAAACTTGCTGTTTTTCCTACCACCACAAAGGATAGGCCTCCCAGGAGAAGAGAGTGGGCCCATAAGCACCAATGCTGTTTTCTCTGCTGTTAGATCCCTTCCTTGCATGTGGTGGGAATCATGCTGACCTTGAGGACCATAGGGTGTCGGTGTGCAGATGCTCACAAACCATAGGCATATCTGTTTCCAATCTCTACAAAAGCCCACACTCTTCTCATGTGACAGCTGAGGTGGGGTAACCAGCAACAGATATACTGTCCTGGTTGATCCCTCTTCACAAATTAGTAATAGCCAAGGGAAATCTGGAAAGTACCAGGGGCACAGAATAAAGGTGAAAGTATCAGCTAGTCAGGGAAGATGCAGCATAACCAGTGCTAAGCACTTTGTTGAAAAGGAGAGGCAGGAAATGTTTAGCTGTACAAATGAAGGGTTGGTTTTGTGGAGCCTACTGCATAAAGAGTGACTGAGGATAGACAGTCTCTTGTGGTAAGGGTATGGGGAGACGGGTGCAAGTTAGAGGAGTATGTAAACAGGGAAACAAAGAAAATAGAGAACATAAAGCACTATAGATAGAGAAAAAGAAAGGGTCAACAAACATTACCACTTTGAACACCACTGACTTGGTCCTTTAGTAGATATCTTTAGTAGGAATCCTAAAATACAGAAACCTGGAAGCAAAGCTGTTGGTACCGATAGGGAGTTAATAGCCTGATAATGTCTGCTGCCGTATCTGACTTCAGTGCAGTAGGCACTGGGTGGGGGGAAATTTCTCTTTAAGACAGTCTCATGTCAGCTTTCAGAAAACTAGAAGAAAAGTCTTCCAGATTGCTTCTGGCTGAAGAAGAAAATGCAGCCTAGCTCCCTTTTGTTCACATAAGGTCTTGAAAATCTGCACAAAACAAAAGGCCTGTCTGAACACAGAAATATTTTTAAATCCTTCATTTACGGTCCAGGAGAACTGGATTAATGAGCAGAGAATACAGACAAGACAGGTTGTCATGACTTCGCAGAACTCTTCTGCTGAAGATGTCATAGTAGAAATTGCAAGAACTGGCCTGATCTAGGCTTTTTATTTATTTATTTATTTATTTATTTTTGTGGGACTGATATGTTCTATAGTATTTGCAGGAACATTTCCCAGCTATCTTACAGGAAACAGGGACACCAGTTTAACAACAGCTTTCTACTGAACCCAGTTTTCCTAAACAGTTTCAAGCAGCTTTAATGAATCTGAATGGTGTGTGCACGCACACACCTTAAAAATGCTCATATTTCAGCTGAGCTTAATTGGGTTGATGTGTAAGCAGAGTTAAAATTCTGCTTTCAAATAAGCATCAGACTGAAAACTCTGCAGAGACACAACCTAAATCTTTGTAACCAGCCTGCAACACTCCCAGCTTCACAGCAGGAGTCTCTTCCAGCCATGGTAATGCCACAGTATTTGCCTTGCTGGTGTTGGTTTGTTATTGTCTGGGTGCAGGGAAGTTGATGACTCAGTAAATTAACCCACTGGACTATGTTAATTTAAAGGAACATTAATTTCCATATTGGATTATTTGGAAACTGTAAAGTTGTTTTTTTTTTAAAAAAAAGTTTTAAGAGCCAAACCCTTAATAAGGCAAACTCTGCTTGTGAACAGTTAAGCATGTGTGGGTAAGGTTTTACTAAACAGTGCGGGAGATGCTGAAGACTGTAGAGAAGCACAGTCCAAACCCCATACGTGCTGAAGGTAAATTATTAAATACTTCTCAGGCTGGTTGTATTTTTGTTTTTCTTTTGTTTTTGTCAGAGCAGAGCTGGCAATTAATTGCCCAAAATTTAGAAAAGCTTTCAAATCCATGGTATAGTATTAGATAATCTCAATAACCTTTCTGCTCAAGGTTAGTGGTTCACTGAGTTCTGTCTAGCAAGAGACATCAGTTTTTGCTTTATTACACCTTGGGATGCCTCCTTCCTTTAGCTGAGGTAATTTCATAGATGAAGTGCTGACCGCGGTTGGTGCACTGCAGTTTGTCTCCTGTTCAGGTCTGTAATATGTGGTGTCTCCTCTGCCTGTTGTTGTGGCCTTTTGCCTGCTTGTGCTCCTGTGAATCTGCTGAGGAGCAGCTTCAACAAAGCCCTGCTGCCCCTCGCTGACCGTGGCGGGAGGCTTTGCTGCCTCGGCAGCCGGCTGCGAGCATGAGAGGCTGCCAAGGCTCTCCTGTGCCCCGCAGAGTCTTGAAATTCTCATCGGCAAAGGCGCGCTCTGAACGGAATTATTCTCACTGCTGCAGGAAACGAACGGTGGCTGGAGTCTTGCCACCCTTTTGGTTATGCAAATCAGGAATTATGCAGAAGTGCTATTTTGAGTCTTGTTTTATTTTTGCTTAATCAGTTGTCAACATGTTTATACAGTTCAGTCACCGTCACTTGCCATTGTTTTGCACTGACTCTGTGTTCGTGGAGGAGTTTATCATGGGGAAGGGCGGGTAAAGGGGCTGCTCCTTGGAGAAGCAGCCGGGTGAGGCTTGCAGGCAGCGGCATTCCCCAGAGGCACAGGGAAACCACCTTCCTCACCAGGCACTGCAAGCCCCATGAGGCAGAGAAGAAAACAGAAATTGCCGACTCACAAATCTCACCTATTAAATCCATGCCAAATCAGTCCCATTTCATGCTGGCTGGTCCTAAGAGAGATTCCTGTCTTAATGAAAGTTGGAAGACCTAGAGTAACTTTATCTGTAATTGAGTTATTTTGAATTTGCTCCACCCTAGGTCTGGTATGTGGTGCAGTGCTCCTGAGGCAGAGCCTCCCTCATGGTGGTAGGAGAGAAGGGAGAGAGAGCTTTAAGGTCCCTATTGCTGGGATGATGGGGAAGGTCAGTTTAACCTGGCTGTTGTGGCCAGGAAAGACTGAGACACTGGTTTAAGTGGGAGCTACCTCCATTAGGCAGGCACAGAATATAAAACTATCATCCTTAGTGGGAAACGACTGAAGCTAGCAGTGTTGACCCACTTGTTCTCATTAGGATGGATCCCATTGGGGCTCAAGGCTTAAACTGGCCTAGGAAGCTATAATTCGTATTTCACAACACTAGTTCTTGTAAATATGATGTAGAAATCAATAAGTTGATTTTAAGTTGTGTTCCAGTTCTCAGGTTATTAAGAAGTTCCTCAAATCATACTTTGTACAGATCTTACTGTGTGTTCTGCCACATCACCTCTAATTGTGTGCTGCATCTTAAAAAGACACTCGCTTCCTTTCTTAAATTACAGAAACTCTGAAAGAAAAGATTACTTAATTCTCAAATCACCATGAATCATGACAGCTGTGGTAGCTCATAGAGGCAAATTACTAGTGTGTGCTTTTCTATTTTTTTAACTAGGTAACTACTGTACCTATAACATGCAAGTACCTTCAAGCAATGTATAAATGATGCATTAAGCGCCTACTAAACATTGGTCCCCCACCAAAGAATAGCTATGGATTTATACCTGTTAAAACTGAGGCTTATAGAATATACAACACAATATTCCCATCTCTCAGCTAAAAAAAAAATCATAGAACTGGTGGCAGGTAGGAGAAGCACTTTGTTCTCACAAATGAGAAGAGCTGTAAACATTGATTAATCTTCATGTATATTCCTTTTGCCACAGCACTGCTGACAGATCATTATCCTCTCAAATGCCTGTCTCTTTAGCCATACTGCCTTACAACTTTGTCATACTCTATTAAGTAAACCGGGCTGTGCGTGGCTTGGAAAGGAGAACAATGGACACTTGAGTGTTGCAGTTGGGGTGTTGGCAAATTAATATGACACCTCTTGCCTATTACAGGCAAGAGTAGTACTAAATCAGTTCATCAGCATAGGGCTCAGCAGTGTTGTTTTGGCTGGGTTTACCGTGGCTGATGAGACACGAAACTAAACTAACAGTTGCCCAGCTCCTTGCATGATTGTTAAGCCTGGTATCTTGGCCACGTTCCATTCTGGGTCATTATGTTGTCCTTTCTGCTGTTCCCCTGTAGTCTCAGCCAGATTAATTCCTTTCTACTTCCCCTTCTGGAACCTGCTATGTGGCACTGCTGGCACTCTTCACTGGCATCCCAGAGGCTGAATGCATGTCAGTGGTAGGTGGATATGAAGGAGTAATCTTCATCTAAAGCCTGTAAAGCACTTTATCTAAAAAGATGAAAGGACATTAAACAAGGGAAGGGCTATCACTGTTACTCAATTACAAATAGAAAGTAGTTCCTATTATCATCATCTTGAGGTTGACACCTGATGCTTAAGGAAAGGAAAGTCTTTTGAGTTGGTTTTGGTTTCCCTGTTCTCCCATTTATATTACATCTGAAAGTCAATGTTGACAGTATTGCTTTTATCCAGTCACTACTGACCAGTAATGCATTTATCACATTGTGGTATCTCCAAAGTAATGCGTTGCCAGCTAGAGATGAAATTTGTTGGGTTAAATTTCCTCTAAGCAAATGACATTGCTCATCTAGAATGCATATGGCAAGAAAGCTACGGTCCTTCCACCACTGAGGAAGGATGCCACCCTGAGTTCTTGATAATGGGAATCTGTGTGCATGAAACAAAGGCACATTGATGAACCAGTCTTCCCACATTACTGTGGTCTTACATATAGTCAAACAATACTAAGTTTTCTGTATTGTACGTAGCATATGAGAAGTGGCAGGTAAAATATAAATTAATCCATATACAGCTATGCCAAGTATTTTGTGCATGTTTACAGAATATTTATTTTCCGTAAACAAATATTTAACATTATCTAAAAACCCCTTAGCTTTCAACATTGTCAAATGCTTTGTTCATTGTTGTATTGTTATTATTAAGCAACCTCTGTTCCATATTTTCATAAACTTCTTGCTAATACAGTGCAATAATAGTCTTTGTCCTTTAGCTGAAGGTGTGGGACTAAGTGTTGCTTGGAGAAAAACAAATGAAATGAACATGCTGACCTCATTACAAAATAAGTGGTTGCCAAACAAATATTTCTAGCTTCTTCCTTAGAAACAATCTGATAAGAAACAGACAAGTATGGCTTCTGGTCAGCCTGTAAACACTTTGCATAAGTATAATTAAGGACAAAAAGTTTTTCCTTTTCCCACAGTCAATTTTAATTATGATAGCCTTCTCCAATGTCTGTAGATTTCTTTTTGAGGCCACGGGTTGATTCTAATGTTTGGAGAAGATAATAGCAGAACTGAGATCCTCTGATCTCAAATGAGATGTATGATTTTTTTTTTTTATCACAGGCCACATTCTATTTTAGAATGAAATCCAAATAGCTGACCTTAAGAGATGGTACTGCCAAAAAAACTTAATACTGTTACTTCCCCTTCTACTTCCAAAAAATCTTTCTGTTGAGTCATTTCTTCCTTAAGAGGTACCAGAAACTTGCAGTAGTTAATACTTGGCAAAGTAAATTAATATGGGGGGCTAGGGTGGAGGTGGGTGACTCAAATGTTCAAATGTTAAACACGGTTGAATCTGGTTTTACTTTTCTTTGGTAAATCTATAAAATTAATACAATTCTCTTGTAATTAAAATGTTTGCAGAAACTTAGCATATATTTAGTTTGGAAGGAATCTTAACATGTACAAATGTTAAGATAATATGATGTTTGGGCATTGATGTATGAAAACATTACTGAGCTGACTTTTTTAGGACTTGTTTTTTTTCTTCTATAAAATTGAAAAGCATACTACTTGTCAAGCGATTCTATCGCCGATGACAACTTGCATTTAATATCTAACTAGAAAAACAAAGGAACAAGTAGTGAAGCAGTGGACAAGATCATGATTGTAACATGTTTAGAATGTTAAGGAAAAAAAACTATCAAGACTTAATTGTTTATAAAATCCTACTATGTGTGTTTACTAATGTGCTTGCATTAGTGTTGGGGAATTTTCCGAGTTGGTGTTCTACGAAAAATCAAAAATATATCACTGAACAGTCTTCAACGTGTATATTATTTAGTAAAGCTTCAGTGTGTTTTGAAATCTGGGTGAAGAGTTCGGTTTGGTGAAGTCTCTAGAAAGGTTTTACAAGGATCTATGGTTGATTTCTAGTCATGGATCTCATTCTGCTCTCTAGAGGAAAGAATAGTACCGTGGTCTGTGAATTGATTAATATATATGTATTGGAAAACTTCATGAATATTAGTACAGTCAGAAGAATTATAGGACCTAAGAACTTCAAGCAAAGGCAGAAAATGAAACTTGGATGATGTTAAAACTGATAGATCTGGTAAAAATACAGTGCAGTGTAAGACTACTAAAAGGTTCAAAAAATGTTCTCATGTTAGTGAGAAGTGACCTAGACTTGAGAGTGCAGTAAGGCATTATGGGTTTCTGCCTGCCCACACATGGGTGTCAGTGTAGCAGGGCTGTGAAGTGGGCAGTGGTTCTGTTACAGCTGCAGAACTGTTTAATCAATGCAGCAAGTCCATTGGCAAATGAGAAGGTGTCTGAAGAGGAATTTGGGCATGCTAAGAGATAACGTGCTCTGTGACAGACAGATCAGGCCTATGTACTGTAGGCTGCCTTGCCTGCCAGATCCTCCTGGCCTGCTCTTTGTCTGAGGGTTCACAGGAAAGAAAGGGGAAAAACTGGGCTGGGCTGATAGCCTGTGCCACTGCGGCATGTTCTTCCCACACACCCCTCCTATATTGTGTAGGATCTGATGCTATTGCAAAAATGAATGCATACTTCCGTGAACAAAACTTGCATAGGAGGAGATCCTGCTAAATGATATATGTGATTCTGGTCACAGGATAGCAGTCGGTATGTGTGTCACATCAGGAGACTAGTGAGTGCCTAGATGCTCTCACAGCTGACACATACTCATATGATAGGGACGTACTTGTGTCCTAGCTTGCAACAAGCAATCCAGGTCTTGAGTGATTTTTATACAGATAGGATTTTGCAACCTTGATTCATCTTCTGGAGTTAAGCAGTTAGGCCCCTTACTTAGAAGCAAAACTATTTCCATACCTGTGGCAATTTTCTCCTGCTCTTATCCAATAGTTTCAGTTATTTCACTCCCGACATGAGATATTAAGTTCTCATCTTTGAGTTGCTGTCAGAGGTATGAACCTGCATCTTTTTGGCCAAGGAGGTCATAACTGGACCAAACTGGACCACAGCCCTGACATGATCTTGGTGACTGTTAGAGCAAGTATTGTTTTTGCTCTCTCAGCTAACTTGTCACAGATAAATCTGCTAGGCCTGCCCACTTGTGAAGCTGGGAAGTACCTACCTCGAAACTGCTCATTTCACTTAATGAAATCATGGCTAACAAAATTTGTAAGATACCAAAATTCCTGTAAAGAAAGCAGCCACCAGGGTTACTAAAGTTGCCAGAGCTCTGGACAAAAGTGTTGGGTGTGTACTGGAAAGGCATTTTGTTGCATCAGGATTTGGGGATTCAGAGCTCAGTCCTTGTCAATAAGGAAAATTTAGAAATCCTTAGGTTAGCAGGGTGCTTCAACTCTTCTGAAGGAGCTTCATGGATTGCCTTGACTAGAAGCCTTGAAAACTCCCAAATTCATGTGTGGGCTCACTGCTGGCTGCCATGTGCAAGAAAATACTTCCGGCATCTATGGAGCTCTGCTGTCTAACCTGCAAATACTTCCAGACTTGAGGCACTCTAAACTAGGGAACGAACACCTGAACAGATTTTAAAAGCCATACTTTTGAACAAGGTTAATTAAAACAGAACTTGAACTGTACTTTAGCACATCTTTCATGGTAGAATTGGCTATGTAAAACCCTTAGGATGCCAAGCAACAGCAGGAAGGAGAAGAGGGTCTGTTTTCTTCTGCAGTCTTTGTTTACAAACACTGGCAAGCATAAGTGCCTCTTGCACCACAACTATCCGTTTGAAACCACTATTCACACACAAAAGCAAAGAAGCATTTCTTAAATACAGTTCTACCTTTTGGAAGCAACTAGAGGACTCTGGCTAGAACAATTTTGTAAACCTACTTCCTTGGCTTTTCCTTGTTAATGCTGGTTGCTAAGTGGCACTAAGTGGATTATTTGGGTTTTTATCAGTCTGAAAGAAAACAAAGAGACAGCAACCCAAAGATTCCTATAAACATAGCATAAACTTCTGAAGGATCCAGCTTCTGGCCCCTAGTTTTTCATGTGCATATGTGCTTGAAGGATGAAGTTTAAAAGAAAAAAACAGGGCAGGGAGATACTTACAAAATGCAAGGAAAACGGCCAAGGTTTTGCATAATCTATTTCTGGAAATATAAAATTGATAGAGAGTTTGTCAAGGAGTAGTATGTGGTTATTCTGTTTAGCTTTTAAGGGAGAGCAACACTTAGAAATGAAGTGATATTTTTAAGGATCTCTTCAGACTACAAAACCTTAAAAGATAAGGAGAATACTACTTTACAGTAACTACCCTGAAGTTGGAGCTGGAGTTGTGGGGGAACAAAAAAACTCCTGCCTCAGTAAGTCTCCTACTAGACAGAGACCATGTATCAGCTTTTGTTATGTCCTACAAGCCTACAAACTCGGCCTTTATCTCCCTTTCCTTATTTCAAAATGTAAGTGAATCAAAAAATTCATTTTTCATTTCAATAATAAACTTTTTTAGAAACATTGGCCCAAAGTCTCATAATAAGATTTGGGGACATGTTGGTATAAAAAAATATATATATTTCAAGTATTTATGATTTCTTTTCAGATGGTCCCAATTTCATTAGAGTTCTTTAGATAAGAAGCTAGGCTACATTGTTTTCATCCACCAGAGTTTGCGAACGTGGTGTTGATGCAGCTAGTTTTGACTGGGAAGTCTTTATTTGGAATAATTATGCATTCTGTTCAGAACCTCGCTGATGGGAATCAAAGTGTTTCTCTTCTTCATTTGCAGTACTTAAGTGAAGAGCCAGATGGGTCCAGTAGCTAGAGCTATAAAAGAAGCTCTCCTATGCCTTTAGTTGGAAGTTCAATACTGTTGCATCCCTAATAGCACCTGCTTCTGTTTGAACTCAGGGTTATGAAAGATGAACTGCATTAAATGGTAAATCATTAAATATCAGCTGAGTAAAAGCACTGTGGTATGTTGGCCTGCCTAAATCACCAGCATCTCTCTCCTCACATGCAAAGAGTTGCTCTTTACAATAATGCAGTGAAATACTGACAGAAGGCCCAGTGCTCAAGCCACACAAAAAACCTCAAATAGCATTTTTAGGGTTTCAGCCAGTGGGTGACTGATGATCAGCATATACCCAGCTGAAGAACTGATGATACACCGTTTTGTTAAAATTCCCAACAACTGTGCACATGTTTCAATAGACCTGTATATAATCAAATATGTTGAAGTTGCTAATTCTGTTCTTGTTCATCTTTTTTTACATGATTGTCCTGCATAAAAATCTGTTTAAATCATAGCTGCCTAATATCTTACCTTTCTTGTGAATCCTGCATTTTTGTTTTATCCTGCCTTTATGTAGGATGTGAAGATCACAAACAGGAAAACCATATGCTATTTGAAAATCAGATCAAATCAGGAAGGATGCTGATGGCCTGAAAAAAATTGTTTCAAACTAGACCTTTATTTTTCTGCAGGAATTAGTTTCTATAAAATGTCAGAACAGATTAGTACTGGAAAGATCCCTATTGTGTTTATTCTTACAGTGCTGAAACAGATCAACTGTGGCTTGTGAATCTTTGTGGCATGATTTTTTTTTGCTCAGCTTTGCTGTTTTGTGTTTGCAGTGTGCTACTGCTTTTTCTAGTGTTCATGCTGTCAGTACTTCATTTTGCATTGTTATAAACTCAAGAATGGTATAACAAGTAACTATTACCATACAGCTCTCAGCTCAGACTTCTATATCCTCATCTATACTAAAAGACAACGAAAACATGAAATGCCTACTCTCTAAGTTAAGGATGCTGAAATGAGGCATGGTCATGTACATATGAAAGGGATCACTTACCCTGTTTACAAGGAAAATTGTCTTATGAGGTGACTTATGGCTGGAATTTATACAAAAACTTTCGATGTTATGCTGGTATTTGTATGAAGTGTATAACAGGTTCTTCCTGGGTTTTGAACTCGGATTGCAACTATAACCACTAGTAATGTTCCACTCATTAATATAGCTCCATGGAACAGTGTGGGATAAACAGATGGGATGGGAAATGCTGCATGAAACAGTAATGTTATCCAGACTTACAGATACACGGATGCACTGCAGACTTCTCCATAGCTTAAGTTTACAAGTTACAGAAGAGGAGTTCAAAATCCTTCTATATTTACTTCCATAGTCTTCTGCTCTTTCCTGATGTAAGATACTGGGCTCTGAAACTAGTACAAAAGAGCCTCTAAATACAAAAGCCAATGCTGCAAAACCTATTTTTTTCCTTCACTGCTTGTAACTGCATTCTGTAGCTAATGGACACAAAGTAGTAAAAATAAAAAAATATGAGGTTATGACCAGAGAACATACCATTCTGGAACATGAGGTAAATACTATTTAAGGGATGTGAGCCTGTGATAAATGCATATATTGTGTATTCTTTGATACTTAGGGAGGCATCAGAAGCATACTGTCTTAAAGGCAGAAATTCCAGGGAATTGCTATCTGCACTCTTGGTGTGGGTGCAGAGCGAAAATAGGATCCAGAGGGCTTCTAAGCAGCAAGAAAGAAGATTAACCCTCTGGTATATGGTATCAGCATTAGTCTTTCATTTCTAATGCTCAGCCATACGGTTATATATGTGGCTGTGCTTAGCCTGAACCATGTATGTTCCTGCTGCTCTCTGAGATCCAAAGGCTATTAACTGATTAGTGCAGATTAGTTGGCCACCTCTAACTGTCCACTGATCTGGCAAAGATGTTGTCTGACTGTGCAGCCTAAGAATAAATAGAATAATAGGCACTGCTAAGTTAAAATGTTAGTATTAGATTTTCTTAGTTGCCTGCTGTCTCTAGTGGTACAATTTGGGGATGTTTAATAAATGAAGCTTTCATACAGGCAAACTGTGTAGTTTGTTGAAAATAAGTGGCCACAATCCTATTGATCACTTAAAGGCTCAGGTATAGACTGAGAGCTCCTTTCCCTTACTATCTTACAGCAGAAGGATAACAAAGGAATACAGTATGAAAACTGATTGAAATTGGGCTAGTTCCAGTCATTGTCTATAAGCCTGACAGTGAGAAGACAGATCTGGAGGTCCTTTGATTAATTTAAAAGCTATAAGCAGTCACATCAGCCAGCTATATTCTTTGGTAGCCGTGTATGGCCAGTGTTAGTAGATAAATTAACTCATTTGTGGAAATTAGCTTATATTAAGATTATTTAAGAGAGACTAATCACTTGCATAACTTTACACAGGACATCAGCTACTGCTGAATTGTAAAAACTAAGTCCTACTTCTGACTGTACCCTCACATTGTCATGGCATCCTTCTACTATTACTTCCAGTGCTAAATCTAAGTTTAGGATTGAGGAATTAGACCATGCTTCCTAACATTATTTTCTCTTTCATCACACTAGAAGGTGTGGCTTGCTACTGAAGTACTTGGTTAAATATCTCCTGGCTGTTCAGCAGGGACTGTTGACAAAGTGATGTAGCTCTTGTGTTTTCTTCTGTCACTATTGGGGTTTAAATAACATTCAAAAAATAGGTTTCAAAATGAAGGGCATCATCAAGTTTGTGTAATTAAACATATCAGCTATGCTGAACATCCTGTGTTTAGAATGGGATGTGCTGGAAACAGTATGGGAAAAATGTAGCCAGCCCTCCTTGGTGAGGACAAAATACCAGTACCAGCCATTCCCAGGAAGTCTTTCTTAATCCCTGTGATTAAGTACATGAATTTACCCACCTATTCTGTCTTCATCTCTTACCTCTCATTTATTTTTTATATCAGTAGCCACAGTGAATGGGATTGAACCTTGGGAAGCACAAAATGTAGTCACCTATCTGGGATACATTTAGGTATTGTCACAGTTTCTCCATACCAAACAATTATATTAGATGGTATTATTACAAATTTGTGTTTTTTTTAAAAAAAAAAAGCAATCTTTTCTTCCATCCCACAAGCTACTGTTGCTTCCAAATTGACTTTATCAAAAATGCAATGAGTAAGCTTTAAAAACTTAAGATAGAACACTAAGCAGCATTTACCACCTGAAAAGATTGAAGATACTGGATATCTTTTAGCTGTTTTCCTTTCTTTTTAAAGAAGTTGTGCTAATCAATTTCTTTTCAAAGCACTCCAGTTCCTAGCAGTTTCCTAAAACTGGAAAGAAATTGCTGCTCTTTGTAAGCTAAATCAATCTCTGAAGAGCCTTATAAGAATAAAATAGCTTAAGGATGAAACAGCAGTAAGAAAGGAGATCCATCTACCAATTTATCAGTCTATCTATTTTCTAGCCATATCTATCTATAATGGTTAAAAGTTTTAAAGGACACTAAATTTAAGTATTTTATATTGCTTTTCATAAGGGCAGTTCAATTTATCTCTATTCCTTTGGAAAGATTAATATTGTCACTGCACGTTGTAGGCTTGTGTTGGCTAAAAGGAGTCAGGGGCATGACAGCATTTATAGAAGGCATGAGCTCAAATGTCAGTAGAGCATCCAAAAATGGATGAAGCATCATCCAGCCACTGCCATCTGTTGAGTGTTTCATGACAGCTGTATCTCCTGACCAGCGCTGGTGCAGATAATCGTGAAAGGCGCAGAGGAAGCATGCAGCAGTTGTACAGAGAGAGGGGAGGGGGAAATTCCACCTTTCACATTGTTTTTAATTGTACCATAATGATTTTTTAACAGACACCATGGTATGTAGCTTAGACTGAGAGCTGATTTAAAGCAAACAATAAACCACAGTGCAGCTGAAAAGCAATTGAAAATTCCTCCGCAAGAAGGTTTTGTCCAGGCTAAGTATTTAAGAGTGTTTTTCCCAGAAACTTTGTCCTAAAGATATTTCTGCCATAATAAAAAATAATAAAACTGCTTTGACTGTTGTACATCTACAAGACTATCAAAGCAAATATTCTTGTTATTGACTCACTAATGTGAATGTGGGGTTTTTAAACATTCTTTCCCTTAAAGAGGAGAGAATTTTCGGCTGTCAAATTTGACGTACTAACCCTATAAGCAGAATTTAAGCTTAATACCAGCTAAAACATTAAATGACTGTGGAATACGGCATTCTAGTTTTTCTATTGTTTTCTC
This sequence comes from Anser anser, assembly GCF_964211835.1. Classification (NCBI taxonomy): domain Eukaryota; kingdom Metazoa; phylum Chordata; class Aves; order Anseriformes; family Anatidae; genus Anser; species Anser anser. The sequence goes on along the minus strand of NC_139728.1, from coordinate 18,816,633 downwards.
TAGTGTATGGATCTACCTTCTCCCCCAAGGCATACAAAAATGACATCTGACTTTGTTTCTGATACAACCTCCCATAAGCTGGGGAGACTTCTATATGAACTGGTAACCTGGACAAGTCATGAAATCAATGGCAAAGGCAGTAGCAAAGGGTAGGTGTCATTGCAAAGCAAAGTCTTTGATGTGAAAGCCTTCTCTTATCCTCTTATCTAACCCTTGCCTTCACATAGCTATGTCTCATATTGTTCTGTCACTTCAGTATGTCAGGGTTTCTGTTATTACAGCTCTAGGTTATCCAGCAGATGTTGCTGTAAACTGGTACAGCATGAACAATGGAAGCTTAGTTCATCCTTTCCATAATGCTAATAAACCATACTGCTTGGGAAATAGAATTGCTTAAAGACACGTCACTTAGACCTAAAGTTAGGGACTGAGACTTTTGTACAAGTTCAGATAACTTTACAAGTGTATAACTTTACAGGCAAATATAGATAACTTCAGCTCCTAACTTGGATAAAACGATAGAAATTCAGCTTTGTTAAATCATGAGTGTAAAACCCCTACACTTAAAAGCAAATTGAGTCACAATGTAATGAACACAAAGATATGCCTGAGTATACAGGTAGTTTTGAGACTTATGAATAAACTCAATGATTTGCTGGTATGGTTGAGTCTCAACAGAATTATGTCTTCTGTATGAGCAGAGGAAGTTATGACTGCTGCTATGTAACTCAAAGGGGTCCTCAACATCTCTGAAGAAATGATCCCTCCCAAAACCAGATACCAGTTGTCCATGTAATCTATCCAAAACCAAAATTGCCTTGCGGGTGTACAAGCCAAAGGTCACTTGCAGGTCTGCTTCCTTTGTTATCAATCGCAGCAAGAAAGAAGGCTCTAGAATGACTAATATCCTTTAGGGCAGCATTGTTTGTTATTTTTACATCCATTCAAACATTAATAAGATGGGAAAATGAATAGTTAATAATGGTATGAGCAGGGGTGCCAAAGGCCATGATGTGCCTTAGTAATGCATTGCGTTACATATCTGAACTGCTCTGGTAGTTCAAATACGTTGCACAATGTTAACTTTTCTGCCAGCAAACCTGTTACTGTTTGAACTAAGAAGTGGGTAGGAGTAATTTCTGAGATGTATGATTCCATAGTGTTGGGTTACACTTATGGAAAAAATAAAATTTCATATATGTATAAAATGTACATTAAAACAGAACAGGTTTAAAATACCACTTCAGCTTTTAGGTCAGTGGGAGGCTCTCGTTTACTGCTACATTAGCTTTTACAAAATTGTTTGGCATTTATATATTCTTATTTTACAAGTTTACTCTGAAAGAAGCTAGTGAAACAAAACATAAGTCTTCCCTCCCCCTGAAAGTCACTTTTATGTTTCTCCTTTTTTAACATGGCAAAGTGGTTGTAAAACATACTCTTGATTCTTAAATAAAACAGCATGTAAGTAGGATAGGTATGGGAAGTGGGCCCCTTTCTCAAGGTTTTATAGACCGCACAGGACCTCAGACAGGAACACTGATGCTAAACGTAGATACTTTTTAAGGGTTTGTACAGGGCTCTTCATATTGCCAAGAGGTAGAAGAGAAGAGAGCAGATGTTTCTATGAAACTGTTATGGAGAAATTGTTGTTCTTAATCAAGATAGCAAAATTAAGTTCAGTTTAATAAAATTTACTAGGAAATTGGTAATTTCAGAATAGCTGTTCAGATTTCTGTGAAACTGAACAAGGAACTGGATTGCCACTATGAGAATAGGACAGACCATATAATTCGACATCTGGGATCCAGGAAGACCCCCAGTTGTGGGTACTATTGAAATTCAAAACCAAAGAAGTGTGTGAGGGGGAACCCTGAAATAGCAGCAATTGTGATGCCTGCCTTGTTTATGATTAAGGCTGATTAAAAATGCAAAAACCGCATTTCATTGTAAAGAACAGTGAACTGGAAGATGAGGAAGAAAAGGCTTTAGGATTCAATTTTGTAATTTTTAAATCCTAGGATTAAGCGTGGAAAGGAATAGAACTGCAGCATTTTGGGGGTTGGGTTTTTGTGTAAGGCTGCAATTGTGTGCTCTTTTTTCCAAGGTAAGCAAATGTTAAGTACGCCGAGATACTATTGCTCCGTGCTTCCATGCTAATAAGGCGTGCTTCCCACAGTGTGTGACAGAAAGGATGAATACCATGCGGTGCTAATGGTTAATTTGTAGTGGCATGTGTGTTCCTTGAATGTTTGTGAAGTTTCAGGATTCACTATCACACAATTGAGTCACTCCTTTTTCTTTTTTCTTCTTCTTTTTTTTTTTTTAAGATATAGTGATATGTAATGAGATGAAGCAGTGCTGACAGGGTTTTTGAAAGATGCATTGTCCTCCACAGCCTATTCACTTTGTTATAATAATAATGCTCCTTAAATTTGTTAATTTCTCACGATTTGGGGAATAGAATGAATCCTCATAAAATAATTTCTGTGTTGACCACGGTTTAAAATGTTAATTACTGTGGAATCTGTCACAGATAGCGTCTAACCACAGTGATGCTAATCTATGTCATGGATTTGAAACTCCTCTGAGAAGCACATATTTAGACTTACTGCTGAGTGAACATGACTGCTAGGATTACAGAGGCTGTGGACAGTGAAGAAAAGCAGTAATGCTCCTTCTGACTAGAAAGTAAACAATAGGGTGATTGTCTGCTTACACTTTGGGGCTAAACAGCCCAACTGCTGAGAAGCTCTAGGTGAAAAACTGCTATCAGCAAGGAGTCTTGATGTTTTCTTCGTGGAGCTAAATGTTGTCAAGGATTCAGCTGAGCCACCCCAGTGAGTATACAGGAAGCAAAACAGGATATTCTTGTACAGGCCCTGTTTTCTGTAATTATGCAACACTTGAACTTGTGCATGTATTCCAGAATGGGTAACACACCTCTGAGAGGAACAGGGAGCCATCACAGCAACTAGTGAGCGAAACATTCTTATGAAAAGTGCTCTTGATTGAAATCAGTGTGTTTACATTTTCAGTTATCTTCAGTAAGGATTGCTCCACCCTTAGTGCACCCTCAAAATTAGGAAATTATTTTCACCCAGTTTCATTTCCTGTGTTTGTTTCTTTTAACAAGCAATCTAAATAATTTCATCTGTCTCTTAAAAAGGAACAATAATGGAAATGATCAGGGAAATGTCTTCATCAAATATCCTTAGATATTTCTCTGGAATATGCTCAATTTGATGAAACACAGACAAATTCCCTGGGAGGCAGCTGAGGATCTTGCTCCATTTTGACAGAGGCCCCTCTTGCATGGTGACTGAGAACTCGGACTGGGGAGCCTGGATACTCAGAACATCCCAGCATACACACCAGGCTTTTTGGGCCGTCTGGGTTCCTGAGTGTAACACTGGGAGCCAGAAAACATGGAAGCTCTGTCTCTGTGTGTGTGCGTATGTGCACACGTGTGTATCTACATAAATATACTATCTGCATAAGTAGTATACTGTTTTCATTTAAATGATCTGTTTCAATTACAGTCCGTTTTGTTCTGTCTCTGTAAATAAAAACACATGCTAACATTTGAATAATCTGTTTGTAATAGTCTGAATCCTGCCATGTCCTGTTTGTACCATAGATAGTAATGAGACTTCTCTTGTAAGAATCCAGTTTGAATATTGGAAATTAAGTTCTCTTTTCAGCAGTACTTTTATACAAAGTAACAAGCATCCTTTTGTGGTCTGTGCACAAGCACAGATTTTTCCACCCCATTAAAAGAACATTCAAAAAGAAATCTGCCCCTCCCAGAAACGGAACAAAAACAAATCCTTTATTTAAATAATGATAGTAATGTTATGAAAACAGGGAAAGCCTAATTGATCTGTATACAGCAACCCAAATGCTACTGTGAGAAGCTGATGAAGCAGTAAATGTCAACCAGCTTGCAGGAGTGTAAATTAGGACAGAAAATGGCGAATTGCTTGTAATTTTTCTGTTCCTGGTCTTCAGTCCAGATGATGCATGATAGCCAACCTTGATCTGTGCTCAGTGCAGTGTCAATCCATGGTGTGGAAGTCAGAGGAAGACGCAGCATTAGTTCTCGCGTTCTGCCTGTTAGCAGTTTGCATACAGGGCTATAACCTACCTTTGCATCACTCTTATCAGTTTGAGGAGAATGGCATTGTATTTAATGTGTGCATTTAATAAAAAATAAATGGACAATAGGAGAGTGAGCAGAACAGGCACAAAACACTAATATCTGTCTTTCCTGCAGTTCCAGAGAGATTTTAAGGGTGATATTTCATGGGACTGTAAAGGAGTCTCACCCATTTGTCCTCACTGTTTGGGGGGGGGGGGGGGGGGGGGAGGGTTTGTTTGTTTTAAAGAACAAATGAACCTGTAGTTCAGAGTGGAATATTTTCACTGGGGTGTCAGACAAGTGCCAGTTTCAGCACAAGAGGAGACGTAAGACCACATGGCTGGGAACAAGGCAGGGGAGTGAGGCAGCTTCCCCAATCAGCAGTGGCAAGCTGTCAAACTGGCTCAACTGTTGTGTGAAATCTCAAGCTAAAAGAGGATTTAGGCAAGATTTTTTTTTACTTTGCTTTTAGCTTTAAAAGTAACATTTTTCTTAAATTGAGAAAGCAGAACAACTTAATATTTTGCAGTTCCTTCAGTAAAGGTATGCATAAATAGTTTTTTTGATTTGGTAATAGAGACAGTTATTTTTATTGAATTTTGACTTTTCTTGATAATATGCTTTTTCTGTAATTTTTCTCTGCCATCTTTGTCCTTTCTGTACTCTCCTCTTTTTCAGATTTTCTTCTCAATAGCTTCTATCCATGATTAGCTTCTATCCATGATTAAGTTCAGGAAATTGCTTCATATTTGCTTATACCCCTGCACTTTTGCTGTAGTCATCAACTCTCGGTATCTTAGTGCAAACTGTAGTATTTGAGCATTTGATATTTTGTTGATGTTCTTGCTACTGGATTCATGTTATTTCATGACCATTTCACTGAGTTCTTGACTTCTTGCCTATTTGATATTTTCTAAGGAAAAGATAGCTCAAAAATTCTTCAGTCATATGACCAAGAAAGAAAGAAAAAAATTACAAAAGCTTTTGTTGTTGTTGTTGGACTTTTAAAGTACAGTCTCATTATTCCTAGGAGCCTGGTACACCATTTTTGAGTGCTCAAGATGGTGGTCTAGGTTTCAGCTGTGCATTACTTTAAGTCTGGGGCTTCAAACATGGATGAGCATACAGGGTGGTAGGGTGGAGGGACACTGACCCTGCTAAATTTACCATAGAGACATAACAGGAAGCCTTCTGAATAAAATTTATTTTCAATGAAGCACATCAGTCAGAGATGGAGCACAAACTTCACTGCAACCTCTACCTTTTTAAAACTATGTACTTGAGGGAGCTTATCCTCCCTGATCCTCCACCCCTTCCCAAAGTTAACTGGAAGAAATACCCCTATTCATATCCAACTCTTAAAGTCATTGTTGCTTCTTGGGATTCCTATTCACCCCTAATGTCACTCCTATGTCAGCAACCTCCCCTTGAGCATTACCGATGCAGGTTCCCACCAGTAGGTGTGGTGGACAAAGTACTTTCAAAAGGTTAATCAGCAGCATTCATTAATAACTAGGTAACAGTATCCAGCCTCCGGGCTACTGGTTGTTGGCAAATCGCTTACCTGGTGCAAAGCTTGTAGTTTTTGTTTAACTGGTTGAGTGCCTTGTTGCCAGGCTTCCTGCCAGAGGAGGAGTTTGGCAGGGCTGTGGGGGGCGGTTGTGCAATGCCATTCATGGAATAGCTTCGCTGCTGGTACCGTGGGGACTTCCTCAGGCTTCATCTGTCTGCCCTGAACCCGCTTGCTGGAATTTGATATTTTAAGCAAGAGCAGAACAGCCTTCCTGAGGATACTGATTAGCTCTTGGAGTGCTTCTACTTGTGCTGGTGTCCAGCCTTGCTAGACTGAAATACAGGAAATCATACTTGATTGTTGATAGTCTTTTGATACTTTCCAGTGTCTCCCTTTCATGTGATGGATAAAAAAAGATGGATAAACTCTCCTACAACTCACTGAGAAACACCTAGAAAGATCAGCATACAATGTGTGTATACATATATATATAAAATCTATAGCATACACTTCTGCAGCAACACAATAAGTCTCCATTTTAAGTATTACTGTCACATACATAGGGGTGGATGATGCAACATGAAGACACAGTAAATGAAGACTGCGTCAGGCTAATCACTGGGTAGGCTGAATAAGGTACTCAGCCTGGGTTAATGGCTGAGATCGTGTCCTATTACATTGCTGACTAATGTACTTTTGAGACAGAAGTTTGTACTGTAGACTTGGCCTCAGGTTTTACTGTTTTAATATCTCTGTCAAAAAGGTGCCAGTATTTCATATATCTTTATATATTCACTGCATTTTCTAGGGTAGGCAAAACATTCATTTTCTAGCTGAATTCTATATTAAGATGGAAAACAAACAACAAAAAATCACAAACTTCCTGTCTTTGCTTAGAAGCCAACAAACTGCCTCAACACCAAAGAACAGAACCTTTTTTTTTCTGAATGCATATAATTACAAAAATATCTGAATTGGTTCTTACAATTTTTAGCCTCAGTGTATCAGACCAATATTTGTCAAACAGGCTCATGGCTTACTCCAAGTGATTTTAGCTATTCCAATGGGGCTAGTTACAGTGTGAATTATTACTCAGTGTGAGTAAAGAGATCAGAATTAAGCCCAGATACGGTCAGAAGGCAAAAGTGTTTTGTCTGATTTTCTATGATAGATCTGCCCTGCTGCTAACTCCCTGGTCTTTCATTTAGTTTCTTTTTAGAGACTTTTGTTAAGACTTCCAAGGAGTCCTGAGAGGACAATTGAGCTTTGTTTTGTTTTTTTTTGTTTTTTTTTTTTTTGCAGAAGCAGAGAAAAACAATCAAGTTGCTGGTTTTCTGGTAGTGTTGATTTATTTTATGTTCATCCTGCAAATATTCTTTCTGAAATTTACTTTAAAAAAAAAAAATCAGTTGGGCTTTGAGGGGGAGCTTCCAGGTTAATCTACAGATAACACAGCATAATGATCAGACCTTACAGCAGGGAGAGTTATAGCATCTGTTTTATAGGGAAATGTTTCTATCTGAGAATGTCCCCATTCAGAAAGGCTTAGTAACTAAAAAAAGCAAATGGTTTTTCACAAGATGCTACAAAAATGAAACAAACCATTTTAGGCCATGAAGTTAATGGGCCATTTGCTGGTCTTGTTGGTGCAAAATGACCTTTCTGACTACCTGATGGCTTTCCCTGGAGAGGCCTTAGGCTCCAGTCAGCACTCCAGGTCAAGGCCCCTGGCTACAGCTAGCTGAGCCTCTGGGTTAGCACCCAGGCCCAGCCTCCAGCAGGTTGGGGCCTTCCAAACCCACCCTGCTCCCAGAGAAAGCCCCTTTTCTGGCTATGGGAATAGTTCGTCTTGTCAGTAACTCCTTTACTCTCTTGCCTGCTTTAGTGCTTGCAATAAGCAGCTACAGCAAACCAGGGGAATCTGTGTGCGCGCTCTAAGATGGCCGAAAAAATTTACGGCCTTTGGAGCCAATGGGACTAAGTTTGCTCAGGATCATGCCCTTAGTTAGCGTCCTGCAGCAAAAAGGCCTAGAGTTTAGTAAGGAAACTCTCTCAGGGATTTATAGTATTGATGACTGTAACCAAGCCTGGCAGCCCTTGGATCTTACAGCTCTCTCTGGGCCTAATCAAAGGCCATTGACGTAAACTAAAACATTTGACTTCAGAGAGCTGTGGATCAAACTCTGCGTCTACACTGACTGAATTTGCCCTCCCCTCAGACACAACCTCACTTTAAATTCTTTTTTTTCTGACAGGCCTGTAGCCTCATTCCTCTCTCTTAAGCTGGGAGGGCATTTCATTGCTCTCTATGATGCCCGGAAGTGACTTTTCACTTCTCATGGTGCAGTTTCACATCATACCTAATTCAGTGTAACTGCTGGCTGACAACAAAAGTCCCATCCCTGTTTACCTTATGTCAGGTTCAGATACTATATGATCTTAGCAGGATAATTAGACATAAAATTAGCCTAATCCCCCCTTTCTCTCAGAAAGGAGCCACTGTCCTTTTAGCAGTTTTCCACGTTTGCCGTGCATCAGTGGGTGTGACTCTGTGCTCTGAAAGTCTCAAATTATGCCAGGGACATTATATAAAAGCAAAGTAAATTTGGATTAAAGCAGAGAACCCAGGCAAAGAAAACATTAAGAAGAATTCAAATGAAAATGATATGAAAAATATAACCAGCATACAGGACCTCATCTTGAAGTATTAATTAGATGCTGATCCAAAGAGAATGGTTATAATGGATATTGAGTGTGAAAACTATACTTAATGTATGTTATTATACTTACTGTGATTCCCCTCTTTATTTTTTATTCTCTCTCAGCTCAGTTAGCTGTCAGTCAACCTTTAGCATCTTGTTGAAAGGAACTTGTTCTTGTTTTTCAGCGAAGTGTTCCTGGGCTGATACAATGTCACAGCAAACAGGGGAATGTCTCTCCATTTTTTTCCTCTTTGTCCTGCAGACCTTGGTGTTTTCTTTCAAGCCCAGTTGTTAAGGCTTTGTTCGCAGGCTTTTGCCACAATCTTTTGCCCAGGCATTATGCATAAATAACTTCAGATTTACATGATTAGCTTATTTTTTCTTCACTTCAGATAAACTCATTTTAATATCTTCTAATTTAGATGGTGTAAATGTCATCTACTCACCTGTTACTCCCATTTCAAAGTATACCCTTGAACCCTTTTACTCTGGGTATACGTGTTTTAAAAATAAAAACTCCTAAAAAGACTGTAATATCTATCATTAACTTCCAACTTCCAGCACTTTCAACGTCTTCCTACCACTGTTGAAAGTCTAAGCAAATGACTTCAGTTTCCCTTGACACTGTAATGAGTAATTCATCATGTGTCTTCTCTTCTCATTGGTTTGAAAATTAAAGCTTTGTCTTTAGCTATAAAATGTGTGACATATCTCTCTGACAGATGAAGTTCATATTACATTCAAGATAATCCACTGTTTCAGAGCTCAGGTTTTGGGATTTCATGAGTTTGGAAGCAGACTTGCATATAAAAGTTCATAGTAATTGAACCTTTTACTGATGTTCAGTAGAGACAGTATTCTTTATTTTTATAGGCTAGTTTACTGTTTCGATTTCTTTATTTTGGAAATACGTTCGAACTTCAAATTGCTCAGAAAAATTAGGTTACAGAACAAACATTAGAATAGTTAATTATTAAAGTTGGGTTGAAACAATTTCAAATATAGAGCTCACGAGAATCCTTACTGAAAAACGTTTGAAGTTCTGCATTCTCTCAGTAAAATATCTTACGCTTGCTGGATAGCTTACAACTGATCACATTTAATCTACATCAGAGCAGAACAGGCAACCACAAGAAACTAAGTCCTGTAGGTATAGTCATAGAGCAAAAGGAACTGCTAGTGCCTTCATGAAAAGATTCACAGGTGACTGAGAGATAACTGCGGTTTCTAAAATCATCAAGAATCAAGAGGGCTTTTTTAGTTGTCGTATCTTTTTCACTTTGTACCTTCTATTTCAACTGGGATAAGTCTTCCAACTTTCATCAGGGATGCTAGAGGTTTAGACTGTATACTGTAACTTATTATTCAAGTAAATAGAAAAATATATTGGAATGTTTTTTCTGGTTAATTGGTTGGAAGAAGATAAGGTCTTTGCCACTCTGTTCCTTTGGAAAATTACAGCTATGTGAATTTTATGCATTCGTGGCTGTGAAATTGTCAAGTTGATGGTAAAAATATGTAATATGAAGTGCGAATGGGTACCAAATCTTCATGACAGCAGCACTTTTCATCACTCTTCCTTGAGAGTTAGTTATTTCTTTGTCTTTAGAAAGTAAATCTACTATAAGTAAGGATTTGCTAACAATATACTGTTTATAAATTGCATTAGGTGGACTTAGGAGATCAGAGAATCTGGAGTGTAAAGGCGGAGAAGATGCAAAAAGATTTCCTTCACTGTCTTTATATGGCTGCTTCTGGAAATTGGTATATCAATATAATAATCCCATTGCTTCCACCTCTCAGCTATGACCTCCACAAAGGAAGAAGTCCAGGGAAATACTAGGACTAGAAATAGGGTGAAAAATATATACTTTGCAGAAGGCCTTCTGTATCTTCTTTCTCTTCCATTGCAATGCTTAACAACTCTGCCCATAAGGGAGGAAGTACAGGGATATCTTTAAACAAAAGTGAATGTTCCCCAAAGATTGAATTTTGTCTGTATCATCCCCAAAGAAAATTGTGTAGAGCTGACTTCAGATGTAAGGACAATAGGCCCAGCAGCACTTTCACCATTTGGCTCCAGACTGGGATTTGAACCTTTCACTCTATTGACTTCGTGTTGTCCTAAGCTGCCTGTCCAAGTCCCTAGCCTTTCTCTCTCCCCTTTTTCCCCTTGATGTCTTTCTTCCTATAAGTGAATCGATGCTGTTGAAGAGGAGAAACAAGAAGGTGGGGAGGAGAGGAGGTCTGTGCTTTTCAGGAGGAAAATGTTTATGGAAGGGAGAGAAGTGGAGGAAAATACTGTATGCTTTAAGGGGGTTGAGAAAGATCTGCTATCCCTAAAATGAAGATAGGGGAGACACCTCTCTGTGTACAGTCTCCTTGTATTTCCCTAGGATGCCGTTAAGCACTCTGGCACAGTCATGCCATGCGCACACACTGACCTTTCCAAGGTAGCAGCACCTCAAAAATCCCAGTGGTCCCACCATGTCAACACAACCCAGTTGAGTTTTGTCTTCATCACTGAGGAAAAACTTGATCTGGGGGCTCCCATGTCACATGCAGAGTGGGCCAAAACATGCAGTCTCATCACACCCCACACACTTCTAACCCAGTATAGGGACTTTACTGGACTAGGTTTAGTTTTAAATTCTGCCAGACAGCATGAAAACTCTGGTCAGAATAAAACATATCCAATAGGCTATATTGAGTACAGCTACTTTCACACTATTCTGTTTTTCAAATACTTTGAAAGGCTTTTTATGAGCTCAAAGCAGGACAAGAAGTTTTAAAATTACAGCATTGCTGCAAATAGGATTTTTTCTGTCTTCCCATCAGTTCTAATTACATGGCTTCTCAAAATCAGTGCTTTCCTTCTCAGAAGCCATGTTAGTTGCTAAAGACATGGAAACTAATCATCCCAAATAGCTGCTTCTGTTGCTGGAAGACTCATGGATTCGCTTGCAGTGAGTTTCTCTTGATTCCATATATCCTCTGTTGGGAAAAAAGTAGGGAAAGAAGGTATCTTGCATGCTAAAAGCTTCTTCATATCCCCTTATTTAAAGTGACATGGAGTAAGTGTGAAACGTTTGCCTTTATCGGAAAGAAAAATTTAAGCTAGAAGATTTATAAGTTGCCTTGATTTTTACTGGAAAGAATTCTTAGGCCTCATTCTGGGAGTGTAAATTTCACTCTTAAGTGAAGCTGAGAGCACATTATGAGCTTTCTCAGGGTGTTTTGCTCTCCTTACCTGATTCCACTGGGTCTTTTGAATCCAAGTATTGCATTCATACATTCATAGCTTCCAAAAAATCATTGCTTTGAACCCTTCCTTTGGGTCTCCTTTTTCTTTTAACATACCAAGTGTGTTTGTTTTTTAATTATTATGTCAGTGTGTATGACCAGTGAACAAAAAGCCCTATCAATTTCTCTTTGCAATTTGATTATGAGATGGTTTTACTCAAAGCTGCTCTGAACTTTCTCCCTTAAGACAAATGAAATTTTCTCTTCAGCCATGGAAAAAAGACTACTGCTCTCCTACCCAAAATGAAATATTCCCTGGAGAAATACTGCAATGTGTTCAGAACGCTGCATTTTATCATCTTGAGAAACAGGCACCCAGTATTTCTTACAACTTCTATTCCAAAAAGATGAGGTTTAGGACTTAGTCATGGGGCTCGATTCCCTATTATCCTAAACCCTACATAGTAATTTACATGAGTGCAAGATTGGTACGAAATGCTATTGTATTAGAATGGTTGTACCGTATTGGTTTAAATATAAGGTGAAGTTATAAAAGACTGAAGGGGGGGGGAAGGGTTGGAAATAACCAACTTGTATATCTGCATTGAACGTGTGGCCTGTAACCATCTCATCTATTGTGTACTTCCTCCACCCCACACCTTCCCCAGAAATTTGTAATTTTAGATGGGAGGAGGTGGGACAAGTCTTGCAGTCAAAAGGACACCAAGTTCTTTACTGGGAATCAACATGTAAGGCAAGCCATCAGCAAGGCAAGTAGGCTATGGGATTCTTATGGGGCCGACCTGCAATGGGGAGGATAGCAATGGAGCAATGCCTAACATTTACTTTCTGTATTAGAAGTGGTCATTCAATTTCATAGTTTTTCAAAGTTAGGGAGATCTCATGTCATTTCCAACCAATGCAATGGGTGCAGGCAGTATGGGATAGGGTGCAGCTTTTAAGGGGAAATAATGGTCCCCGGTTTCTAGAAGAAAGAGAACAAGAAATCATTTTGTTCCATCTCTTAAATACCTGTTCATAGATTTTTAAAGGGTCCACGGTGTTTCTACAGCAGAATGATGTAAGCATAATCTTTAGCAAATCGTAAAGGTGTTATATTTAAACTGTGGGTACATACATCACAATCATGCTATCTTTCAGGGAAAATGGACTAAATTATCCTGTACTGTATGAATGGATAAAATTACTGTGCCTTTCCTTTGTTATTAAATCTTGCCTAAAACTGTAAAATCACATGCTAAAATAAGTTATGTTTTCTTGAATCATTAAAGAAAAAAAATCCATGAAAAAGAAACTGTCCTCTACAGGCCTTTAAGTTTAATGCTGACATGACTCTTTTATACAGCCTGTTCAAGATAAAGACACATAAAAGAAAATAGCTCTTGTTCTGTGTTGTAGATACTTGAAAAACATAATTTTAAAATAGCTGCAACCTTGAATCCTTGAGGAAGTTGCTTTCTAATACAATATTGTTTTAAGCACATGGAATTTAATTAACTGTTACCGAGCAGAGTGTTAAAGAAAGCTGTTGAACCCCAACTTTTCTTGTCTTCCCCTGCACTTTGAAAAAAGACCATTTCTAAACAAGTGACCATTGCCAACCTGAGCCAGAGGGCAGCATTCACCACCTTATGATACACTGCAACTCCAGATGAATCTCAGCTACATCTTAACTCATCCTTCTCTGTTTGATACCAATAAATGTATTAGAAAATGAATTGCGTTGTAGGGCCTAATGCAGAATGGTTAAGTTAATAAATGATATTGCCATTAGTGTTCAGTTATAAATACATTTGAATTTTAAACTGAACATATGCCACTTCTTTGCTTGAAACTAGCAACTTTTGCTTTCAAAAAACATGTCCCAGACACAGGCATGCAGTAATAATACTTAGCATCAGGGCTGTCAAAACTTATAAAGAAGACAGTATGAATAGCTCAGTTTTATCCATTAGATACACATATTAAAGAAGTTTCTTACTTCAGACCACACAGTGATCAAAACTGATACAAAAACAGCTCCTGTGTCTTAGCTGTAAGCTCGAATTAGTTTCTGATTTATTACTCTGGATATCAATTCCAAAATAAAGTTTTATTTTTGTGTTTGTTTTTTGCTGCAAAGCTGTTATTCTCTTTTTCTCTCCTTTGATAATATTAAATATCATCTCTCTTGTTTTAACGTCAAATTCTTGTAGCCAGTTTAGGCTGGAGAATTCGTTGAGTACCCAGTTATTAATAACTACACTTTTGTGCTCCCCTCCCCATGTCCTTATCTTAATAATTTCTTCTAATAACATGTTTTTGATCAGATCAGAAATGGAGGAAAGAATGGAAAGAATTTCTTGGCTCCCAGACACATGCAAAGCACCTTATTATTTATTAATTGTTATTATTATTTAAGACAGAACCACAGATAAGATAAACACATTTTCAAATAATAAAAATGAGTAATGAAACACTTGTCTGCTTCATTTGGCAAAGAGTAAGTCTGGGGCTGTTATCAAATACCAAGCATGAGTAGAAGAGAAAGTGGGAGAGAGAGAGGTGGATATAATGGTTGTGTGGGGATTGGGATACTGTGCTGTCAGTTAAGCCTGTGGAACAACAGGTCTAGCCCCAAAGCCAAATCCTGAAAGAACTTCAATAACTCCAGGGAAAATTTGCTTACCTGCATTAGCAGATAATCTAATGCTCTCTGTATTGATTTTGAGAAAACATCTCCAGATTTGAATGAGGATAACTGAAAGTAAAGCTTGACCAGAATTTCACAGATGATGATGATGAGAGAGGTTTCATTGTGTTTTGTTTCACAGCAACTGATGAGAGACTTAAATCTGCACTGCCTACGATCACTTTGAACCCATACGCAGCTGACTGTTGGCCACTACTTTGAAATTTAAGAGAAACTGAAATATATTTCAGGAGGTTTATTTCAACCACAGATATAAAACAATAGGGTCCCACTGAGAAGCTGAGAGCCTGCTCCTTTTAAAGGAGCACATGCCACTTCAAGAAATAAAGCATGAAAGGAACAGTGGTGTGCAAATCAAAATAAACCCTCTGCCTTTCTCACTGAATCTATCCTTGGGGAAGAATAGATTATAGGGCAAGAATTCAGACCTGTCTTTCTTCAGTCTCCTAAGGCAACTACTTTCTTTCCAGATGAGAAAGAAATTCAGTTTTAATGGTGATGGTGGCAGCCTTCCACTGAATGACCTTAATTTTCATGATCAATACAGGCAGGTGGCAACAATGCTTTCTTCAAATAACTAATTGCTTAGGATTAAGAATTGATTGTTGGTTTTTTTTGTTTTCTTTTTTTTCTTTTTTTTCTTTTTTTATAAACCCCTTCCACTGCTACATGGGATTTGGCAGTTCTTCACCTGCTCTCAGATACCAAACATATCTCCTGGATTCACTTTGCTAACCAAGGAAGAAAAGTCCCCCACATCCTTCCTTTTGCCAAATGAAGCTGATTGATTTCTGGACAACAATGTGATTGAATTTATTATGTTTTGTGTTTTGTGGGTTTGTTGTTGTTGTTGTTTGTTTTTTAATGCCCGTAATGCTTGTATTTTGAATCTACTAATACTTTGCACTCACTTGGTTTTGGTTTTGTCCTTCCTGCAGGTGACAGCACTCCAGGGATGTAACTCATTTGAAGCTAGGAACAAGGAGACCTAAGTCTGGGTAAGAGACTCATAAGGGACTGGAGGTCCTACTGTGGGAGAATCAATTTTGACTTCTTGTCAGTTTTTCCTTTGTCCTTTCCCTAAAGCATTTCCAATCAAGTTGGGATGAAAGTAGGCACCTTTAAATTTCATATGTGTATTTATCCACTAGATCAACTTGAATTTCCTCTGTTTCTGGCAATTTTCACCACTGGTGTTCAATGCAATGCCTCCTGTCAACCCTCTGAGCCTGTAAGCTAGCTCAGTACCCAGGCTGAGATCCCAGCATTCCAGCATGACAGGCTGCCACTTAAGCACTTAATTATATGTATGGAGACAAGGACCCACATTGTGCCCTTTACAGAAGAGTCACAAGGAAAAATAAAGTCCCATTGCCTTGCCAGCCAAAGGGATCTTTGCCAGCACCAGGTGGTGGAAAGCATGAGGCAAGTGAGGGGGTGACTCCTGGTGCTGCTTGTGCAGCAAGGGTAGCAATTGAAAAAATATGCTGTGTTTGAGAGAGAGGCCGGTAGCATTTGGTGTTTGGTGTCAAGGGGCTGAAAAGAGTGCCATGTGAGGCTGAAAAGCCTTGCAGGGGTTCCTAATGAACAATTTTCTGTGTTTCTCATGCTACTTGGATGATTGTACTTAGCTGGCTACTGTGCTGTTGCGTCCAGGTTTTGCCAAGTGGTTATCTTCCCGCTTGCATCTGTTTATTCTGTATTCGCCTCTCTGGTTGGATGGGCACAACCGAATATCAATGCAACTATTGGGATTTTTCAGTCTGATTGAAATAATCTCTCCTGGATTTCTACCAGTGGTCTAATTTAATTATCTTGTTTCAAATACCAATTTAGTGGGAAATGCAGAGGAATGCAAATGTGAAATTCATCCATATGCGTAAATGTATATTGTGCTCATTTTATGCATTCCATGATGTCTGTTCCCAACTCCTCTTTTCTAGTGATGATGAGCAATCTCTGAGTCATTGAGCCAGGGACAACTGGGCAGTGAGTGAGTTTAGCTGTAAATGTAGACCTTGCAGACTTCCTGAAGAAGTTTAGTACCTTTGTGTAAGCTACAGTAGTACTCACTTTCCTTTGCACGTTAATGACATCACGCTGTAATTTCTTCTTACAGATTTTGGGGTTCTCCTATGTTAACAGAAGAAAACATATTTAAGTTTATTTGGAGATTCAAAGGACATATATATTAAGTTTGTGCTAAGTATGTAAATGTAATAGCTGAAAAATAATTTGTGAAATTTTCAAGGTTGAAATTTGGTATTCTGCATAGCCACTGCTTAGGATGTTGAGGCATCGTGATTTGTACTTCTGTGTCTCTGGTACAAATTTTTAGGAGAATAATAGCAACATATTTGATGGCATACCTCTAGTGGGACTATTTGAAGTCATGCTGCAAGCTATATAAGACACTCTCTATGAAAGAGATAAGTGTCAATTTAAAGTAGAAAAGTGAATAATCACTGAGGTTAGTCCTTTCCAAGGTTTTGTTGTAGGTTATGTGATGAACACTCATCTTTTTCTTTTTTCCTTTTTTTTTTTTTTTTTTAACTCTGGAACAAAACATTGTTTGAAACAATTATCTGTCTTCAGGAAGATGTGTCTGTTATGTGTTTAAGGAGAGATTTACTTTGTATTGCATGAGCTAGGTGCACAAATGGAGAACTGGTTTATAAATTCTTATGGTCATTGCAGAGATTCTACCTAATTCTTTTAATAGGAAGAATTATGACAAAGATTTTAAGCAGATGACTGATATCCACAGGGCAGATAATGTGGGCTCCAACTGCGTTTGTAATAGTTCACTTCTGTAAGTGAACTATGTTCTCTATTTAGAAAAAGAATGAGAATATGAAATATGTTGTGTCTCAGTGATTCTTCAGATTTCATTATATTGATCGGAGTAGAAGAAAAAGTCCTTCCAAACAGTAGATTTTTTTAAACAAATTCCCAGA
This sequence comes from Anser anser, assembly GCF_964211835.1. NCBI lineage: Eukaryota > Metazoa > Chordata > Aves > Anseriformes > Anatidae > Anser > Anser anser. The sequence goes on along the minus strand of NC_139728.1, from coordinate 18,799,364 downwards.
CTCAGTACTTTGCACGCTCCATGGAGAGGCTGTATACAATTATGTTGTGCTGGTAAAACAAGATAATACAATATAATCCCATTGCATTGTCACTGAGATAAAGCATATGATAACTTACTGTTTTAGTTGATCAGCAGGGTGGCCGAGTACAATGAATTCTCTTCTCCTGATTTTGGCTCATCTTCTGGTTTCTGAGGGACACAACAAAGAATAATGATGTAGTAGTGGTCTTCTTGCTTTCACCTTAACATGAGTATTGTAATAGTGTAGTCACTTGAGGGAAAGGACAGTGGTTCTGTGTACCACATGAGCAGCAATGGCATCAGATGCTGTAGCCTGATTCTGTATTGAAATGTTTGTCTTGTGTGGAGATAATTGCACAACATAATAAAAACACATTTGATATGCAGTCACCTCTAGTTTGTATAGAATTGTTACCATACCTAAAGATCTCCCTTCCTAACTCAGGTCTACTCTAAGGAGTAAACATAAATATCATAAGTCTTAATATTTTATCTCTTGGAATGTGCCATTCTGGACTATACCTGTTAATTGTTGCAAACATTTCCACAAAAGAGACAAAGGTTCCGCATCTCATCTACTAAACTTTTTTCTTCTGTCCAAGGAGAGCAGTCAAGCCACTGTATAATATTGAATATTTTCTCAGGAAAAAAAAAAAAAAGTCATGGGCTTCTTCTGCACTTCCTACATTTGATTTATTAAGAGCAGTTGTCTCCTCTCAGCTTGAGCAATCAGAGAGCAAACACAGGGCACCACCTTCATGTTATCCTGTTCTGTGCGAATACACTTCCCTGCTACCAGCCAGGGGTTTAGCCCAGGCTGCAGTGGTTAAATTTTTTGATGGAACCCCTTGCTAAAGTATTCTCAGTGCATAACTGATAATAGGGAATTAAGCAAGATGATACAGTCTGTTCTCAACGTGCTCTTTCTCCCTGAGGTGCTGTAAAAGAAATAATGTGAATTTCACAGGTAAGGAATGTATTCTCCCACCTCTTTCTTGCACCCCCGAGGCAGAGCATTGCACAAATCACTGTGCAGAACCCCTCTGAGCCACGCTTAGGAGGGCAGGAGTGCTTGTGCTGCAGTCTCAGACTAGGGCCTTGCATCTTCACTAGCAATTCAAATTAAACTCCCTAAAGTTTGTGGTGGTTAACGCAGGATGGGATCGCTCAGAGAACTTGCGTTGCACATCATAGTGGTATCCTTCAAAGGGTTCATGGTACCAGCCTCTTCCCCTCCTTCCATCCTTGAGTAAGCAGCATAGCGTGTCTGCCTCTGGGAAGGGCTTTAAAGATCAACCTCACTGCAGTTCTTTGGAGGCGGGGGGATCTTCTGCCCTTCTGAGGCCACCGAAAAGCAGCAAAACTATATTCCTGAGCCTATAATAGATGCAAATTGTGCAGATGAAGGAGAGAAAGCTCTAACAGCCGTTGAATGCAATCTGTGAACACTACTGTTTCATTTATAGTGATGCTACCTAGGCATTTGCACTTAAAAGGAACAATAAAGAGATGTCAGAACAATCGCAAGGCTGCAGAATTTAAACTGCGGCAAAGACATTTTGAGCCACGTGAAATGTTGCCTGCAAAAGATCTGCTTTTTCCGTTAGTTTTTGTTTTTACTGAAGGCTGTTCTAGTTCTCCTTGTTTTATGACACCGAATGGTTCATTTGCCTTCAAAGACTCAAGATGCAAAGAGGGAGGGAAACAAGTCAAAACTGCAATGACTAGTGAAAACTGCACAAAGTATGTCACAGCTCCTCTTTCTCTATTTAGTTTTGAAGTAGCTCTGCTGTACAACTAGAAGATGGTTGATTCACAAACTTGCCAGGCAACCTCTAGCAGGTAGCTGTAGAGCTACTGTAATGTTTCGGTGTTTATCTTGCTTACAGGACAAAAGGTCAATCCTCAGATGAGGCAGTCTTTGTAGGTATGTGTGTACGATGCTGAGGATCTGAGGTACTGTTGCCGTTTAGTCTTCTGAGTTCGGCATAAGTGAGAAAATGCACACTAAAAAAAAAGAAATATCTAGTGGCTGTCAACCAACAGAAAATTACTGATTAACAAAGAATACTGGGTTTGCATTTAGTGTCCTGTTAAAAGCACAATAAGCTGTGATTGTGAGCATGATTATCTACGAGTGTTGCTACTTACCAGCTGCGAATGTGAAAGCGGTGTGTATCTAGCAAAAACAAGGAAACAAGCATTTATTATTGTTGTATCACAATACATGATGTTCAAGGTGCCCTAATCCTGATAAATAAGAGCAAATTGCTCTTGTGTAGGAATAGTCTAAAAAGGAATATGTAGTTTGCACATACTGTTACAACATTTTTTTTTTGAAGGAGTAAAGCTGTATGATTGTTAGAGTAGGATTGGCTCTGTAGCTACGGCAGATTAAAATGCATTATAGGATCTGTTGTCGTTCTGGATCTTCAAGACTTCCTATGGGATGCTGTTATCTAATTTTTGTTAGTATCATTCATTTGAATGCCATTAGTGTTGAGAGAACCTGATTGAGACTCATTCATTGTAATCTATCTCTATCCCAAATATCTCACAATTTAAGTAGACAAGATAAGCAAATAGCAGGCAAATGTCCTGCAGCTGAAGACAATTCCAGTTGCCTAAGTCCTTGTCCTGTATTAATGTTAGTTTGATTCTTTACACTCCGCAGTAAAATGAGAACATGCTGTTCTCATCTTTCACAAAACTTACAGCATAATTAATGGTAGTAAAATGCTCTAAGAGCCTTCTAATTGATATATTAGAAGTTCAAAGTGATAGTGTTTTTCATACAATATGGATTTGAACTGTGTGAGTGTTTTGAATCAGTAGCTTTTAGTGAGAAATGTATTTCCCAGGGAAAAGAGGTGGGGGGTGGATGGAGCAAGAGTATTTGTTTTAATAGTTCTGTCTGCATGTGTGTCTGTACATGTGAGTGAACAAGAGATCATGCAGGGCAAAACGTACCATAAATGCTGTGAAGTCTCATACAATTGTGTCAAGCAGTAAACCCAAATGAACTTGCAAAGTCATGCACTACTTCAATTTTGGAAAGGAAAAGCTGGCTTTGAAGCCAACTAAATCAATCCCTAGTTCAAATTAAATTTGGAGTATCCTGTGAAGCTCCAATACACAACTCCAATAACAATCAGCACTTAAGGTGCAGGCAAATAATGTTTCATTTAAAAGAAATTGAATGAGGATTACTGACGGAGAAAGTTTTTGGTTCTGTTTTGTCATTAAAGTCAAATTGTAGCATTATTGTCTTAATCCCATATGTCTCAATCATCTCTCACTCCTTCTGTTTCTTTAATGCACAAAAAGCCTTGTGCATGGTTGGTCTTGTGTCTTCATCTCATTAAAACCTTGCCATGCAAATGTATCGTAAGTGTTGCCTAAAGACTTCTGTCTCATGCAAAATTTAGTTTAAACTCTACTGGCATCAAATAATTTGTTATGCACAAACCTTCTGTTTGGTTTGCTGACATTCCTTCTTAGCTGGCTCTCATGGTGATTCATTATCTTGTGATATAGATTTCCAAGTATCATCTTTGTATTGATTTTTATATCTTTAATAACCACTCCACAGAAGATGGCTCCACTTGGTGTCATTGATCGCATCAAAAATTCAAGGCTTACAGAAATACTAGAGGGCTAATTGGTAGCAGAACATTTCAGACTTAATCTTAATGCAGTCTTAATCTTCTGCACTAACCTTACTTGAAGATTTCCTTATTGAGGCTAAAGGGAAACTAGTGAATAACTGGAAATTACCTGGTGAGAGCAGGTAAGACTGTGAGGATCGTAAATGTGGAAAACTGAGATAACAAAGATTAGATTTTAAAAACAACTTTATTTTTTCTCTTCCCCTCTACACAAGTATCTTCCTAACAAGAGGGAGTACATAATTCTCCCAGCTGTGTGGAAATACAGGTTTACTGCATCACGTACTGTGCAGTAGGCCAAATGTGATTTAGTTTCTGACTTCATTTAAATAAAACAATTATCTGACAAGTTCAAAAGTGTGTGTCGTAGGTTTCACCCTTTTCAAAAAGGAGTGATCAAAGACAGGTAATTTTCATCTTTAATTTCCTATGTTAAAATTAAGGTCTCTGCATGTACACTTAACAACAGTCAGGTCTTGGCTAGGTGTGAATTTAGGATTTTGTAAAGGTGGGCCAGAACAGCAATCTGGAAATCCTTCAGTCTGTTTAATTTGCTCTAATTTGTTGTTTAAAGCTTCTGTCTCTTGTTACGGTCTTTCAGCAACATGATCTGTCGATGACAAGGAGGTGTTATGTGTATCCATATTTTTTCATGACTGCATTTGTGACACTCTTTCACTAAGTTATTTTCCAGGATTTTGCACTGCTGAGTTATATTCTAAAACTGGAAAAAAAAAATGGAAATAAACACACTGAGATACAAGGGATGGGTTGTGTAGAAAATCCAGTGATAGACGAAGAACGTGCAGAGACAGCAACACATTTAAACTATGAAAGATAATTTCTCAAAAAAGCTGCCCTTGTAAATTATTAAAAAGCTGTTTTAAAAAAAAAAAAAGTGTCTCCCAACAGCCACATGGTCTGTGGATTAAACATAGCAAGGCAGATTGTCCAGCTAGTACTAAGAGTATTAATCAAGGCTACTCAATCACTTCTTGCCAGTAAAAGGCATTGAGACAGCACCAGGTCTGCTAGTTCAGTCAGGCGCTGCATGCCATCTGTGCAATGGGAACTGCCTGGTATGCTTCCTAAAAGATTAGAAGAACAGTTAGAAACATGGGATCTCCCGCAGGAATGTAAGAGACATCATACGTCTGGGACTTCACTGGGAATAGGAATAAAATGTATTCATAGAGCGGGTTGGAATAATCATGGTCACTTTTAGAAAAATTTCTGGGTATATCTTTGTCCATACGCACTCTCTGTGGTAAGCAGACCTCTTTTTGCACCAGACCCTATCAAATCTTTCAGTTTAGCATTAGTTTCTTATGAACAACCTAAATTTGGAGCTGGCTGTAAGAAACTCACATTATTCTCACAAAGCCCAGTCGAAAACACATTACACGGTTAATGCATCCATACAGCCCGCATGCCTTTATGTTGCTGTTGTCACTCTCAGGCTGATAGGAAATTGTCCACATCAACCAAATCTTCTCAAACAGGAATCTAACAGTTCTTTTCATTTCAGTTTTGTATTGTGTTCGTCACTATTACTTGACTGAGGAATGTATTCATGGAGTAAGCCGAGCAGTCGAGGAAATGCTAGTGCCTTATTTCTAGAGAGAAGGCCAGAAAACTAAGCAGTCAGTCTGTGCACTGCTTGTTCGCAGTGGTGAACAGTGACTCCCAGAAGTTTTGTCCAACCCTGCAGAACAATTCAAATGAATAATTATGAACTTATTCCTTAGCCATCAGCATTGCTGATGGGATTTATGCTTTGGCCCAGGATTGAGATAGGTTATTCAATGAGGGACAATGGTAAAGGTGGAATGTGGTCTAAAACTACTGACTTCCAGCCTTGTATTTTCCTTTTTCTTTGTTGAGAATTGGCTTTGACTTAAAAATAAAAAAAGTATATACATTCAGTGGTATTTAATGTCGACGTGATATGCCAGATACTTGCACCATCTACCAATCATCAAACAGAAAGATGCAACATATTGACAGAATTTAAACAGCGGAATACTTGTACCTGATTTCAAATATAAACACAGGGAAACATCTCCTCTTTGCCCCCTGCAGCGATGTAATAGAAAAGGCTCTGAAAAGAAGCGCCAGAGCAAACATGATCCAGATGTCTATCTCTGCTTTTCTGTCCTCTTACGACTTTGCAATTTTTTTGTCTAGCTATATTATTAATTTTTCAAGGATGGAGAGAAAATTATCCAAAAAGCTACTTCTGATTCCAGGAAAAAAAAAAAAAAAGCAAACACTGGAAAGTAAAAGCTGAAGAGATGACTACTTTGCTTTCATTTCTACCCAGAATGTTTTTTATTCCATTCATTGTTTTGATTTCAGAATGCTTCGGGTTTTAGGAGAAAAGCCCTATGTTTTTCTGCATTAGTTACATGCTATGAGAAAAAGGAAGAAATTTGAAGTAGAACTTAGTTTTTTAGTATCATTCTTTAGATATATCCTTCACTTTGTCCACCTGCCAATGTTCATAGTTCACGGCAAGTAGCTGTGAGGCCTGGTTGTGCTGCAGGACGTAAGAGTAATTCCCATTGATTTCAATGGGTATTACATGCATCCTGCAGCGGGGGAGTAGGACCCTCAAGTTTCACTGAATAGCAAATAGTCATGTAAAATCCACGGGTCCTATTCTTTCACTGCAGGATATGTTGAAGTCAATGGGAGTTACTGGTTAGATGCTGTGATGGGAAAAACTTATCCTTATAAGATAAAGCTGTCCATTCATTGTTGCATTTAGATTATTTTTTTCAAAGATGACAGTAATCTCACTTTTTCTGTAGAGAATATATTAGCTTCTGACCTTCTTCTTTCTTCCATTTCATCATTTAAAATATATATATATATATATTCCCAAAGAATGCATGTACAAAGCAAAAGGCAATGGAAGAAATGGGAGAAAACTGAATTTATGAAATCACTATGATTTTAGCACAGATGACAAGCAACCCTTTGTAAATGACTGAAATGTGGTTATTCACTGGAAGGGCTCTCTGCTCATGCTGGGTGTCTCAGCCCAAATATCCAGCATTAATGCTACTGATCTAAGGTGATCTAAATAAGGAAATAGAAGTTGGAAAATAGATACAGAATTTGGAATCTGTGTCTTAAACTTTTTCTTATGGGTTGGCTTTGGAGGCTGAGTTCTCATCAAATCAAACTTTGCACCCAAAGCAGATCTCCTCCTTCATTAGCATGTTATAACATGAGCTGAAGGAAAGGGTTTCTTTTTCTCCCCCTGCCTTCTCCAACTCCTCCACCCCCGAGTCCTCTCCTTGCTAGTTTAAAAGCAGAAAAGAACTTAAGAAATCTGGGCAGTCTATCAGTTTGCTATGGTTCATTTTAGCTAATCCAGACATCCAGCACAGCAGGGGGAAAACTGCTGTATCTAGTGAAACAAGAGCATGAATAATTAAAACTCTGTTATTAATGAACTTCCAGTCGTTATGTAAATGAAACTGATTTCAAGTCTAATTTGTCAGCCTGAATTCTTTTTCTGTTCTCCTTTTGTCTAGGACAAGAACTCATCATAATGGACTTGATAATAAAACACTGGCAGACATGCTGTGTGCAGTGCCCATCTGAGTTAGAGCTTTTAGCATGGTTAATTGATACAGTTACTGCAGGATAAGTCTATAAGGCATTTTGTATGGCTTTACGTTTTACAAGCTTCCCCCCCCAGCTCTTTCGACAGTACCAGCTATTCTTTGCACATTCCTCATTACCGTTTACCTTTACATGAGGGGTGGCTTGTAATTACTGGCTGGTAAATAGTTTCCTTCGTATTTCATGTGTTGTTCAAAGACAGCAGAGTTCAGAAAGGTCTGTGGGAAGGGAAGTCTGTAGTTATCAAACAATGGCTAACAGTCACCAGGAGAAAAAGCTTGTCAAAGCACAAGGCTACCAAATACTTGGTCCTTACCCCATTGTCTTGGATCAGGTGTCAGTCATCAGCCCACTGCATTTACTTTGCTGTGAAATAACCAGGACTGAAGTTATGCAGAAAGGACAGGCACTCTAGGGAAGGGGGAGACTGGGATCCAAAGAAAACCCTGAATTTTAACTTTCTTGTTTTCACCAAGAACAGGCAGCATCCTTTGAAATAGTGCATGTTCTGTATTGATCAGTAGATAGTGGAATTTATTATGAAGTTGTTAAGGCTGAAGAGATATCCCTAAAATTTAATCTTCAAATCATGATTTTTTTTTTAAATTCTCTTACTGCATGTCCTATCATTTTCACCATTTTTTTTTCTCCTTCTTGTCAATATATTCAGTATATTCTAGTCTATTAGTTCGGTTTTATGTTATCAGGATCGAGTATCTTTACAGGAAAAGGATGCCTGTGAAAACGATACCTTGCTTCAGGAAATAAGGAAGGAGAGGAAATGCAGATTTTTTTTTGCAAATGTTCCATGTTAGGTGTTAGCAGGATTTTAAAGAAGTTGTTGTTAACTGGAATTATTTTGAAATAAAGCTTTTGCCCTGATGTCATAACTGTATGTCTTATGAGTGTTAACACACAGAAGCTGGCAATAAACCACTGCCATGTGCTGAAGGGGACAGAAGGGTCTCCAGCTCTCCGTCCTTGGCCCGGCTTGCTGCGTTCAGCCTCTGAGCCCACTGGAGATCGTGAGGGTTAATGCCCAGCAAAACTCCGGCCTGCCTGGAAGAGCACCAGGGACAAAAAGGCTGGGCACCGAACTCAGGCTTTGCTTTGGGTGGCTGCTGGGGACATTTCAGCTCTCTTATATTCCTTACTTCCCCGAGCAAATTATAAGAGACAGTCAGGGAATACTGTGCAGTTTCTGGCAAAGGAGAAAGAAGTTTTAAAAGCAGCTCCTTTCTCTCACACCTTGAGCTGGGAACTACATGATGCTGTGAGCACTCTGTCAGAGAAGTGAAGTGTACTCGGAATGCCTTAAAACTGCTCTGGGAATATTACCGGTTGAGAATATCTCTGAGAGGTATATTTGGAGGATGTCTTTTAATATCTGCTGGCCTGACTTGATTATTTTTACAATAGTAAGGCTTAAAGTAAATAAGATGCTTGCTGAAGCTTTAGAACATTCTTGCAACATAAACATAATGTAAAATCTAATTTAGTTCTAAGGCTAGAGCTGAAAGAAAAAAGGAAAAAGACGGGCAAGGAGGAAAAGAGGTTCCATGTTTCAGGAAAACAAGCTTCGTATTACACGAAGCAGGTGTTTATAGAATGCTTCATTTTCATTCAGTGTAGCTAATATCCCAGTTTATGTTGTTTGGAGTAATAACAGTGTAACACAGAGCCCTAGCAAAGATTTGCAGGTTTCCTTTAGGTCAGTAACAGTTGCTATAAACACTTTGGGCTATTTTTTATTATTATTCTACTCCATCTACATCCAGAAAATGGGGGGGAGGGGAAGGGGAGAGAGTTAACAGTTTTACAGTTTAGGCTTTTCTTTTTGTCACAGTTAAACTAAATATACACAGGTGGCTAGGTGGCACTGTGGATTAATGTACTTCTGAATTAATGTGCCTAGAGTGGCTTGTATCACAAAGTGAGCAAATCTGAAGTGCAAGCTTGCTTCCCCTCCTGATTCACTGTTTACCACTTATGCAGTTGTGTTTGAGTTGTATCATTATTTGTATTAAAATCTTAAGTCCAAACGAATGAGCACTGTAGGTCATGCAAAGAAGTAAATTGATGAACCTCTGTTTTGGAGCTATATAATGCTTTGCAGTCCCTGCGCTGAAGTTCGCTATGTATTTAAACTGTAACAAAGAAAAAAACACCTAAACTCTAAACTATAAAAACTGTTTAAAAAAAAAAAAGATTTCAGTTGTTGGACACAGACTGAGTAAATAACTAAATAAAACAAGTACTTCTCCAACACTGTGGGCACTCAGAGCCCTACAGGAGCACTCCAAGGCTGGGAGCTGCAGGCTCCCGTTGAAGCAAGAAGTGTTCGGATTTGGAGGCTGTAACCCTGCTGAAACCCAACCCCACCAACAGGCACACACTGCACAAAGCTGTGTGCAAATTATGTCTCTTTACAAACAGTTTCTTAATGTAAATATTATAGGTTTTTTTCAGGGGTGGTCCTTCTACTTCAGTAATCAATAACCATAGCTAAAACAGCAGCTTGGTAGAAGTTCCTGATTGCAGTAGTGTCTAACTAAAGCCAGATGGAACTCCCTTATCTAAGGGGACGTTTCACCCATTTAAACTACTTTGCGCCTCTAAGAAATAGAAAGAAAAACTCATATAACCAATAGAAATCAATTATTGCACATTCTCAGCCTCCTCTAGTCAACTCCAGAGGTAATAATCACTATAGGGATTTCTAAAAGGTAATTACTGTATATTGCTTAATTATAGTTTATTAAGATCAAACATACTTAAGTATTTAGTTGATGTAACAGGAAAACACAGTCTGTGTTTATAGTTTTAAATGCAAACAGTGCAATCTGCACGGAGGCTTTAAAAAAAAAAAAGTGTTTTTTTAGGATACAGCAGTTTAGATGTCAAGACTACTGAATTAGCCACCTTCCCCTTTGTAATATAAAATACAGTTTTTGTGACCTGAGGCAACAGTGCTTTATGATGCATGATATGTACTCATCTACTTCTTTCTAGTAAAGTTGAATGTTGTAACATTCAACGTTCAATAGAGGAGAACTGGCAAGGTACAGAGTGTTAACTGCAAGATGTTCTTTCATGTGTACTACTGGTCAAAGATGTGTACTGTTAGTTAACGAAACATCTTTGTGAAGAATTAAGTGCCTGTAAAAAGCAAACTGATTAAGAAAGAAGTACCTAACATCTGACTAGATCTATTTTCCTTAAACTGAAAATGAAAGCTGCTCCTTCTGCTAAAGGCCCTTGTAGCTCACAACAGTTCAGTTAAAGCCTAGCTAATGAATATAAGTTACTTTGGTGGGTTTTAGCTGACTTTGAAATTAAAGTCTGAAAGCGTTAGATGCTTCTAGCAGAGCTAGACTATAGCAAAATGGACTTAATAAACTCCATTGTGCAGTTAGATCCCTAGTGAGATTTGCCTTCCATCCATGACCAATTGGTATTATTTTTTTGGTGACTGGTACTTTTGTCTGTGAGACTGGGATTTCTGGGAGTGATTAGCACTTTTCAGCGGTGATTGACAGGTTGTAGCAGCAATGAGACAATAGGAGGAATCATTAGGAATTCAAATGCAGAGTTTTGTTTGCATGCTTTAGGACTGATTTGAGTAGAAGTGAAATCTAGATATTAGAGCAGAAATCAGCTATTATTTTGTTCGTTTTTATAAAATACAAAAAAGATGAAAATGTGTACAAAGCAAAACTGGAAAAGAGGATAGGCAGTAAGATCACGTTATTGTTGAGCAGGATTCTCCTGCTCCATCAGTTGTCTTTTTTTCCTGGGGTGTCCTGTCTGAGTTTTTTTTTTATGTGAGTTTTAAGCATATGTCAGAAGTAACAAAATGCTGCTTTACACCTTTCAGAGTTTGTAGTTGAAATATGTTCCTCATACTGAAGGAAAAAAGAAAAAAACAGTATGTAAGACAGCAAAATATAGTATCATTTTGCAGAAGAAACGCATATATTGGTGTTGTGGTGAGGCTTGATAAAACTGTCTCTGTTGCATCTAAACAAGAGACCACAGGGAAATAATTATAGTGACTGATTCCAAGCATTGACCAGCGATTGATAATTGGCCATAAATAATTAGGAAATAATGCCATGTCAGTGGTGTAAATTATGTAAATGTAGTAGCTGTGTCCCTAGATACTGGTTCTGAGTGCCTTATAAGCAATTTTTTTTTAATTCAGATTATAAATTTAATATACTGTACATGACAATTTAATCTTGTTTGGCATCAAAGCTACCAAGATAATACAGAATTATACAAGCCTAATCAAAGAGGGAAAAATCAGATGAACATCATTATTTTGGAGAGCTGGTTTAATGGGAGTTGACACAAAAGAGCATGGATTCTTTCTTTCCTTTTTTTTTTTTTGAAAAAAAAAATCTGAACTAGGTTTCTGAAGCAATAGGCTAACAGAATAAAACACTGACTGAAATCACAAATTTGAAAGAGCAGTTTGTATCTTAAAAGGCGTTAAATATTTAAAGTAAGATCTTGTTCAGCCAATACTGTTTACATAAAACAATCCTGGTTCTGGATTCTTATACAGAAATTGTGTGCTCTTTAGGGCAACGGCTGTATTTTTGGCATATGACTAACTTATGAAGTTCTCATCATTTTTTTCTGTTGATATCAACAGAGGTCTGTAACAGCAGTATTTTTTTTTTAATCTTAATAAGGTCCTATTATAACCAAAAAGTTAGCTAGCATAAACTGCACATAAATTTGTAAAGGCTACCAAGAATAAATTTTAAAGAACAACAGGAAAGGCTTTTGTGAATGCTTCAGGTTTATGCAGCTTGATTTTTTTTTTTTTTCTGGCATATGTGCTGAAAAGTGTTCCAGAATTACTCAGCTATTGATGGAATTTACTTCTGGTGATATTTTATCACACAAACACACATGATGTTCATAAGATTACCCTTTTACTACATACAGTGTACAAAATGCCTGATATTTCATTAATAAGAAATAGGTATTGTCATAAAATCAGTTAGTTCCTGGATGGCAATGCAGTGTAATTTGAAAAAGCTTGTAAAAGTGCCAGATCAGGTGTTGGGATGCCAAGCTGCTGAACCCAAATGTATCTGGCTGTAGCACAGCACACAAACACACAGAGCAGAGGTGCTGCAGCGTGGTGCATCTGCATCAGTGTGAGACTGGTTTCAACTCTCTCCTCCTTCCTTCAGATTTCCATTCTTATTAACTGGATTTTGGCACCCAGAATAAACAGAACCTTTGAATTTGCTCTTAATATTCAGCATGTATTTGTCTCCCACTGAAGGCAGCAACGTGCGTTAAGGGCTTTGCTGATTCAGGACCCAGAGGGATGCAGTGACACCAACATTTGCACAGTAAGGACAGCAAGACTTTGGATAAATAGATAAGGCGGGAGGGGGGCAGGGGGATGTGGGGTGGAGGGAATAGCAAGAAAGACACATTTGTGAAAATGCTGCAGTTACCGGCCGGTGTCCTGCCAGCCCAGCTTGGAGCACCTGCTGTTGCTGTGTGAGCAGCAGCTCCTGCTGCTTCGAGAAGTGAAATCGCCCTGCCTGTACTTGCCTGGCAGCACTGCTAAACATCTCTGCTTTCAGTCCAATTAGAACAAGATAGTTGCCAAAAAAAAAAAAAAAAAAGCCGCCACTTCAACATCACATTTAAAAAAAACAAAAAAAAAGCACCAAACTCGCCTGCCAGCTCAAGCCTCCCCCCCACCTTTCCTTTTACTGAAGGACAATTCTGAACTCAGACCTATTCTAAGCATGATTTTTTTTCTTTTAATTTCAGTGCATTTCCTCATTTTTCTTGTGTGTAGTCTTATTCATACCTCTCATTAAGAAATAGCTTTTATTTTTCTTATGGGAATTATTTTTTTCTGAAAAAAAAAAATGACTGCTCCTTCTGCAATAGCGTCCAGATATTCTAAGGGGGCTAACTACGTAAAAGATGTCAACATGATATAAAATAAGGTAATTTTTAAATAACCCCAAGATAAAGTGGACATATGGCACAAGATAAAACATGTAACCTAACCATATAGATATTTGGATTCACACCGCCTTTCTCTGGCTCTGAGAGTGCTCTGTATGGGGAGATAAGGGCAGACTTATAAGGCTATGATTCAGTAGAGGCTATTTCGACAAGTTTCCACTCTGAGATTCTGTTCATCAACCTCCAATTAGCACTTCATCGCTTTCAGCTTTGTGTCACCCAGCTGGCTGGAGGAAGATGACACCTCCAACTTGAACTGGGCTTTTTTCCATTTTCTTAGAGCTCATCAAGACATGTGGTGCTTTCTTAAAGTGCAGCTGGTGCTGGCACTTTCATTGTAAATTTAAATCACTGTGTTTGGAAAAAGGTGATAAGAACAGTTTGTTTCATGTCCCTGGTGTTTAGCCTGAGGCAATTCCCAGCAAATATATTCAAGGCTCCTTCTGGTTTGATCTGCTATACTTTTTATTATTATTATTATTAATAACAATAGTAGAAAATATGCACCTAAAAGAATACCCTGCTCAGTGTATGAATTTGTTCCCACAGTCACTTAAGTTTAAAAGAAAACAAAAACATTTTAAACTTCAATTTAGATAAATAGCAAAAATATGAACTTTGTCTCTGTAGTCTCGGTTTATGTTTGTAGAAGGGGGGAGTCAGTTTTTTGCAATGTTTTTTTCTTTCATCAAAACTTAAATACTATGGAGAAAAAGGTACTTCATTTTTCTCAATTTTACATTCCACTCTATTGCTCGTTATAAAGTATACCTAGAGTTTATTATACATTTATTCTGCCTATACAGTTGTTATATTACTTATGAAGCAATGCAAATGAACAGTAGTTTGTAATTATATTTCATATTCCCAAAGAATCCCAAAGTACTTATGTTTATAGGAACATGTCTACAAAGACAGCTTCCAACACTTTCAATTGTTCATTATGCTCTATTCTTATATGCTTATTTGTGTCCATTCATATTGTCAAGATCTGAAGGTATACTGATTAATTGCTATGTTTTCCTCATTTTAATTTTTTTTGTGCCAAAATGAGTGCAGTATTAATAAAATGGATTAAGAAGTTGCATTGACTTTTCTCATAAATCCCACATTGCTATGTAAAGCTTTCTTCTGAATATGTACCCCAGGTTCACAATGAAGAATATAGAATCAACCAAACTATAGAGATTCCATCTCAAGAGAGCAGCTATTGTATTTCCCTAGGAAAACTTGGACATTTTTCAAACCCACAATTTAAAAAAAAAAAAAAAAAATATTTTTGCTATAGAGTAGAAATAAAAAATCGTGGTCGTTAGTCTTTTTTTCTTGCAATATTTTTGCTAATTCGTATCAGACTATCAGACACCAACATAATCTTTAGAAATAAAACTCAGATTAACAAAACTTCTATCAAATTTTTACTGAGCTTTCCTAATCTGCTGCTGTGCATTTTAATGCTGTTTAAGATGTAGGTCACAAGTTCTGCTGCACCACAATAAATAGCACTAAAGGTCTAAGAGCACTTTATACAATGACCTTACAGAACAAGCACAGGACTGTGCTTCTCTTCCTGTGGTGAGGCAGAAATGAAAGTATACATGTGAAAAATTTAGCTAGATCCAGCTTTTAAAAATGGAGGCAACATGTTGGCTTAGATCTAATTTTACATTCTGACTAATAGTTCTGGTGTAAATTGCCATATTTTCATTGCTATAGAAATTAAACTCTGATTTCTGTATGTATGGAGAAATGAAACATATGTAGATAATGGCACAATCCTGTTATTTATGATATTCCATCTTTCTATAAATATAGATGTTCAGTGATTATCAATAGAGCTGCTCATTAAAATTCAGACTTAGATACAAAATGATGCCGTTTTGTCTTAATATTTGAAAACCTAAAAATATCTCTCTAGCTCTCTGAAAATCTATATTTTAGCATTTGCATTCAGTAGTTTATTGCAGTAGGAAATATTTCAAACAGAAGAAACAAATTGTCCCATCAAAGTACTCTAATGATTCAGAAGACCATTTTTTTTTCCAGCGAACCAAATAGTGAGAAAGAAATTTAATGAAAGACATAGTGCCGTGTTCTCGCTGAAGGTGCGAAATAACTGATTATTTCACTGGGTTTTTGAAAATCAGCCTTGTTAGGAATAAGATCAAGCTCAATTGCAGCCTTGCAGAATTTATGTCCCCTTTACTGCATCCCTTATACGAATGGTTTTACATTGTGAAAGGTTTCCTTTAATGATTGTTTGCTGCTCTGACAAACTAGCTAATTGTCCACTACCCTATTCATCTTAATTCAGACTCATTACCCTTCATTTTTCCTCCCTACTCTTCAGCAGCTACTGCTAGGGCCTCACACTGCTATCATATCCAGCAACGTAAAACGATTTTGCTGTAGTGCCACAGGGAGCTTCCTTGTGCTAGCTGCCAAGTAGATATCAAGTAAATGGACTATCTCTATTCCACATACTTTAAAAGCTCTTTCTGGAGCTTTCACTGCTACCTTCCCACCCTAATACCCAAATTCCCACTTGGCAGTTTCTTCTGTCTTGTTGCTGACCGTGTATGGGCCAAGGTATATCCTGGAGGGATGCCTGTGACACAGGGTGAGGGGATTTTGACTTTGAGCCCTTGGCCTCTGTCTTCTGCGTGACGCCGCATGCCAGGCATAGCTGTCGTCGTATGTGTAGACACGGAGCACAGGGGAAGCCCCTGCCCTCATCAGGCAGCCGAGTGCATGAATCACATCCACTGTGTGGGACTCGACAGGGCTCTCTCTCCTTTGCTTCCATCTTGTCTTGGTGTTGTGCCATCGGTAAAAAGCTGTAGATGGCAATTCTGTGAGTTTCTGCCCAATTTCCAAACGCAAGGTTAGTTAGATTCATGGTGCTCTCTGAATTGGTGCTACTTTTACACCTCCCAGCAGCTTTCAGAACAAAGGTATTTTGTAACCCTTGTGGCTGTAGGAATAGTTCTGTGAATGAGATTTGCCTGCTGTTACCACGTGTTTTGACTCTCCCTGTGTAGTGCACAGCAGTCAGCCTTTCTGAGCATGGCTAATACATAGGATTGGATGGAGAGGTCTGCGTGCATTGACAATTGTTGATAAATGAGGATCTTCTTATTAAGTGGGGATAAGACTTTTCCTGGTGAGGGCCCAATTCTCTGCATAAAGACAGAGAAGAAAGGGATGGTAACATGGGTTGTTGGTTAGTTGCTAGGCACTTGATTCATCCTTAGACCTCAAGGACTCAGTGTGGAGAACAACTGAGATAAATAATTTGTGTTGGCTGTGTCATCTCTTGCTTTTGCCAGAAAGTGTCAGTTTCTCCTTGCATAATAATAGCACTGATGACAATTATTACATTCTGGTATGTTTCTTACAGGGTATCCATGTGTCTGTACATAAATGTATATTAAATGGAAAAGACAATGATCGTGAAAATGTTTGTGTGAGCCAAACCCCATCAGATAAACAGATATGTTTTTTTCAGTGTAATTCCGCATTGCAATGATAACCCAGCAATAAAACCAATATAAGTACAGATATAAAGGTATGAAACAACATATTGTCAGAAGCAATAAAAAAGATTTAGCAATGTGTAAACAGGATAGATCAGCAAGAGGCCAAGCATGGCAATGGTTTATTATACGCACCTACCTACTGAAAGCCATACTGAGCAGAATATAAAAGAGAAAACTGTTAAATTTGTGATGGCTGTTTTTATTATTCTGCTCTTTAAGAGGGATCTAATTCGGAATTTGCATTCCATAGGAGTTCTGGGGGTTTTGTGAGTCTGATTTTAAGAGCATTTAGCATTTATGTAACTCTTAATTCATCAATGTACAAACATGAGCTTTAAACTGTAAAAGTGGCTCAGGTGAAATACATGAAGGTATGCTGCTGTGCTCCAGGTTAGTACAGCACTAAACAAGAAATGGGCATGGAGATATGTCCCTTGTCCCCCTGTGCGAGAGCCAGCTTTGGTATAGCTATGTGCAGCTGCTGTTCACTGTTCTGTATTGGCAGCACAAACCTCCCTAAAGCCATTGCAGAGATGTGGGACGACAGTAAGACAATTGCTGCTTTTGCTCTCTTTCTTGTAGCAAAGCTAGCTTAGTAGTCAGAAAAAGAAAAGATCACTGACTGCATGCTTTCCTGAAGCTCTTTCTCAGCGTGCATTTGCTCAGAGCCCTAGAACGCAATCTTACCAGTCCTGGCATTAGCAAAAGAAGGTGACACATTTATGCATTATAAGATTTGCTTAAAAATCATGAATTAAAGAACCGGAGAAAAATGTTGTGTTCCTTTCTTACAATTATTTGCTTTCATTCTTTATGAACTTTTAGGATATAGCAGGTTCATATTTTCAAGCTTTTTCTGGGCTGATATATTCAGAAGCTGGGGCTCTGAAAAATAATATTGTGAAATCTCAGTGCCAGAGTCGTTAACACACTCTGCAGCTGAGCAGGGCCACGCGCTCCTGGGGCTTCTGGGGCAGCGCAGCCTTTGCCATAGTCACTGCCGTTCTGCCTCATCTAAGCAAGACTGCATGCTTCTGAAACCTTTGCAGGCCTCACAGAAAATCCGAGTATTGCCAGTTGCGGTGGACAGTTAAGAAACACACTAAAAGCATAGATTTACCATTATTTTTCATCTAGGTTGCTGAGCATACGCCCAGTAGTGAAGAGTCTAAAGAATATGGTTATAAATAACTGAGCAAGAGAATAATAATAATATTATGGCCTTAATTGTAATCTGTAATGTGTGATAATTTTGAAAGAAATAAATTGAGAGCAAACACCCTTGACGTTTGGGGATACTTAGGTCTTAGGGTATACTTTATGTAAACCCACTGGACAATGAAATCTTGGTAGAGGTCAAGTCAGCCATAGGGATTTCTGTGAGACTAGTAAACCTTCCAACCAATTAGATTTTGGATAGTTTAAAACCTGTTGTATCCTATTCTTTTGCTTGTGGATTATATTACGATATTTTACTGTGATCCGAGGTGCAGGGGAGTATCAACTTTATTTTTTGAGAGGAGGATGAGAGGGAGTTGTTTGTGTTTTCTCAGGTAATACTATCCAAAGTAGAGTGTGTGCTAGTTAAACTTGATGGTCTGATGTGTTTTACATGTATATGTCATACTGGGGAATTACTTCTACATCTACAATGATAACCCCTCTCTTTCATTTCATTGTTTTGCTCTTAGTGAAGCTAAGGCTCTGCAAATAAAAAAAAGGTAAATGATGAGTATTTAGCTGTTATGTGCATTTTCAGTCTGTGTATAAAAATAAGTATTCTTAGTTCTGAACTCTTCCTGTTTCATAATGTTTCTTGCAAACCAGAAACAAGTAGTAATGGCTTAACTGTGCCAACAAAGCACTTCACATGGGGCACAGGTTTGGAAATGAACTTCAGCACAGACCTTGTAGACATCTGAACTCTATAAATCCACAGGTGTTTAAGTAGCCCTAAGGGCTAGGTCAGATAGCAGACTTGTTTCAGTATGACTTTACAAGGATTTAGTACTGTGTAAACAACACTTGCAAGGTTTTCTCTTTACTGCTGAGTAAAACCAGTAGCAGGAAGAGCCACCTTTGATTTTTGTACCATAAAAGCTATAGTACTCTTTTATTCCATACACGGTGTTTGCTAAAACATTTTTTGAGAACTCTTAAATATCAGATTAAACTTTCTTAGCAGGCATGTTTTAAGATGAGATGATATCAAGTGTAACGTTTTTGAAAAGAAATTGCTGAGTGACTGGAGAGTTTGTTTTCTGCTTTCTTTTTGTTGCTTTTGTTTGTTGTTGGTTTGGGGCTTTGTTTTGGGGGGAAGCATTCAAGTCATTCTGGAGAAGATAAATTAGACTGATTTTATATGCTCATGCAGCCTGCAGATCTTAGGTCTGTGCATTTCCACCTAAAGTAATGTTGTTGTTAAAAGATTTTGCAAGCAGATGGGCTTCTTTCTCAGTAAAGTAACCCCAAAGCATAAGCTAGCTTGCAGTTATAAGAAATCCTGCTGAATTGATGCTGGGGGAGGGGGGGGCTGGCTAATGCAGAGTGCTGAGAGCGATGTTCTATTTTTACCCCAGAATCTGGTCTGCTGCAGTGAAGGATTTCCATCAGCACCTCAAAAAAAAAAAAAAACAAAAAACACCTAAATGACTCCCCAGAAGAACACGGTAAAACAGCTTGAATGGGGAAACTGGATCCTAGAGAGGAGTAAGGAGCTGAAAGGCGTAAAGCAGTGTTCAGAGAGGGAAAACAAGATAACCGGAACCCGAGTGGAGTACAGTAATTAGGAACTGGAGAAGGAAATTAAAATCCTTGGGGAATTCAGTATCTGAGAAAGGAACTGAGAGGAATCCATTGAGGTTTATGAGAGGACAATTACTCCAAAAGCTTAATTAACTCGCATACAAAGCTTGGTTGAGACTCCTCCTTGCCCTTGTTTTTACACCAGTGTAGGACTTGAGAAAATACAACCCGTTTCTTTGGTAGTAAACACAAGCTTATTGATCACCGTATTAGTCCATGGGAGTGATAGCTAATGATTAATTCAGTCATGTTTTCCTTCAGCATTTTGGTCTCTGCTCTTCTGCCCCTTATTGTTTAGTTTTAAAGGTATTTTGAGCACAGATAGCACTGCTGGGATTTCGGATGCATCAATTGCCTAAGTTATTTAAATAAGTTTTGCTGAGGCTAACCACAGCATTTATGATACCTGAGCTTTTCTTGTAGAGTCAGCATAAAGGTTTGCAGGAGTACGTTGCAGAGATTGTGACAGATGTTTGCTAAATTTTGAGGGCAGAGAGGGACAGAGAGACAGTTTTCATTACCTTCACTCTGCCCTGGATTGTGCTTTCTAACAGAAGCCTAGTCAAGTTTGTGCTGTGTGGCCTTTTTGCTGGGCTGAAGCGTTGCCACAAATGTCCGCATTGAATCTGGTGTTCTTTGCGTCTTCAAGCTGTCAGCTATCCTGACATCTGTCTACTACTCCTAAAGTCAGAGTTTCAGTGCTCAGTCAATGACTGCCCGTAACATAGACAGAGGTATAACTTCCATCGATTCAACATAACTGAATTACTGAAAATGTTTCTTGGAATGTGATGAGGAGAAAATCTTTGCACTTAACTGCATATTACATAAATTAATTCTATGGAAACATCCTTACGGCTGCATAAACCAGAAAATCTCAGTGCTGAGCGACTTCATGAATTTAATGGCAGAGTATATATATCACGCAGAAATCTTTTGTCAGAGAAATGATCAGATTGCATATCCTGTAGTTCCCAAATATATAGGCTGAGAAAATGTTCATCTTCTCTGGAACTGGTCTCAAATTATCAGACCATTCAAAAGATTCGGAAGTAAGGCTTATTTTTGTCAAACTGAACCAGCTTCTTCATCACTTTTTGTTTGTTTGTTTGTTTGTTTGGTATATATTATGTTATCTTAAAAATGTGTTTTGAGTCATTGTAAGCCAAGAATTTTATTCCCGTCTCCTCTCCTCACCCCCAGCTCGGCCCCCCCCATTCTTCAGGATATTTCAAAAACCTGTCTCTTTACAAATTGCATTATGTTTGTTGTATGCATTAAATGAAAGGCTTTCAACTTCCAGAGCAGGCTGTATGAACATTTGTCTTGTGCATACATCAGCTAGTATCCTACCTAAGCGCGGTGAATTTGGTTTGTATTAATTACAGGGTGCATTTGGCTGTGTCTACATGATAGACTAACAATTCCAAATCGCATCATATGCAAATGAAAGGAAATCATTTTTTCCCTTTTATAGAGTAGATGAGAAATACAGTGTATTCTGAAAAGCAATATAAATACAGGTATGTCAGAGGTTTGCTGGTTTGTGTAAATCCGCTCTCAGTCATACAAGAAAGCTACATAAAATTGAATTGTTACAATGTTTAGGCATGGTATTGTGATCTTTTTTGCTCACTTCAAAGAAGAGTTCTCTGTCTAAAAACCGCATATTAAAGAATACACAGAAAAACATAAACTAGTACTTGTTTTTTTAAACTGGACACAGGGACTTTTTGTTTTACATTAGCCAAATAGATTTATGGAGACACAAAGAACAAGTGTATCGAGATCTCATCTGGGTGTTCCATGATGATTTACCTGAATATTTTTTGATGTTTCTTTCAGTGATTTTTTTCCTTGTCATTTTGCTCTCTTCATTAATATAAAATCCTCTTTATTGTATCAACCTCAAATTCAAGTGAGAAAATTTGTCGTAATAAGAATTTGATAGTACTTAAAAGAAATTCTTGGGTTCAGCAGGATTTACTAGCAGCTTAGGTCTACAGTCTCAGCCTTTTTTTAAATATATAGAGGAAGGTAAATTATTTATATATTTAATAGACATGCAGCAAAACTGGATAAAAAGCAATTGAAGTCTCATCTTCATTACTGGCGTTTCATATGCTTGAGTTAATTGTAAAGATCTTGGTGGTCTCAAACATTCATGTAATTAGGACTATGTAAAGTGCCTACTATAAATGGCATGTTCATGAGTTGGGCACTTTAACAAGGGCTGAAAGTTTGCTGTTTACTGACTTTGTTGTAAAGCAGCCCATGGAGAGCTAGCACAGGGATGTTTTGCATTTCTCCCCAGGTACCCGAGAGCTGAACTCTGTACTGTTTTCATTGCAGAAATGGAGGTGTGGCGTTTGTGGTGGGAATAAATATAACTGGCAGACCCTCCTGGATTTGTTTGCTGTTAATGTGGGTTGGCCCTGTTACCTGGTGGTGTTGCTGTCCCTTTCGGCTGGAGACATTCTGCAATCCTCTGTCAAGAACAAACATGGTACCTCCCCTGCAAAGCTCTTTCCTCTCAGCTTTTCAAGAGGGACTAGCATTTTGTGCTCTGTTTTTCAGAACCTTCTTGCTTGATAGGTAATCAGGTTGTTGGCATTTTAGTAGAAGTAAAGGGCCTTAAAATGGTTAAGACTACCGAGACACATTGAAGAGGAGATTAAAATATTCCTACTGCACTGTGAGGCTGTGTACTTAAAGAGCCAGAGCTTCATGTGGTGAGTGGCTTTAACCATGAAATGAGCAAGCTGTATCGCACAAAGTTTTAGCAATAAGGCATGCTTTCATTGGGAAGAAAGAGAAATATAAATGCAAGAGAAGAGAAAATGCTTCTCAATTAGAAGAATGTAGTATTGCATTATATGTATTTTGTGTAACGCACCTGAGCAGAAAAATTGTGAGGTGTCTGTGCTGTTCTGAAATATAGCACTGCTGTTCCTATGATTTCTTCTCAGTGTTTCATTGGCTACCTGCTTATCTTTGCCTTGATGTTAAGAATTTTGTGTCATGAAAGATTAAAATAGAATTCCGCTTTTCTACTTTTATCCATGTTTCTCAGAACCATTTGCTTTGTACAATACATCAAAGTCCAAATAAGTTTGAGACCATTCCTTGAAGTTTATGGAACCATGTTCATACTGATTATAAAAACCACCATAAAAATTAAAACTGGATTTCCAGTCCTCTAGTGAGATATGGAATAGGGAATTCAAAGATTGATAGATCTTTAAACCAAGAGAAACTGTAGTCGCCGTTTCTCATCTCCAGGATAACCAAGTCACAAATGCAGTGAGCCCTGTAATTTATGGGTCAGTTTAGTTGCACCTCTAATTAAAAGCAAACACAAAGTGTGTTTGTAAATTCCCTGCTTTTGAATGAGAACAGGCAAACCCTTTCTTAAATAACTACTCTTTCTTCACACAAGTCACAGCTCTCTTTCTGAGAGCTCTGAAAAGAGCTGAAGTTAGTTGATAGAAAGTGGCTCCCGATAACTAATTCTAGCAGGGAGGTCACTGCCATTTCAGTCTTTTGTGTTGTCATTCTGTTTTTTAAAAGACAAGGAGAAATCAGAATGCTAATCAACAGGGTCTGCCAGAAAAGACTACTTAAAAAAAAAATTAGTAAAACATTAGGTTAAGGTTTTAATGTCAGTGGCCATGCTAAGGGAACTGACAAACCCTTCTGTTTTAATAAATAGGACCCCAAACCAGTTATGTATTCATTTAAGATTTCTAGTTTCAAAATTAGCCAAATGAGTTATGCTTTGGAGATCATTTTATACTGCTTGCTATTCTAAAGATTGTCTCTACTTTTATATAAAGGCATTATGAACGAGGTTACTCCACCAACCTGATTAGAGAAGTTCTATTTCAGTGTTCATTAACAGTATTTTTGAAACAAATATGGTAAAGATGCTTTGGATTCTCAAATACTAGTTTTCACTAATGTTTTAAAGGTTACTTTCTTGTGAAAAGACTGCACTCAGATATTCAGTGCAATTCTCCAACTGCTCCCTCTGCATTTGTCTGTGCTTAGTTCTGTCTTACTACAATGTCATCTTGCTTATTTTCCACTACTGTTGTAGAAAATGGTCTTTTGGCAATTACCAGTGCTGTTTTAAACCTGGTGTGTACGTGTAAAACCACAGAAAGCTGGCATCCTGTTCAAAAAAAATAAGCACGCGCATCATTATCACGGTGCATGGGAAACTTGTTATATAGGGCCAGTACTTCGAGAGAAAAATTTAATTGAATTTTGATACAGCTAAATAGCACCTTTGTTTTAATCGAAATGACCTTGTGTAAATGTACTACAAAAATTCACCCAGGTAAAAGAACAGGTACAAGAATTCAGTAACTGGAGTGCTTTTCACAAGGTTGTATTTTCAGCAAATTGATCACAATTTTGCCCTCTGTTTTTTCCATATACGGGGGGGGGGGGGTAGTAAATTAACAATTTCCATTTTAAAAATGTTCTTGCTTTATAAATTAGTTCCCTTTCTTTCAGCTTTTATACTCCACGCTCCAGATAATAAATGTGCTCACAAAAGACTTGTCTGAAATAATGAAGCTGTTAAAGAACATTGTAATTTTTTACTTTAATAAAATTAATCTGGCCCTGTAAACCATTGGAAGGCAAACTTGCTCTTAGAATGCATCACGGTACCAGGGCTGTGACACTGATAGATAACTATTAACTCCTTTTAAGCTTTAAAACGCTTCAGAATGCCAGAGTAAAGAATCTAAAACTGCAGATCTTATTCAAATGAATCAGGATAGAGCAGATGGTTGAAGAAGGCACACAAGCAAGAAGTAAATCTCCTGTTCTCCCTTTCTGATTGCTTTGCCCACAGAGGAATAACGATTCAAAGAAAATCAGTAATCATGGCGGATGTCATTAGCATATTCCCAATAAGGGAGCTTACATAAAAATTCCCAGAGAAAATGAATGGCTGCTGGTATAGATCAGAGTGCAAACAGTGCATTTCCAGCTGCTTCCCGAAACATAGATTTTCCAGGACGTTTAGAAATGAAGTTTGAAAAGCTGCATTAAGAATCACAGGTTTGCTTCGAGGAAAGACGGATGTTTTATTAATTAACTAATACAGCTACATTTAACACTCCTGTCAGTTGTAATGCTGAACTGAATAGCCACAAAAAAAGTTCTGTGTTTAAAATTAAGATATCGGCCAGCCTGCAAAAAAAAATATACGGAGAACCTTCTGCTGCTTGGCTGTTTCTGTCTGGAGAGGGGTGTGTAAACTGCTGTAAATCCCTTCCCCGACATGTTTTCTGATTGCATTATTGTAAACGCATGTGGTAAATGTCCATTTCCTTGTTGGTTCACAGAAGTTATTAAGTTGTTCACAAATCAGTGGCAAAGCAAAACATTTTTCTTAAAGTGTTGCAGAAGAGTACTAACCTAGACAAATGTCGGTTTTCTTGTCTGTCCATAAGCAATGGGAAGCCCATTAGCCAGTGTAAATGAGCATAGCACTGTCTGAACAGCCAAGCTGCTTCCTTTCATGTGTAGGAAATTAGGATTTGGCCTCTTATTTTCAGCATTTCACTTGGAATATTTCAAAATTATTTTACCGTTTTGGAGGAAAAGAAGCACAAATTCAAGAACTGTATACAGGATTGTCACATTCTCCTGCTTAATATAGTTCAGAAAGTAATGCTAGATTGTGTCCCATTCTCTTTAATTCCGTAGCATAGACAAGGTCTAAAAGCAAATCACTGCTGCTGTGGCCTCTGGATTAGGCAGTCAGCTGCCATTGTTGCAACTGGAAAATGCATGTCTAATTTTTTGTGTGTCAAACTGAATATTTATCTCCTATTGGTTCCCAATACAACAACAGACCAACAGTCACTAAAATAAGCACCATCACCTAGATGGTTGATAAATCTCCTTAGAAAAGCAGCCATGAGACATGGTATTGACAGGTTTTGTTGCTGAAATAAGAGAAAGACTAGGTAAGGGTGACCGTGTCCCTGCAGATGCCATCATTGATTGTGCCAGCAGGAGGCAGATGGTTAAAGGATACAATAGGATCTGTCACAATAGTTTCAATTTTATTATTGAAACCCAAACTTTCAGTGGCGGTGGACAGATTGCCTTCATTTTTCATCCAAGAAACATCTACATTTCCTAAAAAAAAAAAAAAAAATCTTTTAAACTAGCAGTGCAACCAATAATGCCTTTTATGTATACTAAGATGGTAGAAACCATTAATAAAATGCCTGTCAACAGCACATCTCCCTTTTCTTTTTAGCAAAAAGGGGAGAAATCATTAATTACAGTTTCTGTCACACACAAAAGACATGGGTTTTGTTCTGGTCTCTTAGCACTTTAACAGCATGAATTCACCTAGTGGCCACCTATTCTGCAAAATTTGAAAAGGGATGTGTCCTTATCCATCTATGCAAAACCTTCTGAAGACATTGCATGTGTCTGCCTGGGCAACAAATGTGGTATTTTGGGTTGACACTGAAAAGGAGGATTATGAATATGGATAGGATGCAAATACTCCATCTATCTTAATCAGAATACAGGAATTCAAGCTGTTGTGGAAGGAGGGGGAAGGAAGGGAGAGAAAACCTTAGAAACCTGAGCTGCAGGGGCCTGATTCTGCTCTTACCATTGTCAGCTGGAGTTTTACCACTGAAGTTAAGGTCAGGATTTGGCAGTAAATTTAGAGGATCTTTTGTAAGGTTAACATTTTACACACTGCTCTGCCAAACACGTTGACTTTGATTGAGATAGTTCGCTGTGCCGAAGTTGTATGTACGCTTAAGTACTTGCTGGAAGGAGGACTTAGAAATCACTAGTACCCATTCATCACATCTGAAAAGTATATAATCATGTTGATTTTTATACATAAAAGAAAACCAGAAAAATGTACCTATTGCAAATTTGAAAAGAATGTGCAGGAAGATGTAGGTAATAACAGTTTGTTGGAGCAGACAGTTGTTATTATTTCAGTGTATCTAATCAGGATAATGTCAACAAAAAGGTCTTAGTTTCTAGGTTTTCCACAGCTCGCCATTTCCTATCAGTTTTAATAGGTGCCTGTGGTTCATGTAAAAGCAGAATAATGAAGGAATATCTTTTTAAGATTTTTTTTTTTCAATTTAATTTGTTTCCCTAAACTGTGAGAATTGCATTTTTATGGTTCTCTGTTTTTGTTCTATGCTATCTAAATATTTTATGAGGCCCATACAAAGTATTTCTCTCTCCTTTGGAAGAAGTCATCACTGAAATCTGGCAAATCATAAATCAAAATATGTTTTCATTGTGAGCATATGAGACTTTTTTCAGCCTTCAGATCTAATGAAACAGAAAGCAAATACAATGCTCTCATTTGTTCAGAAGGTAAACATATGTCTATTAGAGACTTCTCAAATGTGTCATTCCTGAGTTTCAGTTTCAATACATCTCATCAATTGTAAATGAAAGGGCCAAACTCTCTATTTGGGTCTTATTCTTTTACAAAAATATCAGTACAAAAAAAAAATCTTACTAGAAGAGAAATTTTAGATCAAATCCTCAGCTGATATAAAAACCGAGCAGCTGAACAGGTTTCACTACACATTTTGTATTATAAATATAGAACATACTTCTAGAAATGGGAAGTTTGGTGCTCTATTACCCCTACATTTTATGTCATTGTTTACAGTTTCTGGATTAAGAAATAGTAAATTTTACATGTCTCTTTTCTCACTTTGTGACTACAAGTAGATGAATATTTTGTATAGTATTATTATTGTATTTTGTACAGTATATCCATTTTAATATCTAGCAACTTTAATGCCACGGTTTGGTAGATTCCATGTAAAATTCATGGTAAACAATTTGTGCTTTCCATTTCTATGATTTTGTATAGAGGACAGACAAGATCTTTGATCAGCCTTAGGAACACAACCAAGTAGTTTTCACTCATGCCACTTCATCTGCTTCTGTGCTTATGTGCCAAAATACATAGTAAGGACCCAGTCCTACACAGCTGAAGTCAGTAGAAATTTTGTCATGCACTTTAAAGTGATGGAAATCGCAGCTCTGTTTTTCACTAATTGTCTGACTGTGAAATGTATGGAGTCAGTCTGTTCAAAATTTACCTGGGATATAGTCTTCTTACATGAATGGTTCAATGTGAAAGTCGTGGATTTTTTTTTTTCCCTTGGCAACTTAGTCAAATCTGTGATGTTCTTGTGCTGATATCAATGACAAAGTTTTGTCAGAGGATTCATTCACTGAGGGTTTGTCTCCTGAGTATGCAAAAGATATAGTATAGTTTTTTATCCATGAAAATACATAATTCAGATCACTGTACTGTATGTCTATGCAGTATGAATGAAGCTATTAATCTGTCAGTTCTGAAGCAACAACACACCAGTCTGTGATCTACATACACTATTTTTACCCTATATGTTCTTAAACCTGTGACGAGTAGAATACTTTATTAGCGTTGCTTTAAAATGCCATGTCCAAAAAATCTGGCAAGTGTTCAGAGTCGTTAAATCTTTCATCGAGATTTAATCAGAATAGTTTTATATCTCTTTTGTGCATTGTCAAATGCCCACCCCAATTTGTCTCCCCCCACAGTAGACTGACAGATCAAGCAAATAAGCAAAGAACCGGAACATTTGACTGTAATTGCGATGTCAGCACTGTTAAACTATATTTATGAGAAGAAAGTTAACACTGTGACATTAATAATTTCATCAGTGTTACATGTGTTTGCTTCATAAACAAACAAGTTATTTTTTATAAATTGTCTGTGACCAATACTGTGTTCTTCTGGAAGAAGGCTGCAAATTCCCATTTTCAAAGAAAAGCAGGCACAGTAAAAAAAAAAAAATGTTTTGGTCCATATAGTTATGTTTTGGGAAGGAAAAAAAAATAAAGACTTTTAAAATATTTGCCTTGAGTCAGACTCTATAAATACTGGATTTCCTGTCAATGGGGAAAAACTAATGGCTAGAAACATACAATAAAATAGAAAGGGCTAGAAAATCTAAGACTTTGTTTAGCTCTACAGTAGCTCAAAAATTGCTTCAGGCAGATACATGAAGTCTTTTGGTTTTTCTTGACTTTTTAAAACACTAGATGTTCACCTGCACTTTCAGTGATTTATGGCACTATACCAAATGTACTGGCTAATAAAGACAGTTTGTTACTCTCTAATTTTGGAGGGACGTAACACATGAAACTGTGCAGCAATCTTACCTTCATATTTCACTCTATAAGGGGAAACAATAAGAGAGAACATGACACATATTAGAGAAGTAAATTATAATGCTATACCCCTTGGTCCAATAAACCACTGTTGGCTGTCATACCCTTGACTACTGAGGTGTTGTTTCATACTACAGCTTAATCAGCTGAGTCTAGACTGCTTCTTGGTGTTCGTATGCCTTAGGCAGTATAAATGCTGTGATTCACATGCATGATCACATGAGCCTGTGCTGTGCATTTGATACGATGTCAAATAAAATTATTTGTTGGAATGAGTGATCACATACTTCTTAATGACTCAAATTATGAGAAGGGAGAGTTTAAAAATATAAAGTGATTCACAAAATTTTGAAGCCACTTGCATGTGTATTTAAACTCAGCTGCTCCTGATTCTTGCACAGCTGAGACTGACTCAATAGGCTTTCTGGCTAGGCTGAAGAAAAGTGCAGCTGTCCAAGCTGTAGCATTTTTGAGGTGGTAGCAAACATGCTGCAAAAATGAAATAGTAAGTGATGATGTTCATTTAGTATTCTCACTGTCATTTTAAATTGTAAATATGTCTATGTATACATACGCAGAAAAAGCCATCAATTGCTTACTGGAAAAATTAATTACACTTATTGTGATTCTGCAAAGTCACAAATGTTCTGGATTCCCTGGCAGGGATTGAAACAAATCTTGCGTCTGTTCTTTTGCTGTGTTCTCCCTTAATCAGTTGTGAAAAGTGATTAATAAAAGAGAAATGTATGGATTGAAAGAGAAATAATATTACCTGGTCGTTTACTATTAGTACCTTTATTTCACTAAGAACCGGTAATCCCACCTCCCCATGAAGTTTCTTACCCATACCTTGGTCAGGGGAAGAGGTAGATGATAGACAAAGACTACTAGGGCAGTGTGCAAGGCCTTTTTCCATAGGATCCAACACATTTCCTTTTGGCTTTAAATCAGCCCAGATGGTATGCAGCTCCTTTAAGAGACTTAACAGTGCACTGTGATAAACTGAGCCATCTGGACCCAGCAACCTCCTGAGGTTCCTACAGTGACCAGAGCACATAGTGTGGGCTTGTGCAATTGTTGGCAGATCACACAGAGAGGAAGTTAGGGTTTCTGCTCTTTAATCAGTATAAATCACTAAAAAATCAGAGTTGTCTTAATTTTAATGGGGCATCTAATGACAGTCGCAACAGGATCTTCAAATGAATAGCCCACAGAAAGTCATTCTCCCACAACCCAAGGACTGTGGGAGGCCTAAGATATCTCTCATGACAACATGGACCTCCTTGGCAGCTAATGCATCCAGAGATTGTTTGGAATTTCTCCATGGCTCTTTCAAGCTCTGAGCTGCCATATATTTCTTCCCGAAGCATAGGTCTTGTAGATGGGAGATTGTAGTCTGACTGCAGAATGGAAGAGAAGTAATAGAACTATGGAAATTTATTTAGCAAACTTTTTTCTAGTGAATTGTCATTCTCTCTGTTTGTGAAAAGGCCAGGCGCAGTATGCCTCACTGATTCTGAAAGGGTAAGAATAAGTAATATTTTGCTCATGTGTATCTTTTACATCTACATGAAACCTGGAGTAGAAATTTCAGCATTAGACAGACTGAAAAAAAAGTCTCTAAGCAAAGAAGAAACCCTTACAGAAATGTCATGAAATAATATCTGGATCACATTGCACAATTGTCAAATTATAAAAACAGGCACAGAGGATGTAGCATAACTCATAAAATGGGCAAATCGCAATACACTGATTCCAAGGGCAGGATGTCATGCTGGATAAAGCATCTGTCACTTGCCTTTCAGGTCTCTGGAACATCATCACCTCTTCTTTTAAGTGAAGACAGTTGAGCTCTCTGAAATTTTACCACATCACAAAACTAGGAAAGCTTTGCAGTATTTGGTGCAATTGATGTGTTCAGGTGAGGTCAGAACTGAGTGAGCATGAAGAGTGAGTCATTTGTCACTGAGAAGAGGTTCCAGTGGGAAAGTAGAAATGTATTCTGTGAGACAATAATGGGGAATTCCCATTACAGCTGCCTGCTTTCTACCTGGCCTGTAAATAATTTGAAAGCTGCTTTATGTGTATACACTTGACAATCCTCAGGCTTACTCTACCCTTTCAAAGGAAAAAGGGTTAGAGGCCAGTTGGTTGGGAGACTTGTTAAA
The DNA here is from genome assembly GCF_964211835.1 of Anser anser. Classification (NCBI taxonomy): domain Eukaryota; kingdom Metazoa; phylum Chordata; class Aves; order Anseriformes; family Anatidae; genus Anser; species Anser anser. The sequence goes on along the minus strand of NC_139728.1, from coordinate 18,768,261 downwards.
CTTTTACTTTTACAGATGAGTGTCCCTCCAGCCAAGGAATGAGTTCATTGGTGGGGCAATACATGGAAACTCTTGCTGAGACAGTCTTTGTCTCACCTGGCATTTAGTAAACAGGGTTCCCTCATTTATTTCCTACTGACATAACCTTTAGAAGGTGAAATATTCATGTGAAATGTAAAAACAAATTAGTTTGCAATTAGTTTCAGATCTTGATGTTAATAACTAGAGTCTCCTGAATATACTAATATATAATGATTGAGCTCGGTGGAATTAATCTGGATTTATGTATTCAGTCCAGTTGGACCAGTATACATGTATGCTTATTGTACCTGTCGTGTGAAGTTCCATCCACAATTCTTAGAATTGTAATGGAAAAATGCCTCTCTTTCTCCCCTCTGCCTTAGTGGAATAATTATTACCCAAGCTATTTTTTGGTTACAACACTTAGCAGAGCTTCTGGCATTTTACATTCTGATTTTTCAAAATGATTAAACACATGAGAAGTAGGTGACGATGCACATGTTCTCGAAAACAGAACCGGTGAACACCCAGCAGTGAGTGGTTTTAACACAGCAGAATGTTAGTTTTCCTCCCACCTGCTGCCATTGCTCCATCCTCAAGCACCATGCAGCCCTTTCCTCTGCTCCATCCATGTTGTCTCTATTTCATGGGAGATCGCTGAGACAAAACATGCACGTGACAGGGTGTGTGGGGGGGAAAGAAGGGGTAGAGTGCACAAGAGGAAGTAAGGATCCCCTCCCCCATACGTTTCTTTCATTGTCCTATTGCCATCATGCAAATACATTGACCTCCTGCCCCATTCAGATGACTGCTTTGTAACAATTGCAGAATGAGTAGCTTTTTGACAGTTTTATATGAACTTACTGTAAATCTCCTATCTGCTTGCACTGCAGTAAAAACCAGACAGCCAGAAGGACCTAGTGAGAGAAGTTTGGTACTAGTTTCCCTCCTTCCCTGCCTCCTTTCCCCAACTGAGCCTATTTCCACATCCTATGGAGGACCATTCAAGCAAGAAAGCCCTTTTTAACTGTCATTCATGGGAAGAGTATTAGGCTGCATATAGTTGGACTGGCACACTCTCTGGCTGAGCCTCACTGATCAGATGAATTGTTTGAGCCAGCTATTTCTTACATGCAAACAGGGAGAACTTGTTCAGACAGTACAGTCACCCCAGAATGGCATGCAGGGATTTAGCAAAGTGCATGCATAGGACAGCCTTTTTAATCCTTGTTAGGCTCTTTCTACAACGGAGCACATTCAGGAATGATGAAAAATAGCTCTCAGTCTTTCACAGCCTGAAGAAAAACAGAATTTTAGAGTTTGTTGGGGTTGCTCTAAGTGTGTTTATGTTTTCTTTATGTTAATGTCCCTATTGAAATAAAAGGTTTCTTTTAACCTTTTCCTTAAGATGAACAACAATTCCATGTAATACACTCAGATTAATGCTTCCTGCCCTCTTTAGACTGAGCACATGGTAGTGACTAATGACCTAATAGTTACATTAATTTTATGCACTCTGGCAGTACTATCTTTGTTTGGGAAATTAATATTAATGTGAAAGTAAAACATGCCATAATAATTGTATTTAGGAGAGCCTATGTGTCAGATGAAAACAGAGGAAAGTATACTTCACATGTACTCCAAGAGAGAAAAAGAGTTATTGGAAAACTTTCTGGAAACAAAGGGGGGTAATCTTACAAACACATTTGTTCCCACTCTTCATAGCTAGGATTTGTCATTAATACATATGGTATTCATTTTCTCTTTAAAAAGAAGCACAAGAGATAATATGATATTTTGAAGAATATAAATCAGAGGTGGATATGCATTTTTGATCTCATTGATTTAAAACAAAATACAATGACAACAGAAAAACTTGCAGCTGAAATATGATTGCTTTTGGGGTATGGTGACACTGAAAAGTGAGAATTACCAATAATCACATCACCTTAGGGCATTTGTTGTTTGGCTTTGTCATTGTTGAGGTGCAAAAAGAATGAGAAATATTTTTATGTATTTAATTTTTAGTACATAAGGACACTTTAGATTCACAGTTATTTAGTTGTCTTTGTTCATAGGCAGCGATTTTTTTCAGAACACTTTTAAAACAGTTCATTGTGAGAATCAATCTGTTTATTTGACAAATTAAACCAGGAAAATATAATCTTTTTGAAAAGCAATAATAAAGTTTATTTTTAATTGAACTGAAAGAATAACAAATGGAAAACTTAACTGTCAGCATTCAAGTACCCGGAACAAAAATTAGCCTTTTCCAGCAAAATGTATGAATCTTGTTTTCATACTTCATATCTTTTATGGAAAGTGAGATACTGAAAAATATTATTAATTAATATCATGTCTGACTCAAAGTTATGTTCAATATTTTATTTTACTGACAAACATTGTTGTTCCAATGTTTTGAAAATGAAATCAATCCTTCAAATAAATTACAGTAGCCAATCTCAACAGCACTGATTCTGTGGGAATGTTAATCTTCTGTTGAGTAAAGGGAAATGTGTTTGTTTGGAGCCTATGTAAAAGAAAAAAAGTAATTGGAGAGTGAAAACAAGAGATGGGGAAATATAAAAAATGGAGAGTCAGTCCATTTATTAAAATAGTAAGCAACTATTGTCGCTTGTTTCTTCATTTTTATTGAAACTTTCCAAAAACATCCACCACAGTCTTACATGTTTAACAAATTCCTTGTCCAGCACTGCCAGAAATTAAGCAGAATCATAGGGATAATTTTTCAGTTCTTTAATTAAAAAAATATACACATTCTTTAATATCATGGTACTCTTCACATGCTGTTTTTGTTCTGTCACAGTACCTAAGACTGTCAAAATAGTGGCAAACAAAACCTGATTCGTATCGCTGCTATGTGGAGTGTACTTAAAGAGCTATTTATCTGGAATTAATTATTGCTATTAAATGTTTAGGATAAGGGCCATATCATCAATGAGTATTAATTGGCATAGATTTATCAAATGATAGTGAAGTTGGTCCCAGCTCTGACAGAAGAGAACCTGAGCAGGACTGTCAGCCTCAGCTTGTGCGTCCTTTGGCCGAGGAGCCCGGCTGTCTGTGCAGGGCCCAGCATAATAGCACCCGGGGGTTGTCCTGGCTGACTGGCAATTTGTTTTAAGAGTTCAATGTAAAGGAAGATTATTTTAATTGACTCCAATACAGTCAGTATTTATAGCTGTAGGAAATTTCTTCTTCTACACTACTGTTTTTACTCTTGCCATTCCTTTAGACGTACCTACACATTCCAACTCTTCTGACAGGACTGTGTTACTTCTACCAGTAACCTGATGGATCTTTGGACACCCAGAAGAGCGATCATAGCATTAGTTCTGACCAGATGCCCAAAATCTCAGATAGGTGGTCAAAGAGTTGTCAGAATCAACAGATTGATTCTGCTCTGTTTGTACAGTGGAATCCAACAAGTCAGGCTACTGCTTACAGAGCTGCAAGATGCCATGGAGATGCTTTGTAGTTCCTTGACGTTTAATATGTAAGGTGAGCAACAAGTATTACGTATATATCTGGGAAAACTTCCAGTATATATGCTCTGAATCTTCCCATGCAGGAAGGTTTACCTCATGCTTTCATTCTTTAAATGAAAGTGAATTGTCACCTGCCATGCTGTGCTACTTGTTTAGTTTTCTCCTATAGTTTGTAGTGCAATGTTCTGCATCAATTAAAAACAGATGAGAGAACAGTTTAGCTGAAGAGTTTGTTTCCTTGTAATCAACTGCAAAAAAAGACCAAGGTCGTGTAACAGATTTCTTCTTCACTCTCACTTAGCAAAGAAGGCTATGTGAATGCAAATTGCTTTACTGGTGGAGGGAATTAAAATTATAAAAAGCGAGGCTTAAAGAAGTGCAAAATCAGGACTGTGTCGGAACAGGGACAATATAATTGTGGTATGGATTCCCATATGGGACTAAATTATCTAGATTTTAGTAATGTCAGCAGTTCTGTATGACTGCTGGAATGCAGCCATTGTGCCACATTTGCTTCATTTTTTAAGATGGTTCTGATTCTACACAACTTTAAATATGCAGAACGCTAAATTTGCTCTAGGTGTCATAGTGGCGCTTCTCTGATGCATAATTTTGCATGTTAATTTTATTTAATAGAAACATAAAAGCAGCCTCAAACATACCCTAATCCAAAGTCACTATGATTTTGGACCAGGTTATGGTATCTTCAGAAAAAGACTGCTTACTTCTAGAGGCATATATGTCAAGGTTGTCTCCCTTTACAGTGCATTCCATTCAGTAATACTATTTTGTAGCAACTCAATAAAGCTGATAGTTTTTCTGGGTAATTACCCACAGCCCCCTGCAGGACAAATTAGCATTCATGACCTGAATAATGCTTACTAGAAAGAGTTCAATGGAATTTACTTAATCAGAATCACTGCTTTCTCGTGGCTACACTATTTTTAACCTAGTCCCCATTGTCTGCTAATAGCAAAAACCCTGTCGGTGCCAGGTCCAACTTGGCACTGGGTATATAAGGAGAGAAAGATTGTCCTTCTCAAAGGTACTTATTGTACTTTTAAAGCTTATGGGCTGTATTCTGCACTCTTTACTTGGACTTTGCATAGGTAAAAGTACATTGAAGTAAGTGGGAGATTTGCCAGATCACAGATTGTTGAATCAGACATTATGAAAAGAAGCATATATATGTTTGCTGGGCGGTCCATGATTTATAATTTCGAGTAACCACAAAAGGCTGCTAAAGAGGACTTTCAAAGGTGATTTTTCTTTTCTGGACTTGTGAGGGGAGGAAAAGTTACTGCCTGTTACAAGCCATTTTGTGGGGGGGAGGGGTAGGTTTGTTGTTGTTCTTTAATTATCTCTGATGTTTTCTAAATTACATAAAATAGAAATAGCTATTGCTGTGATGGTTTTGATGGTTCATGTTTTGGCTGCCACTTCCCAAGACTCTGTAGTATGTCAAGTTTAATACAACACAGGTGAGCCCTAGAATGACTTAACCAGATGCTCACTAAAGGAGACCAGAAGGATTGGAAAGATTTTCTGAAATATTACAAAGATTAGGTGCATACGCACACACACACAACCACCATCAACAACAAATAAAACCAGAAAAATACCAAGCAGGAAAGTTAAGTGAAGTTGAACTACCATTTCCCATGAAGAAATTAATGTTTTAACTGTATTTTCCTTACCAAGAGTATGTGAAACGGTAACAGGAAATGAGAATGAGACCCACTCTGTGCAGAACTCAAAGGCTTTACTTGCCTGTATTTTTTGACCAGTGGCTTTGAACTGTGGCCAATGATTTTTTTTGGCCAAATTCCTGATCAAAACTAGATAGTTAAAGAAATCATATGTAGGCTTGTAGTTCTCCAGTGTCCTGTGTCCTTTTAAGCAAAGGCCGTATTCAGTGTGTGCTTGTGCCGTAAGATATAGCTAAGAGCAAATTTTAATGACTGATTTAATGGCCCTGGAAATGGATGTTGACGGTAGGGATGCTGGAAATACAGGAAACACTGGAGGACTGTTCAGGGTCATAGTCTTAGTGAAAGAGGGTATAGGAATGAGTACCAATATGCAACACACAAATAGCAGTCAGTACACCAAAAAATAATTTTCATTTTGTTGGATCTCTCCGGCTCAGCTTATAGGAATCAAAATAATCCCTGGTGTGATTAAGCAAAAAAAAGAAAAAGAGACACACACACACACACACAAACTGAATAAAAACAATGTGAACTGTTGAGAAAAGAGAGACTCATCAAGGCCAAATTTATCCTCAGCTCTATGTCAGCACAGTCCAGTTCAGGACAATCCTGACTTACTCGTTTTTGTAATTGTCAGGAGGTATTAAGTACTGCTGCTCTGTGAGGAATGAAGAAATATCATCACAGCCAGCAATACATTTTATTGTTCATAGGTGCAAAAAAAAAGGGAGTTGTCCTTCAGGTTTGCATTTTCTTTTTACCCTAACAGTAGAGACTGTGCCAGGATGTTGTAGGCAGAACATTTCATCTTTACCACCATTGAAGAAATATGGTCTGCTCAAGTCAAGCAGCAACAGTTGCTTCCTCAAGGAGACTACTCCAGATCCAAATGCACTAGATGAAACAACACATCAATTTATTTTAGATGAGCATCATATTGTTTATTTGAAGAAGAGATGTAATTACAGTGGAAAACTTAACACTAGCAGAATTTACAAAGAAGCCTTAGTCACTAAGGTGGAGTTTGTGTAGTCTGTTTGGCTTCAGTTGGGCTGACTCATTCCTAAACTAGACTGTGAAGCCTTCCTCTTGGATAATATCACTCTATCCCACACCCATCAATTATTTAAAACTGCTTTTCTGGATCTTTGCATCCATCATCAAAGTAAAGCCTTTCCAAAAGATGGCTAAAATCAGGTTCTAAAGCTCTAAATGGTCAGGCTTAGTTTTTAAGATTTTTTTTTTAATGGATGCATGTGAATTCAAGATTAAATCTGGTTTTCCCTAGCTATACATCCATGTGCAGAGATGAATGCAGTCCACTGAAAGGTTTTGAGACCAGCGCAATACTAGATATAGTGTAGTTGTGAATACACTGCTTAAGAAGCCTGAATTTCACTTTTCTGTCAGAGTAACTGCTCTGGTCAGGAAGCTGGCTGGGACAAATAAAGAAAAAACTGAGTAAGATATCTTCAGAGGAATTCATTTTGCTGTTTCACAGTGGTATTTCCTAACTCTTTACTTTCACTTCTACTTTTTACAATATGTTTTTAAACCAATCTTTCCCATTCTATCATCATATTGACAAAAATTATAAATTTTAGTAAAATGTTTGACATTCTTTTGATTTTGATTTCTAGGTCTAAACCTCTTAGTACATATTATTCTAGCTAACATGGTAAGAGAAAACCTTGAAAAATTTTAAGATAAATGCTGAGAAGTAAAAGATTCAGCAGATAGTCAGGCTCCAAAAACCTCATTTTTTTCTTTAGTGTCAATGTAAGAAGAGGCCACACACACAAAATATCAAATTGAAGTTCAAATTTGTTTATTAAAATAATTAATTTGAACTACTCCTATCAGGGTTATTTGCTGAAGAACGTACATCAGACTTGTGGACTTACTGGTGTCCACAAGTAATGAAAGTAATGAAGTAACAAGTAATGAAACTTCAGTAATTTCAAATGCTCTGTTTATTCCCTGTAGATTCAAAAAGGGGGGTTACTGATAATGTTTAATATAAAACAAATAGAATCCTTCTATAGATACAAATGCACAAGGGAGAGTGCTGCAATCAGTACTCAGTAATATTTGTCCATATGCGATCACAGTTCTTTGCTTAAGAATTGTTTATTCGTTCTGATGCAACAGCAATTAGAAGTCACCCACATAGAAACTCTGAATGCCCTGACAACAACTAAACTTGCAGTGACACTGATAACTGACAGTAACTATGAATATTTCCTTGATGAGACTCCTAAGCCTGTTTTGCAGGGATACACTGACCTCTCACATGAAACTCTGCAAGTTCCCTGCTGCTCACAGTCTGTGGGATATCAGGCTGCCTACCTTGGTCTTGAACTGAGGCAGCAGCACTCCTATCTAGCTGATGTGAGACCATAGTTCTTAATTGTAGTCATGTACAAAGCAGAGACAGGGAGCACAGAATTAAAAAGAAGCTTCTTAGCCACTTCAGAGAAGTTTACAGTTCCAAGGAATGAGGAACAGGAAGGTATCAAAAAGATGCCTCTTACACTGGTAAATTACTGCAGTAGTTTTCAAACAGATAAGAATTAAATCCCTCCCTTCTGACTTGTCCTGATCTTGGATGTACCTAATGTCCTAGGTGGAGATAAGGGACAGGTATTGCTTATAGGAACAGGAACAGTGGGAGAGCTGTGCTGGCTTCTCAGGCAGCTGTGCCCTGGGAACTGAGATGCAGCTGCTTGATTGGAAGTGAGTAACTGAGAGCTTGGCATGCCTTCAGTCCGTCTCACACCTGGAGGTGTTATGGTATGCACTTGTTGTCTTTTGTCCGGGAGATCCGTGTTATGGAGAAGGATGTTCACAGCCTTGTTCGTGGCCAAAGAAAGACAAGTGTGAAACATATGGCAGAGGGAATGACGGTGGGTGGAGCCCTGCAAACCAAGTCTGCTATTTGCACTGGTCTGGCACATTTTTTGATTCATGTAATCCATCCTTTCCTAAGAATGGATATACTTAGTGTTACATTTGAAAAGCTTGTTCTAGTCATTAATAAACTTTATCAGTGTGTGCTCTGTTAAGATTTATTTATATTTTTCTTAAGGCCTAAATATATTTGAGTGGTTAGTAACAGAAACTAATGCATTAGATTTGCAGACAGACTGACATAACGTTATCTTTGAGAAAAAAAATATACAAGTCAAGCAGTGTAGTACATCTTCGATAATATTTGAGTGGGAGCTTTTTTATCAATAATGTAGCTTTGCCAAACACAGAAGTATGCTGGAGACCATGACCTTTGGAAAATAACGTTTAGTGACATTAATCTACATCTAATAGAGGGTTTTGTATCATCACTTTGGTTTATATCTGCATTATTGTAGCATATAGGCTGTCACCTGCATTTATATAACATGAGACTGATTATTCCTTATCGTGCACAAAATGCAGACCTCAGGGAAGAGTTCATTTTGGACCATTTCCAGCGGTATGTGTAAGATGTTAGAAGCAGAGTACTGCTTTTAAGGCTATCGAGTGCAATTTGCACTCTTTTTCTCTTCAGTATGTCTTCCATTTGACAAGATAATTGGCCCCCATAACACATACACGTCCTAGAACACATTCATTACAAAGCTATTGTATTGACATATAGATACAGATATCGGTGAAGGAATGTAGCTGGTATTCTTTATGCAGAAGGGTATATGTGGAATATAGCTTCATAAATAAAATAAAAGTTAGAGATTGTACTGAACTAAAGATGAAGAAACAGAACTGAGAACCCTGCACGTGCAAGTGCTCCACTTGTCAGAGAAAACAGAATGCTCTCTTTCACATAAATAGCTTTAAAGTGGTGGTGATCAGACTTTATTTTTAAATACAAAGTTTTTAAGAATTTTATATTATATTTCAGAATATTGTGTACCTGTGTTACTTTGCATGCATATGTACATACACATGCTTTGAGTGAATGTTTATACAGTGCTCTGAGTGTGTACCTTTCAGGAATATACATATCCTGGAATATCCAATCTCAGTAGTTTATTGTCTATTGTTGCTACAGTTCCACACATTAGGGATATAAAGAATTTACAGTGAAATATAAAGAAAAAAGTAATCTTTGTATATTCTGAAATTACTGTCTCAGACTCAGTACAGAGCCTGAGTTCAACACACTTCAGAAAATATATAAAAATTAATTTCAAATTAATTTTGTTAATTTGTTTCACATAAGTTGGTAGGTAGCCTAAGTTTATGCTAGATTTATGGTATTATAAAATATTATTTGTTATATTTACTCTATTGCTTTTACAGTTATGATTGCTTTTTTATTTTTGGCAGTTTATAGCCTGTACCTTTATGACTCGATAGCAAAACAAAAATGGGCTAGATGTCTCACATTCGACTTTTCTGTCCTTTATGCAGAACATTCTACACAGGTCTTCACATTCAAAACACCTAACAGATATTTGCTATGGTTGTACATAGCTTAAACATTGTAAAAGGATTGGAGGATCAGCTGTGCTGTGTCGTACATCCTGTCTGTCTCTCAGGCTATAGTTTTATACAGTGATATAATCAGAGAAGATCTCATTATAGCAGCATCTAGATCTTGCATTCCAGTTTGGTGAGAGCAGTATATATGACAAATAACAGGGCAAAGCTGGTCATGAAGAAAGCAATCATTCTCTTTAACCTCTGTGATGAATCGTGCTAGGTAAGCTGTGACCTGCTCTTCCTTCAGAAAGCAGTGTGCTTATATCCATTCATGACAGTAACAGTTTATCCATTGGGAAACATTATTTTACATTATTTCCACAAAAGTAGTTTCAAATAATGTGAAGTAAACATATATCAAAGAGAACACTACATAATACTGTTCTACTGAAGCTAATATTGTGCAATTCTGAATCTGGATGGAAAGAAATCTTTCTTTAAAAAAGGCTGTATTTGCCTGGGAGATGCACAGCATTCCCCTCTTTGGCAGCTCTAGGAATTATACCTTTGCTCAGTGGCCTTGATTTGTAGCTGCAGCTAAAAGCAGCTCTGTTCAGTGAAGGTCATTTTTGTTCTCTCCTAAACCTAATACAACATGAATGAAATCAGTGACCCAACATACTCAACAAAATTTGTTTTGTAGGAAGGAGTTCCCAGCCAGCCACCCTTTATTCAGGCCTTGCGTTTGCAACACCAGCTGTAACAACAAGGAGCGAGCATGTTCAGGCCCCATTGTGCTGCCTTGGTGCTACTGAGTGACAAGACCGTGGTGAAGGGTAGAGGGTTTCAAGGTTGCACTGCATCGGTCCAGCCCCAAAGTCTGGCTGAGCACGAAGTGGAAGTGAAAGATTGATGTTCTGGTGCAGTGACTCAGGGCGCTGCTCATTTAAGGCCAGGTGTGAAATATAGAGTGATGGAAACTTGGAGGGACATTTCCTAGGTTAACAGTGAGATGCTGTTTTAAAGTGACAGCTTTACAAAGACAAAGAAATATTTAAATATTTTTTGTTTTCAACACTGGCATCTTTAAATAGCCGTTTCTTTTTACTGATGCCTTGAAACCATGCCTTTTTTTCTGACTGCTTCTCTTGCTGAAATTAGTGCTCTACTTGCTACATACACAGTCAGGAGGATTTTCCAATGCACCCTGTGCTGGGCCATCAGCTGATGTTCAGAGAGGCTGTAATTTTTCTTTAGGATGTTCTGATTCTAGCTGTATGTACTTTTCAGTCTGTAACCCCCTCTCTCTCTATATATATATATATATCAAGGACCAGGAAAGTAGTTTTTAATGCATTACAGTGTGATTTAAAATTATATGGACCTTGATATTATTTACAGAAATATGAATCTATGATAACTCCAGTGAAGCTGGGTTTGCATAAAAATAACTGGAAGCCCATACACACAAATAAGTGACATGAAGTTTTACATACACAGACTATTGATGTGTATGAACTGTCTGCTTGCTTGAACTGTTGTATCCGAGTTAGCTTAGTCTGGGAAGGATAAGGTCCCACAGCATTTTCTTAGTGAAACTTGGGGCATGTGAGGAACATGGAATAGGTTTTGATTTTGCCAGCTACAGTATTTCTCTGTTGTAATACAAAACATGTTGTAGACCTATGCTGACAACAAAGATCTAGGAATATACAACTAGCTCAGTACTGTGCATTTAATTTGAGCGTTCAGTTGTTTTTCCTGGGACCAGTTAGGTGTAAAACTGGACGGTAACATTGCAAAGGTAGCAGAATTGCATGTGCAAATTGCAGTAATTATACGAGAAAATTAAGACTATGCTACAGATTTCTTTTTGTACATGTAGACGCACGCATGAAGTTTAGAAAATCAGTCCAGAAAACTTAAAGCACAAACGAACCACACAGATCAGTAAGCAAACAGCCTGAAAATTCTGCTGTATATGATGTCATCCCTTTGCTGTAGGTCAGAAATAACTTCATGCTGTTAATTATAGGTATTTATCATAGTTCATATGATTTTGTGGGGCCTTGACAGTGATCAAAGGTGGTTCTTTGGACGCCTGTCATCAAGTGAGCTAGTAATTGTGGAATAGCTTATTTACTGAATCTAATATGCCATTAAATAGACTTATTTTACCCTTTTCAGCAGTTAATGTAGTTGATAAAAGGACAGTTTGTTTTAGTAAAGTTGATTCGCTGCAGTCAGGTACCATAATTATGTACACTTAGGTATACTATACGTTTGCACATTAACACATGAAAGTTATATTACAGCAACTTTAAAAGCCTGTCTTACACTGGTAATTGGCAAAGAGGTACAAATTAAGACGAGATGGCCTGTGAAAACTTAATTTTAAAATGAATAACAAATATAACAAAAAATAAGACTGTGAAATCACTATCATACATGCTTACAGTGCACTCAAACTGATTCTTGAAACTATTGTAAAAACAGGAGCTGGAAATTTAGACCTCAGACAAACATGCTGCATTTGATACATGATGACTGCTTTTATAAACCCTAACGAACATACAGAAGAACAAAACAGAGAGGGATTTGAACTGGAACAGAGAAGCAGATAGTGCTACTATTAGATTATATTACAGGTGGGAACTTTATTTTTTCCCTGTTTCTCTGAGCCTGAAAGTCCTTCTGTTCTAACCTTGCACCTGGATTCATCCTCCTTGCTTTGAATCCGCCTGCGTTCTGCCTGGGAAAACCATTTATGCAAAGAATGACCTCTCTCCGGGCTTTACTGCTTGTTTGTGGTGCAGATGAGTGTGCCAGTTCAGAGCCCTCTGTTCGGTGTTGACTAAGGCCTTGAAGAGTTCTTCAGCCCCACTAGGCCACAGAAGAGCCTATTGAGACTGTCAGCCTTTTTTCCTGCCAGCTACTTTTTTTTTTTTTTTTTTTTTAGGTCTGATAAACTCCTGAATTGTTGAAAAGCAGCTGCTCTGAGGAGGATTTAGCTAATTCTCAGGGCACTTCTGGGTGTGTGGGAGATATATTTACGTCTGGACTACGAAGGTCCCTTGCATTGTTAGACCTAGGTGACCTCTTTTTAGATCAAAAAGAGGTTGTTAGAATGCAATTAAAATGCAGTGTTACTTTTCTGTAAAGCCCCAGTAATCCAATCAACAATTCTCTTTCCCCATCTTTTTATCAGTTTCTGTGTTCTCATTTTATTCCTGTTTCAAGTGTTGTCTGTGCAGTAATTTGGTTCTACTTTATCGAAAAATACCTCAGATAGTATTATTGAAACTCTCCTTACTTAAAAAAAAAAAAAAAAGTGTCCTGTCTCCTACTAGCCAGTTCTGCAGAGGTTCAAGCTATTAATTTTCACATATTGCTCGAGTAAGCAGAACTATGTGCATTTGATTTTTCCCTAATAATCTCAGATGTAGTTTTATTGTAATGTAGTACACAATTCATATTGATTAACATGTCTGTAAGTGAGATATGCATTTTATAGACACATTCCAAAGTGAAGCATGAAATCAAACTGTAAATAATTACATTTTTTAAAAGAGTAGGGTTTTTTTTTTTCAGTTCTGTGGCAAAATTTGTACTTACTGAAACAAAGGTTTGATTAAAACTAAAAACAAATTTACATTTGTAGGAGTTTCAGCACTGTTGTTTTCAATTTGTTATATGCCTTTACCTGGCATGCTATTTCACCCTTCATGACACACATCAATACCTTCTTTATGTCTGGCTATTACCACTCATTTAAAAATCTATTTTACATGATTCTTTCAGCCAAAAATGGACCATAATGACATAGAATAGAGCCTGTGCTTCATAAATTCTCCAGGAATCAATACTTTGGCTGGGAATTTGTCAGTCTCACAAAGCTATGCATCATTAAACTTTACTATTATTACAGTGGACTCTGCTTCAAAGTTCACTACCTAGCTGATATTGGATGAACCCATTTAAACCAAGGAAAAGATACGAGGCACAAATGCTTCTGCACTGACATGTATTTATCCAGATAATGTTTAATTTATGAAATATAAGTAGGTCTTAAACTGCTTATTGGTTTATGGGCAAAGTTCAGCAATATCATCGTTAAAGACTATATGCTGATTACAAGTTATTGGCAAATGACTTTAAACTGAATCCATTCAGATTATTTCAAATATGACTTATTCTGCCCATAGGATCTTATACATTAATCACACAACAATAAATTTGTGAACACAAACATCCATTTGAATGCAGAACATTTTCCAGCCAAACCACATTAGCAGCTTTCTTATTGCTATTAGCTATAGAGATTTTTTGTCCTTATTCCTATTTGTAAAATGGGTTTTCTCAGTAAAAATACAGGTATTTGTGCAAATGGAAGTATTTGTTGCACACTGTTGATCGTGTCCTCTGCCTCAGTATTCTGTGTGAAATATTTTAGCTCCCTTACTAAAAGCAAAGATTTTTACATGGCTCCCAGACAGAATAATGAACAAATAATGACATTCAGGAATTTATGGGTGACACACAAGAGGAAGACTGTTTATTTCTACTGCTCAATATTACTCTTGAATACTGAAAACACACCCACAATTTAGGATCAGTTTACACAAGGCTTATAAGCAGAAGAAAAGCTAAATTCAGAAGAAGATTGTTTGTATGCAATAAATGAAACAAGCTGTATTTGTCTGCCTCAAATGCTTGCTTGACTGACCAGTTCTGGGATTTGAGAGCTCTTGGGTCCCTTTGGGCAGCCTTCTTCTGCTCCTTCACAGTGCTCCTGATCCAAATAACAGTGTTCTCAGCTGAGAGTACTTGTACTGGCACCCATGGACATCATGCTGTACTGACTTGCTGCGAGTACTTGAGAAAACAGAATCAGGTTTAAATAAATGCAAGGATTAACTGAATTAGCTCAAAGGTTTCGTGGTTGTTCCTACCTACACAGAAACATGCAAGGCTCCAGTGAAATCACAAGCTTCTAAAAATGCAAATGTTTTTGTTAGTCCCCCAAGAAGTCACCTGCAAAAAGATAAAGGACTAAATCAATGGTTTGTTGGCAGGCACATACCCAGGCACCTGTCCTTCCTTTGCTCTCCTTGGGATTGCCACACCTGCCTGTCTGCTGCCTCAGCATCCTCTCTCACACTCAGGAGATCAAAAAAGGAGAAAACAAAAAGGGTCATTAGTTAAGAGGTGCAGGTGTGAAGAGGCTTTCTAAGCCATAGACTTGGCACACCTGCTCCAAGGAGCATTGCTGGGAATTGGGATAGGTGTACTGATCTCCGGGCCTTGCCAGGCTTGCAGGGATTGCCAGGTACAAACACTGCATATTGTGTGTTTGCAGGAGGAAATAATTTAGTAGTGGTCTCACTGCATCTTTGTGTGGTGATCCAGTGCACTCACAATCCAGGGCAAATTATGCAATTGTGATCTCTTGCACAGCTGTAAATGAGCTGCAAAATGAGCTCTCACAAAGCAAGAACAATTTCTGCAGGCCTCAGATCAGATATAAAGCTTTCATTTTAAAAACTGGGCTCCTACTTTGATTGCCTTGACTATTTCTCTTCTTCTAAGTCTTAAATAATGAAAAGAACAAACATAAAATAAGTATGTTGGGATATCTGATTCAAGTTTACCAGGCTTCTCTCAAAGATGTTCATTTCACTTGCTTTTTTAACAGGTATTGGGGCTCCTCTTACATACTTTTTTTCCAGAGCAGATTGGGTTACTGGATTGTTTGCCAGTGTTTTGATAGTATCTTAAAGGTGTCCGCAAGATCAGGTTTATCATTCTGGGCCCAAGTTTGTATGAGGATTTTGTTAGGTACCAAAGTAACTGTGCAGGAATCGATGTTCCAATAGCACAGTACTAAAGATGCTGCTTAGAAATCATTAATGATCCACCAAAACCTACACCTTTTACAATTCACTTGAATTACTGTCACAGCTAAGAATCAGATATATCTGTAATCTCTCATGTACTCCTTATATATTTTTCTTTCTATACATAAAATATATGTTATATAGGTTTCTCATCACAGAGGATAATACTTGAACACTGTAATTTATACAGTGGAAGTTGAAAGTAAAATAGAGAATAGGGAATGATATAAAAATAGTAAGATGACTTAAAAAATAGGGGTGTATGCGGCATGGCTGATAGAAGATCCCTAAGGTTTTAGAGAAACTATTCAGCTTTTCATTAGTATTGAGCACTTCCTCAGGGACGCAGGCTACACAGAAGTGGAAAGATAAACTTACCCTTTCACACAATCCTGTTCAAAACCTTTCATAGCATTTCCAAGTCAGAGGATATGACAAAGATACAACTGTTGTCTTCATTATTGTCTTATTATTATTTCATTTATAACACACACTTACATGCCTGGCATTTCACAGATAAAAGGCAATGCAGGGCCTCTATCCCTGACATCTTACAATCTAAATCTAATCAGCACAAATCACACAGTAAGTAAAGCCACTGTCATCATGGGTATATCTCTGCAGAGAAAAAAAAAAGTGTGAAAACAGAAAAAAGCAAAAAAGGTTTGCTGGGAAATGTTTGATTTTTCTTAGCTTAATTTCTTTAGTAATACTGGCCTGGTAAGGGGAAAGGAGTGGCAGTGGGCTGTTCTCAAGCAATGGTGAGAGGTAGAAAGGGAAGATAAAGAAAACTGAAGGAAGAAAATGAGGAGGTGAAGGAGGGGGAATGAGGTCATTGGATGCACTAGGGAAATGTGGAAAGGGGTTGACTGCTTGAGGCGGAGGCAGCAGCCTGGAAGAGTATGAAGTCGCAAAGAGACAAAAGGAGCACAGTACAGGGCAGAGTCTGCTCAGTGAACACGGAGTATCTGGGGAAGCAGTAGGAAGCCAGAAAGGAAAGTCATTACAAGGTATTTTGTAAGGTAAGTGCTGATATTTTGAACTGAGAGTTAGTGAAAGAAAAGACTTTGCAAGCTTCAGATATGTGGAAGTGTGTGGGACAGATTCTTCTTCCAAAGCATCTGTATAAATGGTGCTCAGCTATTGCTACAGCCTTTGGGTTGAAACAGCAGACGTGTCTTTGCATGAGCCTTTAGAGTCTAAGACTCTTTGTGACACATGCTGAATCTACATTGGGCCAAGCCAAAAGAAACATCGCTGCTGTCCCTCCCATAGCCTACTCACCCATTTGGTCCCTAGCTGCCTGAAAGATGAAACCTTTCAAACCTCCTGTGAAGGTCATCTTTTTATGCATGAAGTACAATACAGACCCATTTGAACATCAATAGTAAGGTTTCCATAGATGTGGTGAAATGAGTTTCATTGAGGCTGTCTGTGGCTACCAGCAATCCCTGTGTTTTAAAATGTTTTGTTTTGTTTTGTTTTTCATTAATGGTGCCACGTAGGGGATTCTGATATGCTTCTCATTGACTCCAGCATGCCTAGTTTTAGCCTTCTCCATCTATTGAAGTATGCAGTTCTACCAATGTTGCTTTAGACTTTCGAAGGTCAGAATCAGGCATGATTTTGTAACTATCTGCCTAACAGTCTGTTGTGATGACATTTGAGGAACATCTAGCATATTTCAAGTGAATATATTCCTGTTAGACTGCATGAAGAGTAAGATTTATATGGGATTTTCGCTATTAAATGCTCTACTGTGTTTTAAAAATTCCATGTATTTTGATATAATTCCATATTTTATTTTATAGATTTTTCAGAATTTTCTCAATTATATTTACTGTACCTGCAGCCTTGTTTTCTTCCACAAGTTATTTGTTTGTAGGCATTTGTTTTTAGACACCTGTTTCATACCAAATGCACTTTGCTTTTTATTTTATAGTCAGTGCACAGCAAAACATTCAGATAGACTTATAGATGCTGCGTTGTTTAAGCAGCTCAGAATTTATAAATCCTTTTCAAAGTGTCATTCAATAAATAAGTAATTATTTTGTCTAAAATTTATTAAGAGTAAATGGTTAGTGGGAACAGTTCCTTCTCTAAATCCATAGTGCTTGAAGTCCTTCCTATGCTGCCTTTATCATCCTTGCAGAGTTCAACGATTACATATTTGACTTCAATTTACAGAAGCTTACCACTGGGGTAAAGGTAATATATTTGGTGTTTTGATATAATCTGTTTTGTGAGCACTACTGTCAATATCTATAAACTTCTCTCAATACACCACACGAATGTTAACATTTTCCTTTTGACTATTATTACCTCTAAAACAACAAGGATGTTCAGGAGGGAAGAGGGAGAGGGATGTTTTGGATGATTTGTCAGTTACAACCCAGGGGAGTACAGATGCGACTAGTCTTATTTTTATATTTATTGTAAAATTAAATGTTGACATAAGGTCTGAGGGATTTGCATGAATACAACAACGTCATTATTAAACAGCTGGGATCCTTGAATTTTTCAAAACTAATTCCAGGGGAAAAAAAAAAATGAAAGCAGAGCTCATGTGATAGAGTGTAATGAATAGTGCCTCTTGTTTTCTCAAGAAATTATTCTGCACTCTTGAAAAATTATCAGCAGTGGTAATTTCAGTGCTTCTTTCATTTAATACTTTTTGCATTATTCACATGAAGTCCATAAAGCTGTGCAATGTGCACACTGATATCCTTTTTGCTATGCCAGGTGCCAATTTTATTGCAGAATATAAATGCATGCTATACAGAGGCCCATTTGTCTCCTCA
Source organism: Anser anser (assembly GCF_964211835.1). NCBI lineage: Eukaryota > Metazoa > Chordata > Aves > Anseriformes > Anatidae > Anser > Anser anser. The sequence goes on along the minus strand of NC_139728.1, from coordinate 18,749,899 downwards.
GACAATAATGAGATATGTTTGTGTTGTTTTAAATAGTGTTGGCTGTATTAAAACATCTGGTTGCAGAGAAGGGGTGTATTAAGCAAAGGGTTATGCTCGTGTCTGCTGGCATATTCAGGACACAAGGTCAAATTTTGCATTAAATTGGTGAATGAAGGGTGAGAAGTCGAAGACAGGTGTCCCTGGTTGTGCTGTCAATTGTTTAAAGCCTCACATCTGCTGGCAAACTCGCTGCAGCCAAAACCATTAATGGACCAGAGCTGTGTAGTTAGTGTATGTGCTAATTCCTTCCCCATACAGTTGATGCGTCTTTTATACAGCAGTCCATAACCTTAACTGCTCTCCTCTGGTAGAACCTTTGGGGAGCTGTAGTGCAAAGACAATTTGCTCTCAGTAGAGGTGGAGGCTCTCCCAGCGCCCAGCTTTGTGGTCCATATACTCACCACAATAAGCAAGCATGGATGAGCAAGTGCGTGTATGTTAAAAGCACGTACACTCACTGAATGAAATTCAGAAAGTCTAGTAAACATCCTGTCATCCAGACTGGAGATAATATATAATTATCCTTTTTATTCTATTGCTTGCCACCCAAATTGTGGTTGCATCAGTGTGGGTAGTTTCATTAACTTCTGAAAGAGTCCTGTTGAATCCCTTCCCTTCTCATTAAGCGGGCCGCTGAAGGGTCAGTACAAGTGAGAAGCCCCAGACAGGTGGTACTAATTGTGGAGTCAACTATTAGAAACTTCTCTGTTCTTCCTGGAGCAGCCAGGCAGATCGATGTTCACAGCTGTTCTTAATGCTATCAAACACTCTTACCACCAGCACACACCTTATGCAGGAAGTACTGCATACAGAATATGGGTAAGAAATGGTTCTGCTTATCAGTGAGACGTCTTTAGCTAACATTAGTAGCCACACTTCCAAATTTTTGAAATGAAAGATTTGTCAGAGATTTGCAGACAAGTTTGCTTCAAGCCCTTTCTCAGTTTTCAAATCTACACTTCTCAGTTTACTGAAATGGTAAGGGATGCCAGACTGCTATTCACAAAATCCCAAAGGGCTGACAAGAAGCAGTCTATTATTTTTTTTTCTGTCTGTCTGTTGTCAGTCCTTCTTTCAAGCATGGAGTTTCAGCATTAATGTTTGGAAAGCGAGGTCTCCTCATCATAGCACTCTGGATTCCCTTGAAATATTTGCAATTTGTCAGTAAAACTTCCAAGGTTTCAGAGGCACGAGAGCACAATGCATCATCTTTCCAAATTTCATTCACTCCCATCTTTGCAGTTCTTAGGAAAATGGAAATCATGGCCAAATTCTTGTCATATCCCCTTACACCTATTCTGTGTGTCTTGTACTCCTGCTTATTCAGTCAAGTTAGGGAACAAAAGCTTGTGCTGTGCATTCACCTCCTTGTTCCAGCTGTCCAAACTAAAGGCTGTACTCTGAGCCAGGCTATTTCCTCACATCCATTTCTTCTTTGGGAAGAAAGAAGGAAGGATGAGCCTGGCCTTCATACCAGCACTCTTTTCCCTCCCTCGTATAGGCACTGTTCTTCTCTAGCTGACTGGGGCAGCTAGCAAGCCAGATGAGTGGAAAAAAATGACTTTTTCAACTGCAGCAGTGTAGCTTTTATGGAGCAAAGAGAGAGAAATTGAAGAATTATTTATTTCTGAGCAACAGAAAAGTTGCATTTCTATGTCAATTATAGAAGGGACTACTGCAATATCCTGTTGGCTACAGCCTGTCTCTGAACTGACCCATCCTTACCTGCAACAAATCTTCCACAAAACTGTGATCTTTTATTTTTAAAATTCTAGTCTTGGAAAATACACTGCTATTACATGTTATGCCTTATTCATGACTGAAAAGTTCAATCTTGCTTTTAGGGTCTAGGAGACAAATTTATCCCTCTTGGTGGTACAGAGAGCCTTTAATAAAGCAAACTCTTTTCCTCCACTGAGCAGAAGGAAAAAAGGAATGACTGGAAAAGGCCTTAGTGAATTGGGGCACCTCTAGGGAGGTCTCCAAGCTTCAGTAAACAGAGCCGAGAAAAGCTGGGACGAGGTTGATCTAATGAGTGCATCATGACCCAATGAATCAATTGGCTGTTCCAGCTGTGCTTCGCCTCTGCAGCTTATTTGAACTGATTTGTTCTGCCAGTTTATTGATACAACTGAGTGATTTTCAGAACTCATCCTTGTTGTTTAAACTCTCCACAATTTCTCCCTAATTATGTCATCTCTACGGTCATCTTTACAGCCCCAGCACGTGACTGTGCTCACCTTCTTTCATATTAAGCAAAGAGCTTAGGTCCCTGTTCACAGCAATTTCCATCACTGATTGTAAAATTAGGGAATCTAAGTTAAGGACCAAGCTGGATTTTGCTCAGGATGGTGCTTAAGTCATGATCTTTTGAGTACTGATAGGCTGCCTCTGTTCAACAAATTTTCTGTGCAAAGACACACATAGTGGAAAAGAGCTTTCTTATTGGGAATGAATTTTAGAGAATTTCATCGTAAACAACAGTTTGGTATGCCCTTGAGATATGTGGAAATAGCAGGGACATACACCACAGAAAGGCCTTGCTGTCGGAATAGGAGTGCTTAGGCTGAGCTAACCTGCCAGTTTAGGTGTAGATGCCAATCACCTATGCTAGCCGTGCAGTGTAAACATCCTGGGAATTAAAGTGCAAGTGCTGAGGCACATCCCAATGTTTTTCTGCAGTCTTCAATTTCGACTGACTTCCAGTAAAAGTATAAGATGTTGTTATGGCCAAATGCTTACTGAAAGCTAAACAAACTAAGCAGTCTTAAAAAAAAAAAAATGTTCTAAAAGACATAAAAGCAATTAAAATCCAAACTCAGGATGGAAAATAAAATTAATGCCATCATTGGTTCTTTAAATACCCTTTCTGGGAACCTAAAGCAAAGAGATTTTTAAAGTTTGAGGGTCCAAATTTTTTGTTCTTGGGGGAGGGTGTTCTGTTCTCAGGCATCTTCTGGAAATTCACTGTGAGTTTTCTTACATAGCTTTTGCAGAATTTGATACCTCAAGACTAAATCACCACATCATACATTTTAGGTTTTTTAAAAACCTTGGAAAGGCTTTCTGCATCATTTAAGGGCCACTTAGACTGTTTCTGACATGTATATTAATGTGAACTGTGACTCTCCCCATGAAATTATTTTCACTTAGCATACAAGAAATAGAGAACATTGAAGCAGAAATAGTTTTTTGTTTCTTAATGAGAACCAGTACAGTTCTAAAGATAATCAGATTATTCAAAATGTTAATTACTCTAATTTGCTGCAGTCTGTCTGATACAAGCTAAAGTTACATATTGCTTTTCCCTCCTTCCCAGAAATGGCATCACTGTGTGTTTCCAAACTTTTAAATATACATATTTTTTTGTTAAGATTTCTAAAAGCACTGTTTTCTGCAAGGTAAAAGGTGCCACAGAAAAGAGGATGTCTTGGCTGAGTTCACACTGAATGAAGAAAAAGGAAGAGGAAGAAAGGTTAAATGGCTGATTGTCAAATCATTTTCTGTGTTCAAAACTACTCCAGTCCAACTCGCATTGAATGACATCATGTAAATTTTATCCAAAATGTTTAACTTATTTTTTTAGGTAAATACCTGAATCCATACTTAAGCATCTGAAAAAAGGTGACCCAGTTCCTTAAGTACTGAAATCTTTCAGTCTCCTTTAATTTATAATCTGCACCATAAAATTACTCTGGCCTTGTTTCAGTGCTAGGATGTATACTACAATTAAATTTGGTTCTTGAGGTTGAACTTGGCTCCTATGGCACACTCTTCTCTCATTGTTTTAGCTTCTTGCAGCTTTGTAATATTGAAACATAAGGAGATGATGAGATAATCCAGATAGGCAAAATTTGTAAATTATCAGTTTTATTTGGCTTGATATGCAGTTCTGTCATTTGCTTGTAGGAGGAGATGGAGATCCATATCTATCACTCACTAAAAGCAATTTTGTTCAAGCAGGACCATTGTTCCTGGAAGTGAGGAATTGTTTACACGCAAAAAAGACGGCCACATGAATTGTAGGAGAGTTGTTGCAAGCTACTAACATTCCTTCTGAACTTTCAGAAGGTTTATCTTTTAGTAGCTGATTATCATGGAAATTAAAATCTTTTCTGTCTTTATCTGGCATCCTCTGACTTCATCATGCATCATCTCTTCCCCTCAAGGTAAGAGCCATCATCTGACTGAGATGGGTTGTACCTCCATATCTGTGTCAATCAGTGTAGGGGCGCATGCTACACCAGCTGGTGCTAATGAGAGAGGAGGCAGGAGATTTAAGGAAGGAAAGTCATTTAAGATTTTTCTACCTATGAAAGCTATGGTTGCAAAGTTATCATCAATGTAAGCTTCACCATATTTCACTCTGTATATACCTCAACATTAGTCATTTCATCTAAAAAATCACTGCTAGAGGTGCAAGAGTAATTAATTTTTGACCTTTCAGAAGACTGCAATAATTCTAATTGTGCAATGGTGTTTTTTATGGTGGGAACACTTATTTCCTGAAGTTGGATTTTGATTGACAAATTCATTTCATGTAAAAATATCACGTAGCCATCAGGTGGTTAAAAGCTTTCAGCTGTTTCTAGCCTTGCCTGGATTTGAACCAGTGACCTAAAGGCAAAAAGCTTTGTATCTCATTAGCAAAACCCTCAGCTATGCTCTGCACCCATTCAATTCAATTCAGTTCAATTTAAATGAAAAAATTTAGCTGTGATATGAAACATAAGAGAAGCGTTTTACATTTAATTTTCTGCGTGTGTGTTTTTTTAAACATTGGTAGATGGAGAGAGTTTCAAAAGAGAGATGATTTTTTAAAAAATTAACATGTAGCCGCTGCCATAAGTGTTTAAATGTCAGAAAACTCTAATCTAAGCAGTGTTATTTCCAGCTGTGACTAAAGAAAAAGCAGGAAAAAAGCAGCTTTGCTTCTTTGCTGTTCTAACATATTTCTAATAATAAAGATCATTGTCTTTGAACTCTCCCAACCTTACTCTGCTCTCCTTTGCTAAAGCCATTAAAATGATTAGAACCTCAAGCAGGGTTACAGTGTTAAAATGCTTGACTTTTTTCTTTCTCCAAACAAAACAGGCTGGTTTTAAACATGGCACACATCACAGTAATCCAGTCTAACTCTTCTATCAGTCTGGCTGAGTTTCTTCAACAGATTTGCCCAAAACTGTGTTAAAAAACATAAATCACTGGATTAAACTTGTATAGAATGATGAAAGCTGAATTCATGTATATACATGTGGTGGTACAAATGGACTCTTTTATTATTTAACCTGAATGAAAGCAATAAATTTGAAACAGGTTTAACTGATGATATTGGTAATCCACAACAGATTTCATAAATGTTCTTGAATGAACATTGGTTTTGTTGAGTAATCTCTCAGATTAAAGAAGGGACAGATAACTCAAACAGTCTGTTGAGATTCATATTATTTTCTTGTTTAAGTTTTGATCTGAATGAAAACTGTAATTGTAATTGCATTTTTTAGTTATTAATTAATAGAATACTTGCATTAAATACCTATTAAATGTCTAGAAAGCCAAGATGAATCCTCTCCAGAACAGACATTCTCAAGATCAGAGAATCTTTTCACTGAAGTTAGTTTAAGTTCCATTTAAATGTAGAATTTAAATTCAGATTGGTAATTTTTAGGAGTCTTTACAGACTGTGTTAATTCCCCCCTTGGATTGTAGGGAACATGATTCTCCTATAATTTATTCCGTCCTATAATTTAGGAAGCCCTTTCCTGGCAATTATGTGAAAGCAATATTTAGCTGCAGGGAACCTTTACAGTGATTTGAATTTTCTAGATAAGAAGGACTTAAGCATAAGCAATTGTGGGTGTGTGCTGACACAGGCATCATTACTACCTTTGTCTCCATTTGATAGTGATGGAATATGTCATACAAATATATGGCAACAATACGCTAATCAAGAATATTTCACCTATGGGAAAAAATTATACTGAAGAATAAGTGATTGTTATATCAACAGATTACTGAGATAACCAAGCTGGACTAAAACACTCGAACTGAAAAATAATGGTTAAGACTTGCCCCTGCTGAAATCAATGAAAGAGAAAATCAGAAGCAACATTTGCAATGGCTGCAGTAGTGCTAGGAGTCTTCTGTGTCTTCTGCATGGGTGTAATTTGAATGGGAGGAGAGGAGATTTAGAATCAGCCCTGTGGAGGTTTAAGCAGCTGATTTTGTTAAGGAGCTGTTTTGACATTCCTATCTTTCTTGTCATGCTTTCTTTTTTTAATGAGATACACAATACCAGGCTTCTGTTTTTATATTTTAGACCAACCCACTTGGCTCTCACATCTAAAAAGATGGGCTGGTATGTAAGCTGTGAAAAGAGCAAGGCAGATTGATGACTAGTAAAGTACACATGGATATGTACACATATTCATACACAGTGCAGGAAAAGCAGGAAAAGGAACTACAAACATGGAGCTTTTAATAAGTATTGCATCATGTATTCTATGTATTGCTTTAAAAAAAAAAAAAAAGAGCATAGTCATTCCTGTGCTTCTCATCAAATGTTTTTGATGCACAGATTTAACATATTTGGTTATTTAGACATATGTTTATTTGACAGGGAGAAAAATGACTCAAGTGAATTATTCTCTAATACCAATTCAGCACGATATTTAATTGTCTGCTTAAAGTATCCAGGTTGTCTCATCTAGAACAATGAATCCTCACGTGGTTTGTTATGCAGGTGCGCAAATAGATATCACTGAACTCATGAAGCTGTGTGGCACAATATTTCCCATGTCATAGATGTTCCTCAAATTTTACTTGCCTGTCAGTAGGAGTAAAATTTGCCGCATGCTGCATTTTTTCCTGCTGTGTATGTTTTAATTCCTGAACCACACTCTCCACATTAAATATTTCACTATGACAATTCCAGTAACATTTTCTAATCACAAAATAATATTTACCATCTTCCCCCATGCGGTTTTCAGAACAGAGGGAGCTGCTGCAGTTCTGTAGAGGTCGTGAACCTGCTTGATGAAGCACAGATGAATATAAAGTATTCTACTGAGCTTAACAGGCTTTATTAATGTGCAGATCCAATACACATTTTTATTTAAATTCATCTAAAGGCTAAAGGACACATTTTTCAATTGTTATTTTGCATTTAGTTTTGTGAGATTAGTTTTGCGTGTTTTTTAAAAAGAAGCGTGATTAGATATCTACAAATTACTTTCCGTTAATTATAATCACTGCACCTAATTGTGCTTTTGGACTTTTAAGGAAAGAATCAACCAGCAATTTAATTTGAAATAGATTTCTACAAGATTCTCTGTATAAAGTAGAACTGCTTCTCGTCCCTAATCCATACATTCAATCTTGGTTTTGACTAAGACCCAGACTTTACATTTCTTTCTCTTCGAAAGGTTAAAAATAATTCTTTGAATAGATTTTTCCCCTTATTTTCAGCATCTCACTCTCTAATAGAATTCCATCCATAAACAGGAATGTGGTGTCAAACCATTGCCACTGGGGAAAGCATTTTCAAAAGGTCTAAGTCAGTCTTTCTGAACCTTAGTCATGTTCATACTTGGTTTGTGACTAGTTTTTTTTTGTTGTTGTTGTTTTGTTTGTCTGTTTGTTTTAAAAGAAACTGAATGAACTAAAGATTTAGACAAGTACTTGTTGAAATTTTTGCAAAACTATATGTTGGTTTCAGTGAAAGACATGCCTTAATCCAAATGTGTAGTTCTGTAACTTCTCATTTTATATGCATCTTTAAGCACCTAAGTCACTGAAGTCTTTGGCACACACTTTGCAGATCTGCTGTGTGAGATGTTATCATATTCCAGTTTGCTGTTTCCCAATGCTGAAGATTGCCGGTCCCACTGGAGAGCTGGCAGGTTTGGACACACACCCACATCTCAGTCATGTCAGTAAGGAGTCTAAGGGCTTTAGTTTAAACTGCTGACCAAGGCACCTTTAATCTAAGCTTCAGGACTTTGCATTTAAGCAGTCAAGAAGCACGTATGCATTCCATTCCCCATACTCAGCAGAGGGGCAAAGCAGATAGTGAGAGAAAGTATCTGGTAATTTTCTGCTATTACATTTGCTGCAGCCTATTGGCAATTGCATTTAGTCATCTGAATTCCCATCTTCAAACATGTCCTAGGCATTCCTAAGGAATTAGTTCTTCTTAATGTATTTAGGTGCTGAAACTACAGCAGGTTGTTGCCAAGGAGTGGCATGTTACCGTCTGCACTGGTGAAAACACAACTGAATAGGCTTTGGCTGCCATTTCTCTCCTAGTGTAAAATCTTAGAAAGAAATGGAGCATTGCTTCCTGAAAAGTAGTAGTGAGATGCCCACTGAGCAACTTTGCAGATGCCAGCCCTGCCATCTGGCAAAACACCACACACTGCATGCCAGCAATATATCCCAGACACAAGCTAAAATGAATTGCATACAGCATTCCAGAGCTCCTTTTATTTATCAGTGGAGAAAAGATATGTATGCCAATTAGGATTAAGCTGTTGTTTCTATAATATAAAGGAGCCAGCCAAAATAGCAGGACTTCTGCTCTATAACCAGAGCCATTTTCTGGCACTGAAGCTTCAGCTGCTCACCAGATCCACCAGTCCATTTTTCTGATGCTAGGTAGGGGCAAACAGCCATTCATTTTGCTTGCCCTCATTACCTTCTCATTTGTGCTGAATCTATTGCTAATAAGCATACTTAATTTCAGAATGTGAATGTTTCATTTCACTGAAGCTTTAGCTGCTTATATATTAAGTCTTAATTTGTGAACCCTTGGCATTGACATCTGGTTACTTAGGTTATAGGACCAGAAAACTGCAGAAAGAGTTGGCATAGCTTGGGGATTTTAAGTCACCTTTATACTTTTTGATCCTGAAGTATTCTAATTATGAAGCATGTCAGACCTGTTCTTAGGGCGCTCTGTGGCACCAAGGAGTCATTGCATCATCCTGAAGACTGCATAGGTGCAAAGTCATTACTTCCCTCTAGCTGTGTCATCTTTGCTAGTTCTGAGGTTTCATAGGGAAGTAAGGTTGTTGTCAAAGGTGGTTTTAGAAGAGCTTTGCATCAATGTAAATATGTTATCAGAACATCCAGCTTCATAACTGTTCTTTGTTATGCTGCTTCATATAATTCAATGAAAAATTAAAAGGCAACCGTATCTTGTTACATATAACCACTGGAAAAAAAAAAAAGGCAATTAAACAGGCTTGTCATCCTGATGAGGAAGTCTTTAAACTATCTAGGCTGGGTAGGGAGAGCTTAACTTGCATTTAAGTGAGAGAAAAGAGGTTGGCATGGTAGGTACATGGGTGCTAAATGGGTGCTGCTAAACAATGACAACAGATGCAAATAGGGCTGTAATTTATTGCCCCACTCTTCACTGACAAGGTCTCCTATTCACCTGAGACTAAGCACACAGGATTGGAAGAGGACAGGAACTACAAGCAATGGAAGAGGATCAAGTCAAAGTTCTCTTGAGAAGTTTCGATCCATGGCAGTCTACAGGACCAAATAGACGGGACACATCCAGAGATGCTGAGAGAACTGCTTGATGAACTGGCTTCATTGTGCCCTGTGAACTGGCCTTTCTCCATCACCTTTTAAAGGTCACAGAAATCAGGGAATGACTGGAGAGAAACAAAAGTCATATCCATCTTCAAAGATGGCAAGAAAGACAATGCAGAAAGACAGCTAAGTGCTGGGGATCCTTAACTTGGTCCCTGGGAAAACCAAATGTGATCTCGGAAGCAATTTCTAGGCATATGAAGGAGAAGAAGGTGGTTGGGAATAATCAACAAGTACTTAAAAAATAAATCATCCTTTACCAACCTGTTTGATATCTATGATGAAATGAGTAAATCTGTAGGTGGATGGGGGGGCAGTAATGAGTGTCATCTACAACGATCTTAGCAAGGGTTTCAACACAGCTTCCCTTGTATCCATGTTGGGACATCCCAGTTTAGATGAGTGAACTACTAGGGTGAAAAACTGGTTGCATCATCCAGCTCAAAAGGTTATGGCTTATGGTTACTACTCTACTTGGAAAGTGTAGTTCCTCTGCAATCTATACTGGGACGTCTCCTGTTTCATATCTTTATCAGTGACCCGGGGGAAGAGACACTCATCAATTTTGCACACCTAGCAACCTGGAGACACTAGGAACTGGGACAATGAGAATTAATTTCAGCAAGAACAGATGTAAAGCCCTGCACCTGGGAAGAAATTACACCCCTGATCAGTACAGGTTGAGGACTGCTCCACAGCAGCTCTGCAGGAAGGGACGTGGGGGGCTTGTTGGACAACAACTACACCTATTGTGTCATCAGCGTGTCCTGGCAGTGATGAGACCTAACAGAATGAAAGGGTCATATCACCAGGAGCATAGCCAGTAGATCAAGGGAAGTGATGATCCTCCTTTAATCAACGTTTAATCAACGTCTGCTAGGCCATCTCCAGTTTTGGATGCACCAGTACAAGACATTGACAAACTGAATCAAGTTCAGTGGAGACAAGATATCAGGTGCTGGAGCACTAGGCCTGTGAGGAGAAGCAGAGGGATGGGGTTTGTTCACCCCATAGAAGAGATGGCTCCAAGGGAACCTAACAGCCCGGCAATACCTACAATGAAGTTACAGAAAAGATACTGCTACGCTCTTTACTGAGGTGTGTAGAAGGAGTGTGAGAGGCAACAGTCATAATTTGGCTGAGGGAAGGTTCTGGCTGGCTGCAAGAGATTTTCTTTTTTTTATGCTATGAAAGTAGTTGACCAGAGAGGTTTAGGAATCCTCCAAAGAAAAAGATATTCAAACCTCAATTCCTGCTTACAGTTGAATTCTTAGCTATTTACTCTAAATTCAGTTTTGGGACAGCTTTACACAGGAATTTAGACTAAGTGACCTTGCCAGGTCCTTTCCAACCTGAATGATTTTATGATCTTTGATTTTCAAAGTTTAGCCTTGCAAATTCTAACTATGCAAACTGTTTATTCTTACATGCTCTTGACTTGTAGAGCAGATCACATGTACAAAATGTGCAGGATCTGTTCCAGGCTGCCTAAATGCAAATATGGATATGATATAAGTGGAAAAGAGGAAAAATTTTCCAAGGGCAATAATTTGGTGCTGTTTCAGCCTACCTGCCTTTCTGTACTTTATCATTCAGCCACCATATGCTAACAGTGGATTTCTTTGTGTCAAAAACCAATTAATATAATTATTAAGTATATTAACTGAGGTACTGAAGATACTGAGTACTGAAGGTTTGCGCATTAGCTCAGGAAGGAGAAGTTCTTTGGCACAGGTAGTTCTATAATTGTGATGTGTTGGAAGAATTCAGTATTAGATGATCCTCTATGATGAGGGTTAGGATTCAAATTAGTACATTGGCCTGAAATATAAATTATGTAAGAGCAGAGGCTGTCTCAGGTGCCAGATGGGTCAGATAGATTACACTTCATTAGCCACCTGGGTCAGGTATCCTGGTACTGATCCATTCTTAGCTGCAATATGTATGGGTAGAAGTTGAATTCACAGTGGAATGGGCATCTTATGTTGCAGTGCTCATGCCTTAGTCAGTTTAATTCAGACATGTAGTGTTATATTATTGTGACTTATTGTATTTATGCTGGAAAATACAAATAAGTGATTTAGCTTCTTGTGTGTGAAACTCAGCTGTTAGGGCAAACCCCAGACCTGTGATTTTGAGCAATGTTCAGTAGCCTTTTGCTATCTAGACTTTGAGACATCTGAGTTTAGGAGTAAAATGGAGGAAGGAAAAGTACTGATGAAGTTGCTGCCTCATCCATATGCTTGAATGAAAGGACCAGTTAGGAGCTGTCAGCTGTATTGGGGTGTCTGTGTTCCTCTCTTCGATTTGAGTTACCTGGACATAAAAACACAAGTTCAGATGTTACAGAAGCATTTTATGTCCTACCAACACTTGCAGCTCCTGCTTTTCCATATTGTGACTGAACTATCTGCCTACAGAGTTGCCCAATATGTGCAAGTATCTGAGGATTTATTTTTTGGGGGAAATCCTGCTTTCTTTTGTACATAGTAGAAGTAATGCAGATTCACAAGTAGCACTAAAGAAAACCACTGTTTAGAAATCCAAATCCAGGTGGGTCCTCTCAAGCTAATTTGGCACTTCAGAACAGCAGTGACTTCTGCTGCTTTGGCATTCCTTTTTTTTTTTTTTTCCCTCCCCCCCCCCCTTTTTTTTTACACATGCATCTGTCATACAAAAGAAGTCGCTGAGTTCTCAAGCTCAGGAAGCTTTCAGAGATTTTGCCATCCATTAAATCTCTACATAATAAGTGAGATGTAAGCGCTAAGTTTGGATCACGGTACCAAACATAACTGATAGTAGCCCTGCGGCTAGCCACTGACTTTTTAACTAAATTTAACACTGCCATTCATAAATACAGATTAAGAGAGCATGCAGATTGTAATAGCATAGCTGCAGTCCTGGCACACAAATGAATGTGTGTGCACACATGCGTGCACAATTAAAAGGTAACCTCTAACTCAGGGAAGTTTTATGCTCCAAAGGCTCCAAAGACTCACTGGCACAGTCTCTGTGATTGCAGAGCTGAGTATCTGCCATGGTGTTTTATCCAGCCACTCCAGGGGAATCTTAAATGCATGCGGAAAATGTCGGCCTACACCTAGCATACTGACTGCACCCACTAAATGAAAATGAGGATATTCAGTTTAAAACAAAGCATTTTTTATTTTTATAAAGAAATCAAAACCAGTTGCAATTAAATAGCAAACAAAGGAAGAACTGGAATCCATAAAACATCAGGGGCAATATTTAAAGCAACCAAACTAAAATCAGTTCAGTATTTCTCTGCTGTATTTATATACAAGTGCACTTATTTTTAAAGTACCCTAACACTTAATTTTGCTTTCAGTTGTATTTTTTTATTTGGATTACATATGGTATTGTGATAGGATGTTTCAGAAAGCCATAAAGTGTTCTTGCCTGTAAAAGCAATGTCCTTTCTTGTTAATGCCAAGAACGCTTTTCCCAAAACACTCATTCCCTGCTCAAGACACTGTAGCTGCTAATGAGGAAAACACTGCAAGTACCTCATTCAAATGTTTTCTTTTGTTTATCTACAGGGAGTTTACTCTGTAATAGTGAAGAATCCCTGAGTATCAATGAGTCTGAAAGTACTCATATTCTGCCAAGAATAAAGTTGTAAAGCTTTGTGTGCCAACACTTTAAATTAATCTAAAATAATGCAGAGGGGACTTTGTCATCTTGGAAGGCTTTTTAAAGCCTCATCACTATTGTTGCAATTAATAAGAATATTCCATATCAGTGACATGGCTCCCTTCCTCTATTGCCAATTATAGTTTCAATGGATGACATCCCTCTGAGGAGGTACGTCAGAACTCATAGAAAGGATGGTATCGGCATGGGACAAAACACACTTTTGTACCAGTAGCTTTGCAATATGTTGCTAGTTTCTTAGGCAGCTCTGCTTACTCACAACCTTCTTTCCTAAGCATCACTTAGTGCCCAATGCTAATCAGTCCCTTTAGATGGCTTTAGACGAAGTAGATAGTGCATTAATTTGGCATACAAATTGAGAGACTATCTTTGATGGTGAAACAAGATTAAAATACCCATGCTCACATTTCAGTTCTGTACATAAAACATAAATAATTCAGTAACCTCCCCAGCATTACAGACAGCTTCATTGCTCTCTCAAACAGTACTTAAAATATACATCTATCGCAAACTTAAAATTAAAAAACAAACAAACAAACCAAAAAAAGCCAAGGCCATAAACAAATATGCTTGCCAAAATACTTTATGTTCCCATCCACGGGGCCCTTAGTCACAATTCTGGCCCAAGATTTCCTCATGAGATGCTGCTTAAGAGCTTTTTTTTTTTTTAAAAAAAAAAAAAAAACACAATGCCATTCCCATGATATGTTTTACAATTTGTGTTTCTTTATGGCCAAGGTTGCTGTGTTTTGTTATAAATATATGAAATCAGTAGATTGCCCAGGTCTCCACTTTTACAGGGGATACTGCATCATTAAGTACTGAAAGAATATAATGTAACTATTCAAACTGCTTAAAATATTTCATAACCATAAATTATTATCCAAAAATATTTTTCAAGTAGATAAAAAGAGTTGTCAATTCTGCATAGTGAATGCCTCATAAGGGGCTCATTTATGGTTGAAAACTGAATAAAAGCAGTAAATTAAGAACAGACGTAACCATAGAGAAGCTGTAATCCACAGCAGATTTCCTTGGTGAATGAAGTATTGTTGTGTGGATTTATCCTCTTTGCTTGTACAGTTAACCAGTCACATCTGTGGCCAAAGTGCTGTCTGTGCACACAGACAAGTTGGGTTCAGTCACCCCGTGGAGGTGGGCACATGCTGGTTTACACTGTAGTGATAAAGTGCAGAATAAACTTCACCGGCTGTTTCGTTGGGGCATGCTCTGCTGAAGGGCAGATATAATATTGAAGCTGAATTCCTGTGACTCGGAGACATAAAAATGCTAGGACGCTTGAAAAACTGGAGGCAGCAGTGCATTTCCCCTAGACTGTATATTAGTATTGCAGGCCTTGTTTTCTGGCAAGTTACAACAGACTCTGTCGCTGACTCACAGAATTAGTGTTTGTACTTCCTAAATACGATAATGAATGGGAGCTGCTTGAGCTATAGTGTTTGTGAAGGGAAAGCCACTTGTTATAAATATTCATTTGACAAAATGTAAATAGTTTTATAGGAGTGTAAACTGTTGCAAGTTATTTGATTCAGTACAGTTGTCTCTTCCGTATTGTTTGTCACAAATGCACATAATGAACCAGCCTGGATGACATGTAGACTTGACAGTGAATTAGTTTAGCTGTATTGCTGTTTGTTTAACTTTGTGATTACACACCAGCCCGAGAACTCATCTCCTTTGTCTTCAGAAAGCCACAGCAAGTTCCATTTTTCTTATGTCTTTCCATTTGATTTCTTAGCTTCTTCCGGTACCTCAGTGTATCATTGCACACTAATTTTGGTTTTACATCAGGAGGCTGTATCTATTGTGAGATCACCAGCTTATTAAATCAGAACATTCAAAAAAAAAGAAAGATTCTTGTGAATTTCTTTTCATTACTGAGAGCTTTTTTTAATTATAAAGCATGCTTCCCTGACAACAATAGGTTTCATTTCAAATAAATAAGCTTCCTTCCAACCATGTCTGAAAAAGAATTTTAAAAAAATACAGTAAAGACAGAAATAAATGTTGTCACTTAAAATTCCTTGCACTGGTCATTTAGAAACCAGTGTCTTTATTATTTTCTTTATATAAATATAAAAGCACATTAAGTTCATATTTCTTCTTTAATTCAGGTTGTAGAGAAAATAATAAATAGTTATGACTGTGCCAGCATCAAAAGCGAGCTGCAACACCTACATCTGTATTACAAAGAAGACTACAAAGTTGTGTACTGTTTATAGATGCAGCATGCATGTGAACTGAAACAACAGATATAGACAGTCAACCTCTTGCTGTTTCGAAGTATGTGCTCAAGTTAGTATGTGCATTCACGTGCTTATATATTATGACTATGTACGTGTATGTAGACAGAGGCTTACAAATTTTCTTTTAATAATCCATAAGCATTAATTGCCTTTAAAGGTTTGGTCCTTAACTTGAACTGATTCAAACAGAATTGAAAAACTGTAGTGTTCTTTTAAATTAATCACGGACTTTGAAAATAATATCTATTCTGTTTGATTTTGATCCTAACATAATTTAAAATCTACAATCATTGTCATTTTGTGCTGAGCAAAGAGGTCACAATTCTATGCCTGCTATGTAGAGGCATAAAGGATATGCAACATTTATACAACAACAAATGTGGATCGGGGCAGTTTTGCTGTATAAAGTCATTTTATATCTCTTGTTTCGGTCTAATATTATGTTTTCTTAAAGAAAAAAACAAATCTGGTGCTTTAGAAGGTAAAGTGACTAAAGTATTTTGTTTCTAAGTTTTGTCCTGCAATCTTTTTCAGGGTGTTACCAGTCTGCAGGACTTAACTAGATTGCTATTTTAAGGCCTGTTCCAAAGACTTCTGCTGGCTTCAGTGAGCTTCTATCAGGCCTTTAGTGACTCCAGGGAAAATAAAAGATCTGTGTATTTCAAACAAGAATTATTTTTTAATGTTTACTGAAATTTATCTAAAAACCTTATTATGAAAAATTTAAAGCAGCAGACTTATTTGGTGCTCTGAAAGATCGTTTTCTGAAATGGTTGCAGATCCATTTAGAGCTATCAAATGTAGAGGGATTTGGAATTTGTTTGGTTTTATTTTTTCATTTAGTAAGATTTCTTTCCAAAGAGGTCAGCAGGACTTTTCTGAAAGGATTTAATTAAAGTTAGCAAGTAATTTTGTGTTCTGCAGCATGTTACATATTGTGAAAAGGTTATGGATTCACTCAGTGCAGCACATCAAAAGTGTAAAGGTGATAGGTGAAATTCTTATTGTTGCAAGTGCTGAGATATAATCATTTAAAAGGTCACTTGCACTCAAAAAGAGCATTTATTTAAGAAGTAACTTGTTTTGGGATATGCTGCATTTTTAAAGGTTAAAACAGTGTCTTGCTGACCAATGTGAACAGTCAGAAGTAATTTTTTCATTTCTTAAAAAAAATCTGCATGTTACTTTAGACTATTTATTAACATCCTGTGCCATACATTGTTGTTTTGAAAGCTCGAAATTTGACATAATTACTAAAACATGATACTTAGAAGCTTTGAAATCTAGAATTAGTTTGTTTCTGTTACTGTGTGCATTGCAATAGTAGTAACACTATAATAATTTTAAGTGTAAAAATAGAGGTGACAGGATTTATCGAAGTGCACAGTACAGTATATTGCTTTGTGTATAGGCATTTGTTCTGGTAGGAAACATCAATTGTCTAAAGTGAGGGGGAAAAGATTGATGGTGGATTGATGGATGCTTTTTACGTTTTATAAAGTGATTGGGGAATGACATAGAATATGTAGTTATGATAGGCAGACAAAAGTGAATTATATTTTAAATGGTAATGTGAAAGACCATAAAATCAGAGAGTTTATTTAGGGAACTGAGAAGGAAGATTTGTAAAACAATTATTTAGTTCTTGCATTTATGCAGGAGTTCATATGCAATGGCAAGTATGCTGTGTGTTTAGAGGAGTTTTTTCCCTTTTCTCTAGAAACAGTTCAAATTGGCATTAAATTTCTTTAAGTCACAGTGTTCTTTCCACTTACACTTCTGAACAATCCATGGACATCAACAAAGAAAGAGTTTTATAACTACTCTTTGCTGAATAAGATGTTATGGTCAGCCTCTTGATCCTTAAGATTGCCAGTACAGAGCAGCATTTTGTTAATAATTTGTTTTAAATGCTTTTGTTGAACCACTATCCTGTAGAAATTATACTAGCTGTGAAAACAAAGGTATTTTAATGATGGTATTGATCAGTTCTATCCATTGAACATTGCGCATTCCAGAGTAACTTATGTGAGTAGGAAAAAGGGAAAAAAATGTACATAAGGAATTAACAGTTAAAAATGAATTACTTACATTTGTTTCAGGATCATTTTTTACTCAAATAAAGCCATCCTCCTTAATTTGTCTTGCTTTCCATTTGAAAGAGGGCAAAATCTATTTCCTGGGCAATTTTGCACAGCACAGATATTAATACTTTGGGGTTTAATTGTATCCTGTGTTTAAATACACTGTGGGTGAAACCCTAGACCTCTGCTTAATTGCTGTGAGAAAATAGCCTGATTTCTCTGAGATTAGGCACACGCTTATGTATACTTTGACCCAAGAGTGCCTCCTTCAGAATTAATCTTCTAAGGTAGTGGGATTTGCTTTTGTACATGCAGTAGACCCATTCATGACAAACGGTGCCTAATAAACCAACTTCACCCTCCAGACCTCTCTTTTGCTGTCAGAGTTTTTCTTCAACTATTCATTTCACACATCCCTTGTCCAGTTGCTTATTAGCAAATAAACCTTAAAGCAGGCAATAGGAATAAATTTAATGATTCCTCTTAATTAGAGAGGCT
Organism: Anser anser; assembly: GCF_964211835.1. Lineage (NCBI taxonomy): Eukaryota > Metazoa > Chordata > Aves > Anseriformes > Anatidae > Anser > Anser anser. The sequence goes on along the minus strand of NC_139728.1, from coordinate 18,731,730 downwards.
TAAGGTTTAAATAATGTGCTGCGGAACTGGAAATGTAAAGAATTTCCATTTAATAGTTAGACAAAAATATTCTCAACCTGATCTAAATATGCTGGCTGTTGGAAGACAAATTTGCTCGTATTTATTTTTTACATTTCCTTTGTGCTATAGTTCAGTTGAACCATCTATTCCATAAAAGCACTTTTCCCTCTGTCATCTGTATTAGGATTGTTTCTATAAGATGTAACAAAAAGTTCTGGTTTTCAAATATTTATATTAGTCAAAGTTAGTCCTGTTTATACTTTTTGGCAATATAACTTTTTCCTTAAAAATGAAGTACTTTAGTTTAACTAAACAAAATGTGTTGAAATGGACAGTCTTATAAACTTAAGTACACTTGGCAACAGAAAGGACCAAGGCTCCAACCAGAAAACACTGACTCAAGTGAGTAGCCCCTACTCATAGAAATATCTTATTAACTTCAAAGGAACAATCTGTGTGTATTGGAGTTTTCAAAACCTGGCACTAAAGCACCAACCCTGACTGCAAATACTGAGGCAGATGTAGAAGTTTACTTCTTTTTATTAATGCCATTAAAATCAGGAGTTGTGATCATTAGCAAAGTCCTTTATGTGATTTTCCACAAATAATATTAACACTTGCAGGAGCATGTCCTAAAATTAGAAGATAAAGGCATTTGTTTCAGTTTTGAGTTAACATTAGATAAAATCATCTTTTTGTTTTGATTGTTCAGTAAAGCATTTCCCTGTATTTGCATAAAATATATGAAGCCCAAAATCCACTTTAATTTGTAAAAGAGTCCGGCTGCAAAAACTGACTTCTCTTCTTCAAAATCAGTAACATTGCAGTAGCAGAAATAATGATGTGACATAAGAAGAAAATCCCAGATGAACTGATTCCTTTAATTAAATATCTGGATCAAAAAATTATATGAATAAAATATTATTTAACTTCTATAAATTTATATTTGTTTAAGCAGCCTTTTCTTTGTGCTATCAGTTACTTTGATTTCTTATGTGTTATTTTTCTGTCATTTTCTAAATATGTGATCAAAACCAGATTGAAATGAAAGGGGGTTTTGTTGTTTTGGGGGGGGTTGGGTTTTTTTTGGTGGGTTTTGTTTGTTGTAGGTTGTTTTTTTTAATGTTTTATTTTGTTTTGTGGTAAACCCTTTAGCTATTGTTACGGTAATAAGCCTTGGTTGGCTGATAGTGAACTATGTGGTTGGGACTCTCATAAGGGAAATGCAGTCTTCATTAAACAAGCCTTTTAACGGCAAGCCAAGCTTGATTAGAATCATATACAGATGAAATCATTTCTTTACAATGCCTTTGTAGTTTTGTGCATTCCCAATAACTCTTTAGGCTTAATAATACTTAGGAGACAGCTGGGTTACTACTTAAGATTCTGTTGTTGCTTCCAATTATTGTGCAGAAGTCAAAATACGTAGTATAATTTCTGTTCAAATAACTGCAAGCATATTAATGTGATATCTAAATGTGAGATGGGTTGGGGCAAAAGTAAACATTACAGAAGGCAAGGAGTTACAGCTTGCTATCTTCTGTGGAATCCCTCTGCTAAACCTGTAAGAAGCAAAACTTCAGAAACAAGCAGGAAACTTTCTATGAGTTTTGCTATTGTTACTCTAATCAAGCTGTGACAGCATACAGCAAGCCTAAATACTTTGTGTTGTAAAATACAGCTACCACGTTGTCTGCTTAATTTATATTTGAACAGTCACTAAGAGTTTATACTTCCTTAATTTGGAGTCACAAAGAAAAAAAAAAGAAGCAAAGTTCACTAAAAACCTAGGGAAGTAGGAATTCTTTTTTCTGGCATCTCATCAGAGGGAAAATATTGTTGGTAATGCCAAACAAAAGAAAACAAAACAAATCTCTTAAATCTGTTGGTTAATTTTATTAGCCAGGGTCCAATTAAGCAACTATAATCCTGTTGATCTTTATTACTGATGTGCATTCCTTCCATAGCACAAATCTCTATAGGAGAGAGCTTAAGACTTCATGGATGGCAGAGGCCCGTTGCAAATGACAATTCACTACTAAACAAAGCAAGAAAACAACTCAATCAAAAGGTCAAATTCCTTTCTGTGGGTGATGACGGAAGGATGATAAGAGGAAAGCTTTTTTCTTTCCTTCCTTCATTTAATGCGTCCTTTCCTCAGTAAAGGCAAGCCTCCAAACTCCCTCTAAGCCACTGGACCTCAAAAATGTGTCCAGGCTACTCAGCCAGTTAACAAGGCAATCTGCAACATTAGCCACCAGTGGTCAGACGTGGTAGGATCAGTTGGCATATGGCTCTTGTTGAGAGTATTCGTACTGTTTGAGCTGACCTTTCATTCCCGCCCCATGCACACACATTTCTTCTTCACCTCGCCAGCTGCTAGCCTCAGTATGCTGTGCCATGAGGCAGCTGGAATGGCTAGGCGTGAGAGGCATCACCCTGTCTTCCAAGAAGGGGGATTCTTGTAACTTATCATTAAGATTTACAGGACTCTGTCATAGCTGTTACCAGATTGTGTGTTCAAGCATGTAGTCTGTACCTGTAAGGCAACTGCCCATGTTTTTTTTTTATTATTATTATTTTTATTTTTTGTTAATCTAGATACTGAGCTGTTTCTACCATAGGACTGCACTCCATGGACAGTCTCACAGACAGGCCATCCCTGCCTGAACTGGTGTAGGGATTACACCTATACTTATTTGATTGAAGGAGTTTGTATCCAGTTAAATTGGTTGTGGATGCATTTTTTTTATTGTGTGGAAAGAGCCAAAGACTTGAATTATGCAAGTTTCTGTGCAATTGCAGTGGGATCAGAAATAATGCTGTGCTAATGCATAAACCCTTGTGAATCCCCAGAGGCTGTGCTGGAGTTGTGAACAACCAGTGACAAGGCCCAGCAGTGTAGAGAGCGGGTTATGAATCAGTGCAGTCCTGCTGTCCAGTAATTCAAGTACTCTTTCTTTCCTCCTCTCTTCCTCCTTAAAATACAGATGCAGGTTTGCATCTGCTAAGCCTAACTAGTCTATATACTGCCACAGTATATGAATGCTGTTTCACCAGCATTGCTGTTTGTGTTTACAGCCAAAGCAATCTTCTGCTGCAACATTCAATAAAAATAAACAACTAAAATATCAAGAATGGAAAAGGAAATATTGTGGCAGCTTCTTAGCTACTGAAAATCAAATAACACCTCTAAAGCCAATGGAGCTGCACCAATTTATATTTGTTGTAAGTCTGACTTAAAGTTTGAAGGCATAATGCTTTCGGTTTTCTCCCCTACAAAACATTTATGTGTATTCCATGCCACGTATATGTGCATATAACAAATTGTTTTAATCTGAAAAGGTTAAAAAAGGGAAGCTAGGCCAAGATAGACATCAGTAGATGGGAAAATATCAGTAGATAAAAGAAGTAATATGAGCTATTCAAATTAACATACCCTCTGTGACTCTTGAAAAGCAAAGAAGGAGTCTAGACTATTCAAATATCCTTGAATACTTTTTAGACGGACATTCCATTTATCAATATGTATTAGTAGCTACAGTTTAAAGTCATAAACCAATATCTCGAGCATTAAAATTAAAATAACCACTATACAAAAGAAAATGAAGAGTGAGTAAGGCATAAGTGCAAGTTGGGGGCAGAAGAAGATCATATACAAAAATAATTATCTAATTGTTCAGGGAATTTACTATTCTGTTTTTTTGTTGTTGTTGTTTTGTTTTGTTTTTAAATCTTTAGCCTATTTATGTTACTTTCTTTATAAATGTTCATGGTTCCCATAGATATATAAGCTATTAGATCTGAAAACACCACCAGTACTTATTTTTTTCAATTTACCTATATTGTCTAATAGATTATTGTTTGAACATCTAAAACTTTGTATTTTCCTTTCCTACCTGCTTACTTACTAATGCATGTATAAAAATTTCTGATCGAAGATGGCTTTGTTGGATGTGATAAAACCTTTAACTGGAGATTTCAAGCCATGTGGTTTAAGTGATGAATGTACCTGTGTCTAGCCCAACGTGCGCTTTCATTCATTGTCTTTTTAGGTTCTTAGTTTCATGTTTCAAAAGTATCATGATCTTTTATCAGCCCACAATAGTGAGCCTCTTCATCAACAACAGTCCCTGAAGAGAAGGTATATTTTAAATCGTCAGGCAATCTTAGACAAAGTATGCAATGGGGAAAGAGTTCTGAACGGGATTGTACCCTCATGGTCTTTCAATAAAAAAAAATCTTTTAGATCACTATCAAATTCCAACAGATTAAACTGACCACATCTAACTGGGAAACTTTGTACAATTCTGCTTGCCTTTCATAACTGTTTGCCATCAACTGGTCTTACCTAAAATTTACAGTGCAATATTTATGAAAAGCATCTTTTTTTTTAATTGGTTCACAGCTTGTTGAATTTAATGCTATTTTGTTCAGCAGCTAAATTATTGATTGAATTGAAGTGTTTGCTCATCTATGAAACGTCCATCTCTCAATAACATTGTTACAATTTCTCCTTGTTTACTGATAGAGAACTGTTTTATTTCCTGTGCTTTTTGTGGTGGGTCAGTTAAACATCTCATTATTAGCTAAAGCAAGATAATCAAAAGTGTATTGCCGTTTTGAGAACAGATTTTTTGAATAATATTGTTTTGTAGAAAATTGATTTATTCCAGAAAAAAAATGGAAATGTGTTTGAAATTCCTTAAAATTGTCCTCCTCCCATTATGAAGGGCTTCTTATAATTTAACTTACGTGGATGACATAATGTCATTATAATATCTACTTGTGTTATACAGTAATGACAGTCTACATGTCATTCCAGCTATTTAAATGAACGGGTTCTAGCAATAATGTTTCAGAGCAAAACTAACACAAAGTACCTTTAACAATTTTCACAATTTTCTTGATGATAGTAAAATCGAATTTTTAATCTGACATTTTCAAGTTCCTCTTTCTACTTGGGGTGAAAATCTCTTTTTCCTGCTTTTTATTAGCTGAACCAAAGTTTTCCTTGTCTCCTTTTTTTTTTTTTTTACTACGTTTTTCACTCTTTAGCATGCTTTATTACTAAATTCAGACTGTAAAGACCACATCGTGCTTTAAGCCAGTTATCTATCTGCACCACGCACACATTTCAAATAAGAGGTATGACATATCATTCTTTTGTTGAATATTGAGTGGTTAGACCTACACATTTGTAGGTCTCACCACTCTATACTTGAACAGGGCTAGCAAGCTAATTTCACTATATACTCAATATGGTGTCTGGTGCTTGGAAAAAAAATTAGAAAGAAAGAATATCTACAATATTCCTTTCCATTTGTGTAGACCTTGATTAATTTTACTTTTAACATCGATTTACTGTAACTGCTCTATTATCTCCAACTTCATTTCCATTACAAAAGTTTATCTAGATAACATTTTTAAAGTTCAAGCTTATAATTATATATATATATTTGAGATCCAAATAAAAAGCATAGAAGATTTTAAGTATTTTTGAGAAGCAAACTTGAAGAGCCGTGATTATTCATCTGTGACATCTTAATTCTTGAAAAGTAGGAGTATCAAATTACCTGTTGAAAATAAATGCATTGAAACAACTTGTAATTACATGCCTATTTTGTCTGCATTTGGATAAAACATTAGCTTCTGCTGTTTTTCCTCCAGGACTGATAAATTCAAATCAAATGCCATCCTGACCAAACAGTATTCAAATGTCCATAAAAGTAAAAGCAACAAAATAAGGTGCACTCTAGTCATGTTGATTTTACCATTTGTTTCAAGTTGTTTGTTCACAATTATCATAATAATTGAAAGGTTACCAGGAAGACTGTGGAAGGCAGGGGTAACTGCAAAAGAGATTCATGTCAGAGCAATGTGAATACTAATGCACCTCCTCTCTAGGTGAAAAATCAGTTTCCCTGGAAGCACTGCAAGATGTAGCACAGTGATTTGTAAACTACACACATTAACTTAAATTAGTAGAATAGTTCGTTATAGCGCTTGTATCTTTTTTTTTTTAATTTTAATTTTTCTTTTATAGTTAAGAATTAATTGATACCTTGTATAATTTTTAATAATTTCCAGATAACCCTGGTGTTATAATGTGAGGTTCTTTATTTCTAATTCAGCTCATCATTTGTATGTGTTGTCTATAGTAGTAATTTTGCTTCTCATTCAGATAAATGTGGTATTCCTTTAGGTTTTCCCATACAGAAGCTTACAGTGAAGCTGGTGAGAGTTTTCCTGGATTTTGTAGTTTGTAAATTGGAAGCTTACACTCAAATCTGTCTTCACCATTCTGGTAGAGCTGGACATCCACAACATTTGCAGGCACTCAAGTGCTCAGTATTATCAGACTATTGAATTTTAATTGTGGAATAAACAAATTCAAAACTAGCGTTACAGAGAAGCAATAGGCATAATAATCTTGGACCACTGACCACAGGTTCTCCACCAGTGTGGTTCAAATGATGCTGCGTGAGCCCAGTACGTGAGGAAACAGGCCGATGCTTTTTGCCCTGCCTGTATCCTTTCAGAGTGTAGTGCAACTCTGAGAGGGAGTTAGACACCAAATACCTGGGGCCTACACAATTGCAGATGTTTTCATTAAAGAACATAGATAAATAATTTGGAATAGCTGGCACTAACTGCAAGCACCAAAATAAACCTGGAAATATATTCTTCCAGGGAACAAAGAAAAGGAAAGAGGAAACAGATTGCTGACCTACTTTAGCATCAGATGAAAAACAGTTTCCTTCAATTCATATGTCCAAGTAATGGAGGGAAAGAGTATCAGGAGTGAAGTCAGGTGAACAGCCTGCACGTGAAGCTCTTGCATTGAGAAGGGTATCTGTATTTCTGTAAGATGTTATCTGTTGATAACATGATGTCGATATCTGATGACTGGGCTTGCTACAATGGTCTCGATAAGTTTGTAGGATAATGTTCTGCAAACCTGTGTATCTATAATACAGGGGTAAATCTTCTTGGTAACTGCTTTGTGTTAGGTTTTCCCAGTAATTTCTCCTTATGACACATCTGGAGTATTGTGTGTTATGGTTAGATTTTATAATCCTAGGGGGAGCAGTGCACATTATCAGTAAAATGTTTATCTTTAAGACCAGGAATTAAGTCCTTTCTTGGCCAATGCTCTGAAGTGTATACTCAGACTTCCAGCTACTTTTAATCACTTTCCTTTTAGAACTTTAGGAAGTGGCACCCCCTGTCCCAGCCCCTTTATTAATGGCCAGTTGTAAATGACTTTAGCAAATGGAGCGCCATTTGTCACACTGTAGCAAGTGACGCACTGTACTGTATTTCTAGCCCTACCACTTAATTTAAGCATTGAGATTTATAGCTTGTCATCATCTGCTCTATCTTTCTGTTCCTTCTTTGTGCCTTCCCAAGTGCTAAAACAGGTTGTCGGGAAAAGGGTTTATACGTAAAAGCAAAGACATTTCTGCCTTGACTCAGAGCATTGAAAAACACTAATTCAACTCTTTCACTTGTATAGTGTATTCTCCTGATGGATTTTCTCCTTCTACTTAATTGCTTCTCCACATTTAACTGATATTTGATGAAAAGATCCCCCTATTTTACAATTTCTCTCAAAATAATCCCACTGTAATTCAGTTGCAATCACCTGTGTATACACTACGTTTGTTTATTGCTTTGAAAGACACATATGGTACAGACAGCAGCCAACTCGTACTGCAAATTAAAAACTTTTGTTTGAACTTGAAATTAGTTCTTTCTTCAGCGCACTGCTCTACTCCACACCATCAGCAAATTTCACGGGGCTACAAATTTGTAGCCCATTCCTCTGTCCAGGCTATATAGATTTTTATATAGATTACAGACAGCGTGTGTGATTTATATACTGCCACATGGAAAGTGGCAGGCATCCAAGAAGTGACCCCACTGGTTTAAAACTCCTCTGAATCAAACATCTGTTCTGTGTTTGTGTGCATTTGTTTGTTTGTTTACTTAAGAGCACTGAGCATTGGCCTTGCACATGCTTACCCTGTTTCTCCTAACAGCGCAGATAGGTCGTTGGAGTTTGTAACACTATAGTAGTTATAGCAGAGAGCAGACATTTTTCTTGTCATCCTGGTGCTATTGGCAATCAGCTGCCTGTTTCCCTTCAAAGCGGTGAGACCGCTGGTCTCTTGGTCAACACTGTTGATGCACAGCTGGACATAAGGGTCCTGAAGCAAACATTAAGTCTGCAGCAGTGTGTTTTAGTGCTCCCAGACTGCAAACATTTGGCCCATTCCTCTAATGCCCAACATCTTGTGAAGTAATTTCACTGATGTAAAGCGAGAGCACAGTGCAAATGCACTGATACTCCTGCAGAGCTTCCAAGTACACTAGTGCTGATGTTTGGCACTGCTTATGCACAGATGTAGCTTATCCGAATAGGCACGAGTTAGCAAAGGATCAGGACCAGTAACAAGCGTTATGCACATTGTCTGACAGGTCAAAGACAGTGAAGTTGACAGCCCATTTCTCAGTCTTTCTTTAGCAGTTGTGTCACCAGCTCTGCTTTCTGCACTGAAAGAATGCTTAAACCATTCCAGTGCTGCTCTCCTGAACCTGTGCGGCTACAAGCCTAAGCAGGGGCTTGTCATGTGAAAAGGGTATAAGAAGCTTTCAGAAATTCCGTATAAATAATATCATATGACTGCAGCTTTTCAGAACAAAAGAGTTAAAGATCAAGCAAATGGTTTTAGCTGTAATTCTAGTTGCACATTTCTACCCCTCAGCAGCCAAGCAGGAAGGCAGGATCTGTCTGCTCTGTGCCTGCAGTAGGCTGCAACCTCAGCTGAGAATGATGAGCTCTCCATGTTTGCCAGTAAGGATATGTAAGCTGGAGAGTTGCTTGCAGTCTCTGAGCTAGCTTTCAGCTAACAGTTGGACCTGAAACATTTTCAGTTTCCCATGGGTGCTTAAAAAACCCTAGCTCATAAACAAAGAATAGAAGAACTGAAAAATGACTCATTTAACTGCTGTTCTCCAATTGGTCTTCTTTAAATTTTCAAGATGAATTCCAAGGAGTCTACTACATTTATGGGAAATAAGAAGTCACTGAATTACTGAACAAAATGAATCAAATTCAGTACTAGAAAAAGCAGGTAAAACTTTAATAAATTTAATGAAGCTGCACCTGTTTGCATAGCTTTGAGTCTTAACCCAGCCAGTCACCTTGTATTCTCCTACATTAACCCAACATTATTTTGTCCAGCATATTCTCAAATGCTCTGTGTCCTCTGATGCAACGTCTACTGCTTTACTTTGAATGTGATCCCTTTGTATATGCTAGCCAAAATCACATTTGTTTGTTTTCCCAGAGCTGTATCACATTGCAAGCCCTTATTTAATTTGCTGTTCAATACTAGCCAGGAGTCTCTCTTTTTTTTTTTTTTTTTAGTGCTTTCCAAACACTATCTACCTTCCATAGTATATTTGTGTTTCAGATTATTTCCCTTAAGTGTTTGACTTTTTAGTTTTCATTACTGAATGTTGTTTTGTCTTTTTTTCCACATTTTCTCCCCAGCTCTTGTAAGCTCTCTAGGTCTCCCTGTAACTGTTTCTTTACTTTCATTTCAATAAGGCTTCATAGGTAAATAATGTACAGTTAGGTTGTGTGTGTCGTGTCCCAACCCCCCCCCCTCCTTTTTTTTTTTATTATTTATTGGTAAGAAAGGAAAAAATGCAAAAAGCTTACAATGGAAAAAGGGGAAAAGGTAACAAATTGAATTAACACCAATGGCAAGAGGATTTCACTGGGTACCTGTGTACATACGAATGTTAAAAGTTAGTATGATACCTTCAGATATCCCCTGACATATCTTAATATACTGAAATGATTATCTTTTTTTGATGAATTGAATATACCACAATAATATGAAACATTTTCTCTCTTTTGAATGTCCACAAAATTTCTTTTTATATACAGGAATGTAGTCAAAAATATTTTATAGAGCAATACTGTTCTTGTTACCCAAACCAAAAGTGCCAGCATTTTACCTCTTTTCAGGGCAGATCTTTGTATTTTAGTTAATGGCTGCATTAACTGTGCACTAGGATAGAATAAAGCTTCAACACCATCATGATGTTTCTTTAAGCAGTGTTTTTCCAATTTCAGACGCAATTCTAAGAGCATAATCTAAGACATTCCCTCTGGAGCTGCCTCCATACACAAACACACTTTAATAAGTGAGACTTCTGCCAGGGTCATCAAGACCAAAATGAACAAAAAAAATCTTCAGCACTATTTTTATTTAGTTTGTGACCCAACTTTACCCTTTAAATATAGAAGGATCAACATACTAGGGCATGACCTCAAAGAGCTGTCATGTCACTTTTACTCTGCTTTTATTTTAAAATGTTATGTAAGTTGGGAAACTCAGCTGTGCTGTATCATATATCTAGATTTATTTCTCTGGATTATGGGAAATATCTGTGGAGTGGGTGTGTTTAATTATTTGCAGATTTATATTGGTACTTTAAGATTGAAATGGCAAAACTGAAAAATAAAAATGTCACCAGTAAATTTTTAGCAACTGAAAGTGGTCACCTTATTAGTAGTCAGTAGTTCTGTCCAAATCCTCAGCAATTCTTTATTACTGCTCTCAATTGACCTCAGTTTGGTTCAGACTTGAACAAGTCACTGGCTAAACAAGAATTATTATAACAGGAGTGCCAAAGCCTTTTCCCCCACATAAAATCGTATCTTCAACAGCCCCAATTCCATCCTCTTTTCTTAAAATTATTTTGAGGCTCAATCTCCTGCTGTATTAAAGGCAGGAAAATAACTATAGTTTTGTGCCAGAGGTTTATTTTGTCTTTGTTTTGGTTTGGTTTTCACACTGGGGTTGAAACACAAAGGCAAAATGCTCCTTTTTGTACCTCTTACCCCCCAAAAAGTCCTGTATCTGCAACAAGGATAACTGTTCATCTAGCAAATAACTTGATCATATCCAGACATAACTGTAGCATGAATAAAACATTCTGTGATTGTTTGATATAGTTATAGTTTATGGTGAAAACTATATCTTCTTTACTAAAGCTGCAAAGGTAACTTTTGAGCTGATAACTCACAATCACAGTCCTGCTTCAGAATGACGAAATATTGTTGTAATTTCACTGATATATTGTTCTTACTGTGACAATAAGCAGGAACTGCATTGGATAGCATGAAATTTAAGTAGTTTTAACAGTAACTCACATTTCAAGGATAAACGTGGAATTCCAGTTGTGGAAAAATATATTTCAATTTACTGTGTTAAAAAAAAAAAAAAAAAGACACTTCCATGTAGAAATATATTCTTTCATTTTATTAAAAAGTGGGTTTTAAAACATCATTCTCTAACCAAAGCCAGGCATCTGGAGAGAAACAGAAATTGTGAGATATAAACTTTCCCTAGCATTTCTAAATAAAGTTTAAAAAAAAAAAAAAGTTCAAAGCTCACATTTGAGCTGCTATTCTGATACTGTGACCACTGTCATAGGCCTGGTACACATTAGGGGAACATAATGTATCCTGAAATTTACCCAGAGGAATGGAAGATGATGACTCTATCTAAACACGCAATGAGAGTGCAGCAACACGTATGTCTCCTTTCCCACAGAAGGCAGCAGGATCTAACATAAGGACATTTTCTTTCAGCCTTTTCCCTGAATCTCTTCCTCAAACAAAGCCCAGCTACAAGGTATGAAAAGGCAGCAATCAACTCCATTGCAATACATAGAGTCTTAAGGAAATGTTACTTCTATGTTTGTGAGGGAGGGGCAACAGACCAAAAAAGAACCAAAGTGTGGTCTGGGATGTTCATAGCACTAGATGGGCATGGTGACATTTGGTGCTTTCCACAGTGGATGTGGAAGACCAGTAACCTTTTCATCTCATATGATAAACCAAATCAGGCACAAGTATAGTTTTGAAAGTTCTCGGTTTGGTTTTGTAAGGGTATGGTATTTCATCAGTTTTGCATAGGAGTCTTTTTGTCTTTAAAATACAGACCATCATGTCAAGCCCCAGTGAAAAACTGTGATTCAAAGTTTGGAACGTATTGTGGGTGTCATATTTTCTTCTTTACCAATATTGTAGCTTTTTATTTGATTTAATATCTAAGTTTTCACATAAAGTTTGGAGCCATTTCTATTCTGAAATTTGTCCACTTCTGCTTTTGAAGTTTTTTAGAGATACCTTCAAAAATATTGTTTTAACTGCCGTCAAACATTGTAGAAAAACTACTAAAGTGGGAATAAAATTATGACTGTCTTTTTTTTAATACAAAGAATAAATCACTCTTAAATTTAGAAGCAACTATGACATGGGCTTCATTTATCCTGTCTTTGGCACGGAGATGAACTAGTTCTGTTTTTCTCACTCTTTTGTAATCAAAGGATCATCCAACCCTTTTCCAAAAAAATGTTCATGGAACACCTTGTCTCTGACTCTAATTCAACAGCTGGGCAAGAAGGGTTATAAATTAAAAAATATATATAACATTTAGATGAATTTTACTCAATGATTTAAAATAAAAATCTTAATTTCATTGCTATAATTACAAATATAGGTTCCCAACTGTGTCTGCCTGCAGGTACCGACTGCAGCGGGAAGCCAGCTCCCGATTACGCCTGCCTGCGGGTATTGACAGTAGTCAGGAGCCAGATTTTGCCTCTGCCTGCCGGGAGGCTTTTGATAACAATTGGGAAGCAGCTCCAGACAGCTCCTGACACTGCCTGCTAGCTGGCACGAGCAGCAATCCTTCTGCAGCTCACCAGTGGTCTACAGGCAGTTGAGTTATCCTGGATCAGATTAACCTCCAGAGGTCCTTTCCAGTACTGCTTTTTTAAATAGTATGATATGACTTGCAATAAATTTTAGGGATGTCAACAGGATTTTAGGAAAGGCTTTGTTTTAGAAGATGCTAATGAGCTCTGCTGATAGATTATGCCACTAGAGAGGAGAGAATTAATTTATTATGTCAACTGGAGGCTTTTCTAGAAAGTTGTATAAATTTAAGAGCTCTGCAAATTATCCTCTATTAGTACCCTGAGAAAGGACCATTAACTGAATATGTTGTGTAGGAGCCTCTCACAGTGACTACAGAAGAGTCTGTCAGTGCCCACCTCCACCATCAAAAAAAAATGCTGCACCAGATCTCCAGTGATGTGATGGCTCACAAAGGTCTATTCAGTAATTCAGTGGTTGGTATTTACTTTACAACGTCAATCGGAGCTTAACTCTGAGAGAATGGGTGGGGGAGTACGAGTGCTCTGGCTGTGCTCCATCTTCTGTCGGCCATAGGTTTTGTCATGGAGCTGTTAACCTGAGAGGTGGCAGAACAATAGTTTGAATTAAGTAAACACTAATGCAAAAAGTTTCCTAACTTGGTGAAGCCAATAAAAGGCATGTTTGCACTTGCAGTCTCCTGAAGAAAATAAATATGAATCCAGTTTTTAATTCTGCTTGCTGTACATTGGACTCTAAAGAACACATGTTCTTGATGGAGAGTACAGTGATAGTTTTTGCTTCTCTTCTGAATGATAATCAGTGACAATTTTCCCTCTATTAAATGTGATCAGCCTCCTCTCTTCCAGATGTAAATGTTCTGCAAAAGCTGACACAGTTGAGATAACTGGGCTAAACACTCTCCTCTGGTCCTTGGTTTCCAGACAACTAATAAGCCTGATTCTTCAGAACATTTTGTTCATCATCACTCTCTAGAAATGGTCAGAGAACAATAAGCAAAGTTTGCATTGAACTCTTTAAGTTCATCCGTGGTATCTCTGTCTTAGAAATCACTGAAGGTTCAGGATTTATTCCACAGAATATGTGGCTCTCAGCAGTTAATCATCAGTATAATTAGGTGCTTCTTCAGTTATGAGCCTGAAGCCTGACTGGAAAACCCTCTAATAGGTGCGAGTAACAGACGGCAGTTTTTATATAATCGTATTCAGAAGGAGAGGATAATAAACATCAGCATTTGAAAGCAGGAATCACAAGGCAAGATGCCTATTACATTTTTCCTGGTAAAAATGATTTTAAAAAATCATTTTAAAATGTTAAAAATTATAAAAAGTTGGTAAAAGCATTAGCTCGTGATATTTTTTGAGAAGCTGAATTGACAGCATCTCATATTGCAAGTTGAAGAATATAACTGGCAGAAAGGTTTCCGTTTCCTAATTGTTCTGGACCTCATGCAAACTCAGAAATTTATATCAGAGTTCCAAATATTGCAATAAAGCTTTAGTTTTCTGTCATCTCAGACTGAAAATTGCTGTTACATAGTCTACATTATATGCACACTCATCATAAAAATAGTCAACTATTAATTGACGCCTTTCTTAATGAGGTTGTACAATTTAAAGAGATGAAACCCACAACTAGACCTTATTGAACACTACCATAGACAAGAGGGTCTTGCCAAATTTTTGAAGTTCTAAACTTGTATTTCAAGATAAAATGAAGGAAAAGGTTTAGTACAAAATTGAGACTGGAAATATTATTTTCATGTCATTCATTTTGGAATAACAGCTAGAAGTGCACTGTTTTAATTTCACGTCTCCAATGAAAATTTGTTGTTCTTGAGTTAAAATTGCAAATGAAAATAAAAGAAGGTTGTGTTTTGAGATTTCCAAATGATCATTTCTGTTAAAAAAAAATGATAATAATAATTTGTATTTATTTATTTGGTATGTTTCAACTTTGAGGATTTCAATTTCAGATTACAAGGATTTCCTACAAGAATGTATTGTTTTGTTTGAAATTCTTACAAGTTCATTGCTTGAAAGTACTCCAAAGTACTTTCAGATTAAATGCAGAGCAATAGTTTTTAATATGTGACTCCAAGTATTTAAATGTACAATTGCATCTTGGAAAAAGAGTATGGTTAAGAGAATGACACTGAGAAGGCATACAGCCATTAAGTAGTTCCAGTCATTAACTATTAAGATTGATATAAAGTCTGGTGGTGCCTGAACCTCTCTAAAGGTAAGTCTTTCTTACTTATTTGCATATTGACTCATTTTCAGAACAAAACCATTATATGCAAAGTATTGCTCATAGAGTAAAAGAAATAGTTAGCTGCAATGACTGTGGGCAGGTTATAGAGTGAACACGGGCTATAGACTGAATCAACGTTGTTTCTTCCAGGTTTAATATACATACTGAGTTATTTCAGGGGCTATGATTTCTGCCAAGCTGTCAGTTTTGCACAGGCTTTAAAGAATAAGGTGGTGGGGAAAAAACTGCAAATCTGCCAAAATTTAGTCTTTAGAAGTGAGATTCACTTTGTTGTTTAGAAAAAGACCAGTCATAAGTTACCTCACTCCTTCAAAAAGGCATTCCTGAAGTGGTTCAATCAACTATTGGCATTTTATTCTTTCCTTCCTTGATAATTTTCTCCTTATAGTTGCTGTTGCCTTACATAGTCAAAAAATATACCAGATAAAATTAAACCAATATACTCTTATTGGCTGTAATTGTTGTAGAAGCCTTCTGATGCTTAATAATAATGATACGAATTACAAAAGATTAGCAGTAACTGAATTAAAAGTCTGTTATTCAAAAACAGTTGAGAAGTTTCCAAAAGAATTTGTTGTCTTTCCTTTTTATCCATTGTGGTTGAGTTCAAGATAATACTTGAGGGCATTTACTACCCCATGTATAAAATAATCATTAAGTATTTTGACAGCAATAGAAATCAAAGGTAGTTATGTTCCACAGGTATAACAAGTATTTATCTCACTGTGTTCAGAAAAGAAGCAGATGGAATGTATTTCCAGTATTATTAAGCATTACAACTTGTTTAAAAGCTCCTGAATTTGCGGTGCAGTGTACCTGAATCACAGATTGTATATTATTCCCCAGTCTCATTAGAGCTTTCAAGGAGAAAGCCATCCTTACTTCTACAAGCTACTAGTGTGTCTGCCAATGCAATTTATGATGCAGGAGTGACCATTAACTCCTACTCCTTTAAAACATATTTTCTCTTAGAGACCTTGACAAGTTCGACATAGGACAAAAGTGTAGTTTATTGACTTCTGATTGAAGAAGATGGAAAAGTAGTCTACTAAAGAAAAAAAAAAAAGTAACAAAAATAAAGTTTGAATTATGTATACAGTAGGGTAATAAACAAGATGTCGTAACTACTAAATCCTTCCATGAGCATATATTGTTATTTATTACTTGTATTACACCGGGGAAGTTAAAGGAGTAGGACCCTGTTGTGCTTGATGCTGTATGGGCAGAACAAAAGCATACTTGTCTTAGAGAATTTACCAAATACATTTTTATTAAACCATATATTCATAATCCTCACTCTACCGTGTACCTAAGATGTTAGTTACAGCAGTCAGCTATTGTAACCTACCAAGATGAATATGTACTTCCCCTCTTAAAACAACATTTGTATTCCATTCATACCTACAGACCCTAAACAAGATTAGGGCAGCAATGAGTTGCCCCTGCACTGTACCAGAGCATTACTAGCATGTCAGGAGCCAGAGAAGCAAAATAAGTGGCAGAGCATCCCAAGTAGAGCATGTCAGAGGCAAGTAGAGAAACTGCACCTTCCTTCCAGTTCAGTTCCCTGCTGTCTAGATCCAAGTAATGAAGCTTTGTTCAGTCCAACACTCACTTCCTTATGCAGCACTTGCTCATGGCCATGGTCCTATTCAGTCCAATTTGACAGGCTGCTGCCAGCACACCTCTTGGTGATGAATATTTGCAGTGTCCGGCTTTAATCATGGTTAAATAAATTTTGTTATAAAAAAATGTAATTGATACTTAAGGGGACACTAATTTTAAGAGTACATTTTCTATTGTAAGGATTTCTACTGCTATCAGTGGGAATAAGATTAGATTTTGTTTCAGCTACAGCCCAGAGAACATGGTCTCATTGTGATTTACAGCCACATCTTAGCTAACAGTGGTTATGCTGTGGGGATAGTTACAGCATGTAGTGGTATTTCTAAAGACCTGTACAGAAAAAAATAGTAATAGGCAAAGAAAAGAATATAGAGTGCACAGTTTGATAAAGACGTGAAGTCAGAAACACTTAGCTGTCTGATTCACTTTCACTGAAAAGGGCTTAATTTTGCTTTCAGTCACATGGCATGGCCGCTCTGTGTTTTGTGTTTCTTTGTTCCCTAGCATAAGACTATTCAGACTTTTTTATAGAGAAGTCCAAAAAATTCGTTGTCTTGCAAGCAGTCTGATTTGGATACTGGAGGAGATGGTGAATACAGACAGTCTAATACTTGTATTATGACTTTGCTGTCTCTTCAAATTCATTACCTCATGAATTTCTAGTGAAATGTAGATGTAGATTCCAAGGAAATGTTGTTCAAAAACCTGGAATCTGCAGATAGGAAATGACATCTTACCCTCTATTCATTTTAAACAGTCAGAGATTTGGCAACCTTGGTAAAAATGTCAAATAAAAAAATGAAACTATTTCAAATGAAAGGTTTAATCAAAGCTTTGAATTTAACCAATAGGAAAGTCAGAACCTTTATACTCTACTATACTCTATATGCTACTGTTATGTTGCATCTCAAAAGCACAAATTAAATGTCAGAAAAGAATTGATTTTCCCATCTTGGGACTGACAGCTACTTAATTTCTTTGATATTAAATATAGTATTATGGTTGTAGGAAACCCAAAAGAGCTCCTTAAGTTTCCCAGAGATTTCTTTTTCCCTCTATTTGTTTTGCTTTACTCCATTCTTTCTGAGAAGTAAATGGGAGACTGCAAATCCCACAAATCATGAAAGATCCATATAGGTCTTGAATATTGAAGGTCTTGTTCCTGTGCCCCAACTCAAGGGCATATAGGAGAAACAGTCCTAACTTTACTTGCAGAATGATGGGCTGGCTGAGTAATTGCTGCTGAGGAAAGACATCTGAGACTTATAAAAGTTAGCTTCCTGGGGATGGACGGACAGACGGGAGACACACACACACACACAAAGCTTAGTGCTCATTAGTGAACAAAAACCATTAAGAAAGGAAGAGGAGCTGTCATTACATTATGTATAAGTCCATGATGCTCTCTCAAACCAGACTCAAAAAGTAGTTTTAGAACTTGAAAAGTTACAGAGAAAGGCAGGTAGAATGATCAGAACAGTTTCTGTAAAAGGAATAACTAGAAGCTTTGCAGCCTGGTGACTGACGAGAAATATGATAAAACTATAAAATCAGAATAGCATGGAGGAGATTAGGGAGCAATTATTCACTCTCTCTCATAATACAAGAAAAATAGGCATGAGATTATATTGTCAGATACGAAGTTAAAATCAAATAATATATATAATAGTACATAATGTATTTCTAAGTATTTCTGAGGGGGCTGTGGGTACACTAGAATTTGTATGGATTCAAAAAGCAATTAGACAAACTCATGGTATCTACTAGGTACTGACTCAGAATGTATCTGAACTGCAGATGACTGAGAGATGAATTATAATAGAGAAGCATCACTAGATACCTGTCCTGTTGTTATATTCTTTACTAAGCATCTGCTACTGGGTACTTGGCTATACTGGCCTTTGGTCCGAATAAATAATACTGTTCTTACGTATCACATGGTGTTTCCAAAAAACACAGCCATGATGGAATCCTTCTGCTAGAATATTGCTTTTCTTTTCTCTTTATCTCTGAGATGTAGAATACATGTGACTTCACTAAAAGCCATGGTGCTGATGCTTAGCATACATGAAGACCACTCCTCAAGGTGTCTGAAGGTATTCTATGCACAGCTGCATCAAAATTTGTCTACTTGGTCTTCTGTGCCTAGACACAAGGGACCACATCAGTTATGCTGTGTTTCTCAAGGAATTTGCAATAGTGAATCAGATATGGATTAACCAAGATGAAGAAGAACAAAGTACAAAGAATCCAAAGAGAATATACCTTTTCCTTCCCCAGTTAGCTACTGTCTGTGCAGGGTTTTGACATACAGCAATGTTGCATTGCAGCTGCCCCCAGACATAACTGATGCTGGAATAGTAGCAGAGGTATCTAGAATTTTTTATTATTATTTTCAAGTGGTATAGTTTCTCTTTCAGTAATTTTTACTCATACTTTTATGGTCGTTTGATGCAGGGCATCCAAAATCTTGAAACTCAATGGGAGAGCTGAGGTAGTTGTTGAAGTTGTTGAAGAACAGATTATTTTTCCCTTCTAGTAACTCTTTGGATTTGTAAATTTGGTTGGTGCCTTTCCCCTTTTCTCTCTCCCTCTCTCTAGTAATTGTCTCTCTAAAACACTGTGTTATCCCAGAGGCTGGTGTTCTTGTGTTACTAGTGCAATACTTATCCCTCATGCAGGTTTTACCCATGATCTACCACTCCTCATATACACACAGACAGTACTATTCTAACAGGAGCATAATGTCTTTCAGTGGATTAACAGTACAAAACAAGTTACAGTTTTATTCTCTCACTGTAAGTCTACAGTTGTAGCAAATCCTTGCTTCCAAAATTTTCTCTCTTCTTGTTGTAACGTGTCCTCCTTTCTCATTTCTTGCACCTCCCTTCCACTTTGGCTTTCACATTTAAGATTTGATTTGTAGCAAAGAGGGCAAATCCTGACAGTGCATAATTTAATGTAGAGAGATGGTGTGCCACTTTTTCACTAACATTACAGAAAAAAACTTTGCTGTGTGGAGTGTAAGATCAGAAGAATACCAAGTTCTATTGTTATATCTTACCTTTTTTTCCTCTAATGTAATAAAGCAGATGTCCTAATTTATAAAATAGAGTTAAAAATGTCTATAGCAAAAGAAAAGTGCAAACAGCACAAGGCTTTTCCCATTCCCACATTTTGCTTCATGTTTCTATAATACTCCATCTGTATTTCTTCAAATATTTCTGATGGTACAATATAGCAAGGTTCCCCTGTTCTTCCGCTTCCTTTTACAACACTTTCCTGAATAGTAATGGGAATTTACTTCTAGGCTTGAGAAACAGATCCAAAAGCTACATTGAATTTTTCAGTGTCTGAAATGATATACAAAATTCTGAAGATTAAGTTTCTTCAAATTACAAAAAAAATATAGCAGTTATTCCTCCTCTTGCCTATAAAATATTCCATGCCTGTCTTTGGAGACCAGAAAAGGCTGAAGTTTGTAAGCCTTTTGCCTCTTTGGTAAATAGAAATAAATAAACTAAATAAAGCACACCGCAAGAGCCTACTCCATCATTCCTAAATCCACTTTCTCTACAAATAGGCAGGTGTTTGCTCCATATACTCTGTCAGGCTAAACATACTGCGCTCTAAAAAAGTCCACAGTACCATTCATACTCTAAATATACTGAATTGCCTGAAACACAAACTGAGAGGGACAACACAATCCAAATTTTGCTGACTTTTCTGAATAAATATATGTTCTGTGATATGCACGGCATGCCAGTTTCACCAATCTTTTCACTATAAATACCAGAAAGATTCAGGGCAACAAGCCCTGTTCAATTTGGTGTCACAGTGCTAGCCTCATGGTGCCCATAAAGCATTCGTCCTCCCAACTTGTAGCAAAGGAATCAAAACTTCTGTATGTCTTACCAGTTGCCAGCTGCTGGTTAAATTGTTTGTTGTTGTCTTCGTGAGCCATTACTTATTCAAAGTTATAAGCCCAACATGGTAAAACTCAGAACCAAAGAAACAGCAATTTTTTCTTGTGTTGCTCCCTTGCACCTTACACTATGTAGCATACCACTTAGATGTTGTTTATTATTTGAATTCATACCTTTGTATTTTTTTAACTCACTGCCTGACACACATTTCTTATAGTCTAGCCAACTTCACTGCAGCTTCCTATGTCTCATCATGTTTTCTTGCAATTCATCACCCTAGCTTCCAGCAGCCTAATCGGATGCCATGTAACTGAATTTAACACAACATAATGTATTAAAAGTACTTTTTTTTTTTTTTTTCAAAATGTTTTCATCTGCCAGCATGTTAGGTACTGAGCCATGAATCTATGCTTAATGGGGAAATAGAAGCTGTATGCCCAATGAAGTACGTCTGCTGTTTGTGAATTAATAAGCAGATCTCTCCAAAGTGAAACAGTATTTCAATTTACAAACATTTGCTGTAGCTATTGGCACACCATTGCTTCGTATTCCTGATATTCACAGGTCTTCAAGCCAGTGTCTGCCTCCCTTCTTGCCCATGACCAAAGGCATATGTCAAACATCTCTTTTCTCAAGGGCAAAGCCTTGGATAGTCCGTAGTTTAGACTTCCTTTTATTTCCATGAGCTTCCACTTTTTTCTTTGTTCATTCTTTCTTTGTTACTGATAATACTTTACTGAAATGGAGAGGTAATTCCTGTTCCAAAGGAACAAATTAGGTGCAGTGCACAAATCAGCTATACTTAATTTTTTAAATAAAGACCCCAAGACTTGATACAAAACCGAAGGTACTTACATTATCATAGCTGTTGTTCACTTCACTGTGCAATGGATTTTTCTTAAAACATTCTGTGATAGAAATAGTGCTTTTCATGGAGAGGAGACAAAGGCAAAGAAAGGCTAAGCATCTATATGAACCTAATACTTCTGAATACTAGGTAAACACCTTAACTCCTGGAACCTCTTTTCATCCTGTCCTCTGAGTTCCTACTACATTTCTGTCTAATCAGTTGATTCCCTTAAAATATTTGCAATGTGAGAAGAATTAATATATGGAAGTTTCCTGGTCTTGACTGTGTCAGATTTAGGATGGCCTCAGCCATTGGAATGTAGTTGATATAACACAAGACAGGAATCAGGAATGAAAAATTAAAAAAAAAAAAAAAAAGGAAAAAAAAGGAGAAAGAAGAAAAGGGAAAGGGAAAGGGAAAAGGGAAAATGGAAGGGGAAAGGGAAAGGGAAGAAAAGGAAGAAAAAGAAGAAAAGGAAAAAGTGCATTTAAAATGTAGGATGCTGAACTTGTTAGGATAACACAGGGAAGTATGTGGAAAACACCAGAGATTATATGGACAAGGTAGAAGGTTGGTATAGCAGATTGGTTTCAAAAGATTTTGAGTTAGTAGGCAGAGGGATTCTAAAAGCTGGGGTGGGAAAAAGTGGGCAGAGAAAAGCAGATTTCCCTAGACAGATTGAGACATGGATATAGGTATATGTTTCAGCTGGAATGAGCAAGAATGGATTGTTTTTTTGGATGTTTTATGTTTAAAAAACAAATTTAATGAAGAACTTGGAGAATTTAAAAAAAAAAAAAGGAACAGTTAAGTATAATTTCAAATCTAAATGGTGTTAACAACAACATTTTCAATAGAAATTGAAAGTAAAAGCATTCTCATCAAATATCAAGCTAATCTTCACACCCTTTAAATTCCACAAATGATTATATTGGTGAGAATTATCCTGTGTTTGCTGTTTTTACATGTATTGCCTCCTTAATACAAAAATACAAAAAAGTCAAGTGACAGCATATGTACACAGCTGTAGTTATGTAGTTGTGCCAGGGCCAGCTTTATCTTATATCCAGCTTTAAAATTAGAATCTCCAGCACAAATAGCACTGCTCAGTGCCATTGTGCCTGCTAAAACACATTTACTTCCAGCAATAGACAATAGGAAAACACCATGTGGCACTTCGATTACACGAGGAATCCAAATCACTAAAGAGATGCAACATCACAAACAAGTATTTGTAAAGGTTTGTCAGCTCCAACGAAGTTATACTTTTCTAGACTCTACTTTTTCCATGCACCTCTGCAATTATTCACTTCACAGAAAAAGGATGATGCCACTAAAATGATGAAACCTTAATATAACCTTTTCAGCAAGAGATAAAATATATTGATTGGTGACTGCTGAAGGACATCATTAAGCAGTTCAATGTTTGATTTCATTTCTTCTTTCTTTCTTTCCTTTTTTCTTATTTATTATTTGGTTGCCCGGCAGGCATCTCTGTACTGACTGACCCTGCCAGTTCAACTATTAAAGAATTTATCTCTCTGAGGAGCCCTGATGTAAACATGATAATCTGTTTGGCGGCCCTTATGATGGCCTATGAATAAAACATACGACAACACAGTTTGAGCTGAAGAGCTTACTATCTGTTACCAAAGAGAATGTTTGGAAGCTCCCTGATGGCTCAGCCATTCTGAATCCCAGAGGTTGTCTACTTTATACTCCGGCTAACCTACACAGACTACTCACAAAAGGTGTGGTCAACTGTTTTTCCTCACCAACATCTATTTTTCTAATGGGTTATTAAAAAGGAACTAATGCAAGAGATTGAGGTTTTCAATTGCGTATCTGTCTGTGATGAGAGAGGAAGGATTTTCTCCAAGTCAAGATAGTGCTTCTTCTTTGGAGAAAAACAACAAAGAAGGAAAGAAACAAAAAAAAAAAACCATTGATTTTCTTCAGGGAATATCCTAAATTCCTTATGCTAGATTGCTAAAATAGCCATTTGAGCTTACATATGGAATACAGATGAAAGTACAGCAGTAGAATCACAAAAGGTGTTGCTCAGATGCGTTGTATTTGTGAACTACTTTAAATAAGTGAACTTTTTCCTTTGATTACCTGTTGAAACCAAGGAACTCTGATTCATGGTTTTACTCAGGAGGCTGAGAATCACATCTTGGCGAGTTAAAGAGGCAAAACCTGTTTCTAGTTCTTAAGGCGGATAAAGCCAGTGTGGAATTGTTTAATGTGACCTTTCCAGCACAAGAGAACTGTTGTTTTTCTATTTCTAGTTTGTTTTTAAAGCCTAGTCATTAAAAAATGCTTATAACACACTTTTTTTTTTTTTTTTTCCTGGAAATCTCTCCCTTTATGTAGCAGCTTTGGCCATTAATCCTTTAATTATGTTCCTGCATATACTTAATTTTTGATCTTCTGTACTAGGAGCCATAAAATGCTCATTTTATATAAAGGCTGTTTTATACTACTGCCTAACAGCTGCTATTGGCCAAACAACTTTCCAGGGACTGTCTCTTGTCCATCAACAGTTCTCTTTTCAGCAGCAAATAGTACATTGTGCAGAGCACTTTTTACCCTGTAGCTTCCTTATTTCTTATTGCTTGTTATCAGATGCCACTTACTCTTTCATGGTAGTAATGGCTGCATAAAATCCAAGTTAGCATAAACGGGTTAAATAAATGAGGAGTTATTTTTTTAGTATATTTAGGCCATCAAGCTGTGCAAGTGAAAAGTTATTTGAATAATCAGCGCAACTCAGTAAGCGAATGTCAAGGAAATGTCTAATTTAAAATAAATAAAATTAATGACTAGCTAAATTTGGTTTTGATCACCTTCCAGATGAGTCTAATTTATTATACAGGATATTTCTGATGTAAAAACTCTCCAATTAGTATTATAGATGTAAAACCTTTTATTCCAGATTTTGCTTTTAGGAACACACATTAATATAGAATAGCTCTAAGTCCAAAGCTTGCAGAGATAACTATTACCAGTGAGAAATTAAATGAAAAAGACATGCAAGTGATTGATTCACATTTATGTGTTTGGGTTTTTTTATTCCATCTTCATTTTGATCATGGATAGTTAGTATGCACATTCCATATTTATTATGCATTTTCTATTGTCTTGCAGGGTCCATTTTTGTGATCATTATTAATACTTCACCCAAACACGTCTGGTTATCTTCATCGGGAATTTTGAAATCAGTGGGCAATATGCTTCAGTTATGAATAAATAAAGACTATTATTTCCCCTCAGATCTGAGCCCACCATTGATTTCAACAGTATCAGGAGTTGATTGCCAGGGCAATCCACAGGTGATATAGTTGACATCAAAGGAGCTATAAGGATTTAAATTGACAGAGAATCAACTCTTGTTAACTGTTTGAGAGCTACTAGGTTTTACCTGTCTAGGATTTCCATAGCTCTTACTCACTCTTTGTTTTCTTCTATCAAGTGAATATTCAGAAAACGTAGACTGCTTTAAATATCTTGTTTGCCACAGTTCAGCACTCAGGGGGACTTCTTTATCTTTTAGCTTTGTTTTTGGTGGAGTGGGAGGGGGGCTTTTCTTTTTAATGGAAGTCTGTCTGTCTGGTCTCCTTCAACTCTGGAAAATCACTGTTTGTCACTTTTGTAACTTTTGTAAAGTCCCTCTGCTTCTCAGCTTCTTAGTTTCAGCCAAAATCTTCCCTTTGACTCAGGCATCAAGAGAAGGGCAGTAACTCCCTCAGTGCTGTGCTTGTCTGATTCACAGTTCTGTTTGAAAAAAGTTGTTCTTAACTTTTTTTTTTTCTTCCTTCAGGGTATTCCCACGTAGAATTTTTCACTGATTTCATTATAAAAGAGCAGACTAGAACTGGTAAAGTTGGTCTTAACGATACTCCCAGTTTAGCCTCTCCATTTTGTTCTTGTGAATTTGTTGCCCAAACATTGCCCCAAGATTTCAATTACAGGTGCCAAAAGTTATACATTATTATAGTTAAGTACTGTATCTACTAAGTACTTTACCTGTGAAAGTAAATGTTGCAACAGGATAAGTGCATTCAAAGCTGTATCTGGTTTGGTTTGGTTTCGTTTGGTTTGCTTTGGTTTGGTTTGGTTTGGTTTGGTTGAGAGGTATCTTTTCAGCCATTGACAATTAGTTCTAAATTATAAGACATACTCTAGTACAAAAGATTGAAGAGAAGACTTAACAAATGGCATCAAAGATGAAAAAGAAAGCCTTTACCTTTTTCAGAAGTGTGTAATGCATTTCACCAAAAAGGTTCAGATTAGGTATCGGGAAAAATTGTTTAAGGGAAAGCTACGGAAGTACTGCATTATTCTGCATGTGGAATCTCTGTTACAGGAAGTATTTAAAAACGGACTGGGCAAACATCTGTTGGCAATTACAGAAACGTGTAGCTGATCCCACCTTGGGCAGAGAGTTGGACTAGTTGACTTGTAGATGTCCTTCTCAATCATACTTTTAAATCATAGTTTTCTAACAACAGTGTGATGCATACAGCTATGTGGAAATCCATGACTTTCCTCTTCATTCTGAGAAAGAACTCAGGCACAAAGGTAGGAGACCCCAAGTCCACCATCAGTGAAAGCTGCACATGTGAGCCAGCAGAGTTGGAATGTGTCCCTGCAGAAAATAGATACCATTTTGTTTGCTGTCTGCAGCAGTAAGGCAAAAAAGAAAATGGAAGATAGAGAAATTGATTCTATTGCTTTGACCCAGTGCAAACATTTTACAGGCTGGATTAAGAGAGACATTCCACTTCACAGCAATCACATGTGTACTTGCACATAGATTTGGAAGGAGCTTCCATGCTTGTGGCTGATTAGTTAGTGAGCTCCAGATTATTTCCTTGTTTGTGGAGTTTCTTAACATCATAATAGTAAGACTGGAAAATGAAATCCACTGAATAATTTATATTTTAAAAAATTTAAAGTGAAAGGGGAAAAAAAGTAGATTTCATGCTTATCGTAACTCACCTAAGAAGAAATTATTCAGCTCACTTAGAGTTTATAGCATTTGACAACTGTCTTCTGTGTCTTTCTCTTCTACATATTAATATAGCATCAGTGATGTAGCAGAATATTTTTGTGAAGACTCTCATGAGGTGCTTCAGTGATATTTTGAGACACAGCAGATTTCTGGCGTATATATTAGAGTCAAGGTAGGAGTAAAAATTTCATGGAAAAGAAGAGCAGTGGGGTTTTTGATGAGATATGAACAGCTGTCACCTTTGAAATTTCCCTCTCCAAATCACTTTCAACTCTGAATATGCTTTCCACAGGCTGGATGATGCTGGTGCCACACATCTAACTGCTATTGTTAGGCATGAACTGCTGCAGGGAGCTGATACTTAACAAAACTATTTAATGAGCATCTTTTTTACAGCAAGCAAATTAGTTTCTGAAAATTGAAGAGAACCCAACTGAAATCTAAGAAAACTGTACTGGGACCAAACATTAGATATAAATTAGAGGAAATTAATTTAGGACTAGAGTCTTGTCCTTCAGATTTACTTTATAGTATGGGACTTGTAAGTGCTTGACAGTGACAAGAAATTTACTGGTGGTGTATGCCAAAGGAAAACACAGTTCCTCCAGAGAACATTTTGATCAGGGAAGTCTACTAACAAGATGGTATGTGAGTGGTCAGGGCCAGCTCCACTACCTGAAGTGAAAATAGGGAAGAGGTACAAGGTAACTGTGCTTACTGTCTACTCAGGTTTTGTCTAAACTCATGTCATAACTCTTTTTAGCTCTTCCCAATTTCACACGTCCCATTCAGCATGTCTTAGTGTTACACACTCGATTTACAGAAAGATTTCTGTATGTTTCTGTCTACCATATCAAATATTTACAACCAGTAGAGACTTTACTGGAAGCTTTATGGTAACTATTAGCTTATGGTGTACTTACATGATCCATACATAGAAGGCAAGAAGACTTGTTAGCCTGTCAAAAGGTATCTGTGCAAGATTATTTGGGTTCTACTTACCCACGTGCACTAGCTAACAACCCAAAGGTGAGTATTAAGTTACACGCTTAGTTACAGACACACAACTAAACTAATGGGATGTTTACTTCAGAGTAACCTGGATGAGTTGTCTATATAAAAACTTTATGAAAGATTGCTGTTTCCCTACATGAACCACTCATGTTATGTGATCCATATGATTGGATTTTTGGCTGTTTTTTTTTTCCAATGTTGACAAAGCCATTCAGTTTTTCATAGTTATTCTGAGAAAAATAATATCCAGTCTTTAGACGTAGCTGAGAAAATAACACCTGCAAAATATAAATTTCAGACTATAACCATAGAGAGTACTATGAACACCTGAGAATGTTTTGTTTAAAAAGTACAGTACTTCTCTTCCTGTGGTCTCCATTATAAAAACTAGAATAATCTGTTTATGAATATCCTAAAACTTGAAATAATTCTGTTATTTTGTTCTTTTCATGAGGAAAGCACTGATTTTTTGCTTCTCCATCTCAAATAGACTTAACATCAACATAGCTGTTTTGTCTAACTTCAGCTTCTTGAAGTGAACACCTTATCATGCCAGAAAACCATTTTTTGTTCATGCACCTGCACAATGATTAATGGAAGTACAACCCTGGAAATAGCATTTGGCAGTTAACAGCTGCTACCAGCACTCTGGAGAGTGCACAGAACCTTGCAAAATTAAAGCCACAGATTTGTTCTCCTCTAAAAAGCCAAACAGAACTCCTGAGTCATGCATGAGGTATAGATTGTGTATCATAATTTCAAGTATCCTCTTTCTTTTCCCTCTTTGACTAAGAGTGACAAGTTCAAAGCCGGCTGATAGATTACAACAGAAAACCTCTCAGAAAAGTGTCAGCATACACCTGGAGAATATTGCCAACACCAGCAAAGAATTTTAAAGCAGTCAAATTAAAACGAATTTTAAAAGTCTCAATATGAAATATAACCAACCAGCACACCTCAGCCAAGGCAAAAGCACCCAGTTAGTCTTGAGAAAAAATATAAAAGATAGATGAAAATTAGGACAAAAAGCATCTCTGACATTATTGTCAATGTCATAAGAGAAATGTTCATACTGACTCTCCATTTCCTACATCATAGAGCAAAGTGTTAAATCATAACAGGCACAGAATGATCACTTCTTGCCTGGTACTGGTCAACATCAGGTCTATATTGGCCATACATATGTGGAGTAAATGACCCTATTCAACTACAGTTGTGGCAGCAGAGTTGGTAACAGCTGGCACATAACAGGCTTTCTGATAGCATGAAGGTTGTACGACCATGTCTTGGACTTATTGTGTACTCAGTAGTAAATGTTAAAGGTGAGTTTCAAAGGCAAACTAGAGCTATTCTTCTTGACCCTACAGTGACCTGTAATATCATGTGGCACAGTAGCACACTAGACAAGATACCAAGCAAAATTATATATAGGGTGTGATAACTTATCTAAAGTAAATATTTTCAGGCCACAGATTCAACACCTGAAAATTCTCTAGAAAGTTAGAAACTTTGGGTTTGGCACCAATTTGGTTCCCATCAATTCTTCAAAGGCTTATTGACCTAGATCTTCAAGTGGCTTTACATATGCTTTCAATATCCATTTAGCCTCAAGGAATTTGTAATTACCAAGGGGCTGAAGAGAATGTGAATGCTGATGTAAGTGCCAGAGGTGACTATCTCAAGAAATAAGAGACTAAAGCCAAGTTAATCTAGTTTTGATCTAGCCCAGCTACATAGTGAGAGCACTGTGCCAAACCTGCTTGTGTTGCTATGGACGATGTTACATACATGTTAGATACTGATGTCAAACTTGTGTTGGACTCCCTGGAAGTCTGCTCATTGCTGGCTCAAGAAAATCTAGCTGTTTTACATTAAACCTGGGCCTTCTTGTCTTGCTATAGAGATTGCTATAAATAAGCACGGTTGTTTATTCAGGTCAAAGTGTGGCCATTCTCAAACAGCTTATGTTTTCCAGTTCTTGCTGATCCCTAACAGTGGTAGTAAAAGGTTGGAGAGAAAGCCGGCTCTGTGCACTTGTAGACATCTCACTCATGCTCTGAAGCTTTTTATGGTTTATTAAATAAATGGATTTAATGGATGTGCTGGCCCTCTGTTCCTTCTTCTTTATCTAATACCTTTGAAGTACTCTCAGTGCTAGCTGTCAACTAAGAAAAAAATATCAGTCAGACTAATGAATAGGACCAAAGTTTCCCTCCCTATTCTTCTCCCCTGAGAAAAGGCCATGGCATATTGTTGAGGCAGTACAATCCAGATTTACTATTCTCCCCATTCACTCTCAGCTAAAAAAAAAAAAAAAAAAAAAAAAAAAACTTGCACCAAATTGCAGATTAGTAGAGCATCTGAGAACAACTACTTGTCAAGGCGAGAAAGTCAGAATAAAGACTTGGCCATGGAATCTTTTGGAAGGGAAGGGAAGGGAAAGGGAAAGGGAAAGGGAAAGGGAAAGGGAAAGGGAAAGGGAAAGGGAAAGGGAAAGGGAAAGGGAAAGGGAAAGGGAAAGGGAAAGGGAAAGGGAAGGAAGAGACTGCTTGAGAGATCAAATTCAGAAAATATCTCTGCTAAGGAATTTGTGCCACAGGGGCAATGGTAAGACACTGAGTTACAAAAGGAAACCAAGGCCTAGAGACACTGAAAGGAAAGGCGTCACACTGTGGAATGACTGGAATGCCCCGAGAGGGAAGACTCTGTATTGACCATCTTGCTTGATCTGCATGTCAAAAGCAACTTCTGCCATACAGAAACATACGCTGCTTGGAAAAATGCTCTGACAAACAAAGCGCCCGAGGCCATGCCATTGTTCTCTTCCTCCACTGTTTTCAGGACAGGTATATGTCATGAAATAGCATGCCTTTCACAAAACCCCACGTACAAAAAGGAGTAATGAAAGTAAACAGTAATGGCTGTTTTGTAATGATTGATTCTACCAGAAATAGGAGGAAAATGCTCTAATGTACCATCACAGTTTTTAACTGCTAAATCCCATAAAACTAGATATGGTTTTTCAAGTTATCTTATAGTTGCACAGAATTCTTCACCAAAAATAAATAAATAAATAAAATGAATATGAGTCCAAGCAGAACACCTTCCCTAAAGAACAGTTTACATAACTTAGCAGGTATTTTTGTGTAGCAAGAATGAAAGATGTTGGTAAACAGACAACCATGGAAAAATGTTCTGTTGCCTGAATTGTCCAAACATTTATTACACATGATGGATGCTTACTGAGCACTTCCTGACATACAGCAAACAACCTAGCTTTTGGAGATATGCTCATCCATTAAATAAATATACATCCCAGTTGTTATGATGAGAGAATCCATTCTGCAGAACATGTTGAAACATACTGATTTTTGTCATTCTGCCTTCCAGTTATATCCACTCACACTACTTAGTTCTTTTCTATTTAATTCTATGTCATACAGGTTGAAATTTGTGAGTGAATACAGATTAATTCCAAAGCAAGTAGTCTTAGATAATTTATCAGGGACCAAACTCTAATTTTTCACTTACCGGTTCTGTTTCCTCATCTGCTTTTCAAGGCCTTGAACTGACCCCATTAGATAGGATCTTTGTCACTGACTTTAACAAGAAAGTTATCATCAAAAAGCAATGGCTTTTCAACTTGTCTGCTAAGGAGCTTTGTAGGTTTCAATATAAGTGAGTTGATGCTGTTAATGAAAGAATCAATAGCAAATTGATCAATGAACCATCAACCCAGACATAGTTTTGTGCCTGTTACATCCATATTTCTGTCTAAAGGATAAATTTGCCCTAAACATCACTTAATTTCCACGCAACGTTTCTGGTACCGAGTAGATAGGCATAGATACAGGTATAGATATAGATATATATTGCTTCCCACTAAAGAAATGAAAGTGTCTTGAAACAAATAATTCATTTGCTTTAGTTAAAAGGCAAACATATTTGTCAAAATCTTTAACTAGAACTGAAGAAAAAAGTTCTAAACATTCATCAAAGATGAATGTTTAAACTTCACTTAGTGGACAGCCAGTAGCCAATTTACAATTGTTTCAGTGTGGTTCAAATGCCATAACCAATGTTAATAAGGAGACACTGGTAACTGCAATCAAGAAAAAGTCTTTAAACTTGGAGTTGGTTGACATAATTACTTCTGCAACATCCCTTTTCCCTTCCTAAAATAAAATAAATGCTACAGAAGAAGCTGTGAGTTCAGAAATAGGAATTGTATTATTCATTATTTTGTAAGCAGAGAACATTACATCATGTAATGAATGATTCCAAATGTTACTGTTGGAGTACTGAAGGCTGTGGTATAACCAGCTGCTGCACTACACAAACTTTCCCAAAAAGTCAGGCTTAAGAAAACAAAATTCCCAAACACAGTCCCACAGAGGTAAGCCAACTAGTTCTCAGAGTGTTTAGTGGCCATTATGGATGTATCCCATATGGTACTAATTTGAGAATTATCAGTATAAGTAACAAGGCACCATGGCTGCTGGAAAAGCCAGGAAGGTGGTATTATGTAAAATGGCATCTCTGAGACTGTTAATTTTAGAGGCTGACTTTAGTTTAAGAGGCAGGAGCTCAGGAGATGATGCATTCTGGTGTGATTTGAAGCACACTGAGTCTTGGTTAGAGTCCGGACATTTCCAGGCTTTAATATTTTCCCTAAAATTTGTCACTACAGGTGATACTTGTTTCTTATATAGATGAGGCCCAATTTGATAACCATCTACATTCTGAACTGGGCAGACTCCATCTCTGCCAGCACCTTGTAGTAGTTGCTTGCAAGATTAAGACAACATTTATTTCTGTGCTACCACTTTTTACCACCAGTAAAAGACATTCCTCCACGTGAAATGGCTTTTCAAACTCACAGGCACAACTGAGGTTAGGCTTAAACAATATGCCAGATCAGTCTGAAACCTCTGCTTGGGATAGTGCCTCTCACTGAGTCTGAGTTTGATGCACAAAGTATTAGGCAGTGGCACAAGACTAGTAGCAGAAAGCTCACACATTTAGCCCAGGTACCTGAAGTGCCTGGGCTAAACTCACACCAAGTGTAAGTGAATTTACCTCCTCTTGCCTTTAGTGCTGTGGCACCCATGCAGCCATGTGGGAGTTTGTCCCAGGGCATGAAAACTTTCCAGGAGTAAGACAAGTCTTTAAAAGAGAAACAGTTTTTTTAGGACCAAGATAGCCAGATCTTTAAGCAAAGGCTATTTTGTTTTGGTTATACTGTTGTTAGCTGAACAAAAGCAAACCAGACAGACATTAACTTATGTTAAGAGAGGGAGCTGGAAATACTTGCTTGTTTGGTGGTGTTTGATTTTGTTTGTTTGGTTGGTTGTTTTTTCCAAGTGATCAGTCATTAAAGAGAGGGAAAAAAAATTCACAGTGGGAGACTTGTAAAATGGTTCTTGTGATCCTCAAGGGCATTTCTTTCAGTCTTTCAACAACAGAACTGGTCTATATCATAAGTCTTATTTATAAAGAGGCTTTCAGGCAATTTCACACCGCTTTTCTCTGATGCCGCCCAAAAAAACATGTAAACCCGAGGGATTAGTAGTGACTTAGAGGGAAAATAGTGTAAAGTTACAGGATGAACTGAGCCAGTGCAGCTGGCTTGATGCACTGTTCCCTTGGGCTACTGCAATGAATGAAATTTATCTAAGTGCCCCAGCCCACTCCCACACCACCAGTGTACTGGCTCTTTTGTTATATTGTGCACTAGAATTACTCGGTCTCAGGGGGCCGTCAAGTCCTTAACGGCCTGTAGTGCGGAAAGAGGGAGTTCACTGTCTTGGAGCTGAAAGTTAAACCTCCTTTTATATTTCTTTCTTGACAGTAACAATTGGGAAGCATGGTAAACAAAATGTTTACTCGTGCACTGCGGTTGGTAGCCTATTTTGATCCAATTATTTTTATGTAATGATATTATCAATAAATTGTGGCATTAATTATCCATTGTGGGTCCATCCAGAGTTACAGGTATCAATTATATTTTGTTGCAACTGGTTGATAGTACTCTACCTCCCAGAGCCTTATTTTGAGAATATATTTTCTCATTTATTAAATTTTATTTACATAGCAGCAAGCGAAAACATAAGGAGATGGTATTTATTTGTTTTCATCTCTTGTTTGCTGTATTAACTAACTTACATCTAGTTAATCCACTTCACATTTAAATTGTTACCAAAAGCATCATATAAGCAATAGTCATTCTGTAAACACAGTGAATGAAAATAGACACAAATTTCACTTCAGTCTTCTGTATGCACAAGCTCCACTTTTAAATTAAAGTCTTAAAAACCCGTCACGTCTGGAAGTCCGTATAGCTCATTCCCATTTACTAAATGAGATACTGATTTGTTTGAGGTTTGTCGTGATTGCAGTTGTACAGATACTTCCAGCAATTCCATACGTTGGAATACTTAGCATTCACTTGTCAGAGAAGACTGTGAAAAAGGGTAGGAATTTATATATTTAGTTCCTGCTGCTATTGCAGTCAATAGCAATATTGTCTGTTGCTGCAGAGTTGGAATTGGAATACTTTTAATAGCTCTTTAGTCCTTATGATCTATGCTCTAATATTGCTACTCTGTCAGTGAGTAAAAGGCTATTCAGGGTGGGTTAGAGTAGAGTTTTGCTTAGTAAATAGTGCATGATCAGACTTATTCCTTCCTCATTGAAGTGCCGTGAGGATTAATTTGTTAATGTCAGTGCAGCACTTTGAAGACATAATAAAGAAAATAAAGTTACTCTGGTGATGAGTGCCACAGAAGTGTCTATAAATGAATAAAGTGCTGTCTAAGTGCTAAGTATTATTATGATTACTGCCTGCATTTGCAAAGAAGTGGTTAAATACAGTGGGATGTGGGTGTAAAATTACATTTTAAATGGGTCTATTTTTGAGATTACTTATCAGCATGATTAGTGTGATAATAATTACATTTATCATTAATAATACATTTTTGAAAAGTTAGGCAAAAAAAAAGCTAACAAGTTTGATTTTGATTTTGCCAGAAATGCACAGTCCTTTCCAAAAGCAATCTGTGGAACTTGTTTCTAGAATGCAGCTGTGTAAGATTTCACTAACATCTTGCAGGTGGAGCCTAATTTTAGTTCAGCCTTGAGAAGGGGGAATTGTTTTCTCTGATATGCACAGCACCATAACAGCAGCAAAGCAGGTGGAGCTTTAGACAAGTACTTGTTTACTTTCCTGTTTAAAAAAAAAAAAAAAGGAAAGGAAAAAAAAACACAGATGATTCATATCGTTAATCATACAGTTTCGATTTGATTTTAACAAGTCTAACAAAATAGTCTGGAGCACATTTGACCTACTGATTCTCAAATGTGGAACAAACCCAACAGCATGGAAAATGTTCAGAAAATGAGCATTCAATCCTAACTGTAGTGGAGAAGGAGCTGGTAAATGCTGGGAAGGAAAATTTAGAAATACATCTGCTCAGTCACAAAGAGCAAGCTGCAGAATCAGTCTCAACAATTTCCCTGTCTCTCATTAGGACTCTGAAGTTATCTTTCTGTAGAGCTTAGAGATTCTTGAGCTGCAAAACATGGAACAGAACAAGGAGATAAAAGCTGAGCAGCATCTCACTGCTCTTATTAGTAAAGTAAGTCCAATTGGCAAAATAAAGTCAGTATAATGAAGCCTATTCATATATTTTTGATCTGTTTATGCTTTAAGCCCACCAAAAATCCTTATTAGCTGCATGATCAACAACTGGTGACTTTTTCATTGGTAGTTGTGAGACTTCTCAGTTTGTATGTAGCATGGTAGAATAATCCTATTGGGTCTCTGGGGTAAATACTTTATTATTTGGCTAGAAAGGCTATTTTGCTACACGCAGTTATTTTGTAGGCTTCCACATTTTGGATTAATATACAAGATACATCGAGTTTTTCAATTTGTTCCCTTGAAAACCCAAGGGTCCTTTCCACATCTATGCTCCACATTCCCTTATGTGCTATAGGTCATGTCTCACCTGTAAGGAAATCGTGGCTGCTGGAATAGACAATCCGCATCTCATTATTTCTAATTGTTCCTCTAAAATGAACCGAGCTGATTCAACAAAGAACTATTGTTTCGTGTGTTGTTATTTCCAAGCACCCTTTTGGGGAGTTCATACACCTATTACCCTTGACTCTATAGGCCTTGCCTTCCAAACATCTCTCTTAATGAGAAAGAAAAGATGAAAATTTGTCTCTGTCAACTAAATATGTTCCTGGTAATCTCTCAAGATGCATAAGCTGCTCCTGCATTGACAATCAGATGGGCTAATTAAAGGTCTGTATTCTGATTTCTTCTGTTTTATTTTGCTCCAACCAGATGTGTCATGTCTAAATAATTCCTGAGAAGGGCAATAATTTACTTAATCAATTCATGTGATCATCTATTTATTTCTTATTAGCAGCAATAACACCATAACACACTTTATCCTATGGTCCCACAGAAGTTGTCATTCTTTCCGAATGGCTCAGCAACCTCAGAAATGCAGCACACTCTGGATCATAATGGCACAGACTGTTTGTTGACTTCTCTTCCAAGTAGTTCTAGTATGAAATAAATTGGTAGTGACATGCCTCTGAAGACCAGAGATGGTGAACAGAGCTCATCTTATCTTAAATCTTGCCTTATCTTAGCACTTATAGGAGGTTTTCCAGACATCAGAATAAGTTAAGAGCTGCTTATACTGAGGGCATGTTTTGTTGAGTTGCATCTGTCATCTCCTTGTTCCGTATGCACAGGGCATGGGTATCAGTGACCATTGGTCTCATTTCTGTATATTCTATGCAGTTGAACTTTCCCGTTGCACTTGGCTGAGAATGAGGTGTGAGCTAAACTGAGGATCCTCCTTGATGTAATCCTGTGTATGGAGGTTTGTGAAGGAAAACCTGACAAAGATTAGCAGACTACGGATGTGAGTTCACTGTCAATTTTGAGAAAGGAGTAATACCCCAGGAAGGGTTTTGTGGTCATTTCTTACTCTGCTGTGCTACTCCAATTGTAGGGCCAATTTATCACTGATGCTGAGTGTCATCTTCTGAAATATTTAATGGAGATTATAGCATTTATAGCTAGTACCATAAAACTGAGCTTTCAAAACCTACAAGAATGATATCCCCTGTGTTGAAGAAGGAAGGCTGCACAATAATTCCCTTTAATCTATCATTTTTTGATATTGATTTATGCCTTCCCTGGAAGCAAACTCCAACTGCACATGTAAAAGTTCTGCTCCTTCCACTGGAGTACTGCCAGTGTTGGTACTTAATGTGTACTGGTTATCACCGCAGGTATAGATCAAAGAATGTTATTTCCATGTCATCGTAAACAAGAAACGTGACAAAATAATGTTTATTTCTAGTACTATCATCTGAACTGCAGCAATGCTTTTAAGGTTGATATTCAGATTGGCAATAGAGACGAGTCCTTGGGCCTGGCATGTCCAAGTAGAGAATGGAAGTACCTGAGTATATTGTAGCATTTGCAAAGAAGCCAACTTTTAGAAACATACAACCTGGGAATAGTTTTTGCCTCTGCCTAGTTCCACCGTTTCTTAATTTTAATGGGGACTTTGGGTGTCATAGAATAGAATGGCTCAGATAGGAAGGGACCTTAAAGATCATCTAGTTCCAGCTAAATTTTAAAACATAATCAAAGGCATTCTAAATATTCTTACTGCTTAAGCTCAGTTGATTCTGCAAATATTTTCCAAGTCTATCTTTTCCTCCTATACTCCTGATGTTAGTAGTTTCTGTTAACCCAAAATAAGTGTTTCTAGGATTTCCATGTTTTACTATGTCAAAGCAATTTGAGCTGACATATTCTGTTCTAATTTATTTTTTATAAGTGATGCAAGTGGACCTCAAATCCAACAGAAGCTGAATATGCTCAACACTGAAGGGATGATCGTAACAGCCACAATGGTGTTTCAATATAAGTTAAAGAAGGGGGCATTGCTTTCCTTGTGGTATTTCAGCACTTCCTTTTGTCAACTGAGGGAAGATAAGTTACTGTGCTAATTAATATTATTAGCATAGACAAGTCTTCCTGAACCAATGCTTGCCAGTGTATGTCAGGGCAACGCTTTTCAAGTGATGCACCAGCATGATAGGGAACCAAGCCTTTTGTCATTTTGGCCACAGTTAACTGTATTTGGCAAACAAGAACTGTCTGGGGAAGTTAGACCTTGTGCTTTACAGAAAAAAATGGTGTTGTGTCAGACTTTTTGTCAGTCCTTCACGTTACAGGTAATTACAAAAGACTCTATCCTTCCTTTAAACTGTTGACAACGTCAAAAGTAATCCGTAAATGCGATGCTGCAAAGACTGCAGCTCTAATGGGATGAGTATCTTTCTTTTTTTTTATTTTTCCTGCCCTTTTTTTTGGGCAGTAGTTACTTTATCGGGAGATCCACTTGTACATTTCAGTTTTGAAGGAATTATCCTGCTTTTTCCCAGGGCCAGGTTACATGGAGGAAAAAGATCTGATCCTGTTTGGGAGTGTGTTTTCTGGTTTAGTTGGAATAGTTAGATTAGTTTTTTAAACTGTTGGTGTCCCTTGCAGTGGTAAATCTGCTGATACAAATACGAGAAGCTCAGGGAGTAGCTCTGCACCAAAAGCACTTTATGGCTCCAAGGAAACAAAATCATAAACTCTCTAGGAGTCCTTTAGTTCTGCAGTTGAGGAAGCATTCTGTAGGAAATTTTGTAAATGCAAAATATGTGGGGGGTTGAATATACCATTTCATGTTCCTGACAGTCATAGGAGAATGGTCATATTGCAGAGATATTTGTGAGATAAAATAGTAAATATATTAAAATATAATACTTCAATTTTTCAGAAGAGGTCTCAGCTAAAAATCTGTTTTAAGAAAAGACTTCTTTCAGCTGAATTATAGAACCAGAGCAGATGACTTCATTGTGAGAGGCTGGATCTCACCACTGCCCCAGAAGTCAGCATTTATGGATCTGCACTGCAAAGAACTGTCTCTGCTGCAGTTCCACTCTATTTGACAAGGATTCCTGAAATCTCAGTCACATCTAACTGTCAGCTCTTCTGCTCTGCCTTCCCATTTCCCTATTCTTGATCAGCAAAAGCATGCCTTTTAAAAGCAAAAAGCCATTTCAGGGAAAGAGAAAGAGAAGGAGTTTTTAAATTAACATTGAAATTGTCAGAGACTAATTGTATGTTAGCATCAAACAAGCACTGTTGATGTTGTTGGGTTTTGTGTTTTATAAGTTTTCTGTAACCCCTAATCAAACATGGGCGAGTATCTGCTGAAACAATGTATGTAATTTGTTTACATTGTTAGTTGAGATAATTACAAAGCAAGCACAATGGAAATAACTGGTTTCTTACTTTTATGTGGAAAGTGTTGAGGGGGGGTTGAACACAACAACTAACCAGCGGTTGTCAGCTGCTCTCTAAAATATTGCCTAATTTACAGTTGTTGCATATTAGCATTGCTAAGAATGCTAGGGACATAAAGTGTCATGTTGAATATAGGGTGATGACTTCATACTAGAGCAAGTCTGGGGATATGACCAGTTTGCAGTCACAGAGAAATCAGCTTTAATTAATTTGAGTGCCAGCACTGTGTATAATTACACAGCATGAGAGTTTGCATGCAAATGCTAAAATGCTGATTGTTGAAATACTTGCACTTACTTATTAATACATTGGGACTAAGCAATACTGGCCTGTAAGCAAGGAATAGAAAGAACACGCAGTGCTGTCAGGGTAATTTGCACTGCCCTATAGTTAGCAAGCTGAATTCAGATATTTCTGCTTCTTAAGTGATAAGCATAACATATTAGTCACTCTTGTGGGTGACATACCTTGAAGCCCACTCTCAGTGCACAACTAAAACAAGATGATCTATTATTATTAAAGTTGTCAGAAACATAACAGCAGGATTTGAGCTTCGCTTTTTGGAGACACTAGCAACAACTCAATCTTGCATTTCAATTTCATTTTTTATTTACTTATTATATATTGTCACTTTTCTCATTTAGGGAAAAAAAAAAAAAAAAAGAAGGCGGCTTGCAGGCAAATGTACTGCAGAAACTGCCATAGTAAAAATAGCCCTCTCGTGTGATGGTTTCTACATTTTGTACATCAGAGACAATGTCAAACAACCATATGTAGTTCTTTGTCCCTACCCCAAAATTACTTAACTGTGTAAGGTTTTTTTTCTGGACTTTACAGTTGACAGCCTGATGGTCTGAGGCATCAAAACTGATAGCCCGAGAAATAGAAGTCGCGCATGGTCCAGTCCTGGGTTTAATCAGTATGTTGCTCCTAGCCATGTGTGACTAATCCTGTTTGCAATCAATTTATCTCAGTATTTTACTGCAGCAATGAGTTCCACTGATTAATTATATGCTGAATAATGAAGTAGCAAGGACAGTAAAACGTTATTCCTTAATTTGGCTGAAAATCTCGTGTCTGTTGATGTACACGGGGAAAAATCCAGAGGTCTTTTGTTGTCATTCATTAATTTATACATCAGCAACATCTGCTGCTACCTTTCTCCTTTCTAAACTCAGATAGTCCACTCTTCTTTAGTATCTCACCATATGGAAGCTTCTGCATATCTTTAATCATGCAGTTGACCTTCTCTGGATCTTGTCAAAGTACATTCATAATTCAGAAAAAAAAAGAAAGAAAAAAAAAAAGGTTGAATGTCCCTACTCATCACACAGTGATTTTTGTATACATCTTGGTAGTATAACAGAGGTTAATATAGGAGCTTACTTTGTATGCGTCTGAAAATTTGCTGTTTTTTTTTTTTTTCTGTTGTTCCTGGAAGAATGTTTTTCATTTGCAAAACATTAACATTTGTCAGGGTTATTTCCAGCCACACAGAAAAATGTTCCTTTGTGTATTTTGATTATTTAAAGCAATTTTGTTTCTCTAATGCATATGTGCATCCAGCACAGCATGTTCACTGCTTTGAATGGATATGTGGGGAATGCTGTTAATTTCCTCATGTGCATGTACAGGAATGCTTTTATTGTCTACTGCACATGTTGAGATGGGGTTGCTTTGTCTTCTCTTTCACATTCTTCTTTTAGTGCAGATTTCTTTATACTTGAGATGTAATAATTATTATAGATTACAAAGTAGACTATAAACTGTATATGCTAGACAGTTATGGTTTGGGCATTTCCAGGGTCCCCAAATGAATTCCAGAGTTCTGTGTTAGGCACCAGCATTCTCAACCATGCTTAGGATGCTGGATGCTTAAGAGAGGAGTCCATTATAGGTAGATGGTAGCTAGAAAGTTTTCTTTGGCTTATAGTGAAGAAAGGTAGTGATGCTCTACAGAAAGTTTTTGATGGCTTGATTTCACGAGTTTAAGAACACTCTAGAAAGCATTAGGTCCCTTAAACATACTTTATTTTTTATTTTTTTCTGAGCACAGCAGATTCTGCCACATAGCCAGCAAAAAGTGCTCAAGGAAGTCCACACCTCCAGCATGCTGCAAAGCCACCCTTCCCGTGGACCCAGGACTAATAGCCTGAAATGAGTGTGGCAGAGACAGGATTGGTAAGGTGTTGGGAATTGCTGTGTGACTCTGTTTTCACTTGCCAAGCTTCAAGGATGGCTTGAAAACATCATGTTGAGAGGATTATGTGCTTCATCCTGCCTTGTATTTAAGCATGTGTCTAATTTTAAACACATAAATAGTTCCATTCACTTCATGGGGATTATTCTTACACATAATTTAAAATATGTGTTCAAGTGATTTATGAAATTGTGTTCACAGAAGTCATCAGAGGGAGCAGTAACATTGAATGTGATGGGCCAGCTGGAGAGCAACTGTCCAGTGGAAACATCTCTCTTCTGTGTCAAAACCACTAGATCTATTCTTCTCCAGTTTAAAGAAAAATCCCAGTTTCTCACGTCCTCCTGTGTATGAACGTTTTAGGCCTTTTCCTTCAGAAGTAATTCTTCCAACAGCCCTCATGAGCTGTCTTAGCTATGAGGATACATTCTGCTGTGGGCTTCAGTTCAAGTCTCATCAAATGGTATATCATATTTATACTGTCCTTCACTGTGTATTTCAAGCAAACCCACAGATTTTTAAAAACAAGCAAAAAGACATTTTTGCCGTTATTTTCAGGAGATTTCAGTAGAACCCAAGCTGAATAAATAATTGACAGTACAGAAAAATATATTTTTCTTTTTCTGAAACACAAGTCAGGCACAGGACTACAAAGGGGATAGCTATGATTTAGAAAACTATAACTCAGTATTAATGTTTAATGGATGTGGCACATTCCTTGCTGTGAAATGTTATAAATCACTCATTGAAAGTAAACAACAGAATCTTTGAGGGGCATGTTGGCAAGGGTTTTGTGTGGTTCAGAGGTGACATGAAAACAATGACCACCTGAAGACAGTATTATATTTGTGACAAAAAGCAACTCCACTCTAATCATTTCCTAAACACAGAAAAAAAAAAGAGGGGCTTTTTTATTTTTCCATTTGTTCTGCTGTATCTTAGGTATATTCTTATTTCTTCTGCTAATATTTCCCCCTCCTATCATTCTTAATTAGAAGCAGTTTTTCATCCTACGTTTTAGTCTATCAGACATGAAGGCTCTTCACTGCATTTGATTGTACTATTAAGTGAACTGGCTACTCCCAGAAGACTTGATTCTTCCATCCTTATTCCTGTTGAGATTGATTTTGATACTGACTTTATCCATCCTGAGTTGTTTCTTTCTTCTCAATAATTGTATTGAAATCAGTGGGACTGTGCATATTAGTAACTGCTCACCATATAATGATGTTCAGAGCACGGCCCAGGAGGACTAATTGATGGCTAGCATGTTAGCCTGCATGAATTCAGGTAGCTGAATCTAGTCCACTGAGTAGTTAGCTTAATAGCACTTTCCAGAGTAATTACAGCTTAGTGTAATGGAGGCAGAGCTGGATCCTAACATGTTTTCTGTCTGTGTTGCTTCTCACATTCTTTTTTTTATTTTTTTTCCCTTTCCTGAAGTTAGTATTTGGCAAAGTGTTCCCCTAAATAAAGAAAGATATGTGATTATAACCAAATGAGCCACTTGGAACTAGGGTAAAAAAAAAAAAAAAAAAAAGCACAAATCACATTTGTTTATAACTTGTTTCTGCTTTTGTTTGTTTCAGAAAAGCCTACTACATTTACTCTTAAATGATACAATATGACCAGTGTGATCTTGTGGTCTAAACAATAAGAATAGCTGTTTCTCAGATTTTACTTTCTTCAGCTTCTCAATGTTTTTCATTAAACAGCAGAACTTGTAAATTTTAATTCATAAATTCACCTTTCAACCTCATCGATTATCATAATGAACCTTAATAGCTAGATGCTCACCTCATACACATTCTGTTGTGGTTCAGATCTTTGTCGACTCCTTTTCTGAAAGATTTTTGGAACACTCGTTGGTTTTTATGTTGATTGCATATGTTGAAGAGAAATTTTATTGTGAATATTTTTTGAGATTGGTTTTATTTAAATAAATAGATGCTTCTATGAAAGAAAACTTACTCAAACCAAGACATAAGTGACCCCAGTGTTGTATAGTTTCTGGCCCTTGCTAACCTTTCTACACATGCAGTTTGGATAATTGCCAATAGTTTCTGTCTTTCAGCTCCTAAAATTGAATATTTTCCCTTTCACCCTACAAAATGAATCTATATCAATAGAGAAGTCATATATACAGACAGAGCACTATCAATACTAGCAGTACAGTTTTGCCTTGAATGTTGCTGCTAAATAGGTATCTCTGCTGAGCACTGTGATCTTGACTATCGCTAATAATAGATAAATACTAAAATTAACACACACACCGTAGAAGAGAAGTACCCAAAGGTCTCTCATAGCTCTTAATAGTACATGTGTATTATGTTCTGTGTTGGAAATATCATGGTATTCATCCAGGTTTCACTGTGATCTGAGCAATTACTAACAAGCGAAATTCTGTATGTTATGCAGGAGATCAGAGCAGAGATCATGGTAATGGCTCCTCTTGACCCCAGACTCTTCTCATTTGAAGCTCATTGATAACAATCACTATGACATATTCACAGACAGTCGTTTAAAGCTGCTGAGTTCAAAATACTCTTTTTTTTCCAAAAATATTTGGCTGAATCTTTGGTGAAAGTTGCCTTCAGGCAAACACATGGAAAATGATACAGCTTATTAGAGCTTAAACTGTGAAAAACTCTTGATAGCTGATGTTCACACATCACTAATAACCTGAAAAGCTATGGGTTTTAGACAGTGGTATTAGAAGCAAGTTCCATGTGATACATTGCACAAGTGCCAATACTATTCATACAAGGGTCCAAATGTTAAAAATGTATTAAATCAGCTTTCTGAATGCTCCTGTTCATTATTTTGCTGACTTGGAAACCTTGGAGTGTTTTGTATCCATTTCATTATCTCCAAAAAGCATGAATTGTCATGGAATTTACATAAAACTCCTGCCAGAGAGAGGAGACTTCACCACACAGTCAGCTGCCCC
Organism: Anser anser; assembly: GCF_964211835.1. Taxonomy (NCBI): domain Eukaryota; kingdom Metazoa; phylum Chordata; class Aves; order Anseriformes; family Anatidae; genus Anser; species Anser anser. Next base: position 18,687,685 of record NC_139728.1, on the reverse strand, counting down.
TCCTAATCCAATCTTCCCCAATGCAGTTGGCCTGGCAGTTGCCAAACTCTAACAGTGGGGATCTCCTTTGTTAAGAAAAGTATGAATTTGAGCTTTAAAATGAGCGGAAGTCTTTTCTATTACTCAGGATGCCTCTTCTTGCTGAGTTTACATGAGATGTCTAGCAGGAGGTGTTATTAAATAGCCTAAAAAATTAGGCAAAAAACCAATTATCTAGAAAAAGGACACAAAAGGCTTAAAGAAATGTGCATTTAAATTTTCATTATTGAGTATCCATGGGACACCACACCACTATTTGAATTTTGTTATTAACCCTTTGCATAAAAAAGGATTTAATACTTTTGATCAGCTTTGAATTACACTTTGAGGAAAGCACAAGTTGGGAATTTTAAAAAGTCTCCTTCATTTCTTTCAGTGTTATTTCAGGGCTCTCATGTTTGCACTTATCTCAAAAGAGTTTTAACTTTGTATTAGATTTTTTGTGAAGGTTGATTACATGGGCATTTCAGACTCACCTTCATTCTTTATTTAGCTGAAATTCCTAATCACTTCAGTGGGTGGTAGACAGGACTCAAGTGTTCCTTTAGATGAATTTCAGCTTCTAAAAAATCTTAGGGTTTGAGTAATGTATTCTTGTTTATTTTTTCCACTTTACAGATAAAATCTAAAGAGCATTCATCATCACCTGGATAGAAGTGATTTAAAGCAGTTCACAGTTTAGGCTGGCAGCCATTTTCTGAACTTCAGCAAAACACCAAGAAATAAATGTAATAGTGAACCTTGCAAAAAGGATGCACATAAAGATACACATACTGCTAGGGCATTCTTCCTGGATCAGCTCTCGCTTTATTAACAAAAGCCAGCCAGCTGTCCCTGCCTCAGAAAAAAATGCTTTTTTCAAATTAACTTTAAGGAACCTATGCTCTTTCGTTCTCCTGAAAACAAAGTTTTGTAGTACTTCAGTCTCCTATTTTATTCTGTAGGATCCTCTGTCAGTGCCAATGCCCAGCCACCAGAGCCTTCTCACCTTCCTGGTCAGCTTACTCTCCCAGTTCTGCTTCTCTGTTTCCTTTTCCTTGCAGCAATCTTTTGGTTAATTTTTTCTATTCTCTTTTACATTTCTTCTCAGAAGGTTTGGGGATTTTGTTGTTGTTGTTAAATCCTGCTAAAAGGGGTGTTCAATTTAACTGTCATCAAACTGTAAAGACAAGCTACTCTGGCAGCACACGTGTAAACTGAGAAGTCATACAGTCACTACCAGAAATCTTCATTTGGTTTCCTTTGTTTTTACTGGGCTCTATTGATTTCTACTGGAGGACCAGCCTTTCCAAGACCAATAGCAGAGCAGTCCTTTGGCTCTCATCCAAAATGCATTTGCCAAGTAATAGCGTTAGAAACCACTGGAATTTCTAATAGGGAAGGCAATCGCAGTGTCCAAGAACTGTACACTTTGATTCTGCCCATGTAGACACTATGCCAAACTCTACACTCATTTAGAAAGAGATCAGAAACCTCTGACATCAATGGATTTACAAGGGCAGAGTTTACTCCGCGCTAATAGCACTGATGAGAATGACATAGTATTACAAGCTTTCTCTTGCTGTTTAAAAATAATAATTCTGTTTCCAGACAAATGTATGACTTCAGTTCAGACCTTTATAGAAGATATATCTGCAGATATATCTGCAGTAAAATTTGTTGAATGCCTTTCTGTTTATGATCTACATTTATTTTTTAAAATGCGTGGATGTGGACAGAATTTGTTTCTGCATTTGAAAGGAGTTAAGAATAGAGTATAGCCTGTTTACTGAGGTAAATACAGCCTTGGCCTTTGCTCATTTTCTGACATACTAGTTAGTTTTTCTGGGAGAAGGAATGAATGAAGCATACAGCAGTGCATGGCCAGGCCCCCTTGAACATTACTGATGAGTGCACAGTGCTGGTGAACTGAGAAGGAATGGAAAGGACTGCCAATTTTTTATATTTTGCTGCAAAACTAGAGAATCAACAAAATAACATGGAAGCAACTGCAGAAATGCACAGGTATGAGAGGAATCAAATATTTTGGGGCATTCAGAAAAAGGTCTACAGAAAATCAGACTTAGATCTGTAAAATTATTGCTTGGGAAAAGCTGTGTTTGAAGATTTGTGGAAGGATTCATAACTGATCCCTGTACTGAGAAAAATATAACAGGGCAACCTTTAATATTTGTGTCCAAATTGTTAGCTAGTGGAAAGGATGCAGTTCCATTAAGCCAATGCAACTGTCCTAATTTGCACCAGCTGAACTCCTGCTCCTTTGTTTGTGTAGCCTTGCTGGCACCCCCTCCAAGGGAAAGCAAACATTCATTGTTCTTTCCTGGGTCAAAGAAAAGTCAGTACAGAAGGATCCCAAAGTTTCCTTATCTCTTCTTTTTTTTTCTTTTTTCTTTTTTTTTTTTTTCATTTTCAGGACTAGCATTATTCACGTACAAGCTATTTGAACTTATAGTGCAGAACTTAATGAATGTACCTGACAGTGGCTGATGGATGAATAATTTCCATGAGCAGAATTCACGTATTGTCATTGTTTCATGCAACATAATTCATGCTACATTAATTCAAAATGTGTAAACTGAAAAAGAAAAAAAAGAAAAAAAACAGCACAATCTGAATCACAGTTCATTTCTGAGGAAATTAAAATCATCTTTTCCTTTAAAGTTTTGCTTCTTAACCATTTATTTCTTTAACAGTCATTTCAGACCCTTTATTATTTTATTCTTCTGGTGTCACAGAGCCTGTTCTCAGTGAGTTGCTTTTTCATTCTAAGTCAAGGCAATGCAATATTTGGATCCATGCAACACTGTCTGCAAATAAACTATTAGTGACTGAGAAATGATCATGGAGAGATATATGATGGTGCCTTTGTTTGCATTCACACATATACACTCATTGCACATTAAGAATTACATTGCTAGCTATGATTTTATTATTTCCCATATAAATACTTGCTTGTATTCTCATAGGATGTTATATGCTCATTAGAATAAGAGTAGCTCTCTTGATTAAGTTGAAATCCATATCATGAAGGGTTTTGGAAGTTATTGAAAAAGATTCTTGAAAGCTGTTTTCCAGGAAACAATTAAGAAGCAGCTCCTCAAATGTTGGAAGGTATTTCCAGTCACCCGGCTTCTTTCAAAATTAATTAGAAGGTCAATACTTAGTCACCCCTTAATTAGTCAATACTAATTATAATGTAAGAAATATCACAACAAAGCTGGAGTCCTAGGATCCATCCTCTGCTGAGTCGTTAAAATAACTTTCAGGACTCTCTCTGGCTGAGGGTTTGGTGCTGAATGTTTCTTGAGACTGTCTCAGATGGGCTTGCAAATCTCATTAAAATGCTGTAACCAGAATGAAATGTGGTTTGGAGAGATTTCCTTGTCCCTGATGGAAATCACCCGTTCCCAGGATATTGCTATCTCATTTTTGCCAGGGACAATATATCCCTAAGGCTCACAGAGCACTTGGGAGTGAGGGAAATGTTTGGCCTTTGAAATAGACGAGGTTGTGTCAAGAGTCAGTTATTTTAAAAGAAAAAAAAAATCCCTGGAGTGAGAATCTTTGCAAGTTTAAAAACTTTCCCCTTTTCAAGTGATACAAGCTGAGCAGTGGGCTCTGCTTGGCTGTACATTCAGCATCTTATCCATGAGCAAAGTATAAATATTTCCAGAAAACCCATTTCTATATTTATTTTCAGAGTGATGTCACTTCCTTTCTTTGTACGGCTGGTAAGAGAGGATTTTTTTTATTGCCGAAGGACTTGAGTCCAAAGCGAACTTTATTTTTGGAGAATACAGGGACACAGCCAGTGTGCTAGCTCTGTAACTGCAGTGGTTTCCACTGTAAATGAAACAATGGAAGTTACCTTCCAGTTCCCCACTTGAATTCTCTGTATTTTTTTGGTCTCGTACAGGCTAAAGAGCACATTTTTTGCTGGGTGTCTCATGTGAAAATATTGACAGTCAATTACCAGGCAGACTCCAGTAGCAATTACAGTAAACTGTGCTGCTCCATCCAAGAACATTAATGTTTTTAACAATTGTCTTTCCAAAAATAGCTCAACTTTACAAAGATCAAAAATGAACAAACATCTATTTCTCTGATGTCTCTGAAGTATTTTCTTAAAAAAAAATCCAGGATTTAAATGTATTCTTCACCACACAAGTAGAATATAATTAATGCAGTAAGTTTATCTGAACCTTTGATTGTGCTTTTATTGGTATCAAAATATGTTTTATCACATTTTTATAGAAATGTGTTACATTATATACCCTTTTGTTTACCCTGCACCACTTTACCCCCTGAGAAGAGGCTCTTAGGAGGCAAGGTGTTCAGCAGCATCCTCCCCATGTTTCAGCTTAAGGGTGTGCTTCCCTCAAGGACCAGAATGCTGCTTCGTTTATAAATATCTACTCAGGCTCTTTCTGTTCAAAAGGCCAGTGCTGCTGGGGCTCAATCACTGGTGGATAGGCAACCTTTCCTGTCTGACTATGGTAAACAATCATCAGGTTTTACCTTCTCCTGCAGGAGTACGAACACACTCGCTGCATGACAGACCTGTATGTTCAGGAAATGTATGTATGTTCAGGAAAGAAGGGATCTGTCATTGCTTTTGTATCTACAGAGCATAATTAGCTGTGTTTCCCAACCTGGCTGCCGCATTATCAGTGTTCCTGAGAAGCATTTTATTCAAAAAAAGAAAAAAAAATATGTTTCTTCTGTTATTTGCATGTAATGCTTGACATGGATGGTACAGCCATGGTATTCAGAACAGGGCCTCTTCTCTAGCCCAGAGAACTGTCTCATGTTTTAAGGAAGCCAAGCAGTTCCTCAAAGTCACACATGCCTCCAGTGTCTCAGTCTAGATTAAAGTCAGGGTGCTCTTAGTCCTTCCTGCTCCCCACTTAACCACGTGGCCTCTCCCACTGCTGCTAATATGTGTCTGAATTACATGGGCTGGGAAAACTGCTCCAGACAAGAAAGAAAACAGCATATCACACCTCCATAGCCTTGGGACACACGGCAGGGCAGGGCAGGCTTAGCAGCTGGTTACACGTAATGCATCTTTTCACCAGGAAAGGTCAATTTAATGTGAGATCCCTATCAAAAATGCTAGTTCAGTGCCCTAGAATTCTGGTCTGAACACCTAAAGAAGTAGCTAATGTAGTACTAGCTAGCTAGTAGCTAGATCCCCTGTCTTTAATATTTTCGAGTGTTTGGGATTTGATTTCCTGGAGGTTAAGATAAGACTATCTTGGCTCCAATACAGGTTTTTTCAGAACCTGAGTTGATATGGGAATTTTATGTTGTGCTTTCCCTATTTCGTGTATTGTTAAATTATACCTTCTGAGGTACTCTCATCATTAGTGTCATTTAGTCTCAAAGTTTTATGAATGTTATTTTGAAACACTTCATGTATTTTTCAGACATATAATGGTAACTACAATTATTAAAAAAGACATCCCCATGTAAACCTGGCAACTTCTTAGAAATCCTGGAGTTCCTTACAAAAGCAATAAGGCAGTGAAAATAACATCTGGGCTTTTAAATTGTGAGCCAATTTAAAAATCAGCATTTTAGTTTGCCATTTAAAAGTAAGTGTTTTCATTGAGTCTGATGTCTAAAGGAAAATAATTCCACTGATACAGCACTTTTAGAGCACCAAGGGCAGAATTACCCAGTTTTTGGTAAGCCTTTGGAACAGCTAGCAAAAGCAGTGTCACAAGAAAAAAGAAGTAATCACTTTCATAATATAGAGAGTGCTAAGATCATGTACTAGTAGTACCCTGGATGTTAATTACAGAATCTTGAAGTCTATTCAGTGTTATATAAAGAATCAATTCAATGACCTGAGAACAGATGAAATATGAAAGGCTTCTTAGTCTGCCTTTGTACCCTGATGGAGGCACTTTCAATCAGTGGAAACCAGTACATTCATTTACTTATTAGAAAGTTATTCAGAAAGAGAACTACACTGTGAACTGTCTGTAGAACAAACTAATCTGATGTCTTTCTAGCAGAGGTGACCATCTAATGTATGAAATGTACACTATAAAAGAAAAATTTAGCTGATGTGTAGATACATGCTGGTGCTGAATGACTACTAAAAGATAGTAAGGATCAAAAATTTCACCACAACCTTTTCTTTCTGATAGAACCTGTGTTATGTCAGTTTGGGGAAAGGAAAAGGGGTGTAGGGAGAACAGTGAGGAGCCTAAAACTGCAGTATTCTCATTATGGAGAACAGCTAAAATACCCAACAATAAGAAACAAGCCAAAAGAACACAACAAATTTATTAAGAATTCCACTGAACTTTCGGAAATCATTAAAGCATTGAAACTATCAGTGATATTATCCTAATCTGCAGTTCACACAGCATCGTCTCAGTCTTGACAGTTATTTTATGACTTTAAGCAGATACGCTTTGTAACAAGGTTTAATGTAAACTTTTGTTCTAAGAACCCAGCCAAGAATCTTAATTTAGCTTTATCTGCAAAGTTGCTAGATTGTCTTGTTCTGTGGAACAGTCCAAACAAAGTTTAGATAAGCACTTAATTGTAGAAGTCAGATATAATTAAGGGGTTTCTTCCATTCAGCTTCCATATGCATCCAATTGAGCCCCATACTAAGCTACCGTATTCATCCAGTTTGACTATGAATTAGAGAAACCTTTAGGATGCCTATTGGATATTCATTTTAGAATGTGGTCTAGATCTCCTCTTATCTCCTGAATCACTCATTATTCTCAGCCATTTTCCTGAAGAAAACAAAAACATGAAGGAGATGGTGCTAACAAGCAGACAGAGCAGCAGGGTGGTAGCTGTGGGTTTTGTACCTGACTTGATGGCCGAGCACCATTTAACCTTTCCGTGGTGCCATTTCTGTGTGAAATTTCAATAACTGACTTCTTCAGTTAATTGTGCTTTGTGATCTACATGTAGAATATCCTAGGAAGACAGACATTGTTATTTATTATTAAGGATGTCTGTTCAGAAATTAAATATTTTCATTTTAAAAGTAAGGGTTTTTTGTTGTACAAATATGTTTTCTAATCCCTTTTTTGATGTTTTCGCTTGATCTCCAAGTGTCTGTTTTCAATTTTGCTTTAACTGATTAAAAACAAGTTATAAAGCTAAACCAAAATAGATCAGTCCTTAACCTGGGTTGTACCTTTATAAACAAAGCAGTTCACATGCTTTGTATCTCCTGAGGTAGCAGAAAGAAGCAGAAAGAAAGAAGAGCACTAAGAAGGAGGTTAATGCTATGTAAGTCTGACAGTCTTTCATTGGTAGACCAATGAAAATATGAAAAAATAAGTCTGTGGACACAGTAAGACATGAAGAAGTTTTATAGTTAGAAATATAATTTTCTTCATATTTTTCTATAAATGATAAAGGGGAAATATAATCCTTAGGACTAACCTACTTAAAGGGCAAAGTATGCAAAGCACCAGCAATAGAAATGGTGTCCAAAAAAAAAAAAGTAAAAAAAGAAAGAGATGTGATAAAAGATAGTAAAAAGATAGGAAACTTAAAGAGCATGCATAGAGCATGTATATAAGCATGTATAGAATAGAATTGTAGAATATCCTGAGTTGGAAGGGATCCACAAGGGATCATCAAGTCCATCTCCTGATTATATGTCTATGTTTGAGAAAAAGGCAGATAAAAAAGCAATGAAACCGAAACAAAAAGAGTATGATTAGGAAAAACAGCTCTAAATGGCTAAAATAGAATGAGTTCTGAAGGTTTAAGTATTTTGTTTGCTGTTTTCTGATATAAATTGAGTAAACCAGTTCAAAAATTTTTTCTTTAGGGGTAAGATGTTTTCACAAAAACCTTTTTTTCTCTTTTTTTTTTATTCCCAATCTAGTATTTCTTAACTGTTTAGCTTGTGTATATTCAGAGTAAATACTTGCAATTTCTCAGCCTTGAAAGTCTACATTTTAATAGGAATTTTTTGAGATACATAGGGTTAATGAATGTTGGGTTTTTTTTGTAAGGAATCATGAAAGGATGGAGCTGATGCAAAGTCATGCTGTAATTGGATAAGAGTTATATTTATTCTTGAATGGAAAAGTACTGCTAGCATTTTCTAAACAAATTATTGCTCAGCAAACTACTGGGAAATATTTGTGGGAATCTATCTTTGAGGCAACATTTACCAAGAACTCCCTGGAAACTTCCCAGTTGATTACTGGCAGTCAGGGTGAGCTTTACAGCACTTTTTCTGGTCGGTGGGCCCTGCTATGTACCTGCTGGGTGCAGTGAATGGACATTGCTGAAGTTAGGTCAGTAACAATCTTTTGCTTGCTTGAGATTTTCACATGGAATTAGCAAATAGTTGGCAGAGCCTTTTATGTATCACACAGACCACATCTCAAACCACATTTCATATACAAATTTCTCAACTTTTCATCATGCCCATACACACAGTTTCTGCAATATGTTTTTGAATTGTTTCTTCTGTCGTCAGGAGGGGCTGTTTGACTCAGATTTCAAAAAGAGGGTGAGATTTTCATTTTTAAATGCTTGGCATCTTTCAAAATAAAAGGTTCTGTATTGTAAGAAGTTATAATATAACTAGGACATTATATGTAAACATAAATTATAGTACTATATTGACATGTATAGCTGTATTGGGTATAATCACACTGTCCACATTTGAAGCAAAAATAAATAAATAAATAATATAACCATGGGTGATGCTGTCAGTGGGATGGATGTGTCTGTGTGCACATAGCCATAAACATAATTTTCTTTTCTCTAGAAGAAAATGTGTACAGCTTTTAGCCACAAAGATTTCAATATGCATTTGATAAAGTTAACTTGGGTTAACTGTGAGCTACATGAGTTTCTGTCCTGCATGGTGTCACAACAGCTCTGTGGTAGAGAGAGCTGTCCTCGCAGCCTTGCCTGTGAGGGCAGCTGGCATCCAGAGCGGCCGGGCCTCCCTGGGGCCTACCCAGGGCCTCCCCTGGGCCTGCCCTAGGCCTGCCCTGGGCCTGCCCAGCTGGGCAGCCTGCCCAGTTCCCACTGAACTGGTGGGCACAGAGCTCTGAACGTAACAGAAGAGCAAGGACTGGGACTGGGATTTTTCATCTCATAATTTGGTTGCTGCCTTTGGCTCAGTATTAATTACAGAGACACAGTTTCCTACATCTTCTTTGGTTTGGCCACCAAATGACCTTCTATCACTGGCATCTTTAGCCTTAAAACAACAGGTATCTCAGGAACAAGCACTCTCTACCTATATTCTAGTCCTGATCCCCAAACCATGGTCTTCCTGCGTTTGAATGATCCAAGAGCTACTCAGGTCCAACTGCAGGCTCAGTGGCTAAGTATTTACTTCATCTGCTAAAGAAAACATTGATGATTCTCTGAGGAAAGTGGAGAAATAGCAAATATGTATACTGTCTTTATAACAGACTGAAAAGTGTTAAGTAATTCAGGTTAACATTACTGTTTTTAATTCAAAAGACCCTTTAAAGCAATTGAAATTGCTATTTTAATTATTACATGTATATATAATATTCCTTAATGCTGCACTTGCAACATAAAAAATCCAGCTGAACAGTACAACATGTGTAGTACTTTGGGGGTCATGCATGCTTTGATTCCATACTTTCTTGATGATTGTGTGTAAGTTTGTTATGAATTATTATTTGACTGACAGGACTTACAATGATCTAGATGCTTTCTCAACACTGAAAAGCTTACATACCTTGTAATTACCTTTAATGTATTCCATTTTTTTGTGTGCATTTGTAACTATGACATCTGGTTCTTTGCCAGACATTTTGGGTGGCTTGCTATACACTTAATTCTCGAAGTGCTGAGTGATACGGTCATGGAAAATACCTCTTCTTTGCCCATTAAAAAAAAAAAAAAGGCAATCATATCAGAGATGTTAAAATTTATGCTAAGTCTATTCAGCGAAACATAAATAGTCATCACTTGGAGAACTTGCTGTGCAAGGCACGATCCTGCAATATGCTAGGCTCTTGCAAGATACTCTCAGCACCCTTAGTGTTTAGTGAGTTGCCTGATGCTCAGCACCTTGTAGGATCTGACCTCAGAGAAAGAGCATGAAAGGACCCAAAGCAAACTGGCAAACATTCAGCTGTTCCTTGTACTTTTCTTCTCTCTCAAAAGTAACAGTTCAAACAAAGGATTAATTTAGAAAGAAAAAATAATTAAAATTGAAAGAAAAGGAGGAAGGAGGATGTATGAAAAAGAATGTTAATAACAGTATTTGAAGAGGGAAAGAAATTAGAGAGATGAAAAACCTGATTTTTCTTTTAAATAACATTAGTAAAGTTGTAGATGTTGTTTAATAATGTCCTTGAATATTTTGCAAGTGGCACAACCACTTCATGAGATGCCAATTGCTGAAATACAGAGTTGTGATTTAAAGTGACAATGTCACCTTAGTTTTAGTCCGAGTGATGGATTTTGTTTTGAAATGGGTTATACCAAACCTAACATGGAGAGATGTGTTTGCATTTGTTTTAATTTCAATTAAAATTACTCTGGTTAAAAACACCACTCCCACAACTTTCTATTTTAATTTTTTATCTTCTAATGTGAATTCAAGTGGGCTGTACAAGATCCCAGCTTCTCAGGAATAGAGCTAATGCATCCAGACAGCCAAGACAGACACCAAAAATCCCAACCTGTATAGATCAGCTTTGAACATTTCTTTCTTTTTTAACTGATTTTTTAAAATATGGAGGAAGCCTATCCCTAATAGCTTGTGCCTGGTTTATGTGAAAAGCTAATATGAAATCCTGTGATACTGATATCACTTTATTTTCTTTTTTTTTTTTATTATTATTATGATACAGTGTAAAAATGGCAAGGCGGTAGAATAGGAAGCCCTAAGTCTTTATTTCATTGTTTTTTAAGTAGCAGATTGCATAGTAAATCAACTTAATTTATGTACCTTGTTTATTGTTAAATTCTCCAGATTCATTAAAGCCCTGGAACTGCAGTTGAATAGCAGAAAATGACCTCTTTTCCTGGCTGTTTAATCCATTTTCAAGCTGCATACACCTCTTTGAATATGTGTTAAAGTAGTAGCCTCATTTGACAAGGAGATTTCATAAAGCTTTGAAGTGTATCATTAAAAGGGACACTGTCAATTTGGATTTTTTCAAGATGACCAATTTAAAAAAGACAATCTTTTTGAATGTTGGAGGGTTTTTTTAATTCCTATAAAATGTCCACTTTTTTTTTCTTTTCTTTTTTTTTTTTTCTTCCCTCTGTGCATGTTTAGAACCATCGTTTGGAAGACCAGGGAACATTACTATCATAGTCACAATAATTAATCCTGAACACTTTCATATTCCCCTGCATACATCTTTTTCTCTAACAGGAGCTCAGCCCAGTGCATACAGCCTGCCTGAGGCCTGTGAATCCTCTTGGCATTATTTTAAAACTTTGAAACAGGACTTCACTAGAACAGGGCTTTGTCCTGGTCTGGAGCACCGTGCTTATTTTCATTCGTTGCCTGCTGCCTTCTGTCTGGCGAGGTTTTTTAGGTCTGATCTTTCCAGCATGTCTTTCCAGCAGACTCCTGCCTGCAGAGCCTGCAGTGCCAACCACCCTTTCTGTCATGGGTCCTTGACAGACAAGCTCTGCCAGATGTCGCTGCCATGATTTCGGATATTCATGCTTATAGCTGTCCATCTTACAGTTCTGCTGGAAATTACTGTCAACCTACAGAGACAAGAGAGAGAAGCATGTGCCTGTATGTTAACCACCTCCATCACATCGCCTGCTAATTGAGAGTCTTTGCCCTAATCTCCTAGACTGGCATTGGGATTGCGATCTTCCAGTGGAGGGGCAGGACAGACAGCTGGGAAGCAGTAACATCTGAAATTGTGGCAGCTTTGTACTTCTGTGTATGTCAGAGCACAAACTACCTGTGCTACGTAAACAGGGGAAAAATCGAGTGAAAAAAGGTCTTTCATCTTTTTCAGCTACACTGCACGACAAGTTTCTAGATGAGAAAGTGGTATTCAAGTTCCCAGTGTCCTTTTAAAATATATATATTTTTCTCGGTAAAGTTGTTGCACTGAGAATATTTTATCCAAGTGATTAAAGTTACTTTTTACTCTTACAGGTTGGGTGCAGAATATTTAAATATAAGAGAGAGAAGGAACCCTAGATGTGTTAATACCTGACAGTTTATGGGAATGTGTTTCAGATTACAAGCAAAGCATGTGCATGCACACATGAATACAGCTGTGGTTTCTCTTCAGCATTATGTAATGTTCTTTCATAAAAGAAAGGAGCAAAGGCTCCTGCTATTCTGTTCAAAGGAAGGGCGTTTATATATTTTATATGGCACTCTTTATACTGCTGTGTTATGGTATGTAATATATTGGAAGTTCTCAGTCTGCAATAGACCCCCAAAGGGTAGACGTGTAGGTCTAGGAGATGAAAAAAAAATCAAAGACATGATCTCTTGACAGAATTATATAACCTTCTCACACTGCCTCTGAACCTCATTGAATCCTCGAAGTGACAGAAAGCTGGCAAGCTAAGTAGAAGCAGCTGCTTGTGATGGCATGCCTAAGATATATGAATCTATTCAGTGTGATCAATGGCTGAATGCTCAACAGCCCAAGTCGTTGATCATCACGATGACCCCAGTTCCTGCTAAGTCCATCAGGTTGCTGTGAAGGCTTAAAGAAGGAGGGAGTGGAAGGCAGAAAGCAGGACATAAGCAGCAAAGGGAGGAGAAAGACGGAGGCACAAGCCCTCCTCATAAAAGCTATTCAGGAAATTGCAAAGCTCATTACTGTGTGTGCAGTACTTGATCACACTGAAGTTTTGCTTTAAGGTGTATACCTGAATAAATGCAACAAAACTTTCTTCTGAGCATAGTCTGGGATTGCCACAGAAGCCTGCCTTCTGTGGAATTTCAGTCAGGGGTGGGGGTCTACGTTCTCCATGCTCCTTTGGCAGTCTCAGACATAATACATATGTGTGCATGTGCACATGAACCTTACCTTTGATATTCTTTCCACAAATGTAATGCATTGTAATAAACAAAATATGATCCCACAGTATATGTCAAGTTTTGCCAAAGAAAGCAGTAAGGATATAGTACAAGCCGAGTGTTTATTATATGAATGTGTTAAAAGGGTGCAAGTGAGTTTTGTTAAATATGTTCTACTCATCGGCAAAAATAATTAAACAATGGAATTCTTTCACAAAAGGAACTATTTTAGTGCAATTGCATCATGAAAAGTGACTTTGTGAGAATGGCAGAAGAGGTTTCGACATGTTTTAAGTCTCAGAGGATTTATCTAATTTTCTCAGTTCACTAATAAAAATATATTTTACAGCTTTTAACTGCAAAACGTGAAAAAGTCACGAGCTTCAAAAGGCCAAGCTGGATTCCTTTTATCTTATGTATCCTGTTATTACTAAAGATGTTCCCTGGTAAACCAGAGCAGTTTTTCTGCTACCCTTCATTGAGATAGTTCAGTTTTAGTACAGAACAATTTAAATGTACTGAGGCTGCATAACTCTCATTGTTGATACAGTAAGTAATGCCAAAAGTGAATTCAGTTCACTCCATCAGAAGTGGGAATAAAAATACTTTTTTCCACTAAAGTAATCATACATGTATGTGAATATACACAAGGGGCCTGATCCAGAAGTAAAAGTCTCTCCCAATAACTTGGAATCTGGATTTAGTCCAAAGAGCAGATCTGTTGAACAAAAACAGTACATTTCACATTGGCACTTCTGAGCATAGAAGTGCCCTGTAAAGGCAAATGTCTCTGAGGTTGTTGTTTAATGTAAGGTTCGATTTGTTTCACAGAGCTCTATTCTGAAAGGAAAAATAGTCTCACATATACAAATTGTTTAGTTTGACATAACAAAAAAAATTATGAATCTGAGCTATTTGCATTTAGTATGCATGATGCACTGATTATAAGGCTTGAGCTTAGAGCCAAAGTGCTCAAAGCAGAAGAGGAGATTAATTTCCGTTTTCACCAGGAGAAAGCCACTTCCCTATTTGTTATATTATTCTGATTCGTGCATTAATATTTCTTTTGTTTTCATTTTCACTGAATTTCCTTTCATTATATAGCAGTTGGACTATAAATATAGCCGTTAGTAAGATACAGTTTCCAAGTACATAAAATCAGAGGAAGAGATGCTTTTTTTTGGCCTGGTGCAAATTGGGAGTACTTCCAGTAGTACCATTGGGATTACAGCATTGTAAAAATGAGATAAAATTACATTCTTAATCTTCCTTCCTACCATACCTTCATATCCCCATCTCCAGGTCCAAATATTCTTTGTTTTTTTATTGCCTCTAAGTCAACAAAGATGCACTGTGGTAGTGATAACAGTTGGGTAACACTGTCATGAAAATAACTGAATTATCTGGTTAAATTGCAGTTCCTTATTTCATTATGTGACTGGGATATCGAGCCATCTCATTTTTCGTTCTCAGTGTAAAACACATAATGATTTACACAGCAAATTCTTTCACTATGACATACATTGTGTTGAGGTTTGAGTGAAGGGAAGTAGTAAACCTACAATTTTTATTAGCAGAGATGAATGATCTATTCAGTTTGTTCACCTTCACCTCTGATGAGTGCATCCATTTACACCTGCATAAAGTGTGATTTCCAAACACAAATTTAGTGTTTAGTTAACACATGCTATAATAATAGTAACTAATACTATTAATGTTTTTTATGATTGAGTCTTTGATCTCAATATGTAGACTTTGGCCAAGCCAAATTCTGCACTTCAGTCATCTCAGATATTCTTTATGGGACTTCACAATTAAAATGTCCTCTTTCTATTTAATTTTAGAAATACTCCATCAGGAGTTTTTTAGTGAAGTTCTCAAAGTTGATCTCACGTAGCCCACCAATTAATTCTAGCTGGGTCTTTCATGTTACTAGCTGTGCTTGTCAGCAAATATACCTTCCATTATGCTTCCAACCTAGGTAGAACTTTAACTTACTGTTTCTGGGCTCTTCTTTTATGAATTCCCATCATACCTCTCCACTCAGTCTTGAAGCTTAATGAGAAATTCCCTCCATTTTTATCTTAAAGGTTGACAAAAAGTCGTGCATGTCATCTTGCTCGAAAGTCACAACACCTTCACGAATATTTTCGAAACTGCATTTCCTGCAGCAGAACTGGGAGCAGTCAGTAGGCCCAGAGGAACTCCTAGACATGCAGGGCTGGATAAATTCCTGCTGTTTATTTTTGTCTTGCCTGGAGGCATTTTTTTAACAGTTTTTAGTTCATGTGCACTTTTACCTCCTGTTTAGTTTTAATTTGTCTAACAACATAATAATACCTTCAGGGAGTATTAGTGCTACAGTAAAAGCATACATAAATTCTGCATGTACATATATGTATATGTGTGTGTGTAACATAAAAACTGAGCAGTGCCTCCTCCCCTGTAGTAATTCCACTACTCAGCTTGCTTAAGATGAAAAAAAAAAAAAAAAGGTTACTTGCCTAAATTAAAGAAAATGAACTCTGTATTGACAAGACTTTATACAAAGTTTCTCTAAACTTGTAAAGTTGAGACTATGAGACTGGAGGGCTGAGCAGAAGTTGCTCCAAGCAATATACGGAGCAGTGACTCTCCACCCTGGGGAGAGAGAGAAGCAAATGTGTTGAACACCTGGAAGTGGAATAAAAATAAATATATAAATAAATAAGAACTATGGAGAATTTTACTCAGTTTTAAAATTTTCCTGTCATGCCACCCTGTCTCTCTGTCATGCAAATTTCTCAGTTCTTTGGCAACCATATGAAGAATAGAGCTGCCACTAGTGCTGGGCTCCATGTCCTCTACTTAAGGCAGGACATTTAGGCTACAAAGAGTTGTCCAAGAAAATGTTCTCCCAAGAAAATGTCTAATTTGGTGGATCAGGAAGAGGCGCTGGGATGGATACCTGGAGTCCAGCAGCTCCTGGAGAGGTGCCTGCAGCAAGCGGGGTGGTGCCAGACAGTAGGAGGATGCCAGGAACTCTCCTGGTGCCAGAGGGAAAGGGAGCCCTGCTGGGTCTCTGAAGAGAGACTTTGGAGCTTACAGAAAATGTAGTTTGTTATTCTCAGAATGAAGGAAGGGGCCAGGTTAGAACAGAGGCTAAGGAAACACCTACTTGGAGAAGGAATGAAGGAGCAAAGAAGGAGACAAACTATTACTGAAAAATAAAGTTGACCCGTGGCAAAGATTTGTAAACTGCTGATAAAATCATGGTCAGAACTGCATCCCCCCTGTATAGAACAGTATGGCATGCCTAGAGATTGCATTATATTACACTCTATTATGCCGTACAGAAAGCACACCCCACCAACAAAATTGGTTTGAAAATGTTTTACTTCTGGTTATTACAAATAAACACAACCAGGTAAATTGCTTCATAAAGTTTAGAGTACTTTAACAAGTCAGCTTTTTTGTATATATAACTTTTTTATACTCTTTTGGGTAGTTCTTTCATACAGTTCTAGACAAAACTAAAAAACAAAAAAAAAGGCAGGAAAATATGATGCAGAACTGGAATATATAACAGGAAATTTACATGAATAATCCCAAATGTACGAGCCTTAAACTCGTATTAAACTTTTATCTTGTAAATGCATAAAATTAACTAATTAAACAGGAATGTGCAGAGAGGAACAAATAATAACTGCCCTTTCCCACATTTTCAGATCATTTCTGTTCTGTGCATCTTTCTTCATACAGTCTTTGAACCTATGTCAAATGTTTCCTCTCTTCTGTACTGCAGTAAAATCACACACCGTCCAAAAAGCATCTCCTAATGACCAGGCACTGTTCCGTGGGGGTTTTGCAATATCTTTTACAAAAGTCCCCAGTTTATAAACTTTTCAAACAAGGAATATATTGTTTGGCGTAGATTCCCAGTTGTATATGGCATAGATAATTACAGCACTATAAAATTATTATTATTATAAAGACTACGCACCAGATTCCCAGCTGGTAGAAATCAGCATAGCTCTTCCCATGTTACATGAATCAACTTTTAAATGAATTCTCTGAGTGGAACAAGTCACAACAAATATTTTGTGATCTTTAGCTATGCATGGATATTGGATTTTTTAAGTATAAGTTTTTTTTATTATTTATTTGAATTTTAGTACAGAATTGCAAACTCTGAACTTTAAATGATCTTTGCATTCTCTATGGCACAAATATAATTTGGGAACATTATTAAAACTTATGTAGTTGCATATAAAGCTTATATTATATATACAATTCTACAAGAAAATACCTATTTTAAACTCCTGGGACCAGCTGTACAAAAATAAATAGTTTTTATTTATATGATCAGACCCATTGATTTCAAAGGGGTTGTGTGTACATCTTCAAATGTACTGATGTGAAAAAGCATTGTAGATTCTGTAATTTGTAGTTTCTTGTTCAGAACACTAAAAATATAGCAGCTTCACTGATGGATTAGGAAACAGTGCTATCATATGAGGTCCCAGAGAAGGGCCACAAAGATGATCTGAAGCTGGAGCACCTCTTCCACAAAGACAGGCTGAGGGAGTTGGGGTAGTTCAGCTTACAGAAGAGAAAGCTCTGGGGAGACCTTATAGCAGCCTACCAGTACCTAAACAGGGCCTACGGGAAAGCTGGGAAGGACTTTATCAGGGAGTGTAGTGATAAGACAAGGAGTAAGGGCTTTAACCTAAAAAAAAAAAAAAAAAAAAAGTGTTTAGGTTAGATACAAGGAAGAAATTCTTCATTCAGAGGGTGGTGAGGCTCTGGAACAGGTTGCCTGTAGAATCTGTGGATGCCCCATTCCTGGAGGTGTTCAAGGCCAGGCTGGTTGGGGCTTTGGGCAGCCTGGCCAGGTGGGAGGTGACCCTGCCATGGCAAAGGGTTGGAATTAGAGGATATTTAAGGTCCCTTCCAACCCAAACAATTCTGTGATTCCATGATTCTATGACATGGGACGACAAATGTTAGGCTTCAGCAACCCTGTTGGAAAAGTCTCCCAAGATCCTCAAAAGACTTCCCACATACTATTGGCTTTTGTGTTATATATGATCAGATCCCTCATCATGTATAAAAAGTATACTGGGTACTTTTTTTTTTTTTTTTTTTTTGCTATATGTTCTTTTAGTATCTTGAGCTATGAAACCTCTAGAAAAGCTGCTATGGCTCACCAGGAGATACGCTGTAGAGTGATTTTATATTGCATGGTCAGGGAGACTGGTCAGACTTCGTAATGATGACAAGATGTACAGTGGCTCTGATTCTGACTGACTCCATTATACCTCTCTGGGACAGCAGCAGCCCAAGTCAATACTGTATCTACCTAGCAGTAATCCAAGACCTTACTTGAAAATGAGCTGTGAGAGTTTATTACTTGCGAACAGAGAAAAAGCTATGAAAAATGCAAGTAGAAACAAAAAGCAGTGTAGCATATTTATTCTGATGTAAAAAAGCAAAATCAACTAATTGACTTCTTAAAGACAATCTTCAAAATATGCAGAATTATGTTTTAATGCTCTATGTCTATCATTCTTTCCTGTAGGTCTGACTGCAATCCAATCTAATTCAATCCATCTAATGCATTTCTAATGTGTTTTTCATCATAGAAGCTAGGCACCATTAGGAACTTATCTCTGTTCCCACTTTACCTTGGTGGTGACATGTTTTCAAACCAGATGATATTCTGTGTCAGAAATATCAAGATTTCCCATAAGCGGAATTCAGTAACCCCCATGTACTTTTAGCTTCCTGATTCTTCTTAGTGACTGGATTTCAATATGTAGTCCCCAGTATCTGCTCATCGCTCCTAATTACTTTTATTTTAGCCTATGTTCCTGATTTCTGGGCCAAGAAGTTTACAGAACTATGATGTACTCTGATGATGCATTTAATCAGGGCTGAGTAATCAAACAGAAAGCTTTTCAGGGCAGGGTGGAATACGGGAGGAACCATATTGTCTGCCCAATTATTGTGTTTCCTGTTCTCAGCCGACAGAGATCCTGCAGGGACCAGAAGACCTGCCTGTAGCTTGATGGGAAGTTACTGAATAAGTAGAAGCCATGTGAAAAGGGGAATGGTGGCAGAAAAACAACATAGGATCAGTGAAGTACAAAAGATTTAAAGTGTACACACTTTTCATTTCCCAAAGCCTTTATCATCAGGGTGCAAAACTCTCTAGAAATATTTGTGGGTGAGGGGCAGGGGAAACCTAACCATTAATTCCTAAGAGGTGTTATCAGATGCATCAGAGTTTGGCTGTAAATTTGACTACACTGCTGTGGTGCACAGAGAAATGAGTGAAGAAATATCTGATTAAAGTGTACATTGCTGCTGAGGCAACTGAATGTTGCCATAGCAATTGAGATGAAATGTGCAAAGAAGTGAGATAATTAAATCTAACCCCTTTAGTAGTTTTGATAGTCAATGCACTGCCAATAGGAAAAGTTATCTACAGTGTTAAAGATAAAACATATTCCTCGTAGAAATACTCCTTGCTGGTATTTTGTTGATCTCTTTCTAAATACATTGCTTCAGGTAGCTAATTTGAATGTTCTCTTTAATAATCAAATACAGTTTTGACCTTGGTCTGTAACAGCCTAGAACTTTTCCTGACTTCTTGTATCATGGGAACTGGCTACACAAAGTATCCAGAATGTTTTTAGCCCCCTCTTTTCTGCGTGTAGTACAGTAAAGCCAGGGCTGTCATGTCAAAGCTTACAGTTCAATAATATCTAGAACGTGCTGCCCTCTTCAGGAGCTAGCGATTAAAAATATGCAATTTTGTTTATTGATTCCAAAACTGTAGTGAGCAAGCAGGAACTACAGAACTAAGTTGTGGCTTTTTTTGTTGTTGGTTTTTTTTTTTTTGACATTTCTAACGCTACTGCCAGAGACACTGAAAGTAGTTGCAACATTAATAGACAAATTGGGTTTGGAAAAAGCAAATCAAAAACTAGTTAGCATTTCTCAAACCAGATTTGAGAATTGGGTGGTCATACTCACATCTACTCAGGTTATTTATTTGAGCCAGTGAAAGCAAAAGCTAGGAGAAGCCTTGACTCACTTCTTCTAAAATAATAATTCTCTTCTATACACAAGCAAATAACCTGTTATTAAAAATGATTTATGTCCAAAAAGAACTCATACATTAGCTGTCATACAAACTTATTTTACTTCCAGCTGCTTTGCTTCTCTGAATCCATGTAAGGATTTAAGCCGTGATTTAGCAGAACATTACAGCGTATGCTTAACTTTAGACAAAAACATTGCTGCAAAGACTGCAGGGAAATATTTGTGCGAAAGCACCAAACAACTTAAACATCGGTCTGGAGGCTTCCGTACTTGGCTGATAGGTAGGGGATAGGACCACAGTTTTCAGTTCGTGTCTTACAATGCTGTAACTCATGTTGTGGAATCTTAATAATTAAAGATTAGATCTAGAGGCAAAATCCAGCCTTCCATGAATATAATTTCTTTTGAAGTCAGGGGGAACTTTTGTTCATTTATGAAACGGTGACATTTTATTGGTTTACAAATAGCTTTGACAAAAATAATTACGGCTCGGTGGCAGGGGGACTCGCAAGCTGTGCAGAGGAAAGGCAAGTATTACTTTGCTGAGATGAATGGATTTTTTTATGTAACAGCCCTGAACAGGCAGTGGATTAATGATTACCTCACCCAAACAGGGCACCTGCGAGCAGGGAGGGCTGAGGAGCAGGGATGGCTGGGGAGGCCGCAGACCCAGTGCTCTGCGGGAACTTGGCTCCACTGAGAGGCATCACCAAAGGGCTCGTTTTAAACTTACGTGCAATGCTCTTCCTTTGGCTGAGGGAGATCCTATTTTCCTGAGCTTCATAAATGAAGTAAAGGAGATATTCTGTGCTAAGTCTCACACAAAGCATAGTAAAGAAGCTGTAGCCCGCAAAGAACGGAGCAAAAGTGGCTTTAAGGCTTCTCCGTGGATGCTGGGATTCAAGGCTGGATACAGGCCAATGAATCTCCGCGTAAATTAGAGCAGCCTGGGGGGGACTCTTCTAATTTACATTAGCTTTATCCAGGCTCCCTGTTTCTTGTGCTGTGCTGCAACCTAGATTGGGCCTGAATTTCTGCAGTGCTGAGCACTGTGGAAACTCCCTTTTTGCCCAAGGTAAACTCCTTGAACGGAAGTAACTCCTGTCCCGGGGAATTCTTCTCTAGCTGGACACTCCCTTACCAGTAAATAGCGATATTTCATCCAGCACTGTATGCGGTCATGCTGAGAGCCTAGAATCAATCTGTCATTTAGCTCAGTTTGTTGTTTCTGTCTTTAAAGCTAATAGCCCTACCTAGATGACAACATTTTTTTCTTCAAAGTGGTTTATGACTCTGTCTGTTGGTTATACTAACATTTTCTAAACATAGTTTTAAATTGAATTCCTTAATTCTCCCCCTTGCATGTTTACTTTAGGAATTAATTTTCTCAAAGAATAAAAATAGTTAAGAATTATGAAACAGTTTTAAAAGTTTTCCTTCCTTTGATAAAAAAAAAAAAAAAAAAAAATCCTTATTTTACCTCTGAAAAGCCTGCACAAGGCAGATTCTGTACCTAGCCCTGGCTGTTTCAGTGGGAGTAATGTTGAGAGATGATGGCAAAATTTACCCTATTGTCCTGAAAACTTTTTATTCTTGAACTGTACAATTGGCACATATAGCATAAGATGTTTTAGAAAAGTCAAAATCCTTTCCACGTAGCTACTGAGGGAAAGTGATCACTCTCTGCTCAGCCTTTAGTTTAAGGAGCTGGTGGCAGTGATTCATTTCTTTCTAAAGAAAGCAGAATAGCTACTATGTCAGGTGTAAGACAGACTGAAAGCGACAATAGAGTGGAAGGAAGAAAAGAGAGTTAACTGGTATCCTTTCTTTCATTTCCAAGCCACAATTAAAGCATGCTGAAGAGGTGTGTGGTGGACTTCGTACTCCAGCCTAATCATTACAAACTTACAGCCCAGAACTTATATTTTCCTAAAGCAAAATGTAAGGATTGATTAATTAGTTTAATAATCATAAATTATTTAAAAATTAAGAAGAAAATATTTAAGATATTGTTGACAATTATCTCTTTATACATATATATATAACCATTTATGCACATGCTTTGCCCTGTTTTCTCCCACTCCGTATAAGAATAACAGCCAGCCCAAAGTTTTATTTTCTAAAGTACAATCACTAGTTGGATGCCAGGATCCTATGTCTATATTTTATGAACACTGTACAGATAAATTCCAGCTGGCATGCAGTTCTAAATACAGATATGCACAATAGCCAGTACTTTTTTTCTAATCCAGTACCTGCTAAGTACATGTAATGTATATTCAAAACTACATTAAACTATTGATCTATAATTTGAACATATATATATATATTATTTTTTTTGATGGTGATGCATTGTTTGGCAGCTAGAATCCCTGCAGATGAGAGTATAATAACTAATAACGTTTTCTTTGCTTTCTAGGGTCTTTATGGCAGAATGATTAATTCCATCTTTTCCAGAATGGTAAGCAGAAAGCTATTTCTGTTTCTGATAACAAAGAATATAAGGTAAATTATTTTAAGATTGCCAAATTGCTTAAGAAATAACTGTACTGTACAATTTCATAATTATATGGCTTGTACAACTGAAAATATTTCAATATTCAAATCCTGTAAGCTACCTAGAAAAGATTTGCAGAACATTATACTAATTCTTCAAAAGAAAATAAGTCAGGATTTAGCATCTGTCTTAAAAATGCTACTGACCTCAGAATGCTCAACTTTTAATTTTTCTGTATAATCTCTTATAATGTATGGATTCCCATACACCTAAATACATTTTTATTCCATCAGTGGAGAATATAAATCCCTCTCTTCTTTAGGCTTCAAAACAGTGAGTTCCATAATATGTGTTACTATTTGAATTGTATAAGATTGATCTTTATTTATGTTTCACTAGGGCCTTGCTGTATCTGTGAATTAAAAATACATATTTTTCAGAGACATCAATTCTTCTGCATGCCATCATGTTGCTTAAAAAAAAAAAAAAAAAAGATTGTTTCATTCGTCACTCTTTTTTTTTTGATGGCTGAAAAAGGCAATATTTATTTTACCCCTTGATCATAACATCTTTGCAATCAAATAAAAAGAAAAATTCATCATACTGTACATGTAAAGGTCATCCTAAAATAACATGTCTGAGCAAACTATACAGAATCCTATGAGTACATTGCTAAGGAGAAATGTTTTTCAGCAGGTCTTGGGCATTCACTTTACAAAAAAAAAAAAATAAATTCTTTCCCACTACATAAAAATGTAGTCTGAAATCAACATAAAACCATCATGAAGTGAAACTACTGTTAAAATGGAAAGAAGTATTACTCAAAAATATCCCATCGGAGCACAAATTCTGACTTGAAATGTGCCTGCTTCTTACCGTTACATTTGAAAGATCTTCCATCTAATCCCAAAAGAAACTCAAGACCCTTTAAAAAAACAGATTATTCATAAACCTTAATGCATAAAAGCATAAAACAATGATAGATTTAAAATATTTTTATTTTAAATATGATTTAGGGACTTATTTTTTTGTTGTCTTTGATATAAACTGTATCAAAGTTGCCAGTCTTCAAGAAAACCAATAGCAAAACACAAGTTTTATGATGAACCTTAAGAACGATAACATGATTTCCAATGAATAAGGCAGGTTAGTTGTTCTTTGAAACTTTTTAATAGGAAAGTAAAACCTGCAGGTGAAGCTGTTTTGAAACACTTGTTTTTAACCTATAGATCTAGCCCTGTGATAGTAACAATGAGGTCTGCTTTGGCAAAGTCTGTGATGTATTTTTACCTGCCTGCTAACCGTATTTCACAAGGATCAGGCCTGAGGATACTTTTGGAGCATGTATGTGATTAAAAAGAAATAAAAGTCACATTGAACTAAGGAAAACACACACACAAACAGGCACGAGAACTGCATTTAACCTCCTTCATCCACAAACATAAAAATATTCAAGAAGAACTTGAGTCATTTTTAATCAAAAAGATTATCTGTGTGACAGTTAAGTGGGTTTGGGATTAAACTATCAAAGGGTCTGTCTCTTTTGTGTATGTTTGCCTATTAGCAGTAGGTACTTGGCACAAGGATCCTATGTAGGTTGCAGCCACAGACAGACGCTTGCGCTGCATACACCCTTTTCTGCAATGTTCATTAGGCAATAATATTGTCAAAGGTAAGTGTTTACCAGCAGCTTTAGTCTACTTAAAACCATTTTAGCCTGGGGCTGATCTTGTGAAGAAGGCTTGGGGGAAGGGCAGAAAAGAGGCATAACATTTCATTTTTCATGAAAACAAATGTATTCAGCCAGTATCCTGATTTGAGGTAATTTATAACTCAAAATTTGCATGCTAAGTGAAATTGTAATTATTTTTATTTTGAGGCCAAGCGTGTGATCTACACTATAAGTGAAGGCAATAGGACAAAGGCTTGGACCTTAAGGGTTACTACAACAAAGACAGTAATAGATTACTTTGGGGAAAATTCATTTTTATGCGTATAACCATATACACCTCAATGAATTTTTCCTGACTTGTTTGGAATGTAGCATTACTCTGCTGATTATGGATTTCCCTTATGTAAATGTTAATTCAAATATAAATATATTTTAAAGTTGGGTGTCTATTGTTTAAGGAATGGGAAACTGAGCTTCCTCATATTACTCCCTGTCAATATTGCAAGGCTTTTTTAATCCTGAAAACAGGATAAATGTCTCAGAAGAAAACAAATTGTTCAATATAATTAATACAAGTTTAAGGAAAAAAAAAAAACACTTCTAATTTCTTACTCTATCTGTGTTTAATGAATAAAGATTAAATGCACATTACTTTGAACAGTCACAACATGTAGATTTTAATCTAAAAATGGACTTTTCTCTGTGTATGTTAAGAAATTATATGTTATCTCAAGTTATTCCTAAATACGTAATATTTGGCGGTAGTGTTTAATTAAATATATAGCCATTTTGTCATGAATTTTGAATTCCATAACTGTTTTTGATATATAAAAAATCATGTTTTAGATAAACTGAGAACATAAAAGAACTATTAACATATGTAGAGGACCGCTGCAGCTAAAAACAGGAGACAAAAGATAGTTCTCACTTTCCTCTCAATTAAAACTCTGTGCAATTATTCTTTTAGATTATAGATCTCTTTTGGGATTCTGGTTACACAGAACTTTTTGGTTCATTTCACAGGAATAATATTCATCTTAATTAGCAAAAACAATTGATGGGCTTTTCTCTTTTTTACAAGAGGGAGTTCACTCGGTGTACTGATTACGAGTAGTAGATTATCCTGATAAATGAAAAGTTCTTGTCTTTCTGAACAGCAGCTGAATATGTTATCTGTCTTCAGCCTTGTAGCTTCTTTGTTAGGCATCACCTTGTTGAGACAGAATGACTTCCTTGGTAAGTGGTTGACCCGATTTTTTGTCTGGCACCCTAACATTGCTGGGCATTATGCCAAGCTGGATCTGTAGCTATTTATGACGGCATTCATGGTTCAACTATGCAAATCACAACTATTAGCCAAAAAAGCATAGCAGATTTGTTTTTTAAATATTTCCATAGCTCACAAGGTCAAAGTAATTGTTTTCACAATTTTTAAATATAGTTTTGTAAGTAATGATCTGTAATGTTTGAAGAGATTGTCACCTTTTAACATTTTATTTAGACTGAATTAGACAGAACATAAACATTTTTCCTCATGTGTTACAAAATAATTGTATGGAGCAAAGGAAGAAGAGACATGAGATGAAGTGAACAAACATATATCTTTTTATCTGTCTTGTGAGTAGCTTGGCTGCTCTGTGCAGAATTACAATAAAGGGAAGCTGAATTATGACAAAGAGTCTTTGGAGAATACAGTCTTCTTCCAAAAGCCTGCCCTGATGAGGACGGTTGCAGGAAGCTGTAGCCCAAAGTTCTCCCCGGCCTTCAGCTCAGGCAGCTCCACATTGTCTGCACATCTGCTCTTAGTGTGGAATCAGATCTGAACCCTTGGCCAGTTGATCTGTATGTACTCAAAAACATTTATGCCTCTGTTCTTTCCCACCCCTTAAGATGGTGCATACCCACCAACTTCTTGATGAACCATAGTTCCAGCCAGAGACAGGGTGCTAAGTCCCAGGAGACCTGTTCTTGCACCGTGCAGTGAACTGCGGTGGTCTGCTGGGCCTTCAGCCTAGCCCAACACTCAAAGATTCTGAGACAACATAATATAAATAGGCAATAGCTAAAATGTAATATGCAATATGTGACAGAGAACTGTATAATGACAACATGTAATGGACTGTATGTAGTAGACAATACAGTAAATAGCAACATTTCCTCTTAGAGAAAGGGGAAGTAGATTTAGGTACAAACAGCACACAGTGTGTCTTCTAATAGAGATTTTGGGCATAATTTGGATTAGGTCTGTATTTTGTGACAGAATCTGAGAGGGGAGCACATGTTTATGCACCGGGTGAGCACCCTTCACATAACACCAATGGCTGCTTAATTTAATGATTGCAACATGAAATAATTAACAAGGCTGAACCTGTGGTGCAGAGTATTTCTTTGATATGAAGGATTAACCTTAAAAAGTATAAAATAAAATGAAACAGATATCAGAGTTGTAAGGAAAAAAGTGTTTCAGATTCTGTTGGCTAAGAAAAACAGTTTGAGTGTTCAGTAACTGTGGCTGAGTGTAGTTTTCATCCGTGAGATAATTTTTATTCATCATCTGAGTTTTGTGGATTGAAGTAAAATAATGTGTTTCATCAGAAGTACAGGAGATCACGTTAATGTTTGAGTGCACAATAAAGCCAATCAAGATAAACTAACTGGTCAAAGTCTGATTTCTGTTTTTGAGTTACCATCCAGTCAGAGCAGAAGTACTCATTGATCTTAGTGGGGTTTCTTCCCTTAAGAACTACAGGACAGAGACTGTAGGGATTTGCTGAATCATCCGCAACAATATTTCCCCCATATTTGTCCTAACAGGGTGTGAAAGAGGCTGCCAACAAAGTAGAGAAAATACATTAAAGTGGGATTAAAAATATAGCTTGAATTGGGCATATGGAGATTTTCCATCAAATTCATAGGGTTTGCGCAAAGAAGTAGAGTATGAGCCTTCTTAATACAATGCAAAGCCCCAGAATTTATTCATGGTTAAATTTCCATGCTTTGGTCAATCCTTTTTTAAAGAGTCTCTTCTCCAAAGAAAGGCACAGAGCACTGTGTTATGGTAAACACCAGCAACTCTGTCCACAGTCAAATCTAAATAATACTTAAGAAACTAAATCCAAAACATTAGCAATAAAAATACTTAGCATGTATTTCTTTCCTGGGAGCCTACATGGAAATTGAATTCCACTGAGCTGCACTTACACGGCACAGAATTCAATTAAAAAAAATCCGCCTAGATTCCATGCTGTGAAAAGCCCTTGCAAATTTATTTTAGGGACTTCGGGTGTGGAGCCTGGACATAGTTTTATTTTATTTTTAATGGAATCAGTCTTAATGTCTAAGGTTATTCTTTACTTGCCTCTGCTGCACAGTTTTCACATATAAGCCAACTGAGGACAACTCGTTATTAAAGAAGTCGGCAGGTGTCCTGTGCTCTGAAACATATTAAATAAAGAACTCAACGGGATCATGTTGACTGTAAGCTCCACAAAGGAATTAAATAATGAAGACAGAAGCTCTTCAACAACGACCATTTATGCATAAGTAAAAATGTCTCATCGGAAGATGGAAAGTTCTCTTACAAATTTTTACTGGAATCTCTATTGTGGTATTTTCTGAAAACATGCGGTCTATAGATTTTAGAGTCTTAAACTTTCTGACCTGAGTCTTATGCAATAAAGTCATCAAAATGGCAGGAATTGAGGAGCCAAAATCTGCCCTTCTCTATTCAGCTTCACTGCTCAACAAAACAGCCATTGCAAAATGGCCTCGTTATCACTCTGAAGTTTTTGAATTGCCTTACCCATGTCAATATTAGTATAGAGTAGCTGTGGAAAATACAAAGAAAAGAGTAGAAAAGAGTCTATTGTATCTTTAGTTAATATAATTCTAATGTATAAAGCCCTCCGGCCATGGTAACATTTAAAATACAGTCCCCCTTGAGATTTAAAGGGTATTGGGATAAGGTAATTTTAAATCACATTAGAAAGGTTCAAAAATAATATAAATACAGTTTTGAACTTCCCATTGATTCTGAGTTGTTGAATAATTGCACCAGACAAATGTCTTTAGAGTGGGCCTTAATACAAGAAATCACAAAATGTATTGGATTTTCACTTATTAAAAAATGTTGTCATGCAGTAATTGTTTGAAGAAAATTGACAATTAAGAAATGTAACTAAATCTCTTTTTGAACAAAAATAAAACTTGATTTAATTCTCTTTGAAAAAAAAATGTCAACTTCAATAGAGGTTGGTCTGAGCATCTCAGACTCGATTGGAAAATAAATTATGCTAAGTGCATCCAGACTCACCCAGCATCTTTAAGAAACAGAGTGTTCATAATGAACCAAAGTCTTCCGACAGCTTAATATGACTTTGAAATAACTAATATTAAAAAGAAAAAAAAACTACAAAACCTTTGTTGACCAGGTGTTTTCCCTTTTTGTCAATACAGTATATTCCTATAATGACCATCCCCATGCTCTGTCATTAAAATTTGAGCTTTCCTTTCAGGCGCTCTGCCTCAGACATGTGGAATTCTCATCTGCAGTTTTTACCCTCCCTCTCCAAGTTAATCACACTGGGCTCCAGCAGCAGCAGCTTGCTGCAAACAAAACTCCATGCTCTGGGAAGTGGTGATTTAGTATGAATTTACAATTAAAAACTCCTTCTCCAAAACTTACCCTCGATTTTAATACAAGGCATAGGATGACACATTTCCTTATAGCTGCAACTTCTAAGTTACTATTGTTGATGAGATTTAACAGGCATAAGTATTTGTAGGACTGAAAATATGGTCTCAGTTCAGCAAAAGTTTTCTCACCAAAGCCTGTATGTTTGCAGACATAGGGCCTCAGCTTCTTCTATGTTACAGGTGAAAAAGTAGTATGAGGTTCTGAAGTCCATTCATGATACCATTCATTCCCACCAAAAAATTATTCCATATGCATATTCATTCTCTCAAGAAAGAAAGAAACAATTCAGTAACGTTAATTCTTCCCTAGGCGTAAGATAAACTTTACTTGAATGAGTTACTGTTTGCCAATCTCTTGTTGTTAGCCTAATGCCTCTTGTATGGGTAATTTTGCGTTTAATGGAAATAGTTCTCAGAAAGTTCAGATGAAATGGCAGAACTAGTCCAGTTTTATACACTTCAGCCTCAGTATATGACGGAAAATTTTTCTCTTACCATTTTCTCAAACCTTCATATTGCTATGTCAGGTCCCCCAGCACAGCAGTCCTCCTCCTTTCTTAAAATGAAGTATGTTCACATCAGCCTGCCTGGGTCAAAAATTCTGCCAGTGCTGCTTCATGCGAGCCCACAACCCAGTGCAAAAATACGTGTAACAGACCATATGCTATACATATCAAGGGCTGCACTAGTAAAAGTGAAAGCGGAATTTGGAGCAATATAGAGACTGAGAGTTATGCTTGTGGCTTAGTCTATATGACTGGCTAAGGCTATAATCCAAAGTCAAAGAAGGCAGTAGGGAATTTACTCTTGAAGATCTCTTGAGTGAAGCACAAATGGCAATCTCTAAGTGCACTGGAAGAGTGAGTGACCAAATAAATTGAATGCATTCAATCACTTTTAAGACATCTCATCCATGTGTAGCATTTTGATCCTGTGCTTCAGTAAATGTATGATTAAATTTTTATTAAAAGGTAATGCTCCTGTTTTAATGATAGTTAATTATATATAATTAAAATGAAAGGATTAATAATATTAAACATTTCATCAGAGGTAAAGATAAATATAAATACATATATTGTAGTATGATTACATATGAATATATAATATTGAGCATATATTATTTTCAATGCATTATGTAAAATAGTAAATGAATAATATAATTTGTAAAATAAAATTATATTCTGGGTATTATGTAAATCAAAGGCCTGGTTCAGCACTTGTGTGTTCATAAAATCTATTTGATTTTTTTTGGGTGCAATATGCAACAAATAATTGAGGCCCTTATGAAAAAGATGCTTGCACTTTATTGCTATATCACCTTTCCATGTGAAAAGTGAATTACAATGCTAAATGATGTACTGTTTGGCCTCAAAAGAAATCTTTTGAGGAGTCATGGATTAGAATTTGGAAAAGCCTCATTTCCAGCTAACCCTGAAGCCATGCATCTTTATAGGCCTAACTTCTACTGATTTTCGGAATCTTTACATCAGGCCTTAAATATTCATACACAGGGTACTGCTCTTGCATGCCATTTGCTTATATCTTACATATATAATCTTAATTTGCCTCTTTTTAATAAAATTCTGTATTTAGTAAAGCAACATCACAACTTGATTTCTCATAGATAGGCTATATTTTAGGCTATAACACTCATTCCAGTTGTCATTTCTGCCATTAGATACAGAAAATCTGTATCTCCAGATCTCAATTGCAATGAATCCACTGAGCCTTTGTCCTGTAAAATTTTGTATATTAACATAGTTTAATAAGCTGAGAAATGCATTACCTTTTAAAATAAATCTTTAAATTGTATAGTTTTTTAATCAGAGAGATGTTTTGGTCTCTGCAAACTATATGGAACTAGTATTTGTCTAACAGGACCTTAAGACCCGTTGAAGAATTTTAAGGATTTTTATGAACATCTGCATGCATTCTTTAGCTAGATTTTGGCATAGTTTCAGTGTAAATCCAGTACAACTCAATCAGTTTACTTTATAATTAAAAACAAGGAAATAGTAACAAAAATACATAATATATGGTACTCGTGTTTATAATAGAAACATCCATAAAGAAAGAAACATGTTCTAACTCTTCTCATTACCCCAAAGGGAATTGCATCTTTAATCACACAAAGCACAACGGCTTTCTAATTTTGTTTAAAGTGTTTCAGTACTTACAAAAACCAGATCAGGTTATTGTAAATCTAGAGCAAATTAGAATCATTGGCCTCTGCTCAGCTGTATTCAGGAATACTATGTAAATCATAAATTTAATGGCATACTAAGACACACATCTGTTTCTATTTTGTAGAAGTTAATAATCTAACTTCAGAGTATTTAAACATTACTTTCATTAACTGGAAAATTGTGAAAAATAGAGACTGCTATAAGTCACAATGTGTTACTGCAATATGCTAAGGAAAATGCAAAAATTGCAGACCTGTACAGTAAAGACTAATTTTCTGAGAGATATGTGCCATTGTCTGTTTCATGACCTTGCATCTCCTCTGTTTACTTAGAAAAACATCACTTATACTAACAGAGCTGCATTGCTAAGTAGAATCTGCACCTGCACATAGTAGATTTTAATATATATTTTTAGTAGCAAATGTCTTTCACAGCAAGGAATAGATGATGCCTAAATTCCCTAAACCTATATAATGACCCAATGACTTTTCTTACAGTAAACTGATAAAAATTACTTCTCCATTGATCAATTTCAAGTATATATTTATTTTTACAAAACTTACTTTGTGCTCTAGGATGTACTGTTCTTATTGAAACGTTTAGTTTATTCACAAATTAACACACAATCTTATATTGTATCATAAATTGTCATGCATAATGTATATAATTTGCATAGATCCCATTGGGTGTGTTTTGTTGGAGAAATGCATCACTCTTTTCAACTTTCAGCCTTACAGACACGATTTTTTTCAAAGAAAACAAGTGAATTAACAAACATGTACTAATCTTTTTGAAAATGTATTTGAATTCAGTTGTAAGGCAGAACAGAGCTGGCCTGCCAGCTTTAGCACTGTAATAAAAAATCTAATTGGTAAGGTTTGGCATGATAATGGATTGTAAGGTGATAAATTTTGACCAATAAATACCTTGGAAACTCAAAAGTTGGTTGCATTAAGTGGTAAAGTCAAAATATGCAGGATACTAAAGTATATCTTTATTCATAAAAATTACAATGTCAAAAACATAATTTTCTAATAATCTGTTTATTTAAAGACATACAAGTCAGATGTCATTTATGTGCTGTTTTGCTTGTGCTAAAATTACCTGCGGTAGTAGATACTTTGCATTAAAGCTTAGGGTGCATAAAGTTGAATGGGATTTATGTAAATAACTGTATGAATATGTATCTCAGCTTTTACCAGTGCTAATTTAAATGAGCTGTATTTGAGAGGGAATTATATTAATATATACAACTGATAGGGAATTTGCACATTCATTTTACTATCAACAAAAATTCTAAAGAAAGCAAACTAGACCAATGCATCCATAACAGAGAGGACGGAAAGAGAAAACAGAAAGGAAGAACCGGCCACCTAAATGGTACAATGCAAATTTGTGGTTTATTCCTGAGTAAGATTCAGTGGTTGCATATGCAGGAAATTCTCCCTGTCCTGTGCAAATGCATACAGAGTTCTCGCTTTGCTTTTCAAGCATGCAATAAAAGCTTAAGTGTGTTGTCTTACTGATATATTACATGCACTACTGTGACTTATCAGACATAATACAAAATATCATATTTTGGTGCTGATTATTCAACAGACAGCAGCCAGTGCTCATAGTGGGATGGGAAATAGCATCTTAATTATTGAATATATTTTAATATTTCTAATTAGCAGTAGTACTAAACAGTCAATCGATGTTCCTCACAACAGGAGCAACGTGGTAGTAATATCATTCTTTGACTGCAGTGTTTTTAGAAAGGCGTAACCATACCTTCAATCAGATTCAAATACTATTTGTCAAAAACATCGAGGTCTGTCAGAAGTAAATGATCATTTAATTAGAGAAAAAAAGGTGGAATATCTTTGATCCCTATACTTTAGTGATATTAATTCCCATGTGCTGCAGGTGTTTGTAATGTATAACAAATCATTACTGAAACAGAGGCTTTTATAGGCAGTTTCAGTGAAGGAAAATGACTGTTCTTACAGCTGCCAGAGTTACACCTGGCAATGTAATGCAAGCATGACAAAACGTGAACTAGAAGATGTAAGCCTGGAAACAAATCTGGGTTTCCCTCTCTATTCTCTGCCCATGCCATCCAAGATGGATTGCAAAGCAGTACTGATGTACCGAGTGGATGGGGAGGGGGAAAGAATGAATTTGCTGCTGTTCCTTCGCTCTCTGACCAGTGATCCATGATGCGTCTTTGGTATCTGCTCCAGAGGGAGCCAATCACATAACTGTCAGCGTTTCAATAGCAATCAGTAACAAGAGGAAAAAATAGATTCTTATAAAAAAAATATAAGGGACCAAGTCCTTGGCTTAAACCACAAAACAAAATCAAAGCAAGTATAACCAATCAGCTTAGGGTTATGAGTACTTCCAGAGTGGCACGGGAAACTGAGAAGCAGAACCAGATGACATGTACATAAGGCATCACGTTGCCTTGATTAAAGCTACCAACTGAACAGTTTAAATAAAACCCAACAACAACATCAAGCAACAAAACAAAAACAAGAAGAAAAAAACAAAGCACTTGTACTTACAGCATAAAACCTGGTGGCATACTGGGAAAACAGTAAATGTGAACTAGAATATATAAGTTTGGAAGCAAATGAAGCAAATATATAAGTTTGGAAGCAACTATGGCTCTCAATCTCTGTCTTTTGATAAGGAGCTTTGAAAGTTGCAACCATGGCATGGGGAAGACGCAGTGGGAGGTTCTTTTCTTTTTGCGATTGATCCTGAACACCCTGTACTTTCATGTTCCTAACCTTTTACCATATCTCTGAACTCGATTATTGTGATTGTGGACCAGATTTTCATTTGGCGTGGTATAGAATTCCAACAACTAGACTCTTAAGAAGAAACATGGAAGGAATTTAGGCCCTTAAGTTTAAGAAATCCTCTGCTTCAATGCTGTTCAGTAGGCACTTCCATGGTTTTTTACTAAAATTTAGAGCTCTAACGCTCCTCATGCCTAATACTACTTCAGTCAAGACAAACCAGGCTAAAGAGCTCTGCGCCTACATCATTGCTAAGACTGTGAAACAAAACTGAGCAGCTAAAGGCGACAGTCATGCTCAAAGAGA
Source organism: Anser anser (assembly GCF_964211835.1). Lineage (NCBI taxonomy): Eukaryota > Metazoa > Chordata > Aves > Anseriformes > Anatidae > Anser > Anser anser. The sequence continues at coordinate 18,653,400 of NC_139728.1, read as the reverse complement.
ACCTGGCACACACCAACACAGTTATCCTGTCACTAAACTGATCAGTAATCACCACTTTCTTTTAAATGTGTAGCTTTATTTTACAACTGGCAATTGGAGACTTGTCCAGTGTGTGAAACAGGATCAGTTCTCTCCCCTGCCTAAAGGGACTCAAATGCATCTCTCTCTCCATCTAAAGAGTTCTTTAACCCACTGCTTGATTGCAGATGGAGATATTCTCCACTTCTCCTGTTAAAGTTGCGCACCAAGCAGAAAACAATTCAGGATTCACTGGGCCAGAATGCAAGAGCACCAGAGGGAACATGACTGTAGCTTAATGATCTGGGCAGTCAGTTGGAATGGGGAGGCCTGAGTTCTGCTCGATGGTCCAAGAATTTGATGTATTTTATCCCGTAACTTCTCAAGAAAGTAAATTTAACCATACCCTAAACATAGGTTTCTGAATCCTTATGGGTTTGTAAAACTGCAGATAAAGATGAGTATCTCTACAAATCTTGGCCTATGCTGTCAGTAATGTGGAATTTAATAATACCTAGGTTGTTTATATTAGGTTCTTGGGTAAGAACAGAAAAGCCTTCATGGATTCATAATTGCAAATATAATGGTTTGCCTTTGAATTCTCCATGCTTTGTTCATCTTTCGTGCATCACCTTTCATTTTGTGACACACATCAACGGAAGAGAGTGTCCAGCTACACTAGGTAACATTATAGTTAAAAGCACTCCATAATGGATGTAAGCTTTAGATCCACAGCTGGAGTTTGATAAAGCAAATCATAAGAGGTAGAGGGGTTTGGCATAGACAGTCAGTTTTTCCCCTATTCTGTTTCAAATCTTTCTGCTCTGTTATATCAAGCAGTAGGGTAAAGAGGCAAAGAGGTGATGAGAATACGCAGCGATCACCACACTTGCCAGTCTGAGACATGGGGCACTCCTTTGGCTGCAGATTAGTGGCTGAAAGAGATACAAAGATTTAGCAAAGTCATGGCAAATTGAAAGGGGGAGGAGGAGAAGGATCTCCCTACCTGCCAGGCAAAATTACATTTATTTTAAATAGAAAAATCTATTTAATTTCTTACTATTCTCTTGGGACTTGCTTCTTTCCTTAAAAAAAAAAAAAAAAAAAAAAGCTATTTGCTGCCTGAATGCAGGAATAATGCCTAGGCAGATATAGCAGCTGGAGAAAAGGGAACCTAGAAATGTGCAAGAGTATTTGGAGAATTGGGATCTCATGACATATCTCTTTCTCCAAAGCTCAGCGCTGTAGTTCCTTTTCTGGCATCATTGTTTCAGCTTCTGTACTGAGCTTTTCGTATGAAAACAGGGAATTGTGCTTGTCTCTTTTTAAAAGCGTTCTGCTACGTGACTCCTAACAGCTCAATCTCAAAAACTCTGAGCTTTATAAATGCCTGTACAATTAAACTGTAAACTCTTCTCCACCAGCACACACCCATAAATACCCAAAGCCCACAGTAAGGAATGTACTTCATCAATAACACAGCTCCATTGCTCCCCTACATTCACTTTTCAGAAAGTAGGGAGACAACTGCAATGAACATAAAAACATGCATCCAAGTTCACTGTTAAAAATGTTATTGATGTCTTCTTATTTCTTAATGTGATACAAAAATCACGTTTCAGAATACCTAGTTAATATGGAATACACATGCTTTGTTTCATAGCCGCATTTTCTCTGAACAAGGTTGTTTCTAATATTACTTAATTAAACAAAATTAAATTAATTTCTGTCTAAGAAACAAGAAACAACAGCTTTGTTGAATAAAACAATCTTCATTTTCTTGAAGCTATTTAAATTAAAAACATGAGTTTCTACAGTTGGAAAAAAACATCCATGGTTAAGATGTTTGAAGCCCATCAATCTCTTTAACCACACAGCTAATGTGTTCCTTCTGTTTTCTTTGAATGAAATCACCATGAGTGGTTAGATGTTGATTTAACATAAAGCAAATGGAAATGGGTGTTTCCTTAGTCATGTGTAGAATTTATTTTTTAAAAACAATTAGCAAGTGTTATGAGTAAGTCAATGATTTTGTCATTTCTTAAATAATGATATAGATTATAAGTCATTAAAATTGATTACTGAAGTAAACTATGTATAATGCAAATTCATATTACATTTATTTGTTAGGAACAGCTGCAGAATTCTCTTACTTTATTGATGACTTTATTTTTTTTTTCCCAAGCGACACTTAAATCAATTACTTAGTTTAAAAGACCGGTAATTGTAAAGATATATTTCCAAAGTTTTAAGACAATACATTAGATATTTCCTATTATGATTTATATAATTTGCACTTTGTTTTTATAAATTTGTCTGCAAAAATAATTTTTTTTTTATTTTTTTTTTCTAAATGAAACAAAATTTGTCTCTTTCAGTTTTCAGTTGAAATGGTAAGATCATATGATAGTTTGTTACTTTACCATGTGCCAAATTAAACTGTCTTTATATTACACCAATTTTAGCTGTTGCTACTGTACTACACATATACAACCTCTCTGTCAGTCTTTGCTAATGTTACATCTAATTATACGTTCATTGATATGTTATTCACAAGAGCATATACAGGTAGGAGGAAATGCCAGTTGCTAGTATTTAAAGTTCAGTCATTTCATAAAACTCCAGTAATATAAAAATAGGTTGCATAAAATCTGTGTAAACCATTTCTCATGGGACAACTGACTCTTCAGGCAATACAAAAAATTATTTATCAAGATGTTCAAACATTTTTAAATCATCCTTTTAAGAACAGGCGTATGTAAGCTGCACTTCTATGGAAACAAACAAACAAACAAAACCTCTAATGGAGTCAACAGGATCATATTTATAGACATCATAATTTGGCTATGTTTTGCCACAAGTTAAATTATCTTTCTCAGATGCACCTTCTCCATGTAGAAAGTAGACAGTTAAATCTCTTCCAGTTGTTACTGTCCTACAGATAGTCCCTAGAAATGCTAACTGACACACAGCCCTTGTGCTTATTTCAAAAATCACTATAATTTGCTTTTATTTTTTCAAGGACACTATCCAGCAGGTTCACCAAAGTGATTTGAGAGCAATGCACGCAGAATATATAGCTAAACCTGGAACATCACAAAATTTAATGTTAGTGAAAGGGGTAGATAAACATATTATTGAATGATTTTGCTAGGAGGATAACATTTCTTGTAGTGGTTTCAAGCTAGATATTTTGTAATGTTGCAGCAAAGAGAGATTTTAAGGAAAATGTACTTGTCTGTATTTACTTGTGGAGTCAATATGGAATGAGGTACATATTTTATAGGGATACAGCAAAAAACAAATAATAGGCAATTTTGATGGTGACAAGAGACTTGACTTGTTACAATTACTTTTTTTATCTTAATATTCAATGGGAATATTCAATGGGAATATATATATGGGAATAGTTGTGGCTGAGTAAAAAACAAAGGATCAGATTCAAGTATGCTAGGGGTATACGTGTATACAATTTTCCTGTTTTAAAGAAACAGATGCTGATTCATATGAAGTAAAATTAATTGCTTGAATAGTACTATTTTACTTGCCAAAAGGATATACACTTCCGCCGGGGTATTCTTATATCCTAGTCTGGATTTAATGAGAATTCATGGAAGCATGTGCTTTTGAAACAAACGCTGAAAGGTCTCTATCTAACATTTTTACCAATTGCTTAAAACTCACTTTTACAACTTAGAGTTGTAAAACTCCATTTTTGCATGTAGAAATAAATATGCTTCTAGACGTTTTTGATGAAAATGGGGGAAAATAAACTTTAGTCCTGCAGTTGAGTCCATGTAGGAGAATACACTTCAACTTCAGCAAATATTAACACAAGGCCCAATTCTGCAGTTATTTTCAACCTTTTTCGGGGGGTTAAAAAATCTTACAGAAACCAGTAGACTTTTTTTGCTCCAAATGGAAGAGTTCCTCTCTCTCACCTCCTCTCCAAGGAAAACTGCCAACCCCACATAATTTTTATTGTGTTCCTCACTATTTTGTGGCTAAGTCCTATTCTCATCAACCAAGCAAAAGGCTCAGGGCAACAACAGCTTATCTGTAGTTACATTCATTTGACAAAAAGTAGGATGTGTTAATGATATATATTAAAACTACAGTAAAAAAGTAGCCAATCAATATGTATATTTTTACATTTCTATGATTCCCTTTTTAAGAGTGTCTTTGTAACAGATGCACCCAATTCTCTCAATGAAAATGTTTCTAATGAAATACATGAAAATGACTTTATGATTGAATTCCAGTTGGAAATGTATAAGGGGTTATTTAGGATTCTATAAAGATAACTATATGGATATTTTCAGCAAGACAGGGCAAACAGCTATACTGGGGATGTACAAAGGACTTAAAAAATGAGGGGAAAAACACAGAAAACCTCTTCTGCTGCATTTTGCACTCACTGTAACCCATATATTTTACTTTTAGCTACACATAGTAGGGATAAAACTATCACACAGACACATGATCTTCTGTCCTCCCATGCTGAGCTGAAACTGGCCTCGGGAAGATGCTCTCAACTACGAGGGAACATCTCCTTTGGTCCTAAACGCCTGAGACTGCTCCTCTGCTGCCCAGCAGGTGCTGTGGATGGAAGAAGGCCAGCGTGGCCGTGGCATGCCCGTGTGTCAGTGACTTTTAGGTACTAATCCCTGGGATTATTGCTAGCACCCTTGAAAAATCACTGTGGTTTTGAAGAGCCCTGGACCAGTCCTATGATTCTTACTACCTCCTGTAGCAAGGTCTTTATGATCCGTTTTCCTTTTAATGTCACGTTTCTCTTAATACACGTTAAAATTTTCTTAACAGGAACACTAATTGCATAGGTATGCAGCGGAGTCCAAACGATTAAGTTAAAAAATAAACCTGTACCATTGACAAAGGTAACGACCCCGGTTTCCTGCCGTGGCGTGGGTGTTTTTAAGCTGAATTGTCAATATGCTTTGGACCTGAGAGTTTAACAAGCCCTGAGTGGTCCTGCCTTGTGCCAGCGATTCTGTGGGCAGATGCAATTGAGAGGGTTTTTATTTCACTGCTGCAGCTAGAAAAGGGAGGGAATGGTTTAAAAAATAAATAAATAAATAAATAAAGCGGTGGGATTATCAGGGCAGGTTTGTGCTGCTTTGATCTTCGGCTGTGCCTCCGTTTCCCCCTCTGGCCACCGCCTGGAGCAGCCCTCTGCGGGCACTGCCCGGTGCAAGAGATCCCCCCGGGTTCTCCCGTGGGCTCGTGTCCCCCAGGTCCCCCCGTGGGCCCGCGTCCCCGGCCACGCCGAGCTGCGCCCCGCCGCTGCTCCCTGACCTTGGGAGCTGCGCGTCGCGCCCATCCCGAAAGGTCGGAGCGGATCCTCGCTGTTTCGCAGCACCCCGGAGGGAAACAAAAACCCCCGCCACAATCCCAAACCCCCCCTTCTAGGACGGGGTTTTGGGCACGAAAGGACCGGCGCTAGCAGCCTGCGTTCCGCAGCCGAGCCGTGAGCCAGCCGGGGCTCCCCGCCTCGCTGCCCGGGGGGCCGCCCTGCCCCTCGCCGCGTCCCTCTCGCCTCCCCGCCGATCGCCGCCACCGGGCGCTGACCGAGGGGTCCCCGGGGGGCGCCCCCCGGTGAATTCACCGCTGCCGGGGGCGGCCGAGCGGGGCCCGCCTCGCAACTTTGGGCTGAGGGAAGGAGGGAAGGAGGGAAGCAGCCAGGGTACGGCCAAGGAGAAAGTGCCGCGGAGACGCCTGCCGGCCTGCAGCGCGCCAGCAGCAGCCGGGGGAGGCGGACGGGGGGGGCGGCAGGCCCCAGGGCCCCGGCCCCGAGCCCCGGGGACCCAGGGGCGGCTCCGCGGTGGCTCCGCGCCCCTCGGGGCCGGGGGCGGCCAATGCTCGCCCGGCCGCCGGTGGCGAGTAGCCGCCCGCCCGGTGCTAGCCTTCACCCCCCGGCTGGGAGAAAGGAGGGGGGAGGGAAAGTAAGGGGGGGGGGGGGGGGGAGCAGGAAGGGAGAGATTTTTGTCCTTCGCCGGTGCTGCTCTACGTGATAATATGTTTATATGATTAGCTGAGCCCAGGGGTGGGGAGCGCGGAGAGAGGGGGAGGAGATTGGAGGGGGAGGAGGCTGGAGGTGACTCCAGTTCAGCGCCGGCGGAGAGTCCGTGTCAGGACTTCGCAATCCCCAGTCACACACGGAGAGGTGCATGAGCAAAAAGGAGGCTGCGATACGATTCATTGGGATTTTTTTTTTTTTTCCTGGTGTGTATGTATTGCGTTTTTCCCATCGTTGCGCGTCTTACTCGCTCAGCGCCCGCTCTCCGGCCGCCGGCGGGGCAGCAGCACCGAGAGGACGAGGGGAAATAACGCGGAGCCGAGCCGAGCCGAGCCGAGCCGTGCCGGAGGCCGGAATGTCATCCGGGGAGATGTAAATCAGGTCGCTGCGAACGACAGAGACACAGGAGGGGGGGCTCGTTGTAAAATTTTTGAGTTGTTCCCCGCTACTCCCGCTGCTGGTGTCGCCTCGGTTTCCCTTCTGATCGCTGCCTAGAAAGGACTCCAAAGGCTGGGCACATACAGCGCGCTGCGCCCCTCGCCCCCTCCATTTTTTTTTTCTTTAATTTAATTTAATTTTTTTTTTCCATCGCCTGCGTGCGGGAGCCTGGCTGCATCGTGCGTTTCGTGCGGAGCGGAGCGTCGGAAGCCGCAGGAAAATGTTGACTTAGCCCCGGAGAAGCCTGCCGGCTGGCTGCGCCGAGGAGAAGCCGCCGCCCGCTGCGCGCTGCCCCAGCCCGCCGAGCCGAGCCGCGCCGAGCCGCGCCGCAGAGCCGGCCGCCTCCCGCTGCCCCACCGGCACCCAGCCCCAGCCCCGCTCCGCCGCCGCCCCGGGACTAACTCCCTCCTCCCTGCGCCCACCGGGGCGAGAGCTCCCGGCCCGCCTTCGGCTCGCAGACAGAGGTAAGCGAGGCTCCGCGCTGCTGCTGCTCCCTCCTGCGCTCGCTCCTTCTGGCGCTGCGGGGAAGCGCCGACCTGGCTCTGGGGCTGCCCGGCTGGCTGCTGCTCGGGGGGCCGCTCCCCCCGCCCCCAGCACTCGGCACGCACCCCCCGGGGGCTGCCACCCCGCTCCCGGCCCCCGCTGCCTGAGGAGGAGGAGGATGAGGAGGAAGGCGGGGGGTGTGTGGGGGGGGAACGCGCCCCTCGGCGAGGCCCCGGCTGCGAGCAGCGGGGCCCCGCAGCGCTGCCCGGGCTCGCCCCCTCCGGCCGCTCGGCACCGGGCTGGGGGCTCCCGCAGCGCCCCCCCGGCCTTTCCCCGCCCTCCCGCGGGCCCTGCGGCAGCCGCGGCGGCTCCGAGCCCGGCCCGCAGCGCCCGAGCCTGGCCCGGGGGGGGGGAGTGGGGGGGCAGCGGGGCCCAGGGCCCCCGAGCAGGCCCCGGTGCCCCGGGCGCGGGGGGGAAAGTTGTGCCGGCCGGGGGAATAGCGACCTGTTGCCGGCGTGTTCGTGCGGCCCGGCCGAGCCCCCGCGGGGGGCTGGCAGCGGGAGGAGGAATAAATCGCCCTTTGTCGGATGTGGAGCGGGAGCAACTTTTTTTTTTTTTTCATTTAAAATTTTCTGTTTATTTTCGCGTGTAGAGAAATCTGGGGCCATCTGGAGACAGAAAACAGAGCGTGTCATGAGGCACCGTTGCTGTGTCTGGCTCTAAAAATAACATCTTGTTGTTAGTCTGCGCTCAGCCCTGCTGGGGCTCGGGCGCGGAGCGGGGCCGTGCCGGCGCTCAGGTGCTGCGCTCCGCCGGGAGGTGCCGCGAAGGGGTCCTGAGGAGACAGCGGGCTGCTCCTCGCTCTCCTCGGCCCCCTCCCTTTGTTGCCCGCCGCTAAAGAAGGTGCCGTTTCGCATCACTCTGCCCAAATTGTTGGAATTAATGCAAGTGTGAATTCTTACCGTTTGAAGGGGGGGGGTATTAGCATATCAAAGGGTGCTCAGCTCCGGCTCAATTGAGAAAACTTCGGCTCGTCTTCCATTTGCTTCCCAGCAGAGGCCCAAAGGGCAGTGGGAATTCAAAAGGGGCAAAATGGGGAGGTGGATGTGGGTTATGTTGCTGAACTTTCGCTGTTTTGCGATTATGTGAGTGAAAAACAAGGTCCGGCCGCTGCAGAGCCCTTGCAAGCGCTCAGACAATTAGATCTATTGATTAATGGCTCGTTCCAGGGGGAAAAAAAAGTGACCTTTTATGACAGGCACTGTTGCATGGTTTCTGATGTCTGCTGCCTGTTGGAGGATTTAGAAAGCCTTTTCTGCCGCTCTCCTGCTTTGGGGCTGGCCTGCACGCTGCTGCGCTGGGGGACTGAATGGGGAAGACCTGCTAATGACTTCGGGAAACAAATGAAATCTTGTAATGAAAGACCTCTCCCTTCCAAGCCTTTGAAACAAATACACTTCAGTCCTTAATGGGTGGGTAGGCTGGGGTAAGAGAGATTTTTATGGAGAGTTTCAAAAGAAGTTTTGAGCCCCACCAGCCATATGCTTCCATTTCCTTTTTCTTCTGAAGTAAAGTGAAAATGAGTTTGTCTTGTAATCTCATTTCATCGGTTACGTCGTGTTTGGCGAGATAACTTAATTTGCAATTAGTGTTACCCTGTAAAAATAATTTGATAATAAATATGGTAAAGCTGCTGTGTCGATGGTAGCGTAGAACATCTACCACATTTAAAGTTGTTTTACATGGCTAAATATTTGCAGGGTTTTTTAGTCATTTGTTACTATTTCCTTGTGTCTGCAAGGGGATGTGGCTGGCCTAGCCTTTTATTATCTTTGCCAGTCGATATTCATAATCTCCCAAACCAAAAGCCAACAAAAGGCAGTTCTCTATCAATAAGTTGGGACCTTCTCCAGGGACCAGATGCATCTTAGGGATTGTATTCTGGTTTGTGTCTCTGGCAAACAAAAACAAACAAACAAGCAAAAAGAAAAGAAAAGAACTTCCTATGTCTTCGTTTCCTATTCCTTCCTTCCAAACCTTTTAGTTGAATGGTACAGATACTGAAATATGTATTTTGTGCTGTTAGAAGTGCTTGGCTTTTTGGTGGGGGTTGGTTCTCCATTGGACAGTCTGGGGGGGGGGTGGTTTTTTGGTTTTTTTTTTTTCTTTTCAAGCCATGGAAGTGATGTGCCTTTAGAGTAGGATGTCTTCACTCACGCGTCAGTTTCCTTTCATTTAGTGAAGGAACCGAGCATATATGGTACGCCTTGCGAAAAACCCCTGCGATTAAATAAATAATTTATATAGATATCTGTTATTTCTAAATGAACCCGAACATTTGGGCATTTTGTAAACAGATGTGTTTAGTGGTCCTAAAATTGCATGTCATTACTTTCAGGTAATTTTCAGCAGTTTATTTACCTAATGTCTTCAGCTGTCTGAAGTAGTACCTTTTGGTGGTATAAAAGGAACATATTGATGTAATTGCCATTATCACACTTAAGTTGCTGTTAACTAGTCTGCTTTGAATGCAGAGTGCTGTAAAGAAAGCGCATTATCCTTACAGCTATTAGGGATAATCTAAAAATTGTCTTGAAAATGTTGCACTTCAGTTTATATGATGGCAACCCCAAATTAGACAAACCTCTGAAGTAAAAAAAAAAGGTATAGTGGAAAGAAGATTTTCAACATTCAGATGACAAAATTGGACCACTTAAATAAAAATTAATGTGCTGGAGCAGCACTTCAGCTGCCATTTTCAATCACTGGGTTACTATGTGTTGGCAACAGCAAAAAAAGCGTAGACGTTCAGATAGCTCAAGGAGCTGGTAGTTGGGGGAATCAGGATGTGGAATCATGTGGGGTAGAAGAAACCAATTACTTCAGGTTTTGACTTGAGAATTTCCAGTAAACATTTTTTTCTGGCTTTTGTCTCCCCTGCTCATTAATAGACCAACATCAAAGCAGGCAACCAAACTTCCAAATGTTATAAAAACTAATGTAAAGATACAGATCTCACATGTAGTCTTGCAAGTCTTAATTTAAGTCAAGCAGTTGGAGTTTTTATTGCTGCAATTTTCACAATCAGCAGAGACATTAACACCAGGCTTCTGGGTGTTTCCCTTCTTAAAATGAGCAAGAGGAGAGCTTTAAAAAAAAACAAAGTTTGCGTAGTTAGTCCTTATTTGATCGCTTGAGAAGCTTTCTCAATGTTTTATTTATCTCTTACAGCTTTTAATGCTTAAAGTCAGGAAAGGGGACTACTCTGGAATTCTAGTATCTAGTAAGGAGGCACCTTATGAAAATTTAAAGAAACTAGGTAGTATAGGCTTAGGAACATGTTGTTTTTATGGTCAGTAATGTGTACTGAATGACTATTTTTATTTTTAAAAATGTAATATGTAAAGCTGGCATTTTTTTTTTTTTTTAGTAGAACAGTTCTGATGAAGAAAAATGCTAGTCTCTAATTACAGCCTTTTAGAAAGGTCCATCACTTTCACTTAAGTGAATGTTAGAAAGAGAAGTCTCTAGTTAGACAAAATATTTGTCTTAAGTTGAATTTACAATACATTTCTATGTAGTGTGTCATAAATTCATACAGGTAACAATACCTACCCGATATAAAGAATTGTTTAGTGTTCAGAGAAGGTAGAAAAATGTCCTCTTTCCTGAAATTTGGTCTAAAAAGTTAATGTATTTCCAAGCCCATGCTCATCGTATGTCCACCTAAAATGTTGACCTGTTTGTAAGAAAATATTGCTAACTTCCACAGCTCTTCCCCAGGATTGGGCTGTGCCTTGTACTAATGGAAAAACCCCTACCAATAACTGCCTGAAGATATTTTTTGTCAAAAATTGCTGCATGTCTTCTCTGCGTACCCACTAAGGGATGACTGATAATAGGAGAACTTGAAGTAGCGATTAATGATTTTACCTGGTGAACTGCAAGAGAAGAAGTTAAACTACATCTGGTGTATAATTGAAATCATATTCATGCATAGGTAGACAAGCAGTCAGTTATAAAGCAATATACTTTAGAGCATAGGTTAGGGAAATTTATAGTCAGACGTGTTACTTGGAGATGTCATGTTAAACAGACTCTTTCGAAGCGTTTTTTAGGATTGATGTTTGTGATGTACAAATGTGATTCAAAATTACATGATATTCAGCTTTTAAAGTATTTATGTGCAGCTTTTAGACTTAAAAGCTGCGTTTTATTTTTTTTAACCCTCAGTTTGAAACAACTAAAAGATTTAAGCCATCATGGTTGTAATTGCATGTCAAGAAAACTGGAAAAACAAAAAGCTATTTTAAGGCCGTTCTCAATAGTCTTAACAATCATGTTTAATATTTAAATAGTTTTCCAAGATATGTGCATTTTCTTTTTAACAGTTCTGAAAATAAAAGTAGTAGATGGCTCTGTTGGAATACAGATGTAACTTGTGGCATAAGGTGAATATATACCTGTTTTAGAAAATACTTCCAGTCTTGGTTCAACAAATATGATATTCTTTTAATCATTCTTCATATTAAAGGTGAAAGATGACAGGCTTAAAGCCCTTCTCAGTGGATTTTTTTTTTTTTGAATTTCATATTTATTTTTGCCAGTGGTGTATGAGATGTGTTTCTGTAGCATAGACTTTGAAGATTGCGTCACTTACTGTAAGCGATTTAGTTACAAAAATGCACTTGCTTAATGCATTTTTACAGCATTCTCTAGGTAGAAAGTGATAGTTAACCAGAAACTAATTCCATAAGGAAAAAAAAAAAAAGTCTTGTTCAAATTCAGAATTGTAGCATCTCCGGGATATAGATCGTTGTGTGAAATGGAGTATTTTATGGGTTTTAGAAGACTGTGTGATCTGCATATGTCACAATTTCTTTTCTTTTTGATTTTTCATGAGGTACTGTAATGATTCAACTTACTCTAGGCTGCTATTTGTCAAAATTATTTAGGAAGGCATAATAATCAAAAACTTTGCAGGCTGACTGAAGCAAGCACAATGCTTAACACCTGCAGTTTCCAACAAAATGCTATTGATTGTTATCCTGGCACAAAGCAAGCTTAAATACAGTTTGCTTAATTACAACAAAAATGTTTTTTTATGAATAAGGTCCTTCATGTTTGGGGAGTGTTTTGTGTGTTGTCTGCTAAGTAAAATCCCATCACACTTGTATAAATTTGTCCAATTATCAGAGCAGCTAAGAGGAGGAAAAAAAAAAATCAATTTACCCTGAAAAGCACCAGAAATAAGATTACCTTGGCTAGTAGGAACTTGCCAGCACTGTCTAAATTGCTTAATATTATCAAACGCTGCCGTTTTTCAAGTTCAGTAAGAAGGATATTGACTATTCTACATGTCCAGGTCTGCTATTTGGCTATTTCTTTATAAAGTATAAGCATGTCGTATTTTTATTCCCACAATAGCAGTTACAGATAAATCGGAGGATCTAACAATAACTTTATGAAATAGATGGAATAATACCATTCACTGGAGAAATAGTATTTACTTGAGATAAGTGATCGCAACTAGTTTTTTCTCCTGTCTAGCTTGTTGTTCTTGTAACAGACAAATGTAAATACCTTAGCAGACATTTCAGAGTGAAAGGCAAGAGATAAAATGTAATTACTTTTCAGGGTGGCCCTGACGATGCCCGTGTTCTTGTCTGTAACACACACAAAAAAATCTTTGCTCATCACCTCAGCATATGAAGGCCATTGTTACCCCTGAATATAAAAATATTTTCTGATTTTTAATGTTGACCTCAGTATTTATCTTCAGCTCTTCTGTGTAAGCTGGAATCCTTATAGCCGTAAATTGTAGTCGCTGTTATCCAACCGAGCATTTAATAGAGCACCTAATGGACTCTGCTCCTGTATTTTTCTTGAATGCATAACATCTTGCTTCATTCAGCCACCAAAACCAACTTTGCTACAAGGACAGGCAACACGACAAGTTAGAATCAATGGACCATTTGTAGGTCACAAAGTCAGTTTACTGGAATTTCAGAGGAAACTGGTTGAAAAGAGAGGACAAATGTCACTTTGAATAGAGATGTTTAAATCAGACTTCTGCCTTAGGGTAAAATTTAGGTCTGTTGTAGCCTAGATGTAATGTCTCCCTCTACAGAGCACAGCATTAATCATGGCTTGACAAGTGATCATGGGCTGAGAAAAATAGGGCCTGTCTTGGTTGTGTGTGTTTTTTTTTTTTTTTCTCCTAATCTTAATCTCTTAGGAGCACATTATAAACACAAACATTTACACAAAAAGATTTAAGTATCGGTGCCTGTATTTCAGTAGTGGAAGGAGCTAGCTTCAGAGAAAATCTAGTTAGAGCTATTGAGAAGCTACTTAGGTTTCTTACGTAGATGCAATATTAGGAATATTTCCTTCTAAAGTCATGCAGATTTTTGTCATAGGAAATTCATCATCCATTTTTACTCCATTTCATTATACAAATACAGTAGAGTCTGGGTCTGTCTGTTTTGTCCCGTGATGTATTAAATACGTCTGAAACAACTGTTTTGGTTTTTGTTCATTTGTTTTGTTTAAATAGCATTCTAGAATGTGTTTGACACCTAACAGAGATGCTTCCTTTTCCCCAGAATGGCAATATGGGGTGACAGTGGTATCCTTTTTATACAGTGCCGATCGACTTGATGTTGATCAATGTATATGAGTTTTTTATACTATGCTTTTTTCTATATACCGTGTTTATATTTTAATGATATGTTACTTGGCCACAACGAGCTACAAATGCTTGAATAAAATAACAGGAATGAAGGCTGCTATTTAAGATGCTGAGTTCTGATACTGTGCAGATAAAAGTGAGTTTAATATTTTAATTCTTAAATTAGGGATGCGTCGATGCACAGATTAGGTGTAGGGAGCACTCATACCTTTTACGGTAAAGAAGATTGGTAAAGAATTAACTCCGTGAAGAAGGGAATCTCTCTATGTCTTAGGTTTCTTTGCTGTTTTCTGCAGTGGGATCAGTACAGGGAGCGGCTCTAGCATTCCATACGTACACTTTGCAGAGAGGTGTATCTTTTAAAGGTACAATTAGATTTGTATCTTCAACTGTTGAAAAAATAGATAATATCAGTCAAGTAGCACCAAAACAAATAATCACCGGAGAATTGTGCGTTAAAAATTATGCTACCTCGTTTATTTAGTTGCCTCTGGATGTGATAAAATCCCAAATCGCTCGTTTCGGGGAGGCTGCTGCTTTCCTTTTTGCCCTCTGTTGGTATTTTCATATCAGTCGACACCTCAAACCGATTATTGCTCTGAATCTAGCTGACAGAATAATCTAACACCGATTACTGTTAAAAATTGTTTCTGGCAGCTAGGGAGGGGATGACCGACCTTGTTCCTGACGGTAATACTTGCCTTGCTGTTGATGGGATCCGGTGTAAATAGAGAGCCTTGCTCTGAAATCGTGCTGCAGTGGTGAAGAGAGATCACATGCCAGGAGGAGGCTGTAGTTCACCTTTCTTTCTATATATTTTCTTACCGTATCATATTTGTCGTTTTTTACGGCATAGCAGCCTACACCGGTATGAACAGTGTTCAAAAACAATTCCCAAGCAATAGGCACTGTCAGCTCTAAATAAAGTGACATTTTAAGAAAAGATTCCTGAGAAGTTCTGCTGTTGACGCTGCATTTCTCTGACAAATTCCTGATTCCTGTTTTATGGTAGGCATAATTCTATTCACCTGGTCCAGGCATTCTTACATTCATTCTTTGAAGTTTAATTTAGACTTTCTGTATGTGAGGTGCCCGAATTGGACAGCTCTGCTTTCACAGGAGAAATGACGCATGTTTGCTTTGAACAACGTGATTGTCCTCCAGAAGACCAATTCATAACTACTTTGTTGGTAAATTTAACATTTAAATATTGAAGGGCAGTGTCTTCAGTGGCTGTGATTTCCTTCGGCACGGTAGGCATTTCTTCCACGCGGACTGCCAGATGGCGGGGTTGGTTCTCGCTGGGTGAAGTGCTATGGATGGGGTGCTAAGGGAGAGAAGGTGCCTCGCAGCGGTGCTGGCTGGGGGGAGTGGATGAGAATGGAAGTTGTTTTAGAGAGGAAGGGGACTTGCAGGCTGACAGAAGTCGAATACGAGAAGAAATCCTTTTGCCCTTCAGGCAATAATCTTACCTGGTGCTGGAAGAGAGCATCATCTCTCCATAATGTTAGATTTTTTTTCCTGCTTTCTCTCCTTCCTCATTCTTTCCGTCATTTGAGAAGGTGTACAATGGTATCTGCTAATAACTGGTTGGGGATCCAACTGCTACAGATATTCCAGCAGCAAGGAAGAGCTCTGTATGCAGCAATCATCGTCTTGAAGTGAACGCCTCAAATTTGTCCTACATTTGTCCCGTGAAATGCATGTAACCTTGCTAGAATATCATAAGTCTGTTTCTACTTTTTTTTCTCCAAGTGATCAGTATGAGCTTTAAAGGTTGTATTTTAGAGTCTATTATTCCAGCAAAAATTAAAGCCTTACTTTTTATTTTATGAGTATTCTTCATGAATCTAATGAGACTGCTTGTAAACGAGGGATTTGGCTGTATTAGAGAAACAAAAATACTGGTGTGCTTTTGTTCGTTCTATGTTAGAAGAAAAATTAACAGTGCCTGATGTCTTCCTTTTTTTTTTTTTTTTGATGGTACATGCTAAAGAAGGTTAGCTAGGATGAAGACTTAATTTTGGTCTGCTTAATGTTTATAGCTTCATTCGTTGACTCTTTTTCCCATTTGTGTTGAAGGGATTTTTGTCTAGAAAGCTTGTTACTATAAAGAACAAACTTAAGATATTTTAAAGTAGGGCAATGTGTTTTGGAAGAAAAGTTGTTTTCATCCAACTGAGTGAAACTACATTGTTACTTCATAATTTGGTATTTAGTACTAGAGACTTTGATTTTTGAGATAAACTTAACCATTTAGTTCAACTGATTTCTAAACTTTGGTGGAGTGCATGTGTAATCATATCCAACAATGGCATTGGGTTTTGTCTTGCAGCAGTAGATGGAAGGAGGGATGCTGCTGTTTTTTGTTTCGTTGTGTTAGGGAAATGCATTAGATAGGTTGAATTTGTTTTCTTGTTTTTGGGGGTCTTTCATTTCTGTTTGGTTCTGGATAAGCAGAGGATTTTTTAAATTTTATTTTATTTTATTTTTTCCCCTGAAAGCATTTAGGTGATTTTGATAAAGAAACCTGTGTATTTTGATATAGAAAAGACTAAAGCTGAATGTTTAGCTCCTTTGAGGGACAAGAACAGGCGGGGGAGTGGGAGGGGGAAGACTGTTTTTTGTATTAACTCTTTATCTGAAAACATTCGAGAAAGATTTCTGAGGGAATTTCTTTAAAATAGTTACTGATCATTTGGGTTTCTGTGCCAGCTATTACCCACATTTTTCACATATTTTCGCTAATTCTTCTTACTACCTGCAGAGGGAGCTTGTATATGAGATAATCAGAGTAATCAAGGCATTCAGGGCTGAATTATTTCCAGTAAGTACAATTTTCTTTTGCTGTGCGTTCTATGTTATTCAGGACAAGAAAGCCTCTGCAAGGGAGCTTTTAAAAAGATTGTCCATCAGTAGCAGTAAATAGCAATAGGCAAAAAATTTTATGTTGTTAGTAAGCAAGAGCTGACATTATAAATACCTATTTGTATTTTGAAGAAGTGCCTTTCTATTGAAAGTGTAAAAAGGAACTGAGCAGAACAATTCTTGCATGTAGAGGTACGAGAAAACAGTTTTGGTGCTCTGTGTGACGTGAAGCAGATTTCAGTTGCATAAACTGTCTTCTCTGATTCTGAAAATGTCATGTCAGCATGAGAGAGACAGCACAGTGCTCTAAGGGCTCAGTACCTCTCATGCAGAGTAGTGTGCTAGCCAAAAAGCGATGGGTAAGTCTTTTCTATTTATGCACGCGGTCTTATGAATCATAATCAAGCTGATTGCAGATGCAAGGTTAACACTTAATTTTGCTTTTTCTGTATTATAAAGTATAAAAAGCTGAATGATTCCATCCTAGTATAGTTGATAATTTTATACAATTGTACGTAAGCAGACAAACAGTGGAAAGGATTGCTGGCCTAAGTTTTTAAGAAAAATATGGACAAGAAAGAACAAGGAGTATCAGAACGTAAGTTTATTTGCAAATAGTAACTTAAACATAATGTGAAGAATCAGAAATACTTTAGTGATTTTCTTTAACACAAATGAAATGATCTGGTGCATTGCAGGTTTTATAATTTGTATTACAGTGATTTGGATAGTGAAAGTATGTGATCCTTCAAAAAATGTTGAGACCTTTTTCAGTGAAGAAAACATAATACAGTTTTGTTCGTTGAACAAGAAGCATAATTAATGATAGATGAATTCTGTGCTATTTATCTCTGGAAAAATGGTGGCAATCATTTTACTTTAAAATATTTCAGTAAATTTAAAGATGATTTGCTATAATACTGCTAGGAAATAAAGCAGTATGCATGCACATTCCATAAAACAGACACAGCTCTCTGTGATGTGCTCTCCTGTAATAAATTATGCCACATAAATTGGTCCGAGAGTTGATTTTTTTGTTTTGTTTTATTTTCTTTTGGTTTTGTTAGTTAGCAGGACTTTAAACAGAACATATTCATCCTAACGTGGTTTTAGGGTTTTAGTTTGGATTCTCTTTTTAAACACCAGTAAAGATTTACCATATCTAAAAGAGCAGCAACTCAGTGTCGATTTATTATTTATACTGGCTAATCCTTGCTAATGTGAAAAGTCAGCTTGTTATTGTAACACCAAATGGCCCTCTAAGTAGGGAAACAGTTAAGTAGATCTCCTGTAATAGGTTGTTGTCTAATAAAGAGATTTATGGTATTGGCAAGGGCTATTGTATAGGTATTACCCTCTCACAGCATGATCATGTATTATCTTAACAACTCAGTGCCACGTTTATGTTGAGCATTTTCATAACAGGGTAAGAATATTAGCCACAGCAATTACACTCCAATAGGATTATAATGGTAAGACTTACAGAAAATATATAAATGATGTCTTTTGCAGAGCTTTTGATAGGTGTTGGGAGTTGAAAAGTTGCATCGTGCTTTTTGCATGGGAGAGTACTGTTGTATTAGCCATGATGAAGAAAGAGAGATTTCTTAATTTGATCTTGCTGAGGAATTATGGGGAGGCAATGGACGTAATCTTTCTTTACACAGTGCATCTTTTTCCGTCCCTATGAGGTAAGGATGTTTCAGAAATTCAGTTCAGTGGAGACTGCCGTACAATACAAAAATCAAGACGTATATGTAACTTTAATTCTGTTGTAAGGATAATACAGCTGGGATTAAGATACATTCTTTTGCAGCCTTGTATTTTGAAGGTAGAACAATGATAATTTACTTACTATGTTGGAAGAGCCTACGTGAATAAAATCATATTCTTTCATTTTAACAATAGTGTTACACACATTTTCTGTTTCATCGGGGCCATTTTTTTTAATGGTGATAAGCAACTTAAATTCTTTTAAAAATGACTACAATCAGCAAAAGTGACAATAATGTCATACTTGTACAGTTTTCATGTAAGTGACATTCAAGCTGTTCCTTAATTCTTAAAAAAATTCCATCTGTTTAAAAAAAAAAAAGAAAAAAGTGAGACATTAATACTAACTCACTTGGCAGAAGCAGTGTTCCAGCCACATTTAATAAAACTAATTATGTTTTATCAATAAAAAACACTTGGGGGAAACGACTGAACAAAATACTTTGGGTTGTATAGGCATTTATGAATAACTGCGTTAAGTGTAACAGAAGTCGGAATGGCTAAAAGTAACTAAACAGCCTTACATTTTCAGATGATACCTTGAGATACAATTCAATAAATATTGGAATAATAAGCGTTTAAACAAACATACCTTTTTCCCTAATGTACTTTAACAAAATAATAATTAGGATTATTCCAGTTTAAGACAAAGTATAGATGACCATTACTATTGTAGAAGCACTTTCCAGTATATGTTCCATGTATTGTACACATCCACGACTAGTATTAGGTAAATTTGTAAGACACGTTTCCTAGATGTTTGGGATTAATTCTATGTATAAGACCATGTAGAAAGATCCTGTGCCCAACTGTCTTAAATTGTTATTGATTACCAGAAAGTAGAGGAAAGATGCACCTGTTTATTTTGACAAGAAATATTCCACTTCTGATGGAAGTGCTGATAGAAAGTAATGTTGCACCTAGGTTTGAGTGTTTTCTGGTGGATTACTAGAAAATAGCAGAGAACTCAAAACTACATTAAGCAATGAATATTCAAAGCTTTATTATTTTTGTAATCGTTACAGCACTGTATGACTTATCTGTCATCAGTATTTTGTACATCTTGTATATACACTACCAGAGCAAAATCTGGAGCTTGGTCTTCAGTCTTGTATTCAGAACAAGAATTATAACTGATGAATAATGTTTTCAGTTTTAGAAAAACTCCTGTAGGTTCTTCGATTGTCTTCACGTTTCATTCATTTTGAGCTGTGGAAAACGATTGTATCTTTTGTCTGTAAGTAAAAAGCAAACACAAAAGGACGAATGTTACCCCCTGATGAATGTGGAGCTCCAACCAGTTTAAGAGCGTGAACTGTGACTGCATTGTTGAGGGCAGAGCTTGGCTTGTAGACGCCAACTAAGAAAAAGCAAATACTTAGAATAAAAGGAAGAATAACGAATAAAAATTTAATAACAGGTAAAACTAAATTTTCAATAGCTTAGGAAATTATAAATCTAATATTAGAACTATTAAAAATATGTTACAGTGTATTTGCTTTAGAAAACTTTCTTAGTGATACATGTGTATAATGTTCTAGGAGACAATCTGTGTTTGAAAGAGGAAAATATACGTGGAAGTACTCTGATTGAAATGTTATCCATTTGCTCTCTTAAACCATTTTTTGAGTATACGTATGTAACTATAAGATGAAGATTTGCCCCCTTTTTTTTTTCCTGTATAAATCCCATAATGAATGGTTTCTTAAAATTAGTATTCTTCTGTTTGCGGGACAATAAATTAAAGCACAAATCCACACTTTAGTCATTTTATTTGTAGCATGCATTAAAAAAGAAGCCCCACTAAGTCACACTTAACTGCTTATGGACAGCTAACCCTGGAGAAGGGATAACTATTTTTTTTTTTTTAATTTCCTTTTTTGTTGTTGATCTTTTTTATTATTGTTTATAACTCTTTGTTTGGAACAGCAGTGTTGTTATGACTAATAAAGCTTTTCTATTTGGCAAATGGAACACAAGTAATCAGTAGTTCTTGGCTCATGACTGAAAAATCTGCCAAACAGAGCCCATAAAAACAGTCTAACCTTTGAAATATACCTGTGAATGAAATTCTTCATTATACTGCTGTCATCTGTAAGCAATTCATATATCATCAGTGCTTCTAATGGTATTATTTCTGATTATAGAGATATTTACATCAGTGGACAGTAGCATGATTAGAAAGAACTGTTTTGAGCCTGCTTGTGAACATACAGCCACACAGATTTTTTTTTTTTTTTTTTTAGACAATATAGTGACTTTTGGTGAAATCAGTTCTCTTTCTACTACCTTTCAATTAATGGTCATTTAATTTTTTTTTTGTATATTGAAATTATTTTTAGTTGGATTCTCTGTCCTGCTTTGATCTTTGTATATGTTAGACTGCCAGGATTCTATAAACAATAAGTTTCTTAGTTCTTGTTTATTTTTCACAGAAAATCACTTGATATATGAAATGAAAAGGAATACCTTTACCTGAATGAATACTTTGTTTGATGTAGCTTTATGTTAAAAATATGTTTATTGAAATTTCTGCATGTTAATTGAAGGAAAGTCAAATAAATTAAATGTCTGCTAGCAGATAGCCAATGCTTTATTTATGCTTTTTTTTTAATATATATAAACCAATGCACCAAATAAAGCTGCAGAATTAACATTATTAAAACTAATCTATAGGGAATTTGTAAAAAAAACCAGGAGCAATGGGAAAATTTGCTGCTGCTTCAGTGCTGTGCTTAAGCAGTTTGTACAACTGTTTTCACGACTTCTGCGCAGTTGAGAGAGGTTATTAATGTCTCCTAAATCACTTAATTTCAGCCATTAATTAAGTTACGTAGAAGAACAGCTGCTTAGGCCTCGTACATGTAGGAAATACTAGGTGCTGCCAAAACAACTTCTAAAATATAACAAATATGTAATTTAAACATAGGATTGATAATATGTAAATTAAAAAATACATTTAGCTATGCTCTGTGGAATTTTTTAGGTTTACAAATGGTATGAGGAAGTATTGTGCTCTGAGATGCGTGGTTTATTTAGTAGAGTCCATCTGACTGTTGAACAAGTTGTTTTTATCTTAAAGTAGTAGTGAAAATTTTTGAATGGCGATATGCACAAGATGTTTTAGTCCAAAGAAAAAATGGTGTGCCTTTTTTATTGTAGCCTGGAGATTAGAGCTTTCTGGGGACCTTGTCCGATGCTTGACTCTTGTCTTCTTCCTTGAAGTGGTAGTCCCTGTCCTGGCTGCCCCACGGGTCTCTGGGAACGTACGAGTCCTCTTGTGCTCTAAAGCCGAATGCAGGGCTGGATGATTTCAGTTGCTTCATAGTAAAACAGAGGCATAATTAGTACTAATTCAGCTAATCATCAGGACCTGGAGGTAGTGCCATCTGCCCTTCCCCCTCAAAAATTATTCATGATGCAAAAATTCAGTCCCTGTGAGATGAAACACTGGAGTCTTGTGTGAGCTGTCTTCCAATGAAGATACTCGGAACCAAGGTTTGTCCTTTTTCTGTTATTCACAGACAAAAAGTCAAAATCTCCATTTTAATGAAGACATTTCAAAGAACAGACGGGCTTAGAAAGGCATTGTATTTCTTTACATGTTCCTTCCTTTTAAACATGGGAACCCTTAGGCTATAAATTAGAGTGTTTTACCCTGTGGCTGATCTCAGTCTGCCCACTAGCAAGGAAGAGTTAAAAAAAAAAAAAAAAAAAAAAATGTTGTAAATGGCTTGGTGGTTTCGTGCTTTTCAGTCTGTGGTTATCTTATGTCCCCCTCATGTCCTGTTTTTGTCAATATTTTCCTTTCACCTAAGAACTATAGCAAGTGGGAGGAAAAGTAAGTTGAAAGAATGTAATTATGCCAGAGATGCATTTTTGTGTGGGAACCTTTATAGTGCCTTCATGTAAATGAAATTCACTATGGAAACCATAAGAGCACTTCTGAGCAGAAGGGTTTATCCTGTGCTTCATGGGAAACACCAGTTTGCTTATCTCTTTTCCCGGAAACTGTACACGCACGCACAGAGGCTGGAGCTTGTCTCTGACCGTTCTCCAGGGCTGCGGATGAGCTATGTGGGGACTCTTGAGGGATGGTCTCAGGCGATGGAGTGTGGGAGTCTGTGCACTTTTATGAACATGCAGGAATTGGAGCTACCTCAGTGGATAATTGTATTTTGCATTTTTTTTATTTTTTCATGGTAGGTTGTTCTGTTTTTTTTGTTTGTTTGTTTGTTTTTTTCTCTTGGCATGTTCTTAGGCATGCTCATTGACATTCAGACTTTATCTGAATGCTTACTGCTGGAGAGGGAACCGTCAATGTAACAGATTTAAAATCAGGAAATCCTTAAGGCTGTATTGGCAAGCAGTGCAGCACAGTGTATGGCACCAAGCAGTGCCCTGTGCTGCGGCCTGGGCACTGGCTGCTCTCAGCTTCGCTGGTTGGGCTCTGGAATTGGTCCTGTGGACTGTAGCTCCCACAGTCCTTATTTCTTAACCTGGAACAAGGAGTACCAGATGGATTTATTTCAAAGACTTCATATTTGTTAGCTTTGTCAAAGGTTCTTGTAGGATTTTAAAATGTTCTGCAATGTTTGTTATTTTTAAAAATTAATCATCTTGTTGAATAGTGTTTCCCAGTCATCTTGAATTATTGATGTTTTGGTCCTTAGTAGAAGGTCAGTGATACTTTTCCTCCCAGACAACAGCCTGTTCAACCCCAGTTTAATGAGTTACATCTCAGTATCTGTAAGAGAATAACAACATGAAGGAATTTCATAATTACGGCTTACTGAATGGGGCTCAAAATGAAAAATGGCAAATAAACTTTTGTGTAAGCCCAGGCTTTAAGAAATCAGTGCTTGGTAAATGCTGAAGCAATTGCTGTTTGAATTTAGAGCTGTTAGTGGACTAGAGGAATGCAACATTCACTAGTATATTTAAATATTTGATAGTATTTAGCTGAATATATTTTTATTCTTAGCTATCTTAAACTATTCTTAGAGATTGTAGTTTTCATAAATATTATTTGAAAGTGAATGAAAATAGAAGCAAAATTTGAACAATAGGTGAATGTCTGCTCAGAAACGTGTGTATGCTTGAGTACGTCTGTCTGCATGTTTAATACAGTATTTTTTCTTTAAGAAAATATAAAGTGTCCAGTATATTATGTGATAAAAGCATGCAACAGATCAGGAGAAGAGATGCTTTTCCAGAGCCACAGGCAAAGGTCATGGCCAGCCAGGAGGAGCCTTGTTTCCTTTATCCTGTTCTCAGCCAGCTGGACTATGTGTGCACGCCTTCCAGTTAGTAAATAACAGCACTGCGGAAAAGCTAACAAGTGGTATTTACTTAACAGTCCTAAAGTAATACCGTAAAATTGAAATTGTTTTTGATTTTTGGTGACCAGAAGCCATTGTGGTGAAACATCTGGCTGTTGAAATCATACGCTGTGCTTGCTGTAGGCTCTTATTATATTGTACACCATATTAATTTTGATTTAGATACTTTTATTTTTAGAAGATCTATAAAATTGCTATTTTTAGGTGAAAAACTGCAGATCACCTTTTGAATAAAGAGGCATTAAAATAAAACAGCAAATTCTAGGGAGCATGTTGATAACCAGTCAGCGTCAGGTGAAGTACTCTGCCACTTCTTGCATATCGGAAAAGATGGGCCTTTTTGTTTTTCTCCTTTTCTTCTCCTGTTTTCATCTGTTATTCCTCGTCTTACCTCTTTTTCTCTTTTTCCAGAAATAAAATCTCAGTTCAGCCCAATAGTGAGCCATAAATAAACTGCACATTTATTACTATTATGACCTCTTCTGACTTGATTTTTTTTTAAACAAAAATCTTGCCCAGAATCTGCAGTAGATGTGTTGAAACTGGTCGGCTGCTTTTTTTATTCTTCTGGCACTGTAAAATCATCAGTCATTTATAGCATATGATTGCTTGCAGAACAGCAAATGTTTCTAAATAATTGTATGCAGGTACACGCACAAGCATGCATCTCATTTTGCGCTCGTGCCGGCCTCTCCAGTAACATCTACTGTGAACATTAGTTTTCTTCTCCACATTCCTTACTGCTTTGACTTGTCATTCAAGCGGCAGTGTGGCTTCTGGTGTGGACTGGTGGATAACTTTTAGGCGGATAACAAAGCTCATGGCTGCAGGTAGCGTGTCTTGTGCTTAAATTCAGTTTTGTGTGTTGGGTCGTGAAAGTATGGCACCGTTCCTCAGTGCCGGCAGTCGGCTCGAAGTAGGAGGCATTACACTTGGATATCCCACACGTGCAACTTGTTCCCTTTGTGCACTGCTCTGTGTGCTCCCAGTTCCCTGTCGGCTTGTGTCTCTTCACCGTCATTCTTTCCTCGCTCTCTCAACCACTGCTGCACCTCGCGTGTCCCCTCTTGTGGTCCTGCCTCCACCTAGTCAGGGCCCGGTGCGGGTCTCCCCTCAGGCCTTCCCTTCCATCTGCTTCTTCCCCTCTGTGCTGCCCCAGGGCTTTCCCACTGCCACCGCCTGTGGAGCTGGCTGGGGGGGATGCCATTTCCAGCTCTGCCAACTCCCTTTGCCGCTTTTCTTCTCTTTTTCTTCTTTTTCTGTGGCCTCACAGCATGGCTCTCAGTGGCTTCTGGTGAGTAATATCAGTACATGGCCATCTACTTGACGGAGGTTTCCTCGTGCCTCGGGTTAAGTGCCTGCAATGCAGAGGGCTGGGTAGTGTTATTCAGCGCTACAAATTCTAAATATTTAAGTTCACGGAGCACCACTTAGATCAGCGTGCCTTCCCAAGCATCTCTGTAGCTTGCATGACTTGTTTTGTGCATTAAATATATCTTTGGGCAAGCTGTGAAATACAGTGATCTAGGTAAAATCTGGAGTTTTTCAGATTGCTGAATAAGAAGCTGGTAGAAAGGCATGCGTTTTCCAAATGGGGACAGCTCCTCTTAAATTTACCTCCTGTCTGTTGAGCTGTCAGCCGCTCTGTCACTGCTGGTGTCGTAACTGAAGGCTTAAAACTGTATTCATGAAAACAGGATTTTGTTGAATTTCAAAGAAATTGTTATTTTTGTTAAAAATAGCAGATCAGACCAAAAGGTTAGCCTGT
Source organism: Anser anser (assembly GCF_964211835.1). Lineage (NCBI taxonomy): Eukaryota > Metazoa > Chordata > Aves > Anseriformes > Anatidae > Anser > Anser anser. Next base: position 18,627,979 of record NC_139728.1, on the reverse strand, counting down.
CTTCAAAGTGTCTGTGAAAATATGCTTAAGACCCAATTCTGTTCTTCGCTATGACGAGAGAAGATGACTTGTAAATTGCCTTGCATGAAAGTGAGTTTGATTTAAAGTATTAATAAAATCTAAATTTGTGCGTTCTTGCTGTGGGGACTGAAGATTTTAATTTAGTGGAATGCCAGAACAGTTTTTTTGTGCTCGGTTTGATGAGTGTTGTGTGAGAATTCCATCTTACTAAATTAGGGCAGACATATATATTACACTGTTTACAAACTGCTATGATTAAAACCTGTTAAATTTCATATTTAATATTCAGTCGTCTTTGAGCGAAAGCGTCACCTAGATTTCTCCTCAGCACTGTTAAAATGGATGAAATAGCAAACATTAATCAGAGCACGAGCGGAAAGCCCCGCCTGGGCTTTGAGAGAGCTGCGAGATCCCTGCAGCAGCCGTAAGTGCCCAGGATGCGCATGGGGCTGGCGCGTGGCAGGGTGGGTGTGAGGGTGCTGGTTGGGGAGCAGCCTCAGGGGAAGTCCTGTGTCAGAATTGTCTTCCACTGTGCTGAAGAAAAATGGTAAGAATTTATCGCTTTAATATAAAGCTGTGTTCTTACAGGCAGCGAACAGTGATTTAAACAATTTTTTATTTTAAAATGATAATCTGAAAGTCAAAGTGTGTTTGAGAAAAAAGAATTTGTGGCATTGAAGCGTTTGGGCTCCTAATCCCCGTGCGCTGCCTCCTGTGACAGGGATTCTGATCCTTGAACTGTGTGTGGGAATTGTAGGCACGGACTTCAGCGTAAAGAAACCATCAGTCCAAGGAAAAAATAGATACTAAATGTACTTACATGTTGTTTTAAGCTTTTTCCATCAGTCCCTAAATTATTTTTGTTGTTGTTGTTTTTTTTTTTTATTTCCTGGCTACGCCTGGCTTCAGCCCTAGTTGCAGGTACTTTAAAACCTGATAGCATCAAAAGGTCCTGAGTGTTAGCTGTCAAGTGCTGTGCTGGCATTGCTGCTGTCTTTTATTATCTTACTACTTTGATTTTCTTCATCTCTCTTACAACGTGTCAAATAAGAACATCGAAGATGTCAGAAGAATATGATGATAGTCATTTTTTTAGAGCAATGTTTTGACATAAAAATAATGTTAAAACAATCATGTTTAAGCAATTCATAATGCAAAAATGGGGAGATTCATTACTAATTAAAAAGAAAGGCAAATTAAATGTATTCTACATGCTTACTTGATCCAGTTTGCCATTCTCTCTTGTCTCTAGGTACGTTGGTACAGACTTCGTTTTACTGCTTTACTATTAAATGATAATACCAGTTGGAATACGACTGTTTCATTCAGTGTGTAGTAAGGGTGATTGGCAGGCTCTTGTTATTCGGCTGTCCACAGCTGAGCTGCAGGGGTTGAGCTGCGCTGGCAGGGCTGTGTGTAAAAGTTTCTGCTGTGTTTGCCAACTGTGCTCTTGGCTCCAGCTGACGTTACATGGCTCTCGATTCCAAAGCCTGCTTGTTAGCCAAACTCTCCCTAAAAAATTATTCTGGAGTTCCTAATTAAATAAAACCTTTGATGTTTATTTTATGTCATAGGAAGACGTGCATTTTTTCACAGTAGATTCTGCTTTGGTAGAAATACAAATTAAAAAAAAAAAAAGGATTAAAAAGCTATAACTGATATTAGCAAAGAAATTGACTCTTGGAAACGTATTGGGAGCTTCGGTTTCTTGTAAGTATTTAAATTATGTGATTTTACCAGGTTCTTCCCTGCAATTCTTCGCATGCATACATTTTTGTTTATTTTTCAAGTATTTTAAAAATCGTTCTACTACAGATGATAACTGCATCTGGTATATAATTCCATTGCTTTTTTTTTTTGTCTCCCCATAAGCTAAAGTTATCAGTTGCACTGTAAAGGTATAATTTATGCCAAACCAGTCTAGAAGCTTTTTCAGAAGACTGATAACAACTGCTTTTATACATATTGCTATGTAAAATGCTTATTAATGTTAGCAGATGTTGCACTTTAATCCCCCAGAATGATTGTTTGGTAGCAGCAGGAGATTTATTAAGCTTGAGTTGTGTGAAATTGTGTGTGCATAAGCTGCTATTTAGATTGTAAAAATGCCATTGAAAACTGTTAAAAAGTTCTAACTGTAATTGGCAGAGAGGTATTAGCTGTTCTAAAAGAAGTATATGTGTACCGTTGGCCCTTGTGCTGTAACCTCTTTATCATTTATCTTCTTGTATTAATGTCACTGAATTATTAATTCATGAGCAGGGTTGGATAGGGTGAAGGCACTATTTAAATGTGTGGCACATGCATCCTTATCGCCGGAGACATGAAAAGAGTCATTTTGTGTTATCTATAAAATGGAAAGGACATTTAAAACTTCATTTACGGTAATCCACTTCACTTCCCCGTAAAACATCTAGATTGTTGCTACCATAATATAATGTTCATATTCAAATTTTGTAATCTTTCCACTCTGTTCACTTATAAATATTGTTGATAGACAAATGTAGACTCTTTCTTTTTAGTTGCACTTAGAGTTCATGAACTGCAGCAGAAGATAGGAAGAACAGTTCTTTAATATCTAGTAAAAGAATATAAAAGCTATCATTTAAAATCCTAATGTAATCAAATTAAAGAAAAATAATTTTTCCAAAGTAGCGGTGTCTGTCACGTTGAGCAAACGAGACCTGTATTATTTACAAGAAATTGTAAACGTGTGACAGAGTTCTTGGTCTGCTTGATAAAACTGCATAATGTGAAAGGTTATGTTGTTGCTAACAAATGTGTTAAATTGATGCTATGTCTTAAACTTTACCTATGCTGTGTGAATGATATTAAAAAGAAAAAAAAAAAGAAAATGTGTGCAAAATGTAACGTTTTCAGTCACTTCACTGAATAGAGATCATTTTCCATTCAGCGTTTCTCAAAATTCTTTGAGTGAAAGTGATTGAGCAATTCTGTGTCCTCAAGCACTTGCTGTGGCTGATGTGGCAGTGCTGGAGACAACCTCTATTCCATTTTGTTTCATGGTTAGAAGGTAACACCTCACACCTCCCTTTTCACAGTGCATGGGAAAGGTCTTCACTGTTTCCAAAATATATTTTTCTTTTCCCTCACAGGGAAGAGAAAATACTATCTAATATGCTAGGGAGAAGAGAGGTGCCAGTTTTACACAGTGGTACATCCAAGTAGTATGAGCTTTTCTGTAAAATTATAATTTAAAGCTCTTTTGGCTCATAACTTCTAATTAGTTTAATCATTAGAGTTTTCCAACTTAGCTTTTCTACAAAGGGAATTTAAAAGTGTACTGAAATAGTTTTCTGTTTTTCTGTTACAGCTTGAATAAATAAAAAAACCAAACATGGTTCACCCCAGTTAAATGGCTGGTAGTCCTCCAGCTGCCTTGCTCAGTGAAGAACTGTCACCTGAACATTCATTGTTCATTCAATTGTACAAAAAAATACCCTTAATTATAGTTGCACCATTAGATGCCTAGGTAGCTTGTACGTCTTTGTAGAGTCCATTATCCAGTAGCGGAAATGAGCGTATTGTTTCTTTGCAGAATTAGGCACTTTTTGTATAGATACTGAAGATTTGCCATACGTATTTTGTATGTTTTGGACATTCTTGATGATATGTTGGGCAAATCAGCAGTTTATTTATGTGTAGGTGCAAGGAAGAGTTAGTGCTGTCCATACAGCACTGGCATATATGGCTTTTGACCCATAATTTCTTTTTTTGATTTTTGCTATGAATATATGTATTAGAAAAGCTAATTATGAGTGAAGGACAAGATAGTTTGATTTTATTTTTTTTATTTTTTTTTCAGGGTTTTGAGATTTAAGCCTTTAAGTGCTACTGGTTTGTAAAATCGGTGAACCTGAAAGATATCTTCTGCCAACATTTGCTTCCTTTCTGTACTTTATATATACACACGAGTCTTCCAAAGGGTTATGTAAATTCAGAGAAGTTTCCACCTGTAAATCATACTTGGCTGGAGACTCACATGTGCTTAGAAAATAGTGTGAAGACCTTTCCTGTATATTTTGTTCCTTCAAAGGGAATGTATTTGATCTGGCCACCATTTCTTTCCTTCTTCTGTTGTCAAAACTACAAATTTTGATAATTCTGTGGCTCCTGACTGAAATTGGGATGGTAGTACACAGCACTTCTCAGGTTTCTCCGCAAGAGGTGATCCACCACCTTTTAATGACTAAATGATTTGTGAAGCACTTGAGAGATAAGGCTTTATGGAATTACTCTTACAGAAAGGGTTTTTTTTTTTTTTTTGTGTGTGGTCTTCTGGAGCCCTTGACTGTCAGGTTGCTAGTAAGAAAATGCTATTATCTGATCACTGTAATGCTAATTATGCTTCACAGGAGAGAAAAACAAACAAACAAAAACCCCTAGTGATATATTAAGAAGGGGTTATTTGAAAGAAGACAAAGAAAAATGCTCAAGTACAGCATGCTTCAAAACTTAATTAAAAGCATGTATGACTGAAATGGTATTTCAGCAAATTCACTATTGCGATTCTATGGTAAATTCTAATATGTGAAGTTATGATGGAGGAAGGAGTATTTGAAAATACCTTTATATGTCTATATTTAGCCAGAGGTTTTTCGCATTTCTTTGCAAGCTCGTCTGATACATTTTATCCTAGATTACCTCACTGTTCCCAAGAAATCCCTTTTGGTAATATTGATAACCTAATATATGACAGATTTTGGTCATTATTATTTCATTTAGTGGTCATATGTATAGACCAAGAGGGAATCTGAATATCGATTCACTGAATGGCAAGTAACAGTGATTTATGAGTCAAGGATTCAACACAGTGAGCCAAACACAGTAGAGATTACATTTTGTGCCACCATTGATTTTGTTTCATATTTCACTGCACAATGATTAGGCCACGGTCTCACAGATGTTGACATTGGAACCATATTCTTCTGTAAGCATAAAATATGCCACTAATATATACCTAGTGCACTGTGTATATATATGTGTGCCTCCAGCTTCTGATTTATAAAAAATGATAAATATTTTTCAGTTACTTTTGGAAGAGTTGGTATTTTTTCTGGTGACATCAAAGATTTTTGACAGAATTTAAAAAAAAAAATCAAAACTGACTTTGCTACCCACAGAAGCTTCTTCTTGAAACTTGAACAGTATCATTTCTATTGAATACAGACTGCACGCACTGATCTGAAGTACAGCGGGTAGAAACCGGGGTGCTTTAAAATGGATGCTATCACAGGGCCTTCATTAACCTGTTTGATGATATTCCTTGGCAGATGCCTAGAGAAGAAGTCTTTGATGCGGTAGTTTCAGCGGGCTGGGGCTACCAAACCAAGATGTGTAGACACATGTGCACGAATGCAAGGCAGCTGCAGCGTATTGGGGCTGAACAACCTGTTTAGCCCAGTTACAGCCTGGGTAAAAAACGCTGCATTCTTGTTCACGCTTGGCCGCAACTTGATTTGGGGAGTTAGCAGCCCACGTGTGTGTTGCTAGTGGCTGGCTGCTGGTCTTGTGAGGCCGTTTCACCTCGCCATGTCGCTGTGAAAGGCTCAGGTCGGCCTGGTGGGCCGCCGGGCCCACGGGCAGAGCGGTTCAGGTGCCCCGCGACCACGGAAGTCGGCAGGAGGAGCACCACGTGGCTGCGCAGGTACAGGCCTGCCAGAGCAGCCCTGGGCCAGATCCAGTCTCGTTTGTTTTTTTAGCCTGCTTCCACTTCAAACAAGCGCTCTGCTGTGAAAAACACTGAGGGTGGGGCTGGGTGGAGGGCGGTAGAGGAAGTATGGGGCTTTGCAGGGCCTTGTCAAGGCTGCCAGCAAACAATTCACTGTCTTACAAGAACTCAGTGTCTTCGGTTGATACCAGCCTTCTATTCTATCATTTTTTTCCAAGGGAAATAAATGATATATTTTAATATAAATAGATTATTTTTGAGGATTTCTCTTTTGTGAGAAGTTTGGGAAGCCTTTGCATTTTCTTCAGCTGTTACGATTGCTGCTTTCAGTTTGTCATATGGTTCTCCCTGTGTTTTTTATAGCTATTCATTATTTTCTTGTTTATTTTTGATGTTCATAAAGTCTGTCCTACGTAGGTTAGAAAATGAGAGCTATTTGTTTTGTGGTTTAATGAAGAGAATGGCAAGCAGCTTCAGACTGTGCCTCTGGTGTCCAAAGCGATCAGCATATTTAACATGCTCAGCATGACACTCAGATATTACAGCTGATAACTGTTGTAATTGACTTACAGCATCTCTTTCCCTCCCCCGTTCTTTGGATGCTGGGGATTTATCTCTGAGACCCCAGGAAGATTTAGCGACACAGAGGGCAGCGGTGTTAAAAAGGTTTTACCTTAGCCGTTTGAGTCGAGGTGGTCTGATTGAGCGGTGCGATGTCAATTCAAATGAAATACCGGAAATTTGTAATGAGGATTGAGTGACACTCCACCCCCCCCTCCGATTCGGAGTGTTTAGCAAAGGCAAAAAGAGAAATTCAGCCTTGGCAAAAGGAGAGTGCCTGGAGCCAAAAAAAGCCATTCTTATTAGCGCTAGCAAAGGTTTACTTTGCTGGCTTATTGAATGAAAACTCCCTAGAGTGTCCAGGCTTTATCCTGTGTTAACAAGACGGGGCAAAGCTGCCTTGTCGGGAATGGAGCTCGGGTAACGTGTCTGTAAAACACAAGAGTGAGGCCAAGCCCGACTGGATGAGAAAGGAAAATCTTCGTCTCTTCCTCTTAAATCCTATTTATTTTCTCTGTGAATGATTGAGGTAGACCACTGAGCTGCTGTGTACTGATGGACTGAAGTGTAACGTTGCACTGTTGAAGTCGTGTCAGCGCACTGTCTGGTGTCGTGTCTTGCATAGGTAGGTCTTGCGTTTCGAATAATCTGCTGTTCTCATTAGCTGGGAACCCCGAGCAGTAGGGATGGGCATTTTTGTGGTCACTCTAAATTTAGGGTACACGTGTTTATTACGTGCTATTTCAGGCTTTCCTCCGGCATGGAGATGTCATTTCAGAGCACAAGGCAGCTGAATGCACAGAAATTGCATTTTTGTTTTAAGATTGGATGACCTTGCTCAAGTCTTGTTCTTACTGTGTTACACCCTTCCCTGAGACAGCATTCCTTGCCTGCAGCTTGGAAAGAGATATTTTGGGTTAGAAATCCACCATTCAAGGTGTTAATTGACAGGGACTGTTAAATACAGAACAGAAGAAAAGACTTTGTGGTGCATTTTTAGTATTGGATTGCTTTTAATGGAAAATAAGTCTTTGTTAATCAATCTTAGATAGAGCAGAGTTGGCCTTTCTTTTCTTCTTGCAATATGTGACTTAATTGGAACGGATCAGGCATTGATTGTTTATCATAGCTACCAGAAGGATGCTAACTAAATCAGTACAGTCTTGCTTGCCTTCGTTTTTTTGTTTTTCCAAGATTTCATAACTTTGAAAATTTTATGCAGTGTGGTACTGTAGCACTAATGCAAAATTATTAAAGTTATTCTAAAGTTGTCTTACATTAATAACCGTATTGAGGATTTGGGAATAACTCAAATGCATCTGAAGGTATGTTAAATGTTGCAAACTAAGCTGGATCTTGTTGCAAATACTTATAAGACTAATCACAAACAATATTGGTCTCATTCTAGTATTTTACTAGTGTAGCTTAGAAGCTTTTCCTAATCACACTGCACTAATTGAATTCTTATGTTACGGATTATAGGAAGTTTAACTTTTTTTTTTTTAAATTGGGAAAGACTCATGGTGGGAAGGCACGTGGACGCATGATTTCTCAGGAGACTATGTAGTCTATTATATCGTATGAATATATATCTACTCACTCATGCCTCCTCATCTCCCCCCTTTCCTCTGCAGAGTGTGTCTCAGATATATTACAGAATTACTTAGTTTCATAAACTGGGTTATGAAAGGCAGTGGGGGTGCTGCGTGTGTGGCAAGGTAGGTCAAACAGGATTTATAGGGAGCATTGCCTGGGCTGCACTCGTTTCTCAGCACATACAGGCTACATGGCCATGGCACGCGTTCCTTACCTCGCTCTGCCCCACCGTCAGTAAAGCCGGTCTGGTTTTTATTTGTGTAATAGAGATGTTAAAACGTAACTATGTTGCAAGTGCTTCGCAGTGTTTCGAAGATCATTTGGAAAATGAAGCGCTACATTGTGAAATACGTCCGCGTTAGTCTGAAAGGCTTTCAGCTAAAGGAAAACATTCTTGCTTAGCTGGAAAGATCTCTGCTTTTCTGTCTGGCTTAATTGCCTGAAAAGCTTGGAACTGGAGGGGAGAGGCAGCTCTTGAGCATGCTGTGTTAGTTGTCCGGAACCTCTTAAAAGACCCTTTTTTGGCTTTTGAAAATAAAACCTTGGGAAGGTTAAACAGAATAGAGTTGGAAAGCAGCAGTCCTTTAGAGGTCCTTCTCTTCTAAGATGAAAGTATTTCAAGGAGCATGCTTGGAGCAGCTTTCTCTTATCTCTGGGGTGCTCTTGAGCGGTGTTGTGGGGAGGGAGATGGCCGGCGGTGGCACGTATTCTGCAGCTGCTCTTCCGTCTGTAAGAAGTCTTAGAAGTACTGAGGAACAAGGAGGCAAGGCAAGATACTAAGATGTTGGGGACTTGGAGCACAGCTTGTGAATACCATATTAAGAGATGCCCAGTACCTTTGTGGGGTGCAGGTTTGAACATCAACATTTCCATTACTGATCTAATCTCCTTGAACAGCACGTATGCAAAGGAACTTAACAAGGCGAGCAGCTCTGTTTCCAGTGGAGGGTTTTTTTGTTTTTCTACGAGAGACTGCAGTATGGCCCAGAGGTAGGGATTTAAGTTACAACTGAAATTTTCTGGGCAGCTTTTATTGCACTCAGAAATTCAAGCAACCTTTTGCTCTGGGGAGTCTCTCTGCTCCACCCACATGCCCAAGTAGTCAGCGATCCAGAGAAAAGGTTTATTAAGGTCCGAGGGGAAATAAGTTATTTGTGCAGGATAGCCGCTTGCTGTCCTCTACTTTTTCTGTTTACAAAGAAGTAACTTAATATGGCTTTTCCTGGTCCTGCTTGTTTGGTTTGGGATTTGTTGTTGTTGTTAGATTCCACTGACAGTCTCCCTATCTCTGACAGATGCATGGTCAGGAAGACACAAGTGACGGCAGTGTCTGGAGTCAAAGTGTGCTTTGGCTCCAGCTCCTGTCTGGGTACCTTTTCCAGGATTAGCTTTTGTTTTGTTGATGAATAGTTGGTTCAGAATAGTAGCGTTAATTTGTTTGAAGCTGCATAGAGCTTCTCAAGTGTATAGGTTGCTTTAAAAATTGATCACTGTGAAGCTGTTAATTTTTATTGAGAAGAGAAGAAAGAAGCAAAACTAAAAGCCATTGCATCAGGTTTCAAACATTGCGTATTTTTTTCTTGCTTTTTTAGAAAAAACATGTCATTGATAGTCTGGTAGACGTTGGTTAGTTTATTTTGAATTCTTTTTGCAGCAGCACACTGAGTTAAATTTTATATCTGTAGGCTACAGCAATCTAGAGAGAAAAATACATTGCACACAAAGTACTTAAATTTGTCCTAAAATAATTTCCATTTATTCTTAGTTGAATAGTTTCTGCTGGTTTTGATATCACAAAAACATCAGTATTCTTTCACAAACATTTCTTATTAAAATAGTTAAGTCAGTTTACAAGGTCAGAACCCTTTATTTAAAAATCAACAATAACAACTACAAAGAAGTGTTTGCCATGAATTATTTTGCAGCTATTTCCCAGAGAGATGGTAGGTACCTATGGAGGTGCTCTGACTGTTGTTTTTGTTTTTACCACAACGTCCCTGTACTCCTCCCAGATTTAAAAAAAAAAAAAGGCAATGAGATTAGGGATGCTAAGACACAGGTATGTCACTGTCCACTTGAAGGTGAAGGAAGATGTTGTAAAATCTGGGTATACAGCAATATGTTATGGAAACAGTGATTAAAAAATGAGTCTCAGAAAGTCAAAATCCTCTGGACAGACTGGGAGAAATCAGGAGCCTGACTTAATTTCACTTTTAGCTATTGTAGTTCCTCATCTATTTTCTTGGATTATTCTGATTGTTTACTGAAATTATATCGATTAGTCTGTGGTGTCTGAAATAGTTTTATGATTTTTCATTTGCTACAGGTGAAAAATAATCCAGACACTTCCTCAGCTTTTAGCTGAACTATCTCCCATATTTTTTGTTATTTTTATATAATATATATTAATTTTATATATTTATTTTATTTTATATGTATATCCTGGTGGCAGTGTTTGCTGCTTTACTCAGCAGGAGCTCCTTTGCAATTGTAATCTCTGCTGAATGCAGTGCATCTTTTGTGGACTTTGGTATATACCACATTTTAGTTGCAAAACGTGCTCAGCCCGGTGTACAAAGATACAGAGATACAATATGACTCCCTCTCATGACTGCTACTGTGTTGGCCTGTAGCAGCTGGTGTATCACCATCTAAACTGAGGGCACATCTTTTACCTCCAGGCGTGTGGGGCTGTGCCAGGGAGAGCCACTCTGTGGCTGGTCTGCCCTGGTGCACTCTGCTTGCTGTTGTGTGCTGTTTGTTCAGACATGTGGATAAAAGCACCTGTGTTTGAAGAGCACCTGTCTGTAGTTGGAGATTGGAAAAAGGGGTTGTTTTTATGTATAAATAAACGTAAAATCAGTTGCCCTCAGATGGCAATTCCCTTTCATTTCCCCAGGTGTGAAATCACAAGCACACTTGTGTTCTGCGAGAAGGATGCCTACACTGCAGTGGCATGGCTCCTCTTACAGGGGAGCCAAGTAAAGAAGCGTGCTTGGCTATTTAATAATCCCTATTCTGCCACAGTAATATTGCCTTCATTCGGAGACAGAGAAACTGTACCGTAATGTTTTCTGTTAATTCCATCTTTCCCTCCTTGGGGAAAAAAGTCAGTGTGAGTCTTGTTGCTCTCTGTGTGCTCAGGGAAAAAACTTATTGTTGATTAATATTAACATTCACTAATATAAAAGGAGTTAACACTTATTTCTTGTGAAAATGATCTGTAGTTCATAGTATTTCTTTGCCTGGGATTGTGTGCTTTTCATCCTTTCCAATTCTCTTTGGCAAAAGTGTAAAAATATTTTTATAGCCCTAAACATGCTCCAGTACTCATAAGGCTCGTAAGTGGCTCTTGGATCCTGCCAGTTACATTTTTACTAAGTGCTGGCATAGACATTGCCGTATGTTTATAAACTAACGTTAACTTCAGATATTTCAGAAATACATCCGCACATGAAAACGCAGTCCTGTTCATCAGTCTTGGAGAGACCAAGCCAACATGGCACCAGACTCAGCTCTTTGGAGCTGTAATTGCTGCTATGTTCAGAGTCGTTCTTCCAGAGTTGTTTCATGTATCTGTAATACATAGAGCCATCTTTGCACTTAAAAATCATTTATACTTTTATACTGATGTTCATTTTTGGCTTCCCAAACTGTAGTAGTTGGAGCTGATATAGCCTAGTGCAGTGAGACAGGGATGAGGATGCTCGTAGTTGCTGGGCTGGCTGGTGCAAGAGTGGAGCCACTGGCTAAGGGGAGCGCTCTGCTGTCAAATCTTCTCTCACTGGAACTGTACTCTATTTCTGTAATTTTATTTTTCAAATGCAAGTGATGGTTTTAAGAATTTTTTCCATTGGTACTTGGTGTACAGGATCAGTGAAGTTAATATTTCTCAGAGACAAATCTTGTCAGAAGCAGTAGAGTATCGTTTGTAACTTTTCTCTGAAGGTGCTTATTGTATATAAATGTACCAGACTGTAAAGTCACAAAGAGACTTCCTAGCCAAAAAGATAATTTTGTCAGCAAAGTTGCTGTTACTACTTCTTCCCTGAGGCTGCTGACCTGCGTATGTCACAACAGGGAAGGCCAGAGGTGTGGCAGGGAGAAGACCTGCAGTGTTACTGCTGGGTGGTGTTGCGTAGCTGCCCCCAGCCCCTGCATGGTTTGAATCGCTAAGACGTAAGGTACGGTCCTAGAATTAAATTTATTGTTGGTTTTTGAGGTAGAGAAATGCAGGCAGAGTCAGATTTGGGAGAATGGGAAAAGCTTCACCTAGGCATCTGCAAATCCAATTTCTTAAATCCAGAGAAAATATTCTTTTTTTTTTTTTTTGTTCCACATGTCTTAGTGCACATACATCAATAACATTCTTACTTTCAATTTTAACATGTACAGTTATTTGGCATTCTGTTTAATGATCACTGACCTTCAGAGATTAGATCCCACAAAGCTGCCAAATTCCCAGTTACAGTACAGGTGTACTGTCAGTTTTTATTAAAATGTTCTGCCTTCAAATCAAGTAAAATTTGGTATTCCAAATTATTGGTGTTCAGCTATTGATGAACATTTTTTCCCCCTTTTTCTTCCAAAATCTCTCCGTGTCCAGGTATGAAGATGAATAATGCAGACCACTGGTTTCGATGATGCTGGGCTTTTATAACTGGATTCATTAAGGAATACAAAGAAAATTCTTACAGGGATCAATAATGGTGTCTTCTGGTCGCAGAATGCAAAGTTTTTGGTTCCTGCTCATTATCAGCTTCCTGCAGTGTACTGAAGGTAAGCTTTAGTTTACTTTTTACTTGAGTTTGCAAATGAGATGAATGGTCTGTACAATTAATTTCTGTTAGACTACTTGAAGCTTTAGGATGTCAAACTAAGAGTATCTGTGTCAGGTTCTAGGTTTAATTTACAAGATTCAAATTATTCTCTTTTCTGAGAAAAAAAATATACTTTGTGGTTTTGATACAGTATGGTATGTTGAAACTGGAAAGTTCAGGCAACTGAAGGGACAGTATTAATACCCTTGATTGGTAAGTTCCTTGTTTTTGGACTCTTCTATTTATTTTTCTTTTTTTTTTTTTTCTTGTTCTCATTGTGCAGCCATTTAGAAGCAATGTGTACCATGTTAAATGTGATATAAAATTTCTAAACAGTGCAAATGAAATACCTGTTTTGCTTTTCTAATTTGGCTGGCTGAAAATAAAATGACAATCACTTCATTAAGATTAGAACTACGCACATTAAATTTCAGGAAATAAAACTCAAAGTGCATACAGAAATAGCATTTACTTTAAAAATGTTTCTTTTAAAAAAGGGGAAAAATACTTCACTGCTATTGAATATAGTGTTTAAAATAGCTCTTAAATTAAGGAGATAAGGAATGAAAAAGCTTTTTAAAGAAAACTTGTATCATCTATTCTATAGAATCATTCTTTCATTCTATCATCTTTCTTTCCTCATAAACTCTATTTTATTTAGTTAGTCTATCTCCCTAGCTGTTCTTGTAGACCTTTTACTTAGTAATAGACAGAGCAACACAAATGAATGATCAGGAAAACATAGTTTGTAAATTTATAATTACAAATATTTGTAACTTAAGGCTATTCCTGTTTATAATCATTTTATTTGACTAGATTGCAGGTAGAAATACTGATTTGGTAATAAAATAGCTCTTCTATGCCTTCTTACATTTTTCAGTAATTGGTGTATAAAATATAGGCTTCTTCAGTGCATCTGTCGTGTGATCGCACCATCTTTTAAAGCAGATACATACCTTACACTATCAAAATTCTTTGAATTTAAGGCTGGATTTTTAGAGGAAAAAAAGGAAAGCTGCTGTGCCTCCCCCTCTCTTCTTTCCCAAATCTATATAAACATAAAAGATCTAGTCCCTAAAAATGGTAAAAGCAAAGGTTAAAAATACAAGTATTGTATAAGGGGTTCTACATTTACTGTATAATTTCCTAGATTCTATTCTGGACTAAGACTTGGGTCTTGACAGACAAGCTTTGCTAAAATAGATTGTTCATTCATATATATATGAATGAATGTATAATACGAACATACACATAGAACAGAGACTACATACTAAGAGTCTTCCTGAAGGCTTCTGAACATTGGAAAGTCTTATTTCATTTAAATAGCTTTCACATTTAGTTTCTCCTCTCTCCCGTCTTTCTTCTTAAACATTGCAAGGATGCTATTAGAAAACTGCCTTGCCAAGGCACGCTGCAGCTCTTGCATGGTTTCCTCAGTGTTGGTGATTCCGATTTGGTAGCTGCTGCACTGCTTGTTGTCTGTCAAGTCTGCGGTCTTCAGTAAAATCTCTGTTTTATATGAAAAGTCCCATCAGCTGGAAGGTAAACTGTTTTTCAGCCTCTTTGACAGGTATGGAAGGTAAATGCATATAGGAGAACAGAATTATAAATTTTACAAAAGGCTGGTTAGGTAGTAATCTGTGATAATTTTAAATGCACTTATACTGCAAAAGTGGTTCCACTAGTGTGTAGGAAATAGAGGTACCTATTTATGTTTTAAAACGCTAAGGTTTTTATTTGCTGTTGTGATTGTTTAAAATCCCTCTATGTAGTACATTTAAAAAAATTCAGCAGAGTACTTGCAGTTTAATGCTATGTGGTGGTTGAAGACGTTTGAAAACAGAAAGGAAAAGCAGATTAACAACTTATTTTCTCTATTTTGGCTACAGTAGCAAACCATGCTGCAAATAGTATTATATCAGATGAGTTTGGAAAGGAAAAAGTCAACTGAGAACTTCTGCAGATTGATTTTTTTTTTTTTTCCATTTGCAGAAAGCTAATTTTCATTGTCATCTGTAATATTTCAAGTTCATTTTGTTCTGTCCCTGTTTTTCTTGCTTTCAGTAGCCAGTAGCAATCTTTTGATGCTTCAGTTGTGAATTTACTTTTTTAAAGTCTGTACAAGAGCTGCTTTTTCAGCTAAAAGAAACAGGAAAGGAAATTGGGAGCAGATAACAGAATCATACCAAATTAATTGTAAATTCTTAAAATAAATGAAATATTGTGGCTCTGTATACTGGAAATGAATATTAATATAGAGTTGGCTTCCAGCCACAGAAGCAAAATGAATACCGCATTATTACACTTTCTCACAAGATTACATTGCCTTCTGCTTCAGTAATAAGAGATGCCAAGTGTAACGTGCTTTAGTAGCACTTCATGCCTGGAAGTATGAACATGAACAAAGGTTAAAATAAGAGCATCAAACTTTTGTTAGAAATAAGGAAATCTTTAACTCTCTCACTTGGAATTTAGTTTTTTAAATAGAAATCTTACATGTATATGCAGGTTGTTGCAGTCGGTGGGGGAGATAAAACCTGGCTGAATTCCCTGCTGTTACATTTTAATGTTGCAGTACAGTTGAAAAGAGAGAGGGTAAAAAAGGAAAAGACTCTGGGTGTGGACCAGTGATTCATTTATTCAGATAATGAAACATTTTCCAATCAAGATAAAGACTTCATTACTCTCACAGTGTCTTGACTTTAACTCACCAGGGAATTATCAAGCATATACAGTTATATGAAGGCTACGATTTTATTTTAGTGTCACCTGCCTGATTGGGAATCATATTTTCAGTTAGGAAGGTCTTTGTGTTTTTTTTTCTTTTTTTTTTTTTTTTCTTCTTTCTTTCTCTGGATAGAACAGTCTAGGTGGGGTTGCTTTTGAAGCAGTCCATACCTTCAGGTAAAATGAACCTGGAACGGACGAGTGCTGGCAGCTGGGAGGAGAACAGCACTGAGTTATTATATACTGCTGGTACATTGATCAACAACAGGTCAATATTCTTGTGCAGAGGCTTGAAAAACATTATTACCATCAACAGCAAGCATTGCAGCCCTAAATAAGGAAAAGATGAGAAGCATGAAAAGCTGAAGTCATGACCTTGAATATTAATGTTCTTTTGGAAGATTTCTTTCTTTTCATTTTTCTAGTATGTTCTGCTATAAGTTTGTCTTTAAAACAATGGTTTTATTACGAAGGACAGATTGAAAGAGCAGCATTGGCAAAGAGTTTGAATCAGAGGTGGACAGGTTGCTGTGTAAAGGCTGGCCTCGTATCCTGGCTGACTGCCTGGGGAACAAGGGCCTCCACTGAGGCTGCACCAGGGTCCATATCTGGGAGGTCTGTGCCATCCCACAGCTATCCCTTTCAGTCAGGTCCCTCTTTATGTATCTGTTTCTTTAGAACTGCAGAAAGGAATTACTTTTGACACCACCTCTCTTTTTTTTTTTCTCCCTCCTGATTAGGTGAAATCATCCAACATGTTAAAAATTATCTGAGAAAATACAGAAAGTCAGAGAGAGTGGGATCACACATGCCTTGTTTCCATAGCAAAGCAGAGTAAAAAGCTTATTATACATATTATTGGTTTCTCTTCAAGCAAGTTAGGACAGATACACTAATATGCATATGAAAAATAGATGTCAGAGCTAAACATTCTGATTAAGATTTGTTTCTTGGGGGCAGTACAAGTTTAGCTATTTTAAGCTTTACTTGCTTACGTAGTCCAACTTTTCTGCTAGATTTATATATATATATATATATAATTCTCTTTGTGAAGCACAGGCAGTTGGGAAGAACTGAAATAATATCCTTTGCTTATGTTTTATTTTAATCAAGGTTAAACATCCTTCTAATTCAGTTTATTATGAATTATTATCTGTGCTTTGTCCAAAGGAAGAAGCATCATGCTTTCATTATCTGTGTAATTCTGTTTTCTTAAACTGCAGTAACGTTGTTTAAAAACACCCAGCCTGTTTATGCCTTTGAATGTACATTTTAATTAACATTACTCTGAGAATAATAATTTCTGTAAATTCCATTTATGCCAGCCAAGGAGCTAAGTGTTAAACTGGAAACAGTTTTGAGTGTATATTTGATGCTAGTGCATTCACTGAAGAGGATACATACTAAATGCAGATAGCATACATTGGGCCACTACAAAGGTGACTGTATTGCTTCAGGCCTTCAGCTCTCTATAAACGCACTCAGACTCAGTGTGTTGAAGGCATAAGTCCCAGGTAGAAGCACCCCTGTTCTCACATACATTTATTATTAGGACTTTGTCCAGTGTAAAAATTTGAATCTTGTACCCTGGGCTTGAGAAGAAATCAACTTCTGTTAATTAGTGGATTTAAGTTCTACAAGGGGTGAAATCCATTATGGAGTCACGCAACAGCAAGCAGGAGCACTAATTTGATTCCTAGCCGGGGAGTTTATCACGGTGAAGGCTGCGTGTAGCGCACTGTTAGCAGGCAACTGCCTGGCTTCGCAGGGCTGCCAGCCGTCTGTAAGCAAAGCCAGTGCAGTAAGGCCATAATTGCCAGCCCTTCGGCAGGTCGCTTTAATGCACAGTCCAATTCTGTCTTCACTTCTATAACGTGTAACTAATGTAATGTATGATTCTGTAGCAATTGTTTTTTCTTAATTGGTTAATGCAAATTACATAAAAGGAAATATCTAGATGAAAGGAACAATTGATGGAATATCACACAGGTTTTCACTGGAATATTCTGGTTTGTTCTATGTGGACATCTTTTTCCTTTTCTGAGGGAGGTGTTAGGTACAACATATCTTCTAAAAAGGAAATCGATCTAAACAATGATACCAAATTTCTTCCTAAAGAAAAATAACTGTTAAACTTTTCAAGTGCGTTTCCAGATAATAGAGACTGACAGACTGTCTGGAAAAGCCAAAGATTCTTTAACATGCTGGCAGTGAATAGCCTTTCATATATTCCCTGAGCAGTGAGATCTGCAGGATCCTATGCTATATTTCGGAAACAAAGTAATACCACCACTGTTTTAAAATGTAGAACAACTACATAGAACAATATGTGAAGAACCATTTTAAATATTGTGCTAAAGTTTCTGTGAGAAATTTCTGGGAAACGTTAATGCAAAGATCTTAGTAATTAAGTATTTATACTCTTTTTTTTTTCCACCTTAAATTATGTGAGATTAATTATTGCTCTTCTAATATGCCATCTTTTTTCAGTTACTTAAAAGCATTCTCCGTTATGAAGGGGACATTTTGTATCTTCTTAAGCTTGGTATACAGCAGACAGAAAGAACCCCGTACTACATAAAACTGCAGCAACCCAGTGTGTTGCTGCTAAGGACAGATGCTATATTTTCAGAGCCCTCCACGTCATCATGCCAGGTCACCATCTTTCATTGCCCTAACCTTGTTGGGTCTCGGTGGGCAAGGCAAGCGGTGCTGCTGACCACTGCAATGAGAGGGGATTGACTTAACCTTCCACTAGCCTGTACACACACAGTTGCCTAAGGGGATTTTCTTTTCTTTTATGAAATATAAATCTGGATATATTTTAGATTAATTTATTATTGTAAGATACCTTTCCAAGACGACAGGAGCAAAATTAGGATATGGTTGCCCTTTAAAAAACTAAGTCTTCATTAGTACTATATTACTAAATATGAAAAACACATAATTAATTTTTATTAAGTTATATTTTTAAATGTCCTCTTTAATTATTTTCACTTCTGTTTTCTGTCAAGTGGAAGAAAATTGTTTGTTTTCATCATTTTTTTAAATAGCTTTAATGACTTTTTTTTTATTGTACTTTGAGGTCGTAGGACAAAACGTAAGATATCAGTGAATGCCTCAGCACTGGATTTCTTATTACATTTACAGTCCTTGTGATCATGTTATAAAAAATTATAAAGTATAATAATTTTGGATTTAATAAGCTTTGCCAAGTTCTGCATGCACATAATGGATTTTATACTAGCGAGTAGATCCATTGGTGTTCATGGTCTACCTCTGTGAGTAAACTGTACAGAGAAGCAATATATTTTATGCAAATTGTTTCTTTTAAAATGTAGCTATTTTAATAGCAGCATATGTGTTTAGGACACAATTATTAGAGCAAGGAACTCAGGCAGATTCTCAGCTCCGATGTGAACTTCATACACATGCCCATTTCCACGCTTATGGCTGAGTTTTAGGTTGTGTTACGTGAGGAACAAGAGAGAGAGAACCATTCACAGTGAGGAGTGTTTGGCTTGTCCATCTATACTCTCTTTGTAAATGTACTTAAATAGTATAGGAGCTCCCACGATGCTGTTTTGCGGTTGTATATACCTCTACAATAATCTTCATGGAAGTGACAAAAATGACTCTTGGCCTTTTACAGTGGCTAATCAGTATTATATTTACTCATCAATGCTGGTTGGTTACAAGTTTATAGTTCTTCCCTCTCATTATTTTTGTTGGTAGTGTTATATGACTTTGTACTTGGGTAACATGGTTTTAAAGTAGCACTCAGTATTACACACCGTCCAAATATAAAATTAGAAGAAAGGAAAATAAGGAAACGAACCAGACACGTATGTAGTAAAGATTCTTGAGTAAATTTACATGGTACTTACTGCGTGCCTGGGTTGGTAAAATCTTACAGCAAGTTTATTTCTAATAATTTCAAATACGATAAAACTTGATTCTATCAAAGCTGGATCAGCTCCAGTTTTACTCACTTATACATAATATTAGTTTAGCTGTTGATGACTTGTTTAGATTGACATTTCAAATGTTCTTCTTGATAGACAGGAGCTGAAAGAATCCTTTTGCTTGAAGATGTCCCAGATTCCTGCCCTTCCAGAGTCTTGAGCTAGTCCACTGACTTTCAAAACCCAATTGTGCTAAAGCTCTTTGTGTTTCTGTAATCTCAATCTCCTGGTTTTCTTTTGAAGTGCAGAGAAATAGAGTTGTATGAATGTTAGCTCTGTTGGTGGATCTTTCCTTCAGTCATGCAGACCGTTCACCCATGTCCTGCTGACGTTAAGACAACCCACTGAAATGTATGTGAGTGTACTTGTGGTGGTAGGGGACACGGGACCAGTTCATGTGATAGGTAGCATTTCATTCTTTTTTTTCTTGATTTATACTAGCATAATAATTACCTGTGTTTCCTCAGTGTATAAAATGTTGGGGGGGGGGGGGGGGAACGGGACGACTAGTTGGGAAGCAAAATGACTTTTTTTGTCCGTTGCCTGAGCAACAAATACATGTGAGAAACCCAGAGGGACCACATAACTTTCAGCTGGTGGTTACAGCACTTGGTGAGTTTTATGAGAGATCTTAGCGATGGAAGGAGAGCTGACTTTTGTGTTCTCCTTATCAGGGGCATTTTGATGCCTCTCTCAGGAGGTAGGTAGTTTTGTTCCATCCCACCAGAAAGCACAATTGATGCAGGGTGCTGTTTGAACAATTTTCCTGTTTAATTTGTGTTCTGTAAGTCATGTAGGAAATGTGATAGGAAGTTGACACTGAAACCAAATTCTCCTGTCTACTGCATTTTTTAGTTAAAAAAGCAATGAGAAATGTCTTTTAAAGACTTCAGTGTTATTTCATATCATTTTTTTGGTTTTAGCTAGCTTGAGTCAGATTTGCCTGTTAGCTGCTGTTCCTGCTTGAATGCGTGTAGATTGATCTTCCTTCCACAGTGTTTCACATTACTGTCTCCCATTTCTCCCCACTGAACTGTCCCAGATTTTTTCTTTAACTTAGGCTTGTGGATTGCCTTTAATATTTTGTCTATTCTCTTTTTTATTTTTTTTTAATTATAAAATGCCACTTTAAGAATAAAGTTTCAGTTTTACAGTTTATTCTGCACCATTATTAACATCCACCATAGTAAGTCTGTTGGAAAAATGTGGTTTTGTGGCTCAGAACTGATCATGCTTTTTAGTGGCTTCAAGATAAATATGCTTTTAGTAAACAAAAAAGAACAGTTTGCTGCTTACACTTTTGCATCATTTAATTTGCAACAGATAAAGCTGGCATGCATGAAGAGTGAAGCATGGAAAGTACTAGAGGGCAAATGGATGGCTTGTGATGTGGGTTATTACCCGTAAAGATGGATGGAGTCCACAAAACATCACTTCATGTATTAATGTTCCAGCTGGAAAAAAAAAAAATATCAGCATAGTATATCATGCATAAATGGTTGGTTTAGGTCTTCAATTCAAATCCTGCTCAGTAATCAATAACTTCAAATCTTCTCTGTCTTTATACTAGTGTAAAGACATATATCTTTAGATATAGAAGAAGCATACTGTGCAAATACATTTTAAAAAAAACAGAATGCAAAAGTCTGGAAGTCATCCAATATAAAAGTCTCCTAAAGGATTTGTAACAGACAATGTTTTGTTCTGCAGTATAAGTGCCAACAGAAGAACTGTCAAGAAATGCATCTAACCACCAGTGTTTGTTTGTGTGTTTTTTTGTTTTTTTTTTTTTACCAATTGCACTGATATTTAGTAATACAACAATTATTTTGTTATATATAGGAGTATAACAATTAATTTGCTATATAAATTATTTTGAATTCCAGTCTGTTAAATCAGCAGAGTTCTC
The DNA here is from genome assembly GCF_964211835.1 of Anser anser. Lineage (NCBI taxonomy): Eukaryota > Metazoa > Chordata > Aves > Anseriformes > Anatidae > Anser > Anser anser. Next base: position 18,606,688 of record NC_139728.1, on the reverse strand, counting down.
AGTTCTGGCAACAACTCCAGCTATATGCAACCTTATCTCTTGGGTGCATTATTTCTAGCTCCTGGATTGGTTGTGGATCCATTTTAACAGCATTTCTATGCTTGCTTCTTTTTACAAAAGGTTTTTTAAAGTATGAAGAGGCACATTCTGAATATTTGCTGTGAAAAGTTCTTTGTTGTATTAATGTCATTTGCAACAGACTCAATTCTGATTTTACTTAACCTCCAAAGCCTCATCTGTTTCCATTCTTACTGATTCCTCTTTTTTTTGGCTGAGATTTTTGTTTGTTTGTTTTGACCTGACCAAAGTTTTGCTCTTGATATTTCCATTTCGAATAAGGGATCAAATCGTAACAACAACAACAACATAAAAGTGCATTTAAAAGTGTTCAAAGATGTTAAGCAGCAATAAAACTCTGTAACCATTTAAATGACAGCAGCTGACTATTTGAATTAACTTTGTGTTTGACTTAATTTGGGGTCCTAATTATTCTTAACTTACGTGAGTAGATTTCAATTATACAATACTGCAGGGATTTGTAGCTAAGGCAACTAGAGGAATCATTTTACATAAAGTACTTTTGTTCAACTGATTAGGCAGGTTAAAATGGAATGATAGAAAATTGAAACTCTTGTCTGATAAGGCCCAATGAATTGTTTCAAATGACACTATGAAGAAATAACATGAGCTTATTTAAGATTTTGAGAATTTTTTGCATCGTGTTTGTATCTCAGTAATGTTTTATTATTTTCATGGCATTAGTGAACCACTTACAAGTGATTATCATAAGTAGTAACAATAGATTTATCAGTAAAAAGTCAATTTGCATTTTTGTGGTACCTTAGTTTTGTCTTCATGAGGTGACCATTCCTAGAAGCTTGTTATCTAAAACTTTAGTTCTAAAAAGATAAGTTGTTCTTGAAAAGGCTTTTATGTATAAATATTATACGTATTTACCTATGTTTTCTGGTTAACCATTTAAATAAGCAATCATGATGTGGTTTTTGCTTGATATTTCATGTTTTAGACATGAAAGTGTTTTTATAGGCAGGACTTTTCATCTCCCACATTCCATTAAGTTGGTGTTCCATGAAAATAATTCTCAATTATGCTACATCTGTAGATAACCTGGGGGAATTGAAGGTCAGCCGGGTATTGGGATAAAAGACTCTGGAATCAATTTCCATTTGTATGTATAACACAAATGTATACCCTTCATTGGGAATTAATTTTTGAGCTAATACATAGTTTGAGCCTAAGAAAAGGATATTTAAATATTAAAAAAAAATCTTCTTTTAAGTGTGTCCATATATGTTCAGCTAAAATTTCATTTCTTTTCCTGAACACTTCCAAATAAAGTCACACCTCCTAAGTTAGGTCTGCAGGTAGGTGTCTCTGATGACTGCAGACTAACATCCCTGGGCTTAGAATGCATAGTTCTGGTTTTCTCTGGGTTTTTCACACTCACCTGTTTGGTTTTGTCAACCAGAGTATTAAAGGCTACAAAAATGCTTTTTCTGCTGACTCAGGAGAACAGACAAGACAATAGCATGTCTGAAACCTAAACTGCTAAGTCCATTGTTAAAGCAGTCAGATTTGCATGCGTCATTTGAGTGTACACCAAGATCTTACATTCAGAGACTTTCAGAGAAGCACTGCAGTTGATTTCTGTGTACATTGTGTTTAGGAGATCAGAACTTGAAGTAGCTTTAACGAGGTCAAAGTAAGGCTTTGAAGCTCTTTAAAGAAAAAAAAAGCATATGAAGCATATGGCTAGAATGTGTAACAAATTGCTAAACTAGATCCCAAATAATTTTTGTAAAAGGAAGAAAAAAATGTTTTCACACAGTAACAGATCCACGCACATATCTTCCATCCCCCCAGGAAGTTCCATTTTTCTGTAGAAAATACGTATTTCTGCTCATATGTCTGATGTTAACATATTAACACTACACACTTTCAATTAGTACTGCTGACAAGTTATTTAGGAAAGTCTCTGGAGCATGTGGAGATGTGCACAGCTTCTCTGTGTCAGGTGTTTGCTTTCCAAAGCGAAAGTATTAAGATTTAATTACCAGAAGATGTTTGCAGTAGGTAGTGTGCCTTTGGAAGACCCTCAAGGGCAAGGCAGCTGGGCAGGAAGACATCTGCGCCTCCCTGTCAGCTGCCGTCACACAGGTCAGGCACAGCCGCTCCTCAGGGTGCGACCGGTCTGCGGGGTGGGCAGGGGGTGCTGGCCTGCAATGTCTTCGTCTGGTTTGGGGCGGGATGTTTGGTCCTGCTCTCACCACCCTCCCTTGTGCTGGCTCTGGCACATGCGGTGGTCCAGGGGTGGGATGATATGGAGAGCAAGACTGGCAGAAGGTGCTTGGGCCTTCTTTGAGGAAGGTGTTTCCCGCCCTGATCACGGAAGAGCCGTCACAGTGCTCCACCCTTAGGTAGATGAAACCACCGAGAGATGTGTGTGTCAGCTGGGGCTTGGGAAACCACAGTGCCAGATGAACGGGCGTGTTGTTTTCAGGAGGAGAAGCAGATCTAAAATGCGTCAGTTTTTGTTACAGTCTGATACTGATTTGACCGAGTTGACTTTGTCGGTCTCCGTCATCTAAAGTTGGAGTATCTAGAGCCCGAATCTCCTTGATTTAATTATGAAGATGGCAAAGGGTATTCCAATTTGTCGGCAAGTGTTTAAAAGTGCAAATATGAAGATTGTCTTTTGGCTTAATAAGGGTGTGGTTAGGTAGATTTCAACAGAGCTTCATCTCATCTCTGCCCTGAAGAGGAGAACAAGATCTTTCCAGAAGACTCATTTCCCAGATAAGCTAGTCCTTTCAAAGGTGCTTTAGATTTAAGATTGCTTGCATTTTTATAGGAACTGTAAATTGCTTCATTGTATCTTGGTCCTTCTAGCTGAGATTTGTTTTCCTTCTCTGGTAGTCAGTGTGGAAAGTTTCAGAGGAAGGTGCCAAAATAGTAAAATGCACCAAGTAGCCTACTTACAGGGAATGTTCCTTAATTATCCACTGTCAGTGAATCATAGTAGATTTATCCTGACTCATTGCTCAGTTAAATACTTTTTTTACATTCTAAGTTATATCTTCAGGTTTTTTCGTGCGTTACTGTGGTCATAAAACTCTGTCATTTTGTAGACTTTATTTTTAGACGAAATGATCATGGAGGAGGGTTCTCCATCTCTCTCTTCTCACTCTATTTTCAGATCATTTAAGGAGTATGCTGAGCAACACCATTGCCTTGTAAACTTGGTCATCCTGTTTCATCCATCAAACTTTTCAGACAATCTTTGCCACCTCACAAATGTCAGCTGTGCAGAGGAAATAATTCAACTTCTCTGCATTGTCTTCCTTATCCTTAGATGGTTCTCTAATTCAGCAAACACGTCATTTATTTCACAGGCTTCCTACTTTTGTTATACTTAAAGAATTTCTCATTATGAAATCATAGGAAAACGTTTTGGAAAAACACCTGTGAGTTTTAATGTGTACAGAACATTGGCATGGAAAAATATACCACAGTCAGAGACACATTCATATTTTGCTGCAGTTCGGTTAACTTTATATAGTTATAGAATCACAGCGCCAGATACTTTAATTTTGCAATACAGTTATAAATTTTGTTATATCTAATGGCAGCAAACTTTTACTGCTCAGCAGATTTTTCTTCTTGCTAAGCAAGTAGTGTTTATTTGAATTATACTTGGGTATATATTCTTGGTTTATGGATGTTTAAAGGCTTATAATTTTCTCTTTTAAAGTCAAACTTAATTTTATTTTTTATTTTTTAATGAAAAGATTTTATGGCTAACACATGCCCCATGAGAAAAGGAGGGAATTACAGATGGTCCAGAGGAGAAGGTCTGCTTCATACATAAAAACTTCATGTCAGCATTTCAGCAGAGCATTTTCGTAGGGTATCTCTGTTATCACTGACACCTTCCCATTGACAAGCATATGGGATGTAGTGCTGAATGTGTAAATTGAAATGATCACATCTAGCATTTCCCTTTCCCAGGTGCCAGCTTGCTGCTGCAGCTCTGCACTTAATGTTGAAGGAGGAGTGCTAGGAATAGTTTCATTTGCTAATTATCTCTTATCTCCAGTACATAGTCCTTGGGCAAACAGCTTACCCAGGTGTTTTTGAGAACACCTATCTGGACAGTGCAGGATTGCAGGTGGTCCTGTGGTGACAGTGCAGTGTGCACAACATGTAAGAAATCTCCATCCATCTGCATTTTTTTTTTTAAGTCTTCAGTGAAAAACAGAAGACAAATCTGAGAGAATTTTTCTCTTTATAAAATTTGCCAGTGTGAAAAACTGAAGACTGCTAGTCTTCAGTCTAAGAAAAATTTGTATGCTTTATATATATATAAAACAAACCTTAATTATTCCGTCTTGTGATTTCACAAGAAGGGAAAGTATGTACATACCAGTAAGAGTTTGGCAAGGATCTGCAAATTAAAATAAATAAAAAGTGGTGCTTTAAGGAAGTGGTAGAGTCTAAATTGCCTCTCGGTAATCCTTTTCCAGGATCCAGTTTAACAAGATTATATAATTTTACTAATGCCACTTTCATCTGTCATTTATACAAAGGGGCAGGCTTTCTGAAGCATTTGCCTTACATCCTCTTCTTTTTTTGGGCTAGACTTAATCACTAGCAGAACTGATAATATTTTTTCATTCTTTAAGAATTCATTTCAGTCTTATGCTTAATATGACTGATTTGGGTATGGAATGGTAAAAGGAGACTTCTAATTCATAATCCAGTCATTCAGACAGCTGAATTATGTCTCCCTTTACCTGGTATTTGTTAAAATGCATCCAAAGAAACTTCAGAAATGTTGATGTCATCCAATTGCCCTTTTAGATTTCCTGAATGCTGTTTATAGAACAGATAAATTTCTTACTATGTGCAAGTGCAACATCTGTTTCTTTACGATTTCTCCTTGCATTTTTCTGCACTTCTCAGAGGAGTTACAGTTTTCATCCTCAGGCATTACAGTCCAAAATTCATGATGTTCACATGAGCATTTCTTACATATGCATACTCAAGAAGATTTTTTAGTAGCTGCACCTTCTTGCTCACTTCATTTCTTGTGTATAGTTTGCAAGTTAATAAAATAAAAATAAAATTAAAAAAATACACACACACAAATCAAACCAAAAAAAAAACAACACACACTTTCATTTGAATTGAAAAATTCAGACCAGAATTTGGATTCCTGATGATGAAAATTTAGTTACTGATGATGCACTTTTTACAACAGAATACAAAGAGTTAATAAATGCTGCAATACATAGTTACTCAATAACGACAGAATCTAGGAAAAATACAGGATTTTTTTCCCACTAGCTTGAAAATGACTCCTACAATTTTTGATGTACACATGTTGAGTTTGTGTTGCTATATGATAATTTTTGTTTAAAAACAAAGAGATCTTAAGTGTATTCAAAAGACATTACTATCGGTCCTAAAGTGTATTTTTAAAGGATCTGAGGTGGTTTCCAAGGTTAATTCTGTGGAAACAAATCTATATTTCTCTTTTCCTCTCTTTCATTTCTTCTGTAACCTATTTGGTTTGCAGTGTTACTGAGAGAAAACAAGAAGGTTGTGTTTCAACAGCTAGAAAAATTGCCATTTCATTATCGCTTTGAGTAGGAGTAAAACTGCTCAAGCTAATAACTCCAGCTAATGTATGAGGAAAGGCTGACAGTTACTGGTGTAGTTCTCAATGCGTTAGGTGCCTAACTTCCGTTTCAATCAGGGAGAATTAGGTGTTTTAAAAACCTTAAAAAAAAAAAAAAAGAGTAAAATAGAGCCCTCAATAAGATAAGAGCCTTGATAAGCTTCCTCATAAACTGATGCATTTCTTTCTGCCTTTTGTTTAGATTAGGAAGAATAATCACTCAAGCTGAGGTTAGATTTATTTAGTGCACAGGTTATGCTGAATTAAACATTGTCTCTGTCACTCCCGTCCCAAATTCATACATCCCCTGCTACACCTGCACTGGTGCTGCCGCTCATCTTGGTGACGTGTCCAGGGACTTGGCAGGGACACCTTTCTGTGGGATTAGGTTTTCTGTAGGGGTGAAGCTTACCACGTGCAGCTAACTGAGCAGGTTATCTTTATGGGAACTTGGAGCATGATAGCTTTCCCATGCTGGCTCACCTTGAACCACCACCAACCCATTAGCTGGCGTATTCCTCTTCCCTGCTTTTCTAATGTGTTCTGCATAAGTTACAAACACAACTTTGATAACAGAAAAGAACAGCTACATGCATCTGCTGAGTTGTATATTCCCCCTACTAAAGCCTGGTTTTGTATTAGCAACCTGCTTCTAAGTACATTTCCTAATTAGAGAAGGAAAAAGGTCAGAAAATTTTAAAAAGGAAAAAAAAGAAAAAAAACAAACAAAACTAAGTCTCTTGAAAGCCTTGGAAAGTTTGCAGGAAAATGTATCACAGCTCTTCGCTGCATGGTGTCTTCAGAACATTTTATTAAAGGTTGACTTCTGTGCTGTTTTGTTAACATTTCTCCATTTTGTAGGTGAATAAATCATGGATTGAAAGGTCAAGTTACTTGCCCTAAATTAAAGAGGGAGTGAACAGTGGAACCCTGATGAGCATCCAGAGGTCTTTTCCTCAAACTAAAGATGTTAAAGGAAACATTATTTTAAAAATACATTAATTCACTTAATGTCAGGCGATTTCCTCTGGCATCTGTTGCATAAAATACATATTCATAGATGAACAGTTTTGACTAAAAACTCAGCAGGTACTAAAAAGGATAGTAAAAAAAATAAATAATAATAATAAAAATCTTTTTCTAGGTGGGAAACTATCCTGAATCTGTAGTCCTAAAAGGAATTATTCTCAAAAAATACTTGAGCATGCAGTTACCCAGTTGAAATCAGACGGCCTTAAAATTCAGCGTATGGGTTTTGATGTAATGGCTTAGATCTCTTTCTCTTCTCTTTATATATCTAAGCTATTGGCAGTGCATGTGTCTGTTCTTGCCAATCTAATGTAAAATAAATATTCATGATAATTGGATCCAGCTCCCTAAAATTAATTTAAACTCTCTCCATGTGCTTAATCTGTATTGTTTTCTGTCTTTGAGTTTGTAGGCAGCAATTCAGCAAGCTCTGAGAACAATTAACTTCTCAAAGAATTTTTTCAATCAATTAACTCTAATTTAAATCTTAATCTGATTATGGAGATGGAATCATCTGGCTAATTCCTGAAGACTGGAGCTTGCTTGAAATGCAACAGCATCCCTGGTCAGTTTGCTTCATGTGTGCTGGGGACACAACCCGTGTATCCAAGGCTGGCTCCTGGTTCTGACCCATTGCCCAGCCTGCAGTGTGAGCCCTGGGCCGCGGGGATGGGCTGAGGGGTTGGGTGATGATGAGGACATGGAAACGTAGGACTCCACCTTCCTATGGCAGCCTAGTTTTGTGCTGGATTAAATTAACTGTGAATCTATTTCCTTAATCTGTCTTTCGTGTCCAGGTTACTGCAAAGTTTGGTTTTTCTGTCCCAAGAACCCGGTATTTTTAAAAGTGGTGATATGCTTGGAGATGAAGGCAATGACTTCATTGTAGGTACACTCTGTAGATTCTTAGGTGTTACCAAAAATATGCATATGGATGCCATTAGCCATTTTATCTGCGTTTTAGGTACCTGGAATTGGGAGAGTATGATAGTGGCATTTTCCATGTCTAGTTTCTGCAGAAGTACATTTGAAAAAAAAAAAAAGGGAAATTAATAAATATTGAAAATCAAATAGCATCTCGCACCTAGGAATTTATTTCAGGCCTGTGAAGAACTCATTTACTTTGTTCAAGGGGTCACTTCAGTAGGTGACTCCTAGACCAGGAAAAACAGGATTTTCAGAGAATACCTTCAGGCCAGGTAAGGCCCCAGACCTTTTAACTCTGATTTTCATTATAATAGGTTCCCCAGTCCAGGCATGAATAGACATCTGGGAAACTGATCTTTTCATCCTGTAATGCCCTGAGTGAAAAGTCAGATCAGCCATTTCTTGTCTTTCTGATATTTATTGTAGCTGTTTCATAAGTTTTACTGTGAGATTTATGAGCTCAACTGGGATTGATCATGTAGAAGCACACTGAATTTAGAGAAAACTGGACACTTTCATGAAAAGCATGCTTTTTCACTCCTTTCCAAATCTCACAATAGAAAAAAGCACTTCTAAATGAAACAAATGGGAACTACACTTAGTGAAATACTTTCTCTTGAAAAAAAACAAGTGATTTTAAGAGTTATATTTATGATACCATAAGTTAAATTCTTAAAATGACTAAAAACAATCAGAATTTCAACGTAGCATATTAAGCAAATTCAATTTCTATATCCTGTAATTCAAATATACTATTGGTCTTTAGTACCATACTCTAAGACTACAATATAATAATTATTTGAAGGATAGTTTTGTTTATTTCTAAGCTTTTTCACTAGAACGAATGTTTTGCTTTGATCAGCTTTATAACCTTGACTACATCACACACAATTGCTGAAGAACATATATACATAAAAACATATAGGGAGATAGGTTGAGCTATAGAAATAAATGCTTCCGTTGCTTTCGTCACACTGATATTTCCTATTGTCAATGTTTTATTTCCCTTGTTATATAAACAACCACAAAGTATTTGAACACGTTATTGTGCATTTCAATTTCATTTCTAAATATAGTTGTCACTGTTCTAAAGTATTTTATGATTCCATTATTCATTTGGCAAGCTGCTGGTCTCAAGGCATGACATTTCTTCTGTACAGGTTGCTGGGTACCATGCAGAACAGGCTAGGTGCACACACAAGGCAAAACATTCCTTTGGGCTGTGTAGGAAGTATTTAAAATATTTTTTTTAATCTTGTTGTTATTTTAAGAAATGTGGACTGCATTCTTTGACATCTTAACATTTGTATCTTCTGTTAGTGAAGATTAACGGATCTGAATCTGAACAAAGAAATTAGATTGCTACAACAGTACCAGAAATACAGATCTGTCATGTTTGATGTTTTTGCTTAAGATTCAGCTGGAGGGAACTGCATTTTGTGGTGACAAGACTCCTAAACTGATAGAAAACAGTAATGGATGGTAATCTGGAAAAGGCATTGTAGATGTTAGCTAGGTTACTCGTGTTGCATGTGACCTCAATACAATGCTAAAAAAAGAAAAAAAAAATTAGGAATTAAGTAATAAGTAAGCTTTGTATATGCTGAATCCTTCTAAATATGTAAGACTTACAATTAGAGTTGTACATCATAGTAACTCTTGAACCTCGTTTGAGTGAAACCTGATTCCCTAGTGCAAGGGGAGTGGCATCCTACTTAATTGCTTTTTTATTTTTTAATTTTAACTCCAGACAGCACCGGGGAAAAATATCAAATTTGCACAGCCGTATTTGGTATGACTAGTACTGGCAACAGTGAAAGGACAATGTGCCTGATAGGATGCTAAGATATTCCACTTTGATCGAAGGGAGAGGAAGGTAGCCCTGAGCAAGTGCTCTGAGCAGCCCTGGAGGGACTCCATCTTTAACAAAAGAACAGAGGAAATGTAGCTTCAAGTAACTCTCTGAAGCAAGCTAGCTGTGGATAGAGGAGGAGCTCGAAAACCTGCCAAGTGAACCAAGACAGTGCAAGAGCTAGGAAGAATTTCCTTGGGAAGCAAGCTCCGGAATTTTGCTTTCGTACCTTACATTTTTCTTAGCTGTTCCCAGTTCTGTAATCAAGAGTGTGAGTCTTTTATGCTGTTCACTGTTACAAAACAAAACAAAACCAAAAAAACACTTGTATCTCCCTAACGTGTACAGGCAGAATCTAGGACGTCTGAGAGGCACTAAGATGCTAGTGTCAGTGTGGCAATCGGTGTTGTGAAGCGTCTGGGAGAAGGGAGATGCTCCTCTGGCTGATGTCCTGCTGGCAGCGAGGTGTACCTGTTAGGTGAGAGGCAGATAGCAGCAAGCAAAACATTCCTGCAGGGTGAGAGGAAGAATACTTCTTACACAGGAAAAGCTGCAACCTTTCAGTCCAAACAATTATGTTCAAGAGAAATTTGTTATGAGTAAATGCAGTTTCTCATATGGACGACTAAAGTGATGAAAACCAAATGCTATTTTTCTCGTTAATTTTTGTGAGGTTGGGAATATATGAAAGGTGTCTGAGGGAGAAAAACCCATAGTCACCCACTTTAGGTTTCTCCCCAGGGATGTGCTTGAATGGGATCAATGAAAAAAAACAAAAACAAACACCAATCCAAACTAAAAACATTCAGCCATGTAAACATGGTATGTTTTTAGAGTAAAAACAACCAAATTAGCACTACAAGTACAATATTTGCCTGTAATCTATTTTCTACATGTAGTTAGTCAGAAATGTTGTTGCTGTAAGGGGTTAGAAATGGTAACACGTATCTTGCATCTCTCTGAACAACTATTAGGTTGTTAGCCATAATAATCTCATGAGAGATCTGAACCCTCTCAACTCCTTATCATCTTAAGGAGTTTCATTTTCTTTCTAATTTCCCCTACAGCTGTTGATCTCTATTTCTGGCTTGACCAAAAAAAAAGTTTTTAGAACTTGCTTTGTTTGTTAATCCCTTTCTTTTGCAGCGTTTCCCTTTGGGGCAATTCTTAATCTTCCACAAGTATCAAGGCATTCAAGTCAATGTTGATTTAGTGGCCAGTCAGGATAAGAGAGAATTCTTTAGTTCATGTGTCTTTTTTTTTTTTCCCCTTTTCTTCAGTAGATTGTAGATTTCTAGAAGGGTTTGAAGTTGAGCCTGCAGATTAGTTCAGCTGGTAGTCTCCCCCTCCCACCTTCATCCCATATTGCCTTGCCAATAGAAACAACCCTTTCCAGATTTTCTTAATGAAATTCAGTTCACCTTACTCAGCGTAAAGTGAGTAGTAGAAGGATGGATTAATTTAACCTAGAAACTTGATCTGTGAGTTATCTCAGATCTATCAGCCTAGACGCTTGTTGGGACTTGGACCTTCATCACAAGAATGAAAATTTCGTGCCAGAAATTCTAACTGCAGACGTAGGCATAGCTAGCGTTGTTGAAATATGACAGAACTCAGTTGTCTCATTACTGTCCACGTTGAAGAGGTGAGAAGTGTGTCAGTATACCTTCCCGCAATAAGCATTTCAGATTATAGGTATCTTTTTTTTCTTACTGCTTGATCTATTCCATAGGTGTTTATTATTTTTCCTTTTCTTTGCCTGTCTAAGACTCTCATTGAAATAAGTAAGAAGCCATGCTGTGCATTTAGAGACAGTGCTTGGTCCTTTGAAAATATTTTGCTGTAGGGTCTCTACTGCTGTGGTACAAGTTGCATAATTTGAAATACCTACTCTCCATTTTAAACTATAAGAAAATTGACAAAATCAAAACAAAAAAAAATTCAGAGACATGACAGATTTTTTTTTACATCTGTATGTAAAGTGAGTTCATCTTGCTAATGAAGTTCGTAAGGAGAGAATCTGGATGAAACAAAGATATGTATCAAAAATTCAAAATAATTGACACCAAGGTAGTAATGAAAATAGTCACTGAGGTACATAAAACTTTAAAATTAAAATATTTTTGTTATTTTAATTTTGACATAATTATATACACATTACCAGCATTTCAGTGAAGACAACATTTCCTAAAACAAAACACACCATTTATACATGCTGCTAAAAACTAAGCTCTCAAATTATTCTGACTTCAGCAGTATGGATTACACATATAAGCAGAGTCTTTAACATAAAATGACTGCAGCACTGGCATCATCTTTCATCTCTTTTCCCTTCCCTGTCTCACACTTACTCTTTCATTTTGAAAAGGTCATATCTGTTAGTGTAAGTGGTCTTGTACACCAGTACCAATCACAACAGAAGGGAAAGGCAAAGGAATCTCTATTACAGGGAATTATCAATTCTTATTGTTTTGCATGTATTTAAACTATTATTAATTAAATCAACAAATCCTTCTACTGCTGAGAGTAATAGAAAACTGAGGTACTCATTTGCTATTAAAATAAGAGAGCATGACCATGTCAAAAAGCAGTCCTACCTTTCTCGCCTACTTTGGGACCTGTTTCCAACTTTATTTTAACCGTACCTGCAGAAATGTGGTCTGTGGCCTGAACCCTGATCAGTTCTGCAGCATGGTTGATGCATTTGCACTGTAAAAAAAAAAAAAAAAAAAAACAAACCCAAACCAACCAACTAACTGACCAAACAAAAAACAAGCAAAACCAAAACCCCACAGCCAGACAGAAAAAACAAACAAACAAACAAAAAAAACAGATAACCGTAACCCTGAACAGATGAAGTATCTTTTTTTTTTTTTTTTGTGTGTGTGCATGCGCGTGACAATACTTTTCTATGCCATTTGAAAACACAGCCTTGGTCTTTTTAAACTCGGTTTGTACTTGGGGAATCGGATTTTCCCAGTGCAGCAGGATATGAGAAGACAAATTGAAGGATAGAACCCATGATATTTTTACTCCCACTTTTGGGAGGAAATGAGAGATTTTTATGACCCTTTTTATTTAAGGAGAAAAATAGAACCCAGGTTGGATTTGATTTTATAAGTATTCCCCTGCTTATAGTTTTGAGGTATTATCAGTTTTTATAGGTGGATTTAATTTCCATGGAGTAAAATTGGTGCTAATTTCAACATGTGGCAGGCTACTGTAATGTTATTTCTTTTGCTGTTCTACGATTTCTTTTTCTGTTCTATTTCTTGATTACTTTTATTGTAAACCCACAAAACAGCTGGCATAATGCACAGATTGAAATTACACTTTTACAAGAATGATAAAGTGTTAAACTACTCTTACTCTGACATTTTGGGCAGCTGGATTTTAATTATTTGACTGAAGTTGTTAATTCAGCTCAATAAAAGCTGTATCCACATGATAGATGTAGATGTCAAAATGCCACAAAGGGTTCCACGTCTTTGATTAGAGGTGTTACTATGATGTTAAACCCAGATTACAAGAGCATCTTAAATTCTATTGATTCTGTCATCCTTCTTTCTAATGCGCTGTTCAAAATCAATATTAAAAAAAAAAAAAAGGCTAGGAATGACACTATATTCCCCCCCTAGACCTGCTGGTTTCTCTGTAAGTTACCAAGAGACAGTAGCCATGTCTTTCAGTCAAGGAAAGACTCGATGAAACAGGGATTTAGTCTGACTTGGCTGTCTTGCTTTAAGTTTCATTTTGTTATACATGCTTCACCCATCTTGGGACGTTGTATCAGAGCAAGTGCTTGGGGGATGCAGCTGTCAAGCATTATTCCAGATAAAAAAGAGCCCAAGCTACATCCTATCAGAGAAACTGTCCAGAAAATCAGATACAGCTTCTTTCAGGGTTAGTTTGACTTTTGCTTACATGTGGCACAAAAGAGCTTACAGAAAGGAAGTGCAGTACTTGGCACATTCTGACTAGTTGCAAATTCATGACTACTCTGTATTCTCTCTTTGTTTAAGGCTTAGTCCTTATGACCGCAAGCGGTCTGTTATTCCTTTCCCCTTTCCATTACCTTGTTCTTCTTTTCTCAGGGAGATAACAATGGTAATTCTGCTATGCAAATGATGCAGTTCTTAGTGCCAGTATACTTTAAAAACAAAACAAAACAGTAGCGTTCTAGGAATAGGAAGAATAAAGAAAGAAAAAGGCTATCAGTGTTTATGGGAGTAATCCTGCAGAGGACAGATCGTACAGAGTGGTTGAATCTTTTCCTTTAAGTGTTTCTTTCAGAATGTTTTGTCCTGGAAGCTTAAGAGGATAACCTTCTTAAAAGTAGCAGTTAAAGCTACAGCTTATAGGGTAAATATATATATCAACTTTTAGAATTTGAAGGTGGAAATACAGTCAGGAAATTTAATTTCTACTGCATTGAGCAGAACCTTTTATTTTTAACATATGTGGTTGTAATCTTAAAAATCAGTAAAACACAGAAGAATAAAAATTGGAACCAAATCATAGTTTACACACTCCTGTTTGAAAATGAAGCTTCTACAATCTCTCTCTCTCTCTTTTTTTTTTTTTTTTGGTTTGTTTCTAAAAATCAGCATGCTCATATTTTTAAAATTTCTTTTACATTGGAAATCTGCAGCAACATAGTTTAAATGTACTCTGACTTGGCATTTATTGCATTTCAAATTTTATGCCTCAAATGGATGGCTTAAGTAGGAAATAAGACAAAATGATTTTTTTTTTTTTCATTTAAGTAGTTGCTGGGAAAGAGGGAATAGTCTGAAAATACCATCTTGTAATCATGAATTAGAATGAGTTATGCCATGTAGCTGTGGAGGCCATTTAGTATTTCAGAAGCACAGCAGGGGACCTTTTTTAAAAGACATAATTAAAAACAACGGATGATATAGGCTGTTATGGATCTTAGGTCCCAGGCTTCCAGAATAATTTAAGTTCCTCTAAAATACCTCTTGCTGTTGTTGCCTATTAGCATTTGTGTGCTATTTCCCTTCAGTCAGTATATTCAGATGGGAAGATTTCAATAGGTCGCATCTGTGTTGGTCACTTTCATTACATTTTGGTCAAATATTGTTTTGTAGGTTTTACATAATCAACCATTTGAGGGAATATTTGAATAATATTTATTAGGTTTTCTGTTTTGAAAACCTTACCTTAACCTAGTACAAAGACCATACTGTAGCACTGTAGATGAAGTTGCTTATATTGTTATAATAAACAACAAAGTTGTTCAAATGACTAAAGGTCAGGTTTTTTTTTCACTAGTCACCAATTGTATGTGAATTGTTTACTCGCCACTCCCTCAGGCACAGAGCACCATTCTTTAAAATAATCCTGCATAGCTACACAGGGTTTTGTCTTAAATTTCACTGTAATATCAACAGTTTTTATGATGGTCTTAAGTATTTGGAGGAAAAATTCTTCACTGCTAATAGTGAAGATTAATGTGCATCTTTGAGAAACAGAGAATGTAAAAACATGCACAACATTTTTAATACTATAATGATATTCCTGAAAAATGTTTAATGGGGTTTTGAATTAAAACCTTATTCTTTCCTTACTGCAGGAAGGGAAAATCTGTAATGATCTGTAATCATTATATACCATCCTCTAAATTCCAGTGACATATTCACTGCTGTAGTTGTGGGTCAGTAATGCTGTGACACCGACCATTGGCATCTTTAAACAGGATATTGTCTAATACAGTTTATAGCTTCATTCCCTGTACCATTAAATAAATAAAGCATTCAGTATGTGCATCAGTGCCATCAAGCATGAATACCCTGGTGGACTGGGAATTAAATGCCAAGTGAGGGTCAGAAGCAACAAAGGCTGAATAACACTCAGCAAATGTATACATATTAGGTAAGGAACAGTGCCCCTGATGCAGAAGAAATTGAATAAGCACCTTGCAGTGTCTAGATGGAGCATAAAGACTTCTTTTGTTTGCCTGAGCTGCCATCATTGACCCAAGCAGAATATTCCAGTATTGAATGAACTGAACAATAGTTTATTACAGGTAAAAGGAAATCTTTGGATTCCAAATTCTTCTGGGATATTATGCTGGCTTGATTATCGTGCACTCTGTAGCCCCTTAGGCCACATTGACTGGTAAAATATATTTTGCAGTATGTTCTCATAGCAGTCAGAAAATATCACGCTTCTATCAGATTTTCTTTGTCTGTCTTAAAATGCACATAACTTTATATTCTTACAGGAAAAGAATAACGGTTACTGTGCTTATTGTGGTAGTTTCACTGCTTCTCCTAGCTCTGTTTTATTTCTATGAAATACTCTGCTTTTCCCAAATTTGAAACAAATATCAAATTGACACTATTGCATTCTGGTTGACCAGCTTGAAGTTACTGCTGAAGCAGCTTTTCTTCATCTAATTTAAACAGTTTTTCTAAAAATATCAATTATGTTTTATGATCTAATATAAATGTAAAACAATGTGTCTAGCAAAAGTTCCCAGAGGCTGAATAAAGTCGTTTCTTTCTTGGGTTATGTTTGAACAGTTCCCATAAAGAGACATATTTTTGTAAATACTAAATTGGTTATTCTTCATGATTATAGTTTGGCTTGTTTCATATTACCCTGTAGTGTACAAGTATCGTAGGAATATTATTTTTCTTATTAAGATTTAACAAGAGTGAGTGCTTAAAAAAGTTACCTTCTTTGCTTTGCTTGCCTAAGTATGAATAACGAGCTTTTTGGCTGATCTAATATAGGTCATTTTATTTTAGTATTAAAGTGTCTTGTGTAAGCAACTAAAATGAAAAGGCATAAACTGCATTATGAAACCTTTGTTAAAACAGAAGGGCAAAAATTAAATGGGTGACTTCCTGGTAAACTAAATCAAGGGATAATTATTGTTTAGAGTAGTAACCCAGAATGCTGGAGTACTGATAACTGTCTGTTTTCCCATAAAACTATTTTCTTCAGTCGTAATACATAAGAATTAAGTTGGTTGTAACTCTTGTCAGTGGGATAGGAGAATAACTGACAATAGTTAGAAGGGAAAAGCATGGTTATGGCTGAATTTTTCACTCGGCTGCTTAAGTGTGTTCTGAACAAAGAAATTCAGCAACCCAAAAAGTCTGTGAATTGCCTGAATTGCTGGGGATTAAATCATGATAATTAAATGAAATTTGTTTTGGAAATAAAAATGGAAAAAAATCAATAATGCATCAAACTGTCATAAGAGGCTATTCGGTTTCTTGCATAGTTTTAGTAATTCATCTCCTGAACTAAACTGGTGGATGTGCTGATATATGATTCTAAACACTTACCAAATTTTGTAATTTAATCCACACTGTAACTCAATAGCCTTTTGCCTAAGATGCTGTAATCTCTTTAGGATGTGCTTATCCATGAAAGTAGACCCCACCAGCCTCTGTAAGACTATATGTGAGCACAGAATTTAGTATCCATTTAAGTAGTCCCATACCCTTTTTGTTAAATAGTTTTACAGATCTCATTCTGTATGGTTTTGTTTCCTTAAACAATAAATAAATAAATTGAAATTAAATTAATGTAAAGTAATCAACTTAAAACATCATGGTAGTTGTTTCCTGCAGGTGAGAGATCTCAGACCAAATCCTTTTAAAACGAGAACAGGTTTAATCGGCGTGACTTCACTAGTCATTAATTCAGTGCTAGCTTTCTCTACTCGTTTTCATCACTTTGTGTAAATATCTTTTGTTTTCCCAGGAGTCTGAAAATACACATATAAACCATAGAATTGACATGCATTCAGTGTCTGCAGTGATTTCCATGTCTACTTCCATGTTCAGAGCTAGCAGAAACATAAACAGGTATAATGCTGGGTACTTTAAGGCTTTCCTGTAATCTCTGGTAATGCTCTTTATTTGTAAATTGGATAACGGCATGGAAAAAGTTAAGCTATTGTCTTTTGATTATTCGGTAGCATAATGCAGCAAAAGCTACGGTAGGTTTGCGTTTGGTCATAAGAAAAAGTTGTTTAATGCTTACGAGTCTCACAGCAGTTCTGAAAGTGGGATTCGTGTGTATAAGACAGTATTTGTGTGGTAGTAATGAGGGATAGGGGTTGTTTCAAATTCTAGAAACTTGAGACTTTTATGTGATTGGGACTGCTCGCAGTCAAACAAGGGCATGGAAATAAATGAACAATTACAGAGCAGGAAAAATGTTTGTCCTCCATACTCTCCCATTTTAATGATTATATTACCGGTTTCCAGGAATAACTAGAATAGCGGAATACAGATAATAGTAACTAGTAACTGAAGTAACTGTAATACAGATACTTTCCAATTGGAAAGTAAATTCAGAGAAAATAGATACTGTTTCTACTGTTTTGAATCCAAGGAATAGCTTTTAAAATTACTTTAAAAAAGGAAGCAGTAAGAACAAGCAAAGAACTATCACTTGCTTGGAAGTAAATGCAGATTGCAAATTCATGTAAGACTATTTCTGACTGTATTTGTGCTGTTTTCATCATTGTGGAAGAGGTAATGTAGATGTAACATCTTTCATGGGAGAACAACATCAGGGTGAGCTTGTACATGTCCTTCTCCAAATCACAAGAATCTAGCACCTCATGTAGCCGGACTCAAATATTTTTTAAATGTAGAGTGAAACTCTGAAGAGAGACTGTAGAATGGATATTTAGGCTTATCATAGGTCAAGAATAATAAAATGTGTTCTACCTTCAGTTAGATGTTTTCCTCTTAATTGTTAATATCTTCAGGCCAATCCATGTGTAAAAGAAGATGCCATTTTGGGGGCATTTTTGTAGCACTAATAACTATAAATAAAAAACTAATTTGTGTGGATTCTCAATACCGTACAATTTGACCCTATTAGATTTCTCAGAACACTTCATCTATCCACATCCATTTTTACTTGAAGTTGTTAATTTGTAAAATGATAATTAAGATTGTCAATTAAATTTTTTTTAAGTTCTAATAAGTGTATTGTACCGCTATAATGAACATGTTCAATTTGTGCTTGTACAGCACAATTTCTTCTTAGGCATCCTATAATCTCTGCTTCATTATCCAAACAAGATTTCAACTTCCCTTTCAAGTACATCCTCATGATTAATTGGGCTATTAACTAGAAGGTACCCCCATGCAACTAAAAGGGTAATGTAGCACTGATGATTTGGGATGTGTGTGTGTTATCCAGAGACCAAAAGAGGCACCCCCAGGATTTTGTACAACAGACTTGAGATACCCAGCTTGTGCTTTAATAAGCAATTGAAATGGGTAATCTGGTAACGCATCATTGTAAGTACTGGGTCATAGTTGCTAGAAAATAAATCGGGATCTTACAAAACAACTGCATTAACTTAGGGATTTTCACTGTTATAACTTGCCACTAAGCTTTCTCTTCAGACTGATAAACTCTGAATTCACATTTATTGTGAAAAATTGTGAATTCAATGTGAATTCAATACCGAGTAGCAGAAGTTTACTTATATTTGTCTCTGTTTTTATGAATAATTGAAATACCCATGCATGCATTAAAAAAAATAAAATGATTGGCACGTGTTAAGATACTAGAAGTGTTTGTATTACTTGGTGCTAGCTAGAAACTGTAACAAAATAGTTTTTATATTAAATAATTATCATAAGGAGGGGTAATTCCGATGATATTCTTTATTTTCTTTGATTATTTTTGTTATTTATTTTGACTTTGTCATTGGAAATGATAGCTTCCATCATTGCATTGAATCTTAATATACAAACTTAACCAAAAATCTTTGAGACTGTCTAAAGTTAATTTCCTGAGAAGTAACCTTCTGAAATTCTGGGTAAAGCTGACTATTTGGCCTGCTTGTCCTGTGTGGAAGATCGGGGATTCCTGTTGTATGTACATATGTCACATATGCATGTTGCCTTGTAGACTTTGAATTTCAAAGGTGGTTAGAAGCAACTGCTTTCTGCATTCAAAGAACAGTGTTCCTCGCTACTTAAAAACATCATTTATTGCTAGCAGAGCTCCTTGTGGCTTTGTCTTGTGTTTGCTTGCTTCCATCTCTGCCTTTGCCTCCTCTTGCTGTGTTGAAGAGGACAGTTACCAGTGAGCTTCTACCTCCTGTAGGTACTTACACATCAAATCACCTCTTAACCCTCAGTTGGATTGATTTTGTACCCCATGTAATGGATGTTCATAGATTCTGAGCCATTTCTGTAATTTTATAATAGACATTTCACCTCAAAAGAGCTACAGGCTTCACGTGCAGAGCCCCCTGGCAACCCAGAGCTGCCTCTGAGCACTAGCACAAACAGGCCTCAATGCCAGGGAATTGCATTTTAAATCTAAACTAGTTTGGTGATGTACATGAGGGCCAGAAGCACCCATATAAGCAGAAAAAAAAACAAAGTGACAATTTCTTACCCGGTTGTTCTCCACCAAGCCTTGCCCCATGGGCCTGCCGTGTCCCCACAGAGTGTGTGGCATGCAGACATGCCTCCCTGTCCCCCTCTTCCCAGTGTAGCCCATATGCGGCATTTCAACAGGCCCAGCCTTGTCTTGCAAATGCACACAAGATTTACTTTGGTGTTGGCTACACAATTTTATTTGTCTTGGTTTACATAGTAACTTCAACAGCTGCCAGAGTATAATATTGCATAAAATGTGAGTGTGCCCAGAACTGCCGAGCTGTGTAACTACGTAACGTTACTGTGCTTCCTTACCCTCCCTGAACCTTGAAGAAAAGCAATATAGTATTTTATAAGCTGATCTATGCTTGATCTTGCCAAACTGTAAAACAATAAAATATAAATGCTAACTGATTTTGAAATCAGAGCTGAAGAGCAAACAGTTTTGCCCAGGCATGCAACCTGGAGTGCCACATTAATTCACCCGGTCTGTTCCTTGCTGTTCCCTCCTGAGGTGTTGGGGGCTCTTGTCTGTGTCATGCCAGCTGGTGAGGTACACTTGTTGGGATGAGGATGGCTCTCTGCCAAGCTGCATCGCTTCCAAACATGTTGAAGTGACTAAAATTTAGATTTGAAGTATTTAGTTACTCTGAGCCAGCTCTTCAAGATTTTCTTCCTCCCATCCCCAGTGGCACCCCTTTGTTTCTTGTGCTGGAAGATAAAAAAAATAAAATAAAATTGTGGACTGCTGCTTGGAGACTCGAGCAAAAGTTTCTCATGAACACCAGACGAAGAAGACTTCTTTTATAGATGTTTGTGTTTCAGTTAAGTAATAATTTCTTCCAAAGCATTTGCAGTTTCAGACAGTAGAGACTGCTTATAGTTGGGGGATTTTTGATTTTGTAGTACTTACTTGTGCTTCTGTTTTGAGTCTTGGACTCCTATTAATTTGGCACATCTTGCTCTGAAACCACATGATGCCTTCTTGGAAATATAATCAAGTCAGACAAACATGAAATTACTGAATGTTTGAGATTTTTTTTCAGCGTATTTTTTAGTTTTGCCTTCTTTTCTTCAGCATATGTATGTATATAGCTGACCTTTGTCTTTTTTAAAAAATAACAGTTTTAATGAGTAAGTCCTAGCTAATTCTGGAAAGGCTTTTTGACATTTGCAATGTTAGTATGGAAACTTTGAAGTTTAGACATCTAGTTTTCTTCTTAACGTTAGGCATTTGGTCCCTTGCCATTGTTATTCTCCTTGTACCTTTGTGTTACCCTTGAATTGGATCTGAAGCTTCTTGGGGTCTGACCCAGAATTGCCTACTGCTAGCCAGTAGGAAACAGGGTTTCCTGTTTAGTAATAAACAGGGGAAAAGAAAAAAAAATGTTTTTTTCTGTTTTCTGACTTAGAGTTAGCACTCAGGACTACTTCAGGCACCTCCTTCCACCTGAAAATCAGCATTTGTTCCTGCAGTTGCCCTCTTTCAAAGATGAATGTGTCAGGGGTGGGTCTCTCCTTGCTGCTGGTGCCATCTCCCACCTTTGCACAAAAATACCGCAGTGCAGTTGCAAGGAACTGAAAACTTGGAGAGTGTCCTCTACACTTGACAGAAATGAACATCCATCTCTTCTGAGACCACCCTAAGCTCCAGGCTGAAGGGGCCTGCTCTGCCCCTCCTGTTGAAATAGCACAAATATGCAGAGAGGAGTCTCTAGGGCCAGGGCAGTAACAGGGCTGATAGGGGAAGAGGGTGAGCCCCGGCTTCTGAGCCGTCATTGCACAGTAACTAGCACAGGATCAAATAAAACACTTGGATACCTGTGTAATAAACAACATTTCTGTTTTGTTGTATTACTACAGCGTAGCCAACTACAGGGCCATTAAGGGCTAACAGTTGAACCTAATTTGCTTATGGAGGGTACAAGAAACTATGCAAGATGCAGCTGTAGAATATCCTGATGCTGATGTAGGTAGGTATCCTCCAACCATGATCAAAGATAAATTGTCTTAAAGCATACAGGCCTATTGCCAGTGATCTCAAAAGTGAATTAACGCTTCTAACTAGGCCATTTAGCTCCTGGTCATGCTTCTGATCAAATGACAGTACCCTGTATGTGCTGAATTCTAGGCCAAGTTAGATCTGTAGTCATAGCCAAAATTTATTTGTTCAGCCCTAAAATGAAAGAATCCTCAACTGCCTTTGGGTTAAAGTTTTATAATAGGTCTCTGAAACAACCTGGTATTGAGAACTCACAATGGTATTAATGTGTTACCTAGGAAATGCTAATTAATCCCCACATATCATTTCCACGAAAAGCAAATGCTGAGTGGTTTATTAACCTTTTATCTGAGGGAGGTGGAGAGAAAATGTAGGCTCACCATTAATCTACCCTCCCAGAGAGATGGGCAGAGAAGAGGTGGAATTGCAGAGTTTATTATTTCTCCCCAGTTAGAGTGGCAGTACCATATGCAAAGTTTATTATGAATCTTTCCCACAGGGAAGCAGGAGAAAGAAGGGAAAAAAATGTCATTAGTGTCTGTTTAGCAGTAGTGAAGTAGTGATGTTAGGAGTCAGAGCTGGGTTTATTAGTTCCCCTGTGGATGGAAAGGAAGGAAGACAACCAAAGTGTGTGTGGGGGAAGAATCTAGGGAGGGGCGGCCAGGCACACCACAGTGCTGCTTCCAGATACTGTGGTTCCCTTACAGGGACTTCTTGGTTTGCACACATAACATTCAAGCACTACCAGCTTGCATCTAAGAAACAGGAGTGGTGAAATCATTGATCTGGAACAAAAGTTTGGGAGATGCTAAACTAGCTTTAGGCATAAGTGCTGTCTTCTGCAGAAATAGTTTGTGATTTCATTTCCATTTATTCTTTTTTTTTTTTTTTTTTACTTATGAGACAAATTTGTTAAGAGTTAAAATTACCTAGAAACAATGAAAGCAGGAAATATTTTGTTTTCTTTTCTTCTGATCTTTAAGTAAATTTCTGGATATAAAAGGATGAGATTAAAGTGGTTTTAACATTTTAGATGACTTGGTTGCTATAACCAAACAATTCGGTTTTTCATTCTAGAAAATGATGTGCTTTTTTAATATATCCATATGTAATATAAACAAGTTAGGCAAATAGTTTAATTTAAATGGCAGTAATACACAACATCTGAGGAGGTGTATGCTTGGTTGAATTTTAGTATTTTTTTTCTCCCATATAGGTTCAACATACAACTAAGAGTAAGAATTTGATATTCATTTAATTAAGAAAAAAAGATTCACTTTCCCTTTCTAGTATAACAAAAGAGGAAGAATATAAAAACCTCAACCAAAACATCACTGATATATATAGAAAGTGGCAAATGGAAGTGTAAATTCAATCTAAGTCAATTTTTATCAATATGTTTGAGTATCGATCACCAAGTTACCTTTTCTTTAATAATACAAATAGATTTAAATAAGAATAAATTGATTCTCTAAATACGGGGTTCTTTCTGATGATTTAAATTATTGAACTTTGAATTAAACAGCAATTTAAATTTAAGTGATTCAGAACACTTCGATTTACAAATGCAGTGTAATCCATTCAGTTTCCAAAGGTGTGGATGGCATTCTTTGCTCATGCAGTTATTCTTGGCTTGGGATTCAATTATTATTGCATCAACAGGCTACCTTCATCTCCAGTATGTAAAAAAACACAAATGATATTTCGTATCATATTAGGAGCACTGTGTGCCAATTGAAACCAAGGACCTCTCTGAGCTTTCTTCAAGATTTACACATGAACCTGTAGTGCAGAAGAGCTTCTGTCCATTCTGGGAGTCTGAGGGATATATGGGAAAATCCTGTCTCACCACTTGCAAAGGAATGTATGAGGAACGCTTGTCACCAGGCGAGATCTTTTATCTCATTTACTGCCAGTGGAGCTTGGTGGAGGAGTTCTGTTTTACCATCAAGTACCCTTGGGACTTGCTAAGCACCATGGAAGTTAACTAAATCTCTGCCTTTATCCTAAAATTAACATCATAATTTAGGAGTGGAGCATGCTTCATTGTTTGGCAGTTATCTTGAATCCACCTTTTAAGACCAAAAGGGAAAATGGATCAGAGAATGCATTTACCATGCTTAAAGGCAGACAGCAGTTTCACAGCACAGAAATAAAATTAAAAACACTGCTTGTGCCTACCAGTAATTTAGATAAACCCCAAGGAGTTTCTTTTGTCTGTCTCAAGCTCGTAGGGTTTTTGTGCAATCCTGTGACTGGGGATCAAACTTGCACGCAGACCCATGGCTTCCCTTCGTGCAGGAAGACCTGTATTTGAGGACTGGTACTCAAACCCAGGGTTGTCATTCAGATTTACATTCCCTTCCCCTCTCCAGATTTCTGTGAGTGTAACTTAATTAGTAAGTTGATCTTAACCTTTTCCTGCTGCTGCTTAATTTTTAGAAATGCTAACAACCTTTGGGAATGGTTAGGTGGAGCTATTCCTGTCTAGACAGTAAATACAGCTTAATGACCGTCCTGGTCTTTAAACAATCTTTTAACTCCTTGTAAAGTATGTGCTCCCTTATGTTTCATACCTTGGGGGGCATCTTCAGCATGCCGACCTCTTTTTGCGTAGCAAAAGGCCCTCTGTACAACCAAAAATGTGTATTTATAAGCAATCAAATGTTGTTTAAATCTGTAAATGAATTGTGCATGTTCATTTTTTCTAACACTTAACTGAGGCCGGATACAGTAGTAAACAGGCATTCTAATATTGCAGTGGATTTGTGGGGACTGATCCCAGCTTTGTCTTTCAGGGATACTGGGACGTTGTATCATGCTTTCTGTGCCCATTCTCTAAAATGTGCTAATTTACTATAATCTGCACAGTCTGGGGAGTTATTACTGACCTCTGTGTTTGCTTTCAAAAGACAGCATTCTTTATAGAAGTTTGAAGCCAGACATCAAAGTATTAATTTTGATGGACACTGAATTTCACAGAAATTCTGAGGGAGTTGTCAGAATGTGAAAGCAAACATCACAGAGGAAAAACAACCAAATGCTGGTTTTAGTTACTTTAATCTATTCTGGTTTTGTATAAACACATTTGCGATGTTGCTTACTGCTGGCTGTGTATTCTTTTGGGTATGAAGATGTCCTTGATTCCTGTCTCAGGTGGTGTTTCTTCTCACTTCATCAGAAATTGGTCCTGATTGACAACAGACATTTGTGTTTTTAAACTGTCTTTTAGGAATAGTCACAGTGCCACAAAGAAAAATAGGAGACATATGTCCCTGGAAGTGTGTACTGAAAGTAATCTATTCAAAGGAGTAGTTTCCAATGGTTTAGCAGCAGGAAAACTTAAACACATGCATCAGAAGTTTCAAGGGTCAGTCTTCATCTGCTTATCCTAAAAATGCATGCATTTAGAAAAAAAAAATCATCCACAGAAGTCCTTTCTTTTGCTTTACTCATACCTTTGGAAATTTCTGTAACTCACTTTGCTGAGTTGGTCATGTCTGCAAGTCTTTGCTAACATTCAAGATTAAGGCGACTAGGTTTAAGTATAAAACTTATCTTTTAATGTAGATTGATATATGAACGGAGTAAGTGCTGTACTTACTTATGTTCTATTACAGCCCACACAAAGAAAACAGGAAAGTTAAGACTCAAGGTCTATTCTATAATTCAGGGTTTTTACTGAAATTTGAAGGCAATTTAAACCACCTACTTATTTCAAAGGTAGTATCGATAGACCACCTGCTGTTGACATGCACTAAGAAAGATGGAAGGATGTAAATGAGTTTTAGTGATTTGCCTGCCTTTGAATACAAATGAGGCTAACAACCTCCTGTCCTGCACTCCAGCAGTCGACTACCAGAATGTTTCCAGCATGCTTTATTGGAAAGTGGGTGTTGTCCTCATGAATTATCATTAAACTTTGTTGTTGTTAACTGCTTGTTAGCAGTGGATAATTCAAGTGTAATTCTGTTAGATATTTCAGATACGTCACATACTATGCAGTTTGTAACTGCTGTTTGACAATGAGGAGCTCCTTCCAACAGAAACTTGGAAAGACTTGTCTGCACATAGGTGGCTATTGAAGGATTTGTGGTGAAGAGTGAGATTTAAGCTGAATTAGCTGAAAGTGGGTAGAGACTAGAAATCCATCTATCCTGAGGTTATAAATGTAATCTTTTAAGTTCAGCCAGAGTTTTTAGTCTGTCCAGGGAAGATGTGTAAACTTATGTACCTAACAGTAGTCTTTACTTTTCTTTTAAGAACACTGCAAGCCTTGGAAATTAAAACAAAGATTACAGTAATGTCTGTAACTTTTTCTTTTAATGTGGATGCCTTTGTGATTAATACATTATTTCTTCCAGTGGCTTAACAAAAAACTAGGAAACAAACAATTAAGAGCAGGAAGAGCTGAGCTACTTTTTGGGCTGATGAGATAAAAATCTGAACAATTGTGACCGTCCCTTTGGAATAGCACAATTGGCTTTTGTGGAGGGTTTTTGGACTGATTTCCATTCATTGTTTTCAGTGACCCTTCTTGAAGAGTCTGAAAAACATTTTTAAAGTTAGAACCTCTTCTTTCTTCACTTGTAACTCTTGTAAGCACTCTGCAGCGATTCATCTGTGGTTGAAAACTGCCACTGGCTGTCTCCTCCCATAGTACCAGCCATTCCTTTGAATATTTGCCACCTATTCCTTGCTTATGCATGGCTTCAAAAGCAACAATTGTCACAAAGAAACAGGCTATCCTAAATGACAGCTTTCACTGTCTTTAAGATCACAGGTCAAAATGGAAAATGAATGTTTCAGGATGATTTGGTAGCACTAGATAGTATCTTAATGTCGTTGTATACCGATTTTACAGTTTAATTCACCACTATAAAACTTCCAAGTCAAAGAAATGTCTCCTAGTCCTTAAATGGGCAGCTATCATAGCCATAATTTGTTTATGAGACGCTTTTCTTTCTGGAAGACTGGTCTGTCTCGGTTCCTATCAAAAATAAATCAATTTCCTGTGGAAACTGGCATAAATCTTTCAGATTGTTTCTTAGCATTTCTTCAGCATTTGTCAGAGTTGCTGTTAGCTGTGTAGCTTTGTATTGTCTCATAATGAATTGTAGCGATGGATAAAAAAAAAATTAATCTGTTTTTGTTAATCCTGTTTTGTAATTAAATACATCTTTTATATAAATTCTGTTAAGATTTGAATGAAAGGGGATTTATGGAAACATGACTTGCTTTTTATAAGATAGTTTTAGGATTATGAAATCAACACTGGGAAAAAGAAAAGTTTGACTTGCTCACAGAGCAAAAGATTTTCTCTTTGTTATTCTTGCTTTGCTGGCACTATGAAAAAAAAATAAGAGCATTCAAGCTGGGTTGCCTGTGGTTTAACTCTAATTCTATAGGCTGCACACTCTATCTCCCCAAAATCCCCACAGCAAGTGACCTTGTCAAACAAAAGTGTGGAATAATGGGAGGCAGCCCAGGGACTGTGGCTCATTTACAAGCAGCTGTTTGCTACTGTCAGAACAAAGGCAAATCAAAGTTGCATTAACGGGGTATGACAGGCACAGTGAGCAGCTCCCCAACAATGTTCATCCTCTTGTGTTGTTCTAGTTATAATATTGGTTTGCCTGAAGGAGAAAATGGTCATAAGGTCAAGTCAGACATGGATGTTTTCAAAAGCCTTTCAAAATTGCACACATTTTTCAGCTGATCAACTGTTGATGTTTTTTAACAAAATTAGCATAACAGCAAATAAATACATATTTATGTGCGTGCCTGTCTTTTGGTATGAGAATTAGAACCACACAGAGAATTAACAATTATGTCTTCACAGCAAGATAAGTGTCACATGGCCTTCCCCAATAGTCTGATTCATCCAGTCCAAAAACTAAAGCAATTGTAGGTAACGCCACTTCTAAATTCCTACATGGCATCCAAGCATGGCTGGAGGATGACTCTTGCTTCTCCATAGCTTTTGTAGTTTACTGCTCGACTAGCACCCTTCTCTTCACCTTGAAAGATAGCACCAAATTATCTGACACTTTGGTGAAGAAGTTACCAGTGTATCCTGAATTTTGAGAAATTACTGGCTTGCTCAGTTTAAGCTTGGTAATGTGTATTCATTTGGAAGACTCAACACCAGTGAAGAGCAAAGAGATTTCTTATGAAATAGTGGAAGCTTTTAGACAAAAAGGGCCAGAATCCAGCATATGACTGTGCAGCACTCCCTAACCATGACTTCATGTAGCATGCAGAAGGTTTGTTCGTAGCCATGTGAATGAGGCTTGTATAATTTGAGCCTGTACTACTCGACACCAGTCTGTCGTCTGAAATCGTTCTGAATCAGTTAGACTTGGTGAGAACATGTCTGAAAAAGGCTTGGGAAGAACGGAAATTCAAAGAGAAAGGACAGGAGAATTGTTGGACATGAACTTTATAACAAGGCACACAATAGGCAGCACATTTCTCAGTGTTTATTGTACCTTGTGTAGCATGATAAAGGCTGAAGGCAGAGTGACTTTAACAGTCCCTGAAGTGCAGTATTCCCTGAGAAATGCATGGTTTAAAGTGCTTTACTTCCATTATGAAATTTATAAATAAAAATAAGGAAAGCAGTAAGACATTCATTTGTTGGGCAAATTGATACAACTACCACATCATTAATAGCTGGGCAGAAAAATCTATTTGGTTCAAAAGACAACTTACGAAGTCCTTTATATTTGGCAAATATTTTACTACTTGTGAATTACTGAATTACTTAATTATTTTTGATAGAGAGAGGGAGACCAGGAAATAGGAGATAAATACTTTTAAAGTAAAATATACTGCAGATTTAAGGCAGCTGCGGAGTGCATTTTGGTAATGGCATTTGACATCTGCTATATTTCACAATTCAAGATATGAAAAAGCCTCTAGAATTTAACAATTTGAAGTGCAGTTACTTCATTTTTCAGTCTCATTTGCATTATAGTTAGGTATGTTGAGAAGGTACAGATATGAATAATGTGCATAAGAGACGATTAAGATACGACCAATGTATCTCCTAACCTTTAGAGACAGCATGCTCTAATTCGATACCTTTTAGGGTAAAACTTTCAAAAGTGCAGTGGCTTGCATGCATACAAAGTTGTACTGACAACATCTTTTAAAGTGCTAACATGAATGTGAATTTAATTTAATTTATTCTCACAAACTTGCAGTTCTAGCTGTATGTGTTATAGTATCATGTACAGGTGCCAGCCAAGATTACGGCTCCATTGAGCTCTACTCATCCAAGAAGTTCTATATTTATCAGCCTGGAGAGCTTGTCGAGTTTCCTCTTTTGCTGCCGTTATCAACTGTTTTGAAATATTCAAAACCTTAAGTGGTATTGAAAACTTACCCAGTGTCCAAAGCACATTGTATATTTTGAGCTGAGAAATAGAACTGTATTTGTAGAATTGTGCTTGCATTTAGCTTAACGCTCAAAATAGAAGAACATAATTTTCATAGGAAATTCAATAATGCTATTTTCTTTCTTCAAAACATTCAGATTCCTTGTGCTTCTCTAGATGACACACAATGGTAGCAGTTTTGTATCATCATCTTTGTAGTCAGTATATTTAACTGTAATTAAAGAAACAGAGATTTTATTTTGTTGTGAGTCAATCTGTTAAGCTCGCATGATAATATCCTAAATTCCTTTCAGTTAATGGTCCTACTCTTGCTGGGAAAGGAGGACATTTTGTGCATTACTTTGCTTGAATAGTACTAACAGACTAGCAGATGGTCACTTTCCAACTGGTTTGCCTTGAAAAAAGAAATTAAAATATTATAGTGCCAGGGAGAGATGTTGTAATGTGTCCCTTTCAAATTAACAGGTCGTTTTTTCTACTATTTTATGATTGTAAAATAGCTCAATGTCACATAAAAGGTTAAAAGCTGAAGTAAATGGCATCATGGGAAATTTGAAATAAATAGGGACTCATATGGTTTATGGCTCTATACTTGAACACACAAGGAATATATTTCTTTCCTTGAAAAGGCGTTCTGTAAGAGCTTGCCATGTTAATATGAATTGTGGTAACAATAGATTGTATTTAGAGTAGTTTTAATTCACAAGGTAACATTTTTTGTTTACTGAATTACGCCTTGCAAAGGCCACTTGTTCAAACTGTTTACAAGCCTAAGAGAGAATGCAATATTTTCAGAAAAAAATTGAAGCCATAGATTCCAGTTCATCGAATTATTCTGCCTGTGTCTTTGTGGTTACTTTTCATAGAGCACAGACCTTCAGAATTGATTAAGTTTTAGACTGCAAACTGTCAGATATTTCATATTAGTGCCAAATTTGTTTTTCATGGTAAAACTGTTTCCACTCACTTCTGTGAGTCCTAGTTCCAGCAACCCCGCTGAGCAAGACTTGAAGAAATTTTTCAGCTAGTGTCTGTCCCAGTGGCTGGTGTATTGCTATACAGGTGAAGAAGGAGGCGATGGGAAAGCCTTTGTAAAGCTTTTCAGTAGCTACCAGTGTGAGATGACCCTTGTTTCTTTTGATACATGGTCAGCTGTAGTTGTTACAGGGTTAGGGTCCAAAGACTAAGAGGAGATGTTTAAAACTGAACTGTAGAAATCTAAGGGTCTCTGATGGATGTGTGTAAAATTGTCATCATTGAGATCTTTTGTCTTTCAAAATCATTAGCAGAGGTAACCTTTAAAATTATCAGTCACATGCAGCTTCAATGGATGTATTACATTCAATATAAAATGCTATGGTTTGCTATTCTGGGGTTTGTTTTCAGTCCTGTCCTACTCTCACAGAAGGAGGCCTATGGATAAGTTGCCTATAAATGAGCATTGCAGCCAGTTTGTTTCAAAATGCCTCTAATTTTGTATTTCTGCTTTGCTTCCAGTCATCTTTTGCTCAATATAGTTGGTAATCTGTGAGGAAATACAGAATGCGTTGCCTTTATTTCTTAGTAGAAGAATAGCAGTGGTAACTGCAAAAAGAGGCTATTCAGATAGGTGATGAAGCCTGAAGATATAATTTCACTAAAAGCTAGCTTAGACCAATTAAAATTAATAACCATTTCTCATAACTTTGGCAGAAGAGAGCTGTGGGTATTTCTGTATGGTGCTGTACAGGGCCATGGTAAAATGGCTTTGGAGCTCTGAACTGCTCAGGAGCTGTGCCCACAGCTGCGAGTCCCAAACCCAGGCTGACAAATTAGGCCCTGGGGATTGCCGGTCAGTGGCCAGACACCTGCAGCACACCTTTGGGCTGGTTGGAAGCACAGGCGGTAATTTGAAGGTTAGCTTGAGTCTAAGCACCAAGGTAAGGACAAAAAGATAGAGACTGTTCAAACAGAGGATATAAAAATTCCAAAGAATCGACGAGTCAAATTGGCCACCTGGAAAAAACAGTTCAGAGGAGAAATACCAGGTTGTTTTGGCTTCCTACCAACAGAAGAGATTGAGGTGTTTTTTTCACAGTGGATTATGATGGAGCAGGGCCTGCGTAATATTGAACTCCTCCAGCATGTGGTGTCACTGGGGAAGCTGGTAGATGACGTTAGGAATGGTGTTCAAAGAACATGAAACGCTTGGGTGAAAGATACGGATTGTCACGGAGATGTTTAGCCCTAAAGGTTCAAGATCACTAAAATTTTGCAAAAGGACATAAAAACAAACAGGTTGCTGTCGTCGTGTTCAGGAATCCAGACTAATTTTTCAAATAAGAATAAAACAGTGGTAAGAGTGTGCCATAGTAAATTATCTGTAAATCAGCTAAAGGCCTTTTTTCTTCTGATGGATGCTGCATGAGTATTTTGCAAATGAGCGTGTTTATGCCCAAATGGCGCATTCATTTGCTTTTGCGTTATCTTTTTTAATGGAAACCTTTATTTGTCTTTTTCGTGTTTTTTCTTAAGGTGATTGAGTTTTAGAGGCATATGCAGTGATACAGATATTAATATGCATTATTGTAATTGGCTGTAATTAATCCATAATTGCACCTTTTTAACTGGGATGACAACGACAGGGACTTTAGTTTTTAAATGATGTAGGAATAATTCTTCCTATATGTGATTTAGGTTTTTATCTGGAAGAGGTATTTAGATTAAATAATCTATTAAGTGGATAGGAAAACGCAGGAGTCCATTTCAGCCTGAATTGTCCTATGATGCTGTGATCTTAAGAACTGCTTTGGCATAAAGGTCAAAGGTGAATTTGCCCACGTTCAATTAGCTACCAAAAACCCAGACTGGGCTTTCAGGGGAAAGGAGTATGGCTGGGTTTGGGGTTTGGTCTAGGGGAGGAATTATTTTGTTTTGATTGAGCCTGATCTGGAACAAGCATTTCTTGCCTTTTTTTCATTGCATGCTTACAGATCTGTTGAACAAAGGATTTTACTGATGTCCTTAGTTTATGTTGGAATAGCTGAACAATTGTTGCTCCATGGCTTCTTGAGATGCTTGGCACCAATCACACACACACACACGCGCGCGCGCGCGCACACACGCGAAAAAAAGAAAAAAGGTGGGGGGACACAGTAAAACTAGACAATTAGCTTTCTTTCAGCTGGCGATGAACAGACAGAAGAAAGTGCTTACCATGTTATACTGCTTTGATTAAAGGATAAAAATAAATTTGTAAATGACATTTACCAAAATGTGACGTCATAATAAAGTTCAGGAATTATGATTACATAATCCAGAGTCTCCCAGTGCAACTTGGATCCTAAGCTAAATCCTTTGCATTCTTTAACTATTGAAAGAAACAAAGATCAGTTAAATGACATTCAGCAAAGGATTCAAATCACCAGGGCTTCTCAGTCTTGTTACACTAATAAATGTATTTTCCTAAAACTAATATTGTAAAAATATGTGTATAAAGGGGTTTGTTGATTGTTGCATGGAACAGTATTAGGAATTAAAATCAGACTTACCCATCGGTAAAATAGCAAGGTACAATGGTCAAATGGTTGCAGCATTTCAAACAAGGATCGGTCACAGTTCTTCTGTTGGAAATCTTTCTGGTAGTCTTTCTCACTAGTTCCTAAGGGCAGATTTTCTTTTTTCCCCCAACAATCCTTCCCTGTCTCACTGGATTTTTTATTGCTTGAAGTCAACTGGGAACGTAATGTACTTGCCTGTCGTTCCTCCTATTTCCTCACTTTGAAGATACTTCCTTTAAAACCTGTTTCAGGATTTCTTGAAGGATGAGATAGGGACACTAATATAGCATTTTCCCTTTA
This sequence comes from Anser anser, assembly GCF_964211835.1. NCBI lineage: Eukaryota > Metazoa > Chordata > Aves > Anseriformes > Anatidae > Anser > Anser anser. The sequence goes on along the minus strand of NC_139728.1, from coordinate 18,573,535 downwards.
TTGGCCTTCCTGGTGTTGAGGTATTGGGAATTGCTTGTGCTCCAAGTTTGGTGCGTGTCCAGTGATGATGTGCAATTCCACCAAACATGGAAGGAAAAAACAACTTTAGATGTTTATAAAAAGTAATTATCATCACAGGGGAAAAAGACAGTAATGCAGTCAGCTACCTAAATGACTTGGCACAGAATCAATTTTTAATCTTTTTTTTTTTTTTCTTTGTGTGTGTGTATGTGCTTTAAGCATTTATTTTGTCTTGTACTTCCTTTTCCCTCCTCATCTCTCTCATAACCATTGCATATCCTCGAGTAAAACCAGGGAGCGGTCTCTGCTGGCAGGAGGACATGATTGGGAAGTAGGAGTGCCAGGGAGCTGGAGATTCCCAGGGCTTGTGGCGGCCCGAGATAACCAGGCTCGAGATGCGAACAGCGGCAAACGAGGAATGCCCATCCAGTAAACACAGCTGCAGAGACCTTCCAGAGCCGCCGCCCCGCCAGCCAGGCCCGGTGGCGGGCTGGGGGCCGAAGGATGCGATCCGGAGCCCGGCTGGCGCTGCCCGCAGGCGGCCGGGAGCGTGAGGCGCTCGCTCGGCCTCAGGCCGGAACGCGGGGTACGGCCCGGTGTCAACGAGGGCACCACTGGGCTCGCAGCGATTATGGCAGAGGCATACTGGTTTCCTTGACAACCAGACCGAGGATTCTTTGTGATTTATTATTTACCACTTCAAACTCTCGTTCTCTGATTTAATTAGGGAAAGGGATTTCCGTAAGTCCCCTCCCTTCCGAGCCTGAGAACCCCCCACCCCTGCTACAGCTAGCCCAGGCTGATGCTGCTCAAACCGGCCGCAGATCAGGCTCAGCACTGAGCTTCTGGAATTTCAGGCAGGTCGCTCAGACGGCAGTTAGCTGAAATTCAGTGGATATTACGGTGAGCGATGACTTGTTAATCTGCACTTACTGGCAGGGATAACAGACATCTGCACTCACCGCCTCTCCCCCTGGCCCCCTCCCTGTTTTTTCAGAGGCAGGGGACTGCAACAAGTGACACTTTTCACTGTTGTTCTTCAAGCTATAGGAAAGATAAAATAGTATCTGTAAGCACCAGTTTCCCTTGTTTTGGCAATTCACGTTGCTTTCTCCTTGAAGGCTTTATTAGCAATAGATCAGCCACAGTTGTGTACGCGAAGAGTGTATTTTGATCTTTGGGAGGTATTTTACTGCCACCAGTTGCGTTGGTATTTGAAACAAAAATCCTCTCCTAATATGTGGCTAAAGACAGGGAATACAGTTAGTCTGATCTAACATCACATGAATCCCAAGTATGTATTTCCCACATTTATAAAGGATTGGCTCAATCTGATCTACAGGGCCTGTTCTAAATTTAGTAATTCAGAATAGAATTTTGAACACAATAATTTATATAATTGAGATTTTTATTCAAATGTCACTGGCAAATCTGTGTCATTATATATCAAGATTGAAATTGGGTCCTCCAAAGGGCATTTTTTTCTTAAAGTACTTTTCTGGGTTGCATATTTTTTATTTCGTATTCAGCATGAGGTGTCTGCTGCATTTAATAACGTAAAATGAAGGTCACAGAAGATCTCTAGTTTTACCGGAATGTCTCCCAATAGATGACTGGTAAAAAGGTAGTGATTGAAATGGGTTGAGGATCCTCTATGAAGACTATATAGAAAATCTGTGTCATTTTTTTAATTATAGGGAGGATTTTTTGTTTTGTTTCCATTGTGTTTATTTCACTGTGACTGTTCTTTCAGTTGTACCACCTCAGTCATAATTTCAAAAGTTTGTACGTGTTTGGTCAGCTTTACCGCAGGGAGTTCCTCAAGTGAGTCAGTGGGTGTTGCTCACCCTTTGGTGGGTTGAACATGAAGTTCATCGAGTCCATAAAAAGACTTAGAGTGAAGTCCTAGCTCACTAATGTACCAGTGCCCCATTAGGCTCTTGAGGGAAACTGACTGCTGAAGGTGCTTCTTCAAAATGGAGTAGAATAATGAGGCTCATTAATGCATTTTTCATTAGGACAAGAATATTGAGTGTCCAAGTTAAATTCTAAGGAATCTATCCTGCACTCAGTGAGGTTAATGACAAAGCTCACAATGACATTAGTGTTGCAGGATGAGAACTTAATTGGGGTAATTAAGATTCTACTTACCTAAAATTCCCTATTATTTTCAAGTAGATAAAATATTGCAAAATTACTACTATGAAGAGTTGTATAATGTTGGATCTCAACACATCGTTCAGAGATGACAGCATTTCAGTGGGAGATAATATTATTTCTGTATTTTGTATTTGATTCATAAAGCACCCTTGTCATCTTCTAGAGGCTTGTGCAAGTGAAAACCATCGTTTTGAAAAGTAGTGTTATTTTTGGTTTCGGAATTCCAGCATTTTCTGCACTGTGTTTTTAAAGATAACATGGGCCATACATTGCTGAAACCCAGTAACAATCTGGACTTCAGATTCAGCAGTGACAGAGACCAGATAGGCCCTGCAGCTCTGTTCTGGAATTGTGTAAGTGCGGAGAACAGGCTCCTTAACTAAAGTTTGCTTTGTAGTAGTGCACACTTAGTGAAATTGGTATTTGTACGAGAAGAAAACAACTTCCTTACTAAGTAGAATAGATAGGAGATTCAGCTTCAGTGCCTTCAAGGGAGTCTGAATCCTCAGTTATAAATGATTATGTCAGAATGCCTAATTTAAATGGTTACCCTAACACCTGCTCATTCCTGCCTCCTTTGGACACCCCTAACCTTCTCCTTCCCTCCTTGGCATCCCCGGCAGATTAGCAACTCCCTCCTCAATTACGCTGCCATCTCGGCTGCTTTGATCACGCTCTGAGCTCACTCTGGAAATCATCTTGATTAATAAAACTCTCTGCCATCGCAGAAACAGCAGCGTGTGTGGATTGACAGGCTGTGGGACCGGGGGTGTAGCCAGACCCTGGCATTCAGCTGAGCAAGGCTGGGTTGGCCATGCCGAGGCAGGAGAGAAGGTGTCAGCCCCTAGGACAAGCAGCACCCTGGCCGCTCCCTCCCCGCCTGGCCATTAGATCCCCCACCATCCCCTCAGACTCGCTGGAGCTGGCTGCCTGTTTGTAGACCTAAATAATGTATAGTGGGAACATGGTACTTTCCGTAAGAAAGCAGCGTTTTAGTTGGTGTGGAAAAAAGTGGAGCAATCGGATCTTTTATACTTCACAGCTGCCTTCTCCAGAAGTTCTTGCTTTAGACGCTTAGGGAAGGATGTTTTTCAAACAGAACTGTGACCTGGTATGGTGAAATGCTATGTACAATGGATTGATTAGTGAGGAAATTACTTTCCACATCTGTAGTAGCAGTGCAGTAGGTCTGCCTTGCTTGATGCTGAGCTCATACTTGAACGCGCTACTGTGGTGTTTTTTTTTTTTTTTTTCCTGGTCTGATGCAGAGCTTTCCTGGTCTTTTCTTTTATTATTGGTCGTATTAAGATCAATGAACAGCATTGGAAACACAGTCGTTGAGCTATTAGATGTGTGCTTCTAAATAGCGGTAATTAGCAAATGCAAAGTTTTCCTTTCTCTGGAGTGTTACAGTGTGCATTCATCCCTTTTGTTACTTTCTAATGTAAATAGCATTAATTATGGAACTCCTATCACATAATTATGGAAAATTGTTTACTTTCTATCTTAGTACTCAGAGATTTCAGGGATCCTGATTTTTCATTTATTTCATTTGAGCACTTACTAGCCAGTTCTCTAAAAGCTGAGAGTATTTCTTGCTCTCATATTGTAGCAGTTGTAGGAAGGGGGACAAATTCCAGGAATAAAAATCAGAATCCAAATTTAGAAGCCCTGAATTTGAGTCCAGGTGGAATTTAGCCTTCCTGTCAATTGATCTCCCTTGTCTTTTGTACCTGTTTGCAAAGAGGCCTATGGATTCCTTTCGAGGTCATTAACAGCATTTGGACAGGGTGGCAGAGGTGCATATTGCCTTTATTCAGGTAACAGTACCTTTGTTGCCATTCTAACTGCCTGCTGCTCAGGGAGCATGGTAGAATTGTGTATATTCCTTAGGACTTTTTAAGTTACCTTTTTATTTCTAAACCATTAAATAGTTTTCCTTTTTTTTTTTTTTTGTGCAATTTATTATTCAGAGGATGCTGCCAAGTATCTCTGTAGGATTACTCCATTATTCCTGGAATTTGCCAGAACTTTAGGTACGTTGTAAAAACTGTGTATGGTATATCCCTCTCCTCTCTAATAGTCTCTTAGAAATCCACAAATATTTCATAGAAGGTAAGGTCAGGAAGAAAGTGTTTCACTCTGACAGGCATTTTCTGAGATTGCTTGCTACTCTTGTCTCATATCTATTTGTAGGAATATTTGAAGTGACGGCACGTTTACTTTCAAGTACATTTATCACATAGTTCTGCTACTTGTTTTCAAAAGATATGACTGTGTATTTTGGGTTATAAGTTTTGTCTGTGGGATCTTGGGCCTTTTTGTTTCCAAGGGTTCTTCTTTTACTCCTGAGTCCTCAGAAACATTTCGGAAGCTACACTGAATGAGAAGGGGTATTGCTCTGCTATTTGCATACTCATAAGCACTCTTTAAGGATGAAGTGGCTTGCTGTCATTAAAATTAACCACATAATTTTTCCACTGTAAATTATACCATGACAATCGACTCCACCCCATCATTTTATTGAAACGAGGAGCATATGAACTCTTCCTTTGTTGCTTGGTTCTGTTGTTAATGTATACGTAATCCTGTTTGTAAACAAGAAAATGCCCCCTTCATAATTTTACAGCTGCAATCTCATATGTTATTATGTGTTAGCAGTCATACAGTATTTTTTATTAAATATGTGGTAGTTGTTGAAGATCATATCCGTATTTGGTGTTTTAAACTCTGTCACTTGTAGAATAACATTTTCTTCAACACGAAGCAGAATATAAGAATCTATCTCCACATTTTAGTGAGACTAAATGTTTTGCTTTGTTGTTAGGCAGGTTAGGGTATAACCCATTTCCCTTCTTAAATGAAGAAGGCAGAGCCCAGCACACCAAGAGTTATGGTTGGCAATCAACATGTCATCTGCTGGAACAATTTAACTTTCACCATGCACGTAGTCCTGAGGAACTGGTACATATCTGCATGGTTTCTATCAACCTGTGAGGTGACGAGGCTTTGGATTTCTTCAAGATGGGAACAAAAGCATGTTTCTTTTGTCAGCTGTTCACTCTGAATACTGCTGATGGAAATCATAGCCCTTTCCTCCTCTTCCCCTACCCCCCCTCAACACATGGTTTCCAATCAAAAATGATTGAGAGAACTGGAAATATAAATTGTTGTCAAAATGCATTTTTATAGAAAATAAAAGAATATTTATTTTTATTCAGCTACCAACATCCTGTACAGAGGAAATAATTCAACGGGAAATCCTGTTGACACGACATTTCTGACACATCACCCTTTGTGTGTCTTACCTCCCTGTTTCTGAGCTTGTTTCTAATTCAGAAGCTTCTCCTTCCTGACAGGTGGTGTGCTCAGCGAGTTCACAGTTGGTAAACTAGAGATAACCTCCAGGAGGGGGATTTACAGAGACCATGGGACTTATTTGCCTTGAGAAATTTTGAAGATGCAATGTATTTAACGGCGAGAAAGAAAAGGGTAGAGTGCTTTCTGCGAGCTGGCAAAGGATCAAGTGTGTGTGATGTGAAGGAAAAAAGGAAGGAGATTCTTGCAGCCTGAGAACAGACATCTGGCTGGCAAAAGAAAAGAAATATCATTGACAGATGAATACTGTTTCAAACTGGGATAATTTTAGATCAAGAGGGCAAAGTTTTGCTCTCATGCATGCAGCTTCCATTGAAAGGGGTGGGAAAGGTGCATGCAGATGAGAGTAAAATTTGGTTCTAAGTGAGAACCGAACAACATGCATATTTTTACACTAGATATTTAGACTTTCATGTTTAGATCACATGGTTTCCATCTGCCATATGTAGGCATTGCTAAAATGCTGCCAGGAACCAGTCTCTGGTTTGGTGACTTTCATTAAAGGAATTAGTGGTTTCTATCCAGTTTCAGTGTGGCTGGATTCAAAGTGCAGAAGCCCATTTTCACAGTTTAGCATTAATTAGCACTCTTGTGGCAGCCTCAGCAGGGAGGTGAAGGATTAAATGGGCATGAAGACCAAACTATCTCTTTTCCCATAGTGGTGATTCCTTCAAAATAGGGTTGAGACATGATGGACTAATATGGGGGATGCTTGCACAGCTGCTGTCTGGGCTGTTCTTGTTCCAGGTGATTGAAGGACTCCAGTCTGCAGTGCTGACAATATAGCACTCTCTTCTCTCCTGCTATTAGAAAAAACAACAACAACAAAACACCACCACCACCACCAAAAAAAACCCCACGAACAACTCAGATAGACACATTCTCACCCTTCTGCATGAGGGGTGAGAGCTGCTTAGGAGAATTTAAATGAGATCCTTGCCAACCATACACAGGAAGGATCGACACATTGAAAAGCTAAGGTGCTGCTACTAACTTGAGGTTTTGCTGAATCATTCAACAAGGTGTAGGCAGGTAAGCCCTGACTCTTTTTTTGCTGAAGAGAGCCTCACAGGGATATTTTTGAGAATTGCATGGAGACTGGAAAATACACAAGGAAAATTGTAATAAGTTCGCGGGAGCCTGGAAGGCAGGACTCGTCCTAGTGTGAGTCAGAGGGCGTAACTCAGGCTTCTGTCCTGAATTTTATTAAACAGACGTACCGTGCTTTGTGTTTATGCACACTGCATATTAAGTGTATAATTACAGAAAATTACTTACTGTTGTAATTCTGCTGCTGACACCGAATCTTGGAAAACACTGAATCTGACAAGATTTTTAAAATTTTAAATGATTTTTTAGACCAAATCAGCCTAATAAATTCTAAAAAATATTTATTAAAAAGCCACCATTAGTTACTTAATATTTCTGATAGCTCTTATTCCTAGCAATTCATATTTTTATTTTGCAAGAAACGGGCTTTCAGATTTTAGCCAAATAATTAAAGTGTGCAAGAGTATGTTGGAGAAACCGAACTCTTGAAAGGAGTGCTAAAAATCCCCCCTCAGAGCTAATTTATTCAATGAAATAGTTGTCTTGCTTCAGCATAATTTATGTGCACATTTAAATGATCAAGTGTGTTCATTCGGGCTTCAGACCTCTTTGTTAAAGTTCTAATAATGAATGTACTTTCATGTACATTGTTTTGAGCTAATCCCATTTTTATGAATGGGTTAAAAAAAAAAAAAAAAGGAGAAAGATGTCTCTTCCTAGAAAATAGATTTCCTTCAATAACTAATCCTTTTTTTTCTGTAATGTCCCCTGCTTCCATCATCTTAAATGAAAATAATGAGTCTGTACTTAAAACGGCAAAGAATACAGCTGTAGGAGAGTATTTTTGAAATGATCGCTTCCTGCCTAATTTTATCCAGACTGGAACAGTGGGGTTTTGTCTGCCGTGCCGCAGCTCTGGCTGTTCATGTGCTATCTGGTGGCTTTCAGTGAAAGAAGAGCGGAGTGCTGTGAACTCCAGACCTCTGTGCAGTATCAGAAGCTCTCACTGTGCCAATGTAATCTTTTAATAGACATGCTTGCCAGAATGACTTTTTTCCCTTCAAAGATAGAATTAGAAAGCACAGTTGTCATTTAAATTGCCTCTATCGTTTTAGTCGTTGGTAGTGATCTGTTGACCAGTATTGGATAATTTAAAAGCTGTTTAACGAAATAACATGCTTATCTGTGTGAAATATACACAGCAGTGAGAGACAAGAGCAAAAAGTCTCCCTTGACATAGTTCATGGGATTCTTTAGAAACTGCGGGATGCTGAGGCTTTTTTTGCAGAATTATAAATGCTCTGCAGGACCCATGTTGAGAATTTGCATGATTTTCAGATGGGAAAGTGTGTTCAGCTGCCTGTGTGCACCTTCTGTGCTCGCACGTCTGCACCTTGCTGAGCAAGGGAGAGGATGCTGCGTACAGTTTGCATTGGGCTCTGCATTTGTTCAACATATATTATTGAAATTCTGCCCAAGATGCATTGCTTCATCTTGTGTAGAACTTGAATCATCATGTTTCATGATTTGGTAAAATAAAAGAGATTGTGAAAGAGACAACTGTAAACATTCTGTTTGAAAAGATGTGCTCTTTTCAAAAGACCTTTCTGTTAGAGCCAAATAACACAAGAAGCAATATTTCCTTGCTCACCGAGACATATATATTTCTGCAAAGATTTGTTTTGGATTCTCAGTTCTCCCAGTATCTGCATTCTTTGAAATTATTTTGTATTTCCATGTTGACTTTCTCTGTGCTTTAAGTTTTAATCAAAGGTTCCTTGCTTCTGATGTTGAGAAGTACTGATGTTAGCCTGTTTACATTCCACTATTTTTCCTCTGTATGGGGTGAACATTCAAATGTAGTGGTTCCTTTTTGCTTTTATCTACCAAACTTAGCACACTCTCTTATTATTGACAGCTCAAAAAGATGGAATGCTGGTGGGCAGGATGCTGTGAATTATTAACTTTTCATTGCACTTTGACAAATTTAGGTTACCTTTCTATAGACAAATCATTTTTTACTGAGGAACCAGGATGGTAGAATGGTAAAAGGCGTTGCAAATTTATATTTAAAAAAAATTAGTCAAATGTGAATTTAATATATTTGAGAAACCCAGTTCTAAGTTACATTTCTTTTGCAGAACGTCTGTTTTTTCATTTTATAGATTAAAGTGTAAGAGGAAAACTTTCTTTGTGATGTTTCATTTTGATTTTTTTCTCAGCATGTACATACATTGACCAATAAAGCATTAAAGAATGCATATTACCACTGAAAATACCCTTTACTTTTCTTTTTTCTTAAAATGGTGATTTTGTAAAAGCAGTTTATTTTGTTCTATGAATAAAGAGCCTGCACTCAACTAATTTGTGAGCAGATAAAATGTGCAGGAAACATATGTTTGCCAGGAAGTTTTTTTGTAATCAAAACGGTCAACATGACAGAAACCATGCTCTTTTTTCTCATTAGGTATTATTCTTCTAACATTAAAAAAAAAAAAAAAAGCCCACGCAACACTGATGAACATATACAGACTTGAATGAATCAGAGACAGCATATGCTGCATGTGGTAATAGAGCCTTGCTTGAGTTGCTGTTTAGGTTGTGCTGGAAATCCCAGCCCTGGCCCCAGAAGGGTCTGTGGCAGTCAGGCAGCTCTTTATGCGGACACTCCTCCATAGAGAGGAGCGGTGTCATCCATGGCACAGTTTGCCTGGAAGCGATTAGCAGAAACGAGGAATGTTGATTTCAGCCGTAGGAGGATGGCCAAACAAAACACATTTATGCAAGGTACAGTAAGGCAAGCAGTGGGCTGAATACAGGTTGGTTAGAAAATCCGGTGTTGAAAATCCTCATGACGAATTGCACTGGAGATACAAAGTTACTGGTGACAACAGTAATTATTGACGGAGCTACATACTTATGTCTGAAAAGCCCTGGAATGATGCAGAACCAGGCAGCAGCATTCAGATGCCGGTCTTTCAAACTTCCATCCTGTGGCAGTGCATCTGTTTATCGGGAATTATCTCCTGAATGTAAATCAATTTCAGTCCTAAGTCATTGCACCTGTTGCCAAGAGGTATTTATTCCAATCACTTGCCTAAAGCACAGGGAGTTATTGCTTGACATTTTATAGCTCCAAAAAAAGCTGTCGTTTCAAAATCATTTGTTCAGAGAGGAGAAAATGGAGCAAAACAGTTCATTTTACCCTAAGCACTGCTATTTGGCAGTATTCACATTTGCACGGCACAAAGCTGCAATATTGATTTTTCGCTCACAGGGCCTCCCACTAGTTCTTTCTTCGATTGTCAGGGTTGCAAGATGGATTGAATTACACTTTGCTTGTTGATATGCTTATTTTTTTTTTCTTTGTTGGTAGGAAAAGATTACAAATAAAGCTTCAGAATAAACATCACAGCAGCTTTGTTAGTAGACTTTAAATTTATTTATTTTATTTACTTAAAATTCCCTCTGCGCCATAGCGGTTCCTTAGAGTGATCTCCCCACCTACCACATGCTGCATTGTTTGGCTTTATTGCTTGCTGCTTTTGCAATATCACACCTATGTTACAATCTCAGGTGTGTCCTCTGTTGCTGGTGAAGTGACCTAACCTTGGTCTAGCATTTTTAATGTTCGTTCTAATACAGAACTCCTCCTGTATGACTGCAGGGGGAAAAATTGCAGGATGAAACACATTCACAGTACTATGGCAGTGGCCAGTTGCTACAGATGATGAAATAAGATTTGCAGGTAGCTAATCTCGGAGGTCTTGTCTTTGAATTTGAAGTATTTCCTATCAGAAGTACTGGCTGTGCTTCAGGGTCTGCAGGAAGGGTTCGGTGCTCATCGCAACCAGCTTGGTGTGGTTTTGTCAGCCTGGCACCGCAATGATCCGTACGTCCGACCTGCGGCTGCAGGCACGCTGCCTGCGCAGCCACCGAGACCTTGGGGGCATCAGCCTGGGCCCCCTGCTCTGCCATTCACCAAAAATCCCCTTTTGGGCAGCAGACCCAGCTGTGTCCCCGCTTGCGGCTTCCTTCTTGCTGATGGAAACCCAAAAGCAGGGCTGTGCGACGGCACATGGGGGGCCTCCATGGGAGGGGACTGCCGTAGCCCTGTGGCGGAGGCAGCCCTGCTGCGTGCAGGGGGTGCAGGCACCATTGCCGTGAGGGATCGAGTTTTATGGGGACGGTGTTAAATTTGACAGGAGCAGTAGGATGTAGGAATGGCAGTCACTGGCAGCGTTATTTTTGGTCCCACTGCGGCTGTCGTGATGGTAATTAATCAAAGGAGCTGCTGCATGCATGTGTAGTGGGGGCTTTGTTCCTATCTGTGGTGGGGGCTTTGTTCGTGCCCCTCTCCGTGCCCATTTCACGCCCTCACTGAGCCGTGAGCAGCTTCTGTCTTCATTGTATTAATTTGCTGCATGGGAGGAATATGTAGGGTGTTAACGTGATGGATTCGCATTTCAGCTCTTTCCAGCTTTCAGCTCATGATACTTCAGCAAGCCTCTAATAATAGTGTTTGTTATTACGCATGACATGCTCAGCCAAACCTATAGCCAGGAGTGCATTTTAGATGGAATTGTTGTGTTTTCCACAGCAACATGGCCTCTTCTCTTATTAACAAATACTAAAACACTGGCAGAGCAGCAACACCCGTTTCATGTCGGATGAGATTCCGTAAAATTTAAAGCAGAGGCAGATGCAGCTGCTGCGCCCTGGCCTGCCCTTCCCCTCGTGCCAGGGCAAGATCCTGTCCAGCGAGCAGGCTAAGGAGCTGCTCCTCTGAGACCTCATCGGTGCTCCTGACATGGAGGGAACCAGGGGTCAGGGCGGCCCTGAGCATTAGTCCTCTGCACGAGGGGAGCAAAACCTGGTGCTGGTGCAGAAGGGGAGCCGGGTGGACGGGATGATGGGCTCTGACTGCCAGGGAGCCACATCCTGACACTGGTGTGGTCGTTACCAGCAGCTCTTCCTTGCAGTCCTAGCAGATCATCATCATCTTCATACAGTAGGACTTCAAATCCACAGATCATTAATTCAGCGGAAAAAGTGACAGCCTCGGGTTCATATGAAAATTTGCTATCAAGGGGTTATCTCAAGTTGTTCTTTATCTTTTTAGATCCTTGCTTCCTTCCCTCTTCTAACGTATCACACTTTTTTTAAAAAAAAAAAAGTTTTTTTTTTGCCTTCAAAACACCAGAGCTTCAACTTTCCATGCTTACTAGCTGTTTCTCTTTGCTGTCATAACTTGTCTCCAACAGCCTGCACTGAAATATTAATGGCCTTGTGCTACTCCATTACTATGACTTTTTTTTAAAAAAACAGGAAATATCTGTGGTTCAGCTGAAAATTTACAGGAGATTTACTATCTTCAAGATACAAGTGTTTATCACTATCATGTTACCCAGCTCATCCTCCAAAACACAGTAGTGTCCCCATTTTGTAAGAAACAGAAATATTTTGTTTAATAATATACTAGTAGCTATGTACAAGGACGGGTATGGTTTTTTGACATATATTGTGCATAAAGAAATGTCTGTAAAAGACTATACATCTGGATGAGTATCTGGACCATTGTTCCGTTTCTAAGGCATTTGGTATGGCTTCATTAGATAGGTTACCTATTTTTCAGAATTCTCTCATGAAGAAAAAAATGTTAAAAATGAGAATTCCTAAAACATATGTCATTTTTGGGAGGGACAGGGAGATTTTATACAGTACACATGTGCAGTTTGCTGTACTGGTCATTTATGTATTTGTTCAAAACCTTCTAGCTCCTGCTTGTGGTTTAATTTCTGTAAAAGGCACAGAGAGGAGAACGGGAGTTCAGCTAGGTGAAGTATCAGCACATATATTAGATCTAGTGGCACAGACATGTCCATGTTGGGGACATAAAGCAGCTGAGCAAAAGAAAATGAACTCTTTCTGGAGAAAGGGAGATAGAAATAAATTAACTTGAAGCTATGGCTTTGCTCCTTTGGTGTTTTTTGTTTGTTTTGTCTTATTTTTAAATCACTTCTGCATGTGCAACTCCAGCCTGCTCTGCGACTTCCCACTTTCCGCCATGACCTCTCTGTGCCCAAAGTGGGGAAAAAGAAGCAGAGAGGAGAGGTGAGAACAGGAATGTGCAATGTAACCGTGCAGACATGCTGCCCTGTCGAGGGTTAGAAGCGAAGAGGAACTTCCTCTCTTCCCAGATTAAGGACACAGCAGCAGTGATGTCGGGAAGTGACAGTTTTCATGAAAGATGCTTCACTTAACATGGTACTGGGTCAAACTGTTTAAAGGTGCACTTCCTTTAGGATGCTGTCGAGAGTTATTGCCGATGTGACAGAAAAAAAAATAGTCCAATGCAATATATCCTTTAGGCTCAATCCCATTTTTTTTCTCTTTTTTAGGTTTCAGCCGAGCAGCACTACCATTTGGTTTGGTGAGGAGAGAGCTCTCCTGTGAAGGCTACTCCATTGACCTCCGGTGTCCAGGAAGCGATGTTATTATGATAGAAAGTGCTAACTATGGACGGACAGACGACAAGATTTGTGATGCTGACCCTTTCCAGATGGAGAACACAGAATGCTTCCTTCCAGACGCCTACAAAATTATGACACAAAGGTAAAAATATATATGTCACTTTGAGAATCAAAGAGGAAAAATGTCTGGACTAAAACAGTAAGAGCTATATACTGTAGAAAATGCTGTGTTGCACTTGACAGATTGATGCTGAGGTAGTTTTATGTCTATATAGAAGGAAATAAAAATCACCAGTTACAATTAGAGAGGTTTTTTACAATTCTTTGTGCAAAAGGAAAAAGTGGGAAGATAACTGCAAGGAGAATGGAACAATTAATTTATTTGGGGGTTCCTTATATTTCTGTCTTTTACGTGGCCAAACAGCACTTAATTTTTTCTAAATGGCTGTAGCTTCTCCATTCCTTGGCAAACTACACATTTCTTTTGAATGCATTTAAATTGCTGTGCTTCCCACCTTCAAAATGCTTAAAATGTAAAATGCCAGGATGATTAAATGCCAGGATGATTACATGTCATTATACATGTGTGTACATATGCATATAACCATACAAGCACATGCTAATTTAGGTCTTAGTGACAGTGACTGTCAGTAATAGAAGATGGAGGAAGAGCTGATAAAAGTGTTTGTAGTACAAAACTTACATCAGAACTAATATTCATAGAAATTCTTGCACATCTAAGCTGAATATGAGCATCAGTCCTCTAGTACTGACAGTTGTGGAAATGTCAGGACAAATCAGTCACTGGCATTTTTAGTAGCTTTAACTACAAGGGTGTTCTAAGGCTAGATAAAAAGTGTTTGGCATTTTTATTTTTTTTTTTTCTGTAAAGCTCAAAAAAACTGAAAATTTTCCTCCTTCGCCCCACATAAGTTCAGGAAAAGTAGTGAATTGAAAAGTTCAGGACCGGTGGGAAATTTTTCTCCCAGTGCATTTTTCTTAGGATGAGGAATCCAAAAAAAAGGGGCAATGAGAATAACCTGGTAATTCTCCAGTACGCATACACAGAGATATCAAATCAAATATGCAAGTCATCTTGTATGCTGCTATATTTTGTTTGAACATAGAAGTCAGTAACACATGGTCATGTCTTAAAAGTAATCTTCCTTTTTGACTCTCAGTTCACTCTAGTTGTTATGACTGTTGCAATTTTTTATCACTTTCATGTGAACACTTGGACATTCTCTATTTCTGTAGTCAAATATTTGGGCTCAGTATTAAGTTTCAATTTCAAACGGTAGGGGAAAATTAAGGATATCAAGCCTTTTATTTTTGTTCTGTGTTCAACCTGTGACTTGTTCTGTGATCAGTAAGGGAAAGGCTCCATTGCTAAGGTTGTAAAAAGGTGATATAACTTCTTTAAATCATGTTTGAATTATTATTTTGTGGTTCCAGTTCGTTGTTGTTAATTAGATCAAGCCAGATTTCCATTGAGACTGCAGCAGCAGTGTCATCATCCTCTAATCTGTCAACTCCCTTTGAAACCACCTTCAATTGCTTTTGTAAATGTAGTGCCTCTCTGTAGACTTCCTTGTTGTGTAAAATGCATGTTGTGTTTTGATCAAAGTCCTCCTTATGTTTACTGCAAATACACAGATTAAGGTAGTCAGAGACAAATATAGAGGCACAATCTTGCTTAAAGTGACATCAAACTGTTCCTGGAAAGCTGAAATTTGAATCTTCCCATTTCAATTAATCAACTGTAAGTTTATGGTAGCAGAAAGTATTTTTGAACTTCCCCACTCTTCCAGTCTTACCATTTTTTCAACAGTCTAAAATGAAGACATGATCATATATAAAACATTGATTCAACATATCTCTGCTCAGAGACAATTTATCATTGTCATTCTGTTTTATTTTCTGAACAAATGGCAAAGATCATTTGATATGCTACTTCCTATTTTTATCTAGCATTTATAGTAATTTGGAAGTTTGGTTATGTAGTTTTCTTTCTCAGATCCTGTCAGTGAGTAGAAAAAATGTCTCCTCTGCTTTGTTAAATCTTTTTTGAAAATTGGTCAATTTGTTCTATTACAAGCATGGAACAATATTGCAAATTTCTCATAAAATATTACAAGTTCTTGTATCTCATCTATTCATAACTGCATTGGTGATTGTAATTTTTTGTTGTCTAAGGCAAAATGTTTAGAACTTGGTGCATGTCCTTGATCTGATATCTAAAAGTATCACATCAGCTGTATTTTGGTGGCAGCAATTGCATAGAAAATAACTCACCTGAAGGACTGTCAGACTCACTGGTTTTATTTTTTTCATTGACAAGAAAAAATAATTAATCCATTAGAACATTTGATCACAAAGAAAACTTTTCTTCTATACCTTTAGAAATAAGCAGCAATAGTTTTGACATTGCTGTTTAACATCTTGCAGTGTTTACTTTTAAGGGTTAATTAAATGTTTCTATCACTTCAGCCAGCAGTGCCTTTACCACTGCTTTTGACCACTCGAGTCCATTTTAGACCTGTAGTTAAATGCAGTTCCATGGCAATTATTAAACACTCATCATTCATTTGCAACATTACTCCACAGCCTTCATACAGCAACTAAATTTATTGTAGTTACAGTGGGAAAACACTAGAGTAATGAGATCAATACTGTGAAATCTGAAGATTGAAAAATAAGATGATCTTTCCGGTTTAACACAGAGCCGTGTGATCACACGCCCTGCTCCCCTTTGAGAGGTTTTGAGATTGTGACAAACTTTGTGTTGCATCAGCTCCTCTTTATTAGAACAAACGTAGTATTTTATCCTTTTCTTTCTTTTGTACAGTGCTCAGATTTTTAACGTAGTGTTTTCCTAGGAAGCCTGAGTAGAACACTAATGACTTCACTGCTTTGGATTTTTACCTTTGTAAAGTCGTTATTAAATTTTTAGTTCCTCCTTGAAATTACATCCCAATTATTGTAGAATAAAGTCCTCCACATGCATTTAGATTCCGTGTAAACTTCAGAGTGGCACAGTTAAAGTTGAAGCTTTGAAGAAAGGGACTAGACCTTCAGAAAATCCCTCTCCTCATCCACACTTTTCTGATAATTAACCCCAGCGTCTGCATGCAGTCATGTTTGAGAGATCCTACCAGGAGTTAAGGCTGCCTGTAGAAATAAGCTTATTTCTAAAATATTTGGTGACTTAAACTCCTTGGTTCTCTCCTATCCTTTACAAGGGGCAATTCTTCTCTTGCTTCCTTTTCATTTGAAATAGGAATTACACAAACAGGGAAGCTCAGGATGCAAAGCAGCCCGAGGAAATTGCTGCAGTTGCTCGCGGGTAACGTGTGTGTTCGTGTGACTGCAGCCAGAAACTGTCGTGAGACTTTGAAGTTGATAAGGCTGACTAATACTGCTCTTTATAGACACAGCGGAGATTTGAAAATTAACATGATAAAATTTGCTTACAACTGCTTCCATTGTAAGTAGATTGCAGGTGGATTGCCGGGGTTATTTTCAAACCACCTGGGCGTTTAAGGAGGACTTTTGGCCTCCAACCTCAACTTCAAAGCCCCGCTCTGCAGGCTCCAGCTGCAGCTGGGCCACAGTTTGCTGTTAGGACAGGCACTGAGGATTTCATAGGTACCACATACTGTTTGGATTTCTGTTCTGTTAGCTTAAAATAACAACAGATCCTTAAAAGTACATGTAAGGACACACTCAAAATGCATTTCAAATGCTCAGGCACATTGTGTGTGCAACTTTATAATGTAACACTAAGCTGCAAAGAGGCTTTTTTTGCATTCTGGGACCTTTCTCTCTGAATTAAAAATAGGATTTTTTTTAGTAAGTATCACTTTTCTTAATCCAAAAATTTTGGGTTAGGAAATGTTGCTGTTTATTTTAAAGAGCAGACACCTTAACTACCTCGATGATTCCAGTTCAGTGCCATTAGATAATATTTTTTGCCTGTGTGTTTATATAAATGCTTGGGTAATCTGGCAGAAAAATCAAATGCATTTTTTTTTCAGATCCATTCCAATCTATACATCTTATTTTTTGAGTAAATTGCCATTATAGCTATTTGTTGAGCTTGTAGAAAAAATCTGTTTTGTATTTAGAAAAAATATGATTAACCCTGAAGCTATAGGATAATACACATTGAGATTAAGTTCAAGCAATTAATGTTGACAGCCAAATTAATGCTAACTTTAGAAAGAAAATATTATTCACTCCTAATAATGGCTAAAATACCTTGATTTTTTAAAGAGGAATTTCTGATCTGTGTTATGACACACAGTTGCGGTCATCGAAAAGAAGAATAAGAAAAGAAAGAATAATTCCCAAGAAGAATAATTCCCAAATCTTTAAAACTTCATTAGAAAACATGGTGTCGCAGTTAGTATATTCAGATTATTTTTGTTCTGCAACAGAAAGGTGGTTATATCAATCCTGCAGTAGGAGGTGGCCTTGAAATTTTATTTTCATCCACAATTCATACTATAATATTATATATATTATACTTCCCTATTTAATCAGTATTATTTGCCTTTTTAACTATGCACAGGGAAAGCAAACCTCATAATAGGTAAGCATAAATAGAAAATCTGTTAGGTGTAATAGATGAACTTGGGGAACTTAAACTCTTTGAAATACCATTTTACAACATCGCTGCAGAAGGTGAAAGGATTAAAAGAGGCATAAATCCTTTCCAGCAGTAAGCATTTGTCTGTTGCACGTATCCTGTCCTATCTATAGGCCGTGCAACACATGTACCTTCAATTACCATGTCCATCATGACAGCAGTGAGTTCATGCTTGCGTTCTTGTTACCGTGAACTTTTCTCGCATGGTAATACAGTAACCTGTTATGTCCATCATCTGTCTGGCGGGACAGCTGCGCTCGAGTGAAGGGTCTTCAGAATGTAAGTGGCGTGCCTCCTGCCCCACAGGGTGATCCAGAGAGAGATCAAGGAAGGGCCCTATCCATTCCTTTTCCTGAGGTATTATTTTTTCCTTAATCCCTCCCAGAGTGGGGGTGGGAGAACGGAGATGTTTGTTCTTTTCCATCTATTCACATGTCCAACAAAGACATCATTTTAAAAAATCCTGCATACAAATGAGAGCGAGACATTTTCGGAAGAAACCAGTTCTCCTCTGAAGACTTCGCATCATTTGAGTGTTCGTCTTTTTCCTGCTTGTCAGGTCTGCAGTGGAAGCGTCGTCATACTGTATTAGTTTCCTTTCAAGTGAAAACAAGTTTGATCTGTTCCCTAAAGTGAGTGAATACAGAAAATCTGCCACTAGACTCCAGGCTGGGATGGACAGTAGGTAACTGCTATAGCTGATTAATCTCACTCATCAGAGTGAGGCAGTCTGGCCAAAATACCAGGCCTAACAGCACATCTTCTCTACTAGAAGGCAAAACAAGCTGTGGGGTTACTGCAGAAATGAATTCGAGCCTTTGCGAGACTTCCATGAAGAAGCATTTTAGTGCCTCAAAATGAGCTGCCTCAGACAGGGCCAGGTTGATTGTGCGTTTAAACTATACCACGCCTCCGATTTGCATTTCTTAGCATGACTTAAAACAGTTTTCCTGGGCAGGATTTGATCCTCTGCCCTTCAAAACTGACTGTGATTGTGGTAATGGCGTGCGTTTCCCTGGGGGTCTGCCAGGCTCAGACAAGGCTCTGCTGACCCCTGCTGCTATTCGTGCTTTTTTCCTTGCTTTTCCTTCTGCGGACGAAGATTGCCTCCCTTTGCTAAAGATATCATGTTGTGAAAAGTGTCTCGGAACAAGAGGTATACCTTGCCTTTTGCTACTTTCTGGTCATTAAGAGCTTGCATTTCTGTCCTTTTCGTGTCAGAGAAACACCAGTATTGATCATAAGATATCACAGGCTGATGCGGGCAGGGAAATTCTCGGAATTCGTGCGCAGCAGAGTGGCTGTGGTGTTGGTGCGGATCTCATTTGTGAGGTTCTTCTTTTGCTTTGGCATGCCAGTGGTTTCTGCTTCAGCTCGCCGACAGCTGCCTCACAAAAGTTACCGTAGAAAATTATCAAAATTAGATGTCTCTTTTAAGGATCCTTTAAAAATGAAGGCTTTTACTGATCTGAAGCAGACATAGGTCTTAGTACAGCAGTCACCGCCATCAGTAATTTGCCGTAGCAGAAGTGTAAAATGCTCTGTATTTTTAAACGGCACTTTTCATGATAACAGGTTGCGGTCTGATTGATTTTTGTTTTGTTTTGTTTTCTTGTGTGTTAATCTCAAGACTTAGTTATGACTCATACAGAGAAAAAACATTAATACATGTAGAATATTTTCATAAACTAGGCATAATCACAGAACCTAGAATATTCATGACGCATACCGTAGTCCTTGGCTTTATTACAGAAAAGAAGAGGAACACCCATGACTGAGAACCTTATCTGACATTGTTCATTTTCACTGTCATTAATATGAAAGTAGGAGGGCTAGTTTACACATTAAAAATAGCGTTTGCTTTTTTTTTAAATTTTGTTATTATTAATGGGGTTGTTCCACTGTGGTATTACTTAGTCGATTAAATACAAACCCTCAAGTTCTGAGGTTCAGAGCAGTCAGTTAAGGTGAAATAGCTGTTAATGGTACTTGCTCGTCTTTTTGTGGTGTGTTTTATTATTATTTTCTGCAGAGGAAATTACGTTACACATGTGCAAGCACATATGTACACACACACGCTGCTGTAATCATGGCATTGGACAAGCTACAAAGGAAACAATAAAAGAATCATTGATACCAACTAATGACATTTAAAATTCAGATTTAGTTTACTTCAAAAAAGATTGGATTCATTATTTTGCCAGGGTGTAGCTTGATA
The DNA here is from genome assembly GCF_964211835.1 of Anser anser. NCBI lineage: Eukaryota > Metazoa > Chordata > Aves > Anseriformes > Anatidae > Anser > Anser anser. Next base: position 18,553,584 of record NC_139728.1, on the reverse strand, counting down.
TTTTATTTAGTGTTTCCATGTCTTATATTTAAGTTGTTTTTATTTCCTTTATTACTGGCAAAAACAATATCAAACTCTTCTTAAGTCAGTGCATATCTTATCTAGCAAGATGGTATATACATATTCATCAGTCTTTCCTTGCTGTTTATGTGCTAAAATAAATATAACTATACGTAAGTATGTATAAATTTTTAAGCATTATATGTTGTTTCTTGTCTATTTGAGTACCATATAAAATACATTCTTCAGACTGTGATTTTCTTGGTCCTTTTTTCAGATTTCTGAAATGGGCTCTACTAGGTGTACCTGTTGTTTAGCCTACAAGTAGTCGTGTACTATATATTTTGGCTATGTAATCACCTCTCTTGGTAATTTACTGATGATTGTGAGAAGCTGACAGAGACAATGTAGCTTAACCTTCAACACGTTATAGTTGAAATTTGTATGACTTCTATATAGTTTTCAAATTTCTAGTCTAGCCCTGTTACAGTTGCGTTCATAACTTGAGTATTAAAAAATTCTGATTTACTTATATATTACTGTGTCAAATATAGTTCGTATGGAATAATACTATAATAATTGAAGCCCATTAATTCCTCCCACCCCAATATATCCTCTATAACACTGAGCCAAAACAGCTACGTTATCAGATAAGTTGATTTAGGACTTTCTACATGTGTTCATATAGCCATTTATCTCAACCCTTGCTGAGGAGACCTTTATTAAGCTGTGATGACTGCTGAATATGAAATGTAACCAAGATTATTTTTTTATTCAAATATAATTTAAATATTCATCAAAGAGGAGTTATGCTTGAAACTGACAGAGACTATTAACATCAAAAAATATAATTAACTGCACTGGGTATCATGAAGCAGAGTTAGCCAAATAGCCGAGAGGTCTAATTGCTCTAGAGTCTGAGAAGCAATAGTTTTATTTTATACTGTTGCTGTGGAATTAATAGTGATGTGGTTTCCTATGTGAGGCAATTAAAAGCTGCCTGTTAAGGTTCATTGCACTATAGGAAATCCGTTGACTATCACTTAGTAAACAGAACTGACATGCAAAAGGTACGTGAAGATGGGCAGAGCAAGGTATAGATTGGAAATTAGGACATATTAATATGAATTAAATATATGTAAGTAAATTATGAGTACTTTCTAGTATTATAAATCCAGCTCTAGCAAAGAAAGTGAAAAGTTCATTAGAAACACAAAAGAAATAGAATTTAAAAATTATTACAGAGAAGCTATTTAATTCAGAGGAAAGGAAGAGAAGAGTAACTGGTTTAAAAATTAAAAAGTGGCTACAGAGTATAGAATGGAGCAGATCTTATAGTCTGGAAATTTCCTTCTGCCACAGAATAATCGCCTACTTACAATAAAAAAGAACCTTCTGACCTTTGTGGCTCAATTAAGCTTTTTAGTTGAATTCAACAAGGAAAAAAAAAAAACCTTCTTTATTGAATCCCATAGATTATGCATGTGCTCAGGCTATATAGCCTAAAAAGAGGCGGTCATATTCATGGTATTTCAACATTAACGAGGTTGCTGGAGTGGAAAAGTTTAAGGATCAAAGATTCAAACAGTAACAGTATTTTACAGCATTTTTTTTCACTCTAATAAGAAAATTGCAACCTAATTGCTTAATAAATAGGCCATGATTACTGAAAGACATAGATAATTTCCCGCTTTCCATTTTGTTTTCTACATATTGCAGAACAATAATTAGCAAAAATGCTGTGGCCACAAATTATTTTCTTTCATATAAAAAGTATAAATAAAATGAGTTTGCATGTGTATTCTTTAACTTAGTATGGTAGTCAATTTTTAGATTTTTAAGAAGCAATCTGAAAAAGTGTTGGACTGGTAAAATAAAATCAAACAAAGAATTCAGCTAGACTTGCTGTTATATATATAAAGATTGGCTGCCTGATTCATACATTATTTAGCGTGCTTACCCTGTTTATATCAGTGACATAAGAGTGCGTGCTACTTTCTCCGAAGAGCACTGTCTTTGCCGCTTCACAGCACAGTGCCTTGTACTCCCAGGCTTGCACATGGTGTTAGCAGATATTTAAAGCACTTCAGCCTAACATTTTATAGGTCATGATGATCTGAGCCTATAAAACAAGTTACTGCAATGAAGTTAATGCAGTCTTAGGAGTGTTACATAGACTGAATACTCAGTATTTGGTATATTTTTAGCCTGCTATAGACACATCAATGGGGAGCAAAGGCTCTTATCACATAGCATTTTTCCATGTCAGACCTGCTATAATACAGTGGCAGTAAGGAATCTTTACTACAAATTCACTATTGAAAGTCTTATTTGTTCAGCTTTTCACTAAAACACAGTAGCCATAGCAGCCTCTGAATTTTGATTTCTTCCAGCACGCGAGCATACACGCAAACAGGTTCTGTAACATTTATAAAAGAAGTTAGGTAGCAGAGTAACTTCACTGAGCAAGCTGCTCTGACCAAAGTCATAGCGTTCGAACACCTTACAGGAAGAAGTCTTACTACCTAATGACACAGAGCTGTGTAATGTTTCGTATGGCAAGATACGTATTTTGTCATTGTATGTGCAAGGGCATCTATGTTTTCTTAGTAGTAATCTGGGCAGCTGTGATCTTTAGCCTTACTGTTTGTTGCTTCTCAGGTATCTTGCTCCTTGTGATACATATATATATATATATATATGAGAGGAAGGAACAATTTAAAAATGCTTCTAATACACGTATTTTTCTAGCACTCTAAAATTGCTGTTTCAACATAACTCAGATTTAGTGCTCCTTTTCCTATGACCGTTTAATACATGAATTTAGACTGAGTTATTTAAGTGTAACAATAACCAGTTCTGAACCCATAACCTTTCCATGTTAACTGAATTTCTTAAGAGCATTGAACTCAGCCCTACTATTACACTCGTGAAGCTGTAGGTGTTTTCTCATCTAGGATGTGGTAGCACTGATACTGCTTTCAGTACATTATTCTAGTGCCAGCATCACTGATGGGTATGAAAAACATCATTTACTTTGTATATTTAGTTTTCTTAGATAATTTTACTGCCTTTGTGGCTGAGATATTGCAAAAGAACACCTCCTGGAGTTGCATTTAAAACAGGAGCACTTTGGGTAATGTGCTGTAGACAGAACACATATGAGTTAGTGCTCAGCTATCATGAATGCCATCAGCAATGCCTTGTTGCTTTCTTATCAGCCACTTCCTGCTGTCAGCCCAGTGCTTATTTCAATAGAAAAGGATTTGCATCAAATGTAATACAGTATTATGTATGGCTAACATGGGGTTTTTAATTGTGCAGGCACATGAGACTCCTTCAGTGGTAGACAGTTTGATAAAAGGATTAGATTAGGAATATTTTTGACACAATTAAAGATTATCTGTGCATTGAAGGAGTCAAGCTAGTGAATTTTCTGATATGTTTCTTACAGAGGTGAATCTGCTTGACTTGTGTAGAAAAAAAAAAACACAACACAGAATCCACAGGATTTTTGGAGACGTAAAAGTGAGCAAACGAAAGCATCTCCCTAAACTTTATTGGGTTTAAAATTGGAAGTTTCAGGAATGGGAGACACACAACTCAAATAAGTAACTTAATCCCTTAACTTCAAATCACAAAGCAGAAAGTGGGATTGTGCTTCACAAGTTAGAGCAGAAGGATACTTGTGCAGGGGAAGTCCTATACCTAGAAGTCTTGCAAGCTTTCCAGATGATAATTAGATCCAGACATCACTGTGGGTAATGAATAACAGTGCTTTTGTGACAGGCATTCCTCTCAGAAGAAAAGAAAGTACTTGTGGAGAGGACTCTCAGACACATTTTAATAGAAAATGACACCACTGTTACAGAGTTGATTAAAGACACCTATCAAGGGACAGCACTTCTGGAAAAAATCAGCAGATGAAATAAGAAAAGTTGTAATTTTGTTAATAATTATCAGTTTAATATACATAACTTTCAAGCCATAAAATCTGCATTAAAAATTTTGAGGAAAAGGATCATACCAACTTGCTAGCAGATTACACTTTTATAAATCTTGTAAATTAACCAAGTTGTCCTTTGACCTCTGGCTCAGCATTTTGCTCTGCATTCTGTTGAGCCGTCACTCCCCAGCCCTGTGGAATTGGTAGAGATGCAGCGGTGGCACATGGCCTCTGCTGATGAAAATTATAACCCAAAAAGGGGATATTCCCCAAGGCAAGTTTACAAAAAACAATTTATTCTTTTTCACCCTGTAAAACTCATCTTACATGCAGGATCTCTTGCGTTATTACAAACTCTAATCCTCTGAGTGGGTAATTAACGGACCAGAAAAGCCATTTGTGGAAAGAAAGAGTCATAAGGGTGAAAAATATTTCTCTGCTGAATGATCTTTAAGGAGTAAATAATTACAAGAGTGAGAGGTTTGGGATGACCAATCTAAATCTGAACATAATTAGGATGAACACAGTTTGAAAATCGAAGCAGTTGGCATGTGCAACAATTCTCATATCAGAAGACTAATTAAATATTTAAAAGCCCAAACCCCCTCACTATTCACAGAAAAATAACCTGCCACAAAAGGGTCTGCAACTTTGCAGATAATTAGGAAGGGTTACAGGGGGAAAAAATCACCGATTGGCTCCAAGGTTCTGCAAGGTCACGTCTTATTATGGTGTATCTTTTATATGGTTTGATAACAACTTTCTTGCTAATTTAATCTAAATCGGGCATCCCATAGCGATATCCCATTTCCCTTGTTAAAAATGTGATTGTTTTTCTGTATGCAAACTGCAAGAGGTGAACATTTTTATAAATAATTGCTCCTAATTGATATAGGTCGTAATATTTTTTCATTATTCAAGGGAAATACATATGTTAAAGGTCAGTTAGGGTCCACCCCTACACACGCACCCCATCTTGAAACTGTTCCTCCTGCTCATTGTAGAGCGAAACCACAAGACCTTACAAGTTCATGCTACCTCAGTGGTAAATTTCATAATTAGTACATCTTACCTGGTAAAGCCAAGCTACAGCTGTGTTGGATATATATTTCTGCAGCCAGGGGAGCTGTGCTACACTCATGGGACCCACAGTGAGTCAAGCCTTTTTTGCATTGAACTGGCCTGGAGGTTCAGTGGAACTACAAACACAGGTGTAGAAAGTCTTCCAAATTTCAGAAGAATTTCAGTAACAAATCACCTCTATACATTGAAACACCTTATTTTAGTAATTAAAGCGGGTGATTTTTTTAAATGTATTTAAGATCTGTACAAATTAATGTGAAGGATAAAGCTACACGTTTTCAATATTGTAATTGTTCGAGTTGCTATTCATTTAATAAAGACTCAGAAGCTGTCTTAAGTGACAGAACTTTTAACTACATTATGAATATGCTGAATGCCAAGCCATGGATAAAAAAGATCTACAGTGCTGTGAGAATGGGTTTTAAAGGGTTTTTACTATTATCCTATGATCTCTGCCTGGGAGTCTGTTCTCCTGCAAGTGGTTGCAGTGTTTTGCCTAGGAGTTAGACACTGTGTTTGAGGATTTGCTCTTGGATTTGCTGTGGCTGTGCTCTAGTACGGTGCCTCAGAAGTAAACACCACTCCGTGAAGCTCTTTCATTGGTACCCAACCCTACGGTTCTGATCCGAAACCTGCTCGACCCACAAGATGTGATGCTGCACTCACGTTCGTTCAGTGTGAATAATCTGTGTAAATTGCTCAGATATTATGATACTGCACTACTAAAGTTTTCATTAGTAAATAAGCATTGCTTCAAGCTATTTATTTTGCCTAAATGGTGAAACATTTAATTGGGTCTTTTGAACTGATTACTTTTCAGCAGTGCAGATCTGCTTAGCTTAGTTTGTGTGCTAAGACATACACACTTAATCCCATACTGCATTTTTATTGCAAAGTATACATACATAAATAATCTGACAAGATTATGAATATGACTTTGTTTCCATTTCTTCTTCCTCAGACAAGGTTGCATTAGAAACATTTTTGCTAAAAAGTTGGTGTCCTCTGCTCTGTGCTGTTAGAAGGTTTTGGTTTTGCTTGCACGTGCACGTTCCTGGAAGAAATCACTCACCAGCAGATTATTCCATTTGCTTTGCACACCTAATTGTCATGTCTAATTTTCCTGTCTGTGTTTTGAAACCAGTTCCTCAGAGGCTCTGGTAGTTCTAATAGGCCTTTCACATACATGGTAGAAAGTAGCAGGGATAGAAAGATCAATTATAAAAGCAGTTCAAAAATTATCGAGAGATGGCAGAGTTACTTATTCCACTGGAATCTACATTTTCTTTTTTTTTTCTTTTTCCCCCTCCCTATTTGATCTGATGCTTCAGTTTCAGGTTAATGATAACTCCATAATAATAGCATTTACACAGATAAACAAAGTACTGGAACAAGAATGAACTGGAAAAAGTACTGCTGATGCGATAGCTTCAATGGGAGTAAGTGGAAAAGTCTGCCTTTTTAACAGTGACTGCTTTGAATTTAGCAAACATGAATACTAAAAAGCAAATGGGTCATAACTAAATGCATTAAAATTGTAAGAAGTTGAAAGCAAAAAACACTGTTGAATGACTTTGCCATACAGATCCGATATACATTCATTGACAGTGCATCGGATTTGGTAACCCGAAAAAAGGGCCTGTGGGACTTTCATATTTTATGTTGTGTTTTATTGTCTATTTTGAGTTTTCATCATGCCTATCCTTAAACTCCCAAAAGATTACATTGTAAAAAGAAAGCACAATTACATATTATTGTGTATTTATTGAGCAAACAAAAACAAAGCTCTGGTGCACCTTCTTGTACAATATTAATTATACACTATTTAGCTTCCTAATGTTATGTTTACTTAGTAATTGGGAAGATTCAAGAAATCATCAATATTTTATTTAAAAAGAAAATAGAAACAGTTTTCTCACCTTTTTATCCCCCAGATGCGTTTCATCTGAAGCCACCAGGGTTACTGCTGTAGTGATCATGTTGCCAAGTCCATATGAAATCCCGACACCGGGTTATGATTTTTTCAAAACAGTTTTTAGCATACCTTACTGCTTTCATGCTCACAGGAAGATTTCCAATATTGCAACACAAATCTTATGGACAAATTCTGCTTTCATACATGCTCATGCATCCCCCATTCTCTTCTTAGATTATGAAAACTACCACCACAGCCTGCTAGATCTGTTTTCACTTTGAGCTAAGTAAAAGTGGTGCTATTTTTCTTTAGCATGCTCATTCCTCCATAATAGTTTTAGGAATTCTAACTTGAAAATAACTTTTAGGAAATCTTATACATGCGTAAGCAAAAGTGGCAGTATGGCATACCGCATTTTTAAAAGGCAGCAGTAGGATTACATCCATCTTGGCTTGATACGAATGTGTGCATTCACTCTTGAGTATGTAGGGTTGTGCTGCTGCTGTGGTTGCTCTAGCAGTCTGGATAGTGCAGTGCTGGGGGACCAAGGCTGCTTCAAGTCAAGGCTTTATAGCAGGGCTAGCTTTTTAGCAGGTCTTTTTTTAAGGCTTTGGTTAGGTCCAATTTGTTAAGTGGTTAGGTTTCATTTTTGGTATGTAATAATATATTTCTTGTGAGGTGAATTTGAAACTCAGAATTTAAGTATGTTACTTTAAATAGTCTTATCTCCTGTTGCATGTGGGTGTGCGTGCATATATATCTAATGTATCTAACATAAAAACTCTATTCTCTGGTTATTTTATATGTAAGTTTTGTACATGCTTTCTAAGACCAAATTAATAAAACATAGCATTTAAGTAATATTTGACATCTTCATACATATGTACCTTTGAGTTTAATAACAGGAGTGGAGGTCTAGTGAATACGCATACACAAGCAGAAGCACATCGCACACGGCAGTTGTAGACCATTAGGAATACATATGTAAAGACAGCCATTTATTCTGGGCAAACAGGTTCAGGAATTTTTCCGTTTAAAATATGCTGTTGTTAAAAGTCAATACACGCAGCATAGTCATCCCACATTCCCATCTCTTTTTACTCAGACTGCAACTCACACAGGGTGAATAAGGAACAAGAAGACCATATGGAGTACGTGGTGCTACAACTCATAGTTTACGTGCGGCAAGTGGTGTTTGAGCAGGTTGCTGCAGGCGATATGCAGGAACATGTCATCATGCTAGCTTTTAAGTATTTAATCAATATGCTGAAAGAGAAATACTGTCAGATCTGGCTTAAAAGTTTCAAAACATACCAGAATAGTTTGTTTTAATGTATTAACAATTTTATCAAAATGAATTTTACTTATTAAATGTGGCTTTATACTATCATTTTTTAGCTTTTTAAAGTGAAATATACATGACTTTTCTGTGTTTTCCAGTTTACTTAAAGAAACACTGCATTCATAGAAAGCTGATGCATTAGGAGTACGCACAATTATATGGATAGTCTGTTTCTGGTATGAGCTTAACCCCGTACCCTTTTCAAAACAGCCCTAATGTTTCTTCTATGTTACTATCTTTGTCAAAGTTATGTATATAAAACCAAAAGCATTTGAAGGATAAATTATGATGCAGACCTTATTTTGTACGTCTTAACTTTGAAGAACTGCAGGAACCACTTGGAAAGTAGCTGCACGTATCTTTATGTGACATATGTTACCTACCCGTAAAGGTGACCTCTTCACTCAGTCAGGCAGTTTGACCCATCTCATGCTAAAGTGTCTCCAGAATCTGCTTTTCAGATTCCAGCATTTCAGATCTGGTCCAGTCATGATGCACTCTGTTTTTCGTTTTAATGCTGGAGTATTTGTTCAAGTCCATAGATTTTGCATTTTTAATCTTCCTTAGAACAGTGGTGAATAATGGCCCTTGGCAGGAGATAATGAAATTTTCTTAATTTATATTTTCAAGCAGAAGCTTCAATTGAAAATGGCATCCTATGGCCTGGAGACATAGCTCTAGTGCAAGTTTCAGGGGAGCTGTAATAATAATGCAGTGCCAGTGGTGACGGGGAATGATAGGACAGTGAAGAAGTAATTTAAGAAAGAAAAGAGAATGTACCAAAGCTTTATTGTAGCATATCTAATGATCTGCTGAAGATTCCCAATAGCTTTTGGAGCATGACAGGAGAAACTAATGTTATCTTGCCAAAACAGAAGCCTCTGCTTAATCAGCAGAACAAGATTATTGATTAAAACACCTCACACAATAGATTGCACATGGAATCTCATCTCCATACATTGCACATGGTAAAGTGCAATAATGAGCATAAGATAATAAAAAAGGAGCAAAAGCAATTTGTTGGGAATTGTACAAGTCAAGATTAGAGCTGAAATGCAAACAAATTATTGTGGAAGGTACAGCTGTCCTTAAAGATGAGCACAGAAGGAGATGGGTACAGCAGGGACATGGCTACATAGTGAGTGGAAGATGCTTGCTAACAGCACTGCTGGAGCTGCTTTCCTTCCCTTTTTTCTGTATTCATCTGAAATGTGAAAGGGCCATTCCTCATTTGCACAGTCTTCTTCCTGAGGTGAAAGGAGTTCAGACATTGTACTGTAACTGTTAATTAAACACTCCATTTGATTTTTAGATTACTCTGATGCATCTGCATTATGAAAATGTAACCTTTCTTCATTCATACTAAAATACTGAAGAAATGAGTGTTAGAGTACACAATTACTCCTTGCATTCATGAGAACAATGATACTTCCTACATTTCCCTTTGCAAAACTCTTGCTGGTAGCACAGGAACCTGAATTATCATTCTTTCAGTGCTACAGTTAGTCTTCTCCTAACTAGGGTTTCAAATTTAATTCATGTATTACCTTTTCTAAATCAGTTGTTACCAAGTTCTTTGCAGATCTGCTTTATTTCCTTGTAAATGACAAAGTCATAGTATCATAAATCTTTGTGAATGTCATGAATGTCTCAAGTGTGAAGATATTTCAGTGTGAGATAATATGAATTTTAAGATTGTACATAAAAACCTGTGGATTTGCATAGTTCAAAATAAACTGGTGAAGTATGCAGTTAACTAGATTACAGAACACTTAAATGATACTTTAAACCTACAGAACACTTAAACACTAGATTGCAAACACTTAAACACTAACGTGTTTGTGATTTGACTTTTAAATTCCAAGAAACAACTGGTTCGTACCATGCCTTCAGATGGAACAATTATAAAAGAGTTTGGACAGATGGACTGAAGTAACAGTATGTTGTGTAGAAAAAATAACATTGGTTAAAATGCATGAGGGACTTCAAGTTAGTTAGCAGGGTTTTTTGTTGTTGTTATTTTTTTTTTCTGATGATGTCCAGGCCTACTTTTCAAATCTGTAGGAATTTTACTTTTATTATATTCTTGTTTTGGAGAATCCAATGTTCAGAAAGGGCTTACCCATTCAAAAAGGAATGGAAAATGGGACATGAGATTATGTTGCAAAGATTGTAACTGTAATATGGGCATAGTGTTTCTAAATGTAAAGATTTCTCAAAATTATGAACCTCTGCTAGAGCAGTGATGAGGTAGCTTTGATACTCTGTAGTCATGTAGCTGGCATAATTCAGTTTCTTGCTGTAAAGAATATCAGCTGAGACCTTTAGCAGTTAGTAGAATGGCCTTTGTAGGCAGCAGCAAAACTGTAGGCCAATAACCAATACAGAAGTTAGTACATTAGGTTCTACAGGGGAAAAACCTACAACGCTGAAGACGGAAGACTTCCACTTATCCAGAGAACAAATGACGGTACTGTAAATTCCGAGTGGCTTGTCTCTTAACTACCTCTACAAAGCCCACATCTTCTTTGTCTCTTCTCCAAAAGCCATGACGTGGGATTGACAGCTGCTGTAGATACTGCTGGGGTTTTTTGAAGATTTCACTGGAATTGGAATATGACCATTAACTAGGTAACAAAGAGTTACCTGAATGTGGATTTTTTACATATGAATGTCTTAATCAAGCTGCTTTAATTTGAAGTCTTAGAAGCATGTGAAAATCAGAACCTTATATGAAAATTACTTAGGTTTTGTAAAATGCAACCAGCAGCGTATTCTTAAATGCAGATCAGTGATTTGAATGTGAAAAACTACAACTTAAAGCACAAATCCTATTCATTTGGGTATCCAAGTAATTGCCCTCGCTGGGTGGGGGGATGCTTTGTAGCACTGCTGTGTACTGCAGTACCAGGCAGGCTCATTGTGTTTTGGAACTAGCATCTCCTTCGTTTTGACCAAAGGTGAGGAAGAGGTGACCATATGGAGAGTAAGAAAAATTTTAGCTGTAGAAATAGTCAAAAGTGTTTACAAAGTCTATGACTTCCTGAAATTATCACTCAGTGCCTGAAGTTTGACAGTGGCGCTCATTGTGGAAGGACAAAATAGTGCATTGTTTTAATTATTATTATTATATAGCCTTTTGGTACAAGCTAGCATGAACTGCAGCTTCCTGACTGATGACAGAGTAATAATTCTTTCACCTGGGGAAAATGAAAGAGAAGGAAACAAGAGTCCATCTTTTTTTATAAGATTTACAAATACTAATAAAACTTTTTTTTTTTCCACAGCTAAAAATAACCTTCATCAGTTTCATTCTCAAGCAATTCCTCCCAATATGTATCCATTTTATTTTGCAACAAATCAATATTTCTCTCTTAATTGCTGCTCATTCAAGTGTAAAATGAAATTTTCATACAGCTCAAAGCTGTGGAAACCATTATACTGAGTGATGCACTACACAGAGTATTTCTGTAGGAATGGTTTTGGCTTCAGCGTAAGGTTTTCACTAACAAAACAGAAAAATTTAAAGAAATAATTACAAATTCTTAACATGTAAGGTTTTTATGCTGGTTAGTCTGACCTGAGTTATAAAAAAACTTGCACAGGGAACAAAGAGGCCTGTGAAGTTTAGGACCGTGCTTCCTTCTCCTACTTCTACAGCCTCCTCTTACACCATGCACATGAGATCAGTGTAGTGGCTTTCTCTGCAAGCTGGTTGCACGTGTCATCACTTCCATGTGGCTCTGAAAACTATCATACTTGTTCCAGTCTCTCAAATACACTTCACGAGCTGTTGCCTTGAGTAACACCGGCACCCTGAGTCACGCAGAACCTGTGTGAGGGCTGCACGAGGATCTGGCCTATGTTGGCCGCAAGTCATGGCCACAAGGTGAACTCCTCACCGTCTGTCTGGTTGTGTGTGTATACAGAAATCATGGGCTACTTCCACTCATGTTTGCAATTATAAGCCTTACGAGACAAAAAAGTAGTTTTTAGAAAAAGAGACAGAAAAATGAAGAGATAAATTCAGAAGAGTCGTTGTTCCTGAGTTTACTCAGCAAGAGGCTCAGTATGTCCTGACCAGTTTTGTACAACCTTGATTAGAACATAAATGGGAAAGTGATTCATATCTGAGTTCTTCAAATGGGCTTGTTCTACCTTTCATGAGGTAGCATGAATTATTCTTATACCTGCTGGCAAAGTAGAGCTGTGGAAAGCTGTTGATACAAGATAGACTGTTTTAGCTTGGGATACAGTATTCAGGGAGTGTGGGAAGTGGTAGGGCAATAGAGAAGTTGATGTACAGCTGGAGTCAAAGGCTAGACCATTACTTAAGTTCAGATGTCTGTTATGCAGTTTGCTGACAAACAAAAGTAACCCCTGAGAAGATCAGCCAAGCTCTTTTTCTTTTAGTCACCAAACTCCCTGACCTTCTGTTCTTTCCATCTACTTCCTTCTGTTTTTTTCTGTACTATATTTTGACCATCTCTTCAGAGTTAGGTGATAGTTTTTCCATTTTAAGTTCCAATCTATTAATTCTTTTGTTTCTTTCTTTCTTCTGGAAGTCTCTCATCATTATTTAAAAACAAACAAACAAACAAACACCCTTTAAATAACATTAAATTCAGTAGATCCTTGTGGTTAGAGGCATTGTAATAAAGTTCTTTGTATCAAAATGCATTGGCTTCCATTGTTCAACAAATCATTTATATTCCGGTATTTAGTCTCCTCTAAAATACATTTTAATTAATTTTCTTGCAGTTCTTCTTTTTAACTGTTTTTCTTATTTCCTCAGACGGTCATTCTTTACATCTTGCTGTAACCTAACAGAGGAAGCATAGAGTCCACCAATTACTCCTAAAATAATTAAAATGGAAATGCTAATGCTCTTTGTCTGCAGTAACTCTTCCAACCAAAATCATAAGTTCCTTGAATCACAACAAAAATCTCTCTGAGACGTAAAACCATTCATCAGTATGTATACCTGTGAAGACTGAAGGAATTGCTCATTTGTGCAATTGTATATTATTCAAATTTACACATTTTTTCATTTTGTATCATTGCATTTTGCGTTGATTTTATTGAATAGTGGTGTCAAGTCAGCATATATTTGGGATAGCTATCTCTACCAGTGGGAATGAGTGACATTTGAGATAACATCGATCCCCAAATTTGAGTGTAAATCCAGGTCTGAAATATTGTCTTGAAGCCTTATTTATGGACTCAGACTGATCTAGTATTAATTAACTTTGTTGTCTTATGGATTGGATTGCCCAAGTGTGAAGAGAGTTAGAACCGCATATAGCACTTAAGTGTGAACTTGCAAATTAAATGTAATTTTAAATTAATTAGCTTTCTTTTCCCATTACAGGTGCAACAACCGAACACAGTGTATAGTAGTTACTGGGTCAGATGTGTTTCCTGATCCTTGTCCTGGAACATACAAGTATCTAGAAGTTCAGTATGAATGTGTTCCTTACAGTAAGTATAATCATTTTATTCTTGTTCACTTCCTCTGGCCCTCACAATTAAAGCTGGAGTGCTGTTACATGGAAAAGAAGCATATGTTTATGGCCCACAGACCCATTATGCATGCAGAGCACTTGCAGACTAGGGCCTCCAATTAGCTTTGCGAAGTGTGGAAGGAAGCCATGGTGTGATGCTGGCCAAGTGTCTGTCTGTGTTCTTAAGTGTTTGGCTTTTAAGGCTACTGTTTTTCCAGAAAACAAACTCGAATTAGCTATTCAATAGGCCAGATAGAAATTTGTACTTTTGCCCAATACCAGTTGCTGACAAATTGGCTTGGCTCACAGACTTCTAAAGAAGGAATTGACTTCAATTTTAATCATTATCTATTTGAAAGGCTACCTGCTGTTATGGTGACTTTGGGTGCACAACAAAACCCAGCACTGACACTCCTGGGCAAATGCCCTGGTCAGGAGACATTATAAGAAGACTTTGTGCTTCAGGGGTGCATTTGTAAGTGAACACAGAGTCAGAGTGAATAATTCATCAATAAGTTACTGAAACTTGTTTCTTAAAAACAGTGGGAAAAGGAGTGAGAAAGAACTGTTCGTTTTTAGTGTAAAGCGAAAATGTGAACTGTGCCTTGAAATCAGCTGTCAAAAAGGAACTTTTTTTTACTGAAAATAAAGTAAATACTGAAAACATATTGAGATCAAAAAATTAGAAGTTATGGCTATTTCAGCAGTTTTGTACAGTATTCTTTCTAATGCCAGAATTCACAAGTTTTAGACATACTTATTTCCTTGCAATAATTAATGTTTTTTTTTCACTGATGTATGCATGTTTTAAAAGTTCTGCAGATTCAACACTTTTAACTGGTTTTGCTTTCTTGTAAGGTCATTCTTTGCAGTGACTTCTCCCTCGTCCTGTAACTCCACAGAGAAATAGCTGTACTTGCAATGGAATTTGAGCAGTGCACTGATCATTCCCTTAAGTTATTATTAAGCGTGAATTTCTTGATCTGCAGTAATCCTTAACCAAAGTCACATTTTCTGTTGGTACAGGAAACAGGCCAAGTCTGAGACGCAAAAACACTGTGGTGACAGTATACATCTAAAAAGGAAGGAAATGAGTTCTGGCATAAGCAAAGCTATGTCAAAACTGTCCATTCTATTTACTGCACAACTTTAAAATTTAGACTTCTTAAACCAAAATACTACTCTGTACTGCTTCACCACGTTGAACATTCACTATTGTTAAAGGCCAAACACAGATCATCTGTTTTTTCTTCATTTCTGCTGTCATTGTGATATGGATGCTTGCTGATTTTTTTTTTCTGTACCATTTGTAGGATTGGAAGCCTACTGCATACAGTGATCCCTAGTACCATTCCTACTGTGTGTAGTATCGGTGGCTTGTTATACCTGTTCTTCTTGTGCCACTTTTAAGGAGTGATGTCTTACCCCAATCTAACCAAAATTTTGTTCCACAAAGATCACTTTTACTGTAGCTCACTTTTTATTCCCAAATTCTCAGAAAGAGGGCAGTGCAACTGATTCCAAACCATGGGGTCAGTCAAATGACAAGAGGTTACGTTTCCAGTTCCAGTAGGCTAGTTCATAGAGAAAAGGTATAATGCAAATAATGTTCAAACATAATTTTTTATGCTGTTTTAGGAAGAGAAGTGTGGATATATTCAACTGATTGGGTATTGCTGTCTACAGGAATCTTTTCTTTTCCAGTTTTCAGAAGTATAGTGTCACAGCGCGGCCTATCCTGTACTCTAACATGTAGTAATTCTACTTTTAAAATGCTTATTTTTGTTTATTGTGAATTTCATTGGCCCACCCCTTCCTTGAATTATATAATTCTGTGTCTATCGTAACTCAGGATTCTGGATACTTCTTGTCTTTCAAAGTCTTAAGTTTTGGAGTTTGTTAACTGCAGCATGTACGGTGATGACACTGCCTAATTCCAGAATTGTAAGAGGAATCATCTGTTGTTACCAGCATCAAAAGGATTGCCAGTTATTAAAATAAGTTTCGAAGTTTGATTTCAAGCTACATTGTGCTGCAGTAGCCATTTTGATTGTTGACCATTTTTTTCCCCTGTCCCACAAAGCCTATCCTGTTATTTTTGCAAATCTCTTGAGGCCCAATCAACGCCAGTTATCAAGTCTAATTTTTTTCCCTCTTACATGTTCCATTGCTCCACTTCTAAACATATGGAATGACTAAAATCATTAGGTTTGCAAAGAGCAGCTATCCCAGCAAAAGAGACTTGTTAAGAAGATGGGATAGGCTTTCGTGGGTCTAGTAAGGGGGATGTTTAGTTATCACAGCATTTCTAACCAAAGTTCAGTTATGCTTTTTACTTTTTCTGAACTTCATCTTCAGTTACTGCAAGACTGCAAAATGTGCTATGTTGATGTCTTTCAGCCCATGAGAGATTACAGCTTGCAATCATACCAACTTTTGTGGTTAAAGTTGAGAGCTCTTACACATTGGTGTTGGTGTAACCCTTGTACAAAATGCAATTTATGAGCTCCTCTTAGGTCTTGCTGGCCTCTAGAAATATGATCATGCTTTGCTGATCATGCGTATTGATTGAGCTTCCTCTGGGCTCTCATTGCTCTCATAAGAACGTACTTAATGAAAAGCTTCCTTTTTTGCATCTCATAGTGTAGACCTGTTACTGATGTTTTTCTAATCCTCTTTAGCTGAAAAAAATCTATTGAAATACTCAGTTGGATCTCCAACAAAACTAAAATTCTAGACAAATTTGATAGGCATTGCTTTGTCCTAAAATAAGAGTGTTATTGATTAAATTACAAAGAAATTGAGAGTACCATACTTGACATTTCTCTCAATTATGCTGCACAATGTGTGTTGACACTTTGACTGAATAACAGAAGTCGGCCCTTTTATTAAGAAGTACATCAAAAGTACCATTTTGTACATCTGTGCATTTTTATTTTAAGCCTTTTTTGGACTCAGGAATTCAATAGAAAACATTTTAAAGTGTTTTATTCTCTCTCTGTCTATATTGATTGGACTTTGCAGCATTTGTTTATTTCAATAAGCCCATCTGTCCCTGAAAAATGTACAGCTGTACACCAATGCACTTGGAGAAGACATGCCAGTAATGATTTTAGTTATCCCTAGATTTTTCCCTCACTCTTATTGCTAATTCTAAGTAGGTACAATATCAATATTGTTCTTTGGTGAGGCATACGCTCATGCATGAAAGTTCACAAACAGAACCATATGAAAGTCATTAACACTGAATGTGAAACTCAGGAACTCACCTAAGAATGCATCTTCTCTTTACTCAAGAATTACAAAATGCAGCAAAACAAGTTTGTTACCTAAATATGCACAAATGAACAAAGGCTAGAAAAACTACTGCTCATTTTGACAATATTAGCCCCCTTCCACTCTGCTTGTAAAGCTTTGGAATTGTTCCGTAAAGAAACACTACATCAGCTCAGTCAATACCATTCTCCCAAAATAATCATGTGTAATTTTGTTAAATGAAACTGAAAATACAAAACTTTCTATGGAATATAGAAATACATTTTTCAGGATAATACTGGAATACTGAAAATGTTATAGCTGTGCAAATAGTTTTGATACACTTCCTTGGTGCCAGCAGTTACTGTCACACAGATTGGTACATCTGTCATTTTCCAGGTCATTTTATGAAAGTAAGGGAACATACTTCAAAGGCTACTGAGTATATGAAATAGATTTTATTGCAAATAATTACTGGAGAGCTATTTACTATCTGGACTTCAGCTCTAAGTCTTCCATAATATGTTCCTTAAAACTTCCTTGGGGGAAAATTTCTATAGTAATGTAACTTTGTTAATCAGGTTTGATTTATATTTTCCGTGTATGGTGGTGGAATGGAAATTTGTTTCAAACACTTAGTATGACTGTCCTTGCATACTAGCTTGCTGTTTCGGGCTTAATCGATGATGCTGGAGAATATCTGAATGAGCTAAATGTTAATCTTTTCTTCTCCTCTTGCTTACTGTGCTTTTGCTTCCTTTTTCTAGATGTTTTTGCTTATTCCTTCTAGTCTGATTTTGCAGTTATAGACAAAGAAGTGTCAAAAGTTCTCAAGATTGCATTCAGGAAAACAAACAAAATAAAGCCTAAGGAGAGCTAAAGGATACAAGCTGCTTTCTTTACGAGAAAGAAAAGCTGGGGGAAAGATGGGAGGGAAGTTTAATAAACACACATACATACCTATATAATTCATATGCTGTGTTTTGGATTTATAATTATCTAATTAATATAATATGTATATGTGCCCTAGCACATATATGATATATTAATGTGTCACTTTTAAAAATCAACTTGATAGCATTATGCTTTGAGTTTGAGAAGAAGATTATGTCTAGCATGCATTAGTAAAGTCATTCATTATTTATTCAGGTTCACTAAGTGAAACAACATGCCAACATATCTGTATTGCCTCCTTAATCTACTAAAATGATTGATCCATGTTCACTTATGTAACCGTAGAATCTCTCTCCTGCTAGGTTTTCCTGTTGTCTGTTTCTCTTTATCCAATATAGTGCAGTTCTTATTCTCCCTATATTTAGCGTCTGTTACTAATTTAATCTTTAGATTAATAGTCAATTTATGTTAATCTTCTTTCTTTTTTCCTTGCACTTTTTTATTTTTCTTCCGATGCTTAAAATAGAAGTGGAGCAAAAAGGTAAATAACGTATACAGTCCAAACCCCAGCTCCTTGTTATGTGCCTTATGGATGTTAACCTCTTCCCTTCCCCTTCCCACAACACTCTTATATTATGATAATCAGCAGGATCTCATAAGTACACCTCATAAAGAAGTCGACTGTTTGCAATAAAGTGACTTGGCTGCTTAAAGTAGGTGGCGGGGTATAGTGTCTGAAATACTTGGGCTGGAGGGAAGACTCCCTTGCTTTTTTCTCTCCCTTTCTCTTTGTCTTTCTTTCCCTCTCTTTCTCTCACCCTTGGGTAAATTCTTGTTAATAAAGTGTCATCTTGCCTGGCTTCCAGAACCCTCTCCATAGCATGCCATGGTTACAGGGTTTCCTGGTCTGTTTCATTCATTGCTTTGGTTGTGTTTTGTTTTCTCTGCTCCTAATTGCTTTCTCTATATACCTGATGATTTGTTTCGTTCCTTTATTTTAATCGAGGCACCTCCTTTTTCAGCCTCACCACTTCTTAAAGTTCTAAACAAGTCGATGTGATTTTTTTGGACTGAAATGACCTAGCGCACTGCTGCACACCAGTTAAAAGCTCTGGAGCGTTAATGCGTACTCACTAAAAGTCTAAGATGAAAATGCAAGAGTAGCTCTACATTTTCAGCTGTCTGTGTATGCCATTGAGCCTTGGTCTGTACTAGTGAAAGCAGTTCCCATCCACTTTCCATACTGGTACAGCAAGAACATGGTAACTTTAAGAAAAGTGGATGATAAAGGGTGATAATTGCATCAATTATAACATAAGGTATAATCTAGTGCCAATTAAATTGATTTTTTTTCTTCCTGACACAGTCATTATGATTTACCTACTTTTTTCTTTTTTTCTTTTTTCTTTTCTTTTTTTTCTTTTTTTGGGGGGATTATGAGACAGTTTTAATCTGACATAATTCTTGTCTTCTCTCTGTGACTGTTAGTTTTTGTTTGCCCGGGGACGTTGAAAGCAATTGTGGACTCACCGTACTTATATGAAGCTGAACAAAAAGCAGGTGCTTGGTGCAAAGATCCTCTCCAGGCTGCAGATAAAATATACTTCATGCCATGGACCCCATATCGCACCGATACTTTGATAGAATACGCTTCCTTAGAGGACTTCCAAAACGGACGCCAGCAAACAACGTATAAACTCCCAAATCGAGTGGACGGTACTGGATTTGTAGTATATGATGGCGCTGTCTTTTTTAACAAGGAAAGAACTAGGAACATAGTAAAATTTGACTTGAGGACTAGAATTAAGAGTGGAGAGGCCATAATCAATTATGCTAATTACCATGACACCTCTCCATACCGATGGGGAGGAAAAACTGACATTGACTTGGCAGTTGATGAGAATGGCTTATGGGTAATTTATGCTACGGAGCAAAACAATGGGATGATAGTAATTAGCCAGCTGAACCCCTACACCCTGCGCTTTGAAGCAACCTGGGAAACGACATACGACAAGCGGGCAGCATCCAATGCCTTTATGATATGCGGTGTCCTGTATGTAGTGCGGTCAGTGTATCAAGACAATGAGAGCGAGACAGGCAAGAATGCCATTGATTACATCTACAACACCAGGTTGAGTAGAGGAGAGCACGTGGATGTTCCTTTCCCCAACCAGTACCAGTACATCGCTGCAGTGGATTACAACCCCAGAGACAACCAGCTCTATGTGTGGAATAACAACTTCATTCTGCGATATTCTTTGGAATTTGGCCCACCTGATCCTGCCCAAGGTAACAGTTTGACTTTTCTTATTTTTCATCTCTCTGTACTTCCATTCAAATAACTATTTCAGATCTCTTTGGTCTAAAATATATCTTTGAGCAGAAAGGTAAGGAGGGTTTGTGTCTCTGCCCAGCTGAGCAGTACAGTGTTACATTGGTACAAGGCAAATTTACAGAACTTGTGAAGAGAGATAGAATTACTTCATTTGGTTTCATTTGGCTTGTATTTTCCTGTAATTTGTTTTATGCAAGTGTTTAGCTTTTCTGTGCTTGAGAATGAGTTGGAGAATGGCTTATTTACTTTATATCATTAGTCAGTTTGACTTTCTGCAGCTAAAGTAAGTTTGAGTTCATTCACACTGAGCCAGAAGCCTGTTCCCGTTGGTTCTGTGTTACCTGACTTCTGAATTGATTAAAGCACACATGCAGACCTCTTAACTTCTTGGCGCCAGCAGTTGAGAGTGATGTGTGCTGGGAGGTCCCGGAGGAGACATACAGGGTTAATGTGCAATACCAAGCATAAATATTTTTCTGCAGACCTATTTTCACAGTTTCTAATGCTGGATTAGACAAGATTATCCAACATCCTTTTAGCAGATTTCTCAGCAAGTCCATTAAAACTGCAGTTCAGCTCACATGAAGTTAGAATAGCTATCTAAAAGGAAAGACACTAACTGCCCAAAAAGGGAAGTAAAAAAGAGCTCTCTAGGTCCCAGCTATCCCAAAGAATGACATGAACAGGCACAGCCACATATTGACACCTGTGGGGGACAGTATCAAGAGAAATGCTCTCTGGCAGAAGAATATACATGCATCAAAGAACAGGTTGTTGGTAAGCTGCTTTAGCAATTAAGTTTGATACTTCGCTTCTGTCATCCAATTGGCATACGTGCTTAGCAGCCATTTTTTCTGCTTCAAAAAAATAGTAAGAACGGTTTCTCCCCATGGAAAGTAGCTGTTCAGCGTTGTCTCAGCTGATGCATGCACAGCAGGATGAACCACGTAGTGGTGCACTTCTCCAGCAAAGACAGGCTGAGAGTGTTGGGGTTGTTCGGTCTAGAAAAGAGAAGGTTCTGGGAAGACCTCATTGCAGCCTTGCAGTACCTAAAGGGGGCCTATAGGAAAGATGTGGAGGGACTTTGTGAAGGAGTGAGTGTAGTGATAGGACAAGGGGTGATGTTTTCAAGTATTCAGTGATAGGGTAGGTTTCAATTAGATATAGGGAAGAAATTCTTCACTCAGAGCGTGGTGAGGCACTGGAACAGGTTGCCCAGAGAAGCTGTGGATGCCCCATCCCTGGAGGTGTTCAAGGCCAGGCTGGATGGGGCTTTGGGCCACCTGGTCTAGTGGGAGATGTCTAGTGGTCTAGTGGGAGATGTCCATTGCAGGGCGGTGGAATTAGATGGTCTTTAAGGTCCCTTCCAACCCAAACCATTCTTCAGTTCGATGATTCTCTATCAGCATACATATAACTTTTCCTAAATAAAAAAGTACGTAAGGTGCAGCACCACGAGGCAGTTTAGAATTACCATACTAGCAATCTCCAGAGCGCCATGACGATGTTACCAGTCTGTCTCCTGCAGACCTCCCTGGCTGTGTGATGCCGGTCTCAGCCTGTTCCAGTGTTTGGGGGCTGATCTCCAGCCTAAGGGCAGCTGTTCTGACTGGCTCTGCACTCTGTATGTGAAGTGCGGCCATTCCTCAGGGAGGCTTTGCAGCTGCTCTTAGCAGAGACATGCCCACCTAGGTAATTAGAAAAAAATTATAGCTTTCATTTTCATACATTCTCAGGCATGTCACTTTTCATTCAGTTTAACTGAGATGAAGATACAGTTTAAGTTCTCCAACGCTTTAAAAGTAAGAGCAGAAAATGGAGGTGCAGGCTTTACATAGCTTTTGCAGTTCAGACATCTGCCATGAATGTGGCAAAAGCTAATCTTTAAATCATTGCATTAAGGGAAAAAGCATTTAGGAAGAGCAGGGAGAGACAAAAAGGCTGACATTTGTGTTAGTACCACCAAACATCTCCAGTGAGACATTTCATAATGTTTTTATTATGAGAGTCTCTAAGATCTTAACTTACAGTACACATCTCAGCCACATCCCATCTAATATCAGAAAGAGTTTTGGGTATCCAGCAGCACCCCTTCATGTTCCTGGGTTTCCATGTGAAGAAGCTGGCATGCAAGGCAGAGGGAGAAGGATGGTACTGCAACCGGACCTAGACAAGAAGGGGTCTAGGGCACGCTACAGGGTGCTTGCCTCTCATCTAAGCATTTTACCCATTCACCCATGAAGATACAAAAGGAATATTTTGAGTGGTTCGTGAGTTTTTGTTTTAAATGCATTAAGACATCAGTAAATACATTTTGATTGTGACCTTTTTTAAATATTGAAACCATATGAAGACATTAGGTTTATTTGAATATGTATTACATTGATTCACAAAAGTTGTTTTTTCCCTATATAGAGCCAATAACCACTATTTAAATTTTGTATGGATGTGTATATGGCAGATCTAAGAATATGTTTCAGTTCATTTCCTCTTTTGCCTTTAGTTAAAGACTACTAAATTAAAGGAAAAATTAGTGTGATTGTCCTTGAGAAGTACTGCTATAAAACCAAGAAGACATTCCAGACTGTTTATAACTCGGTATTTTATTTGTACTATATTCTCAGTTCTTCATTTTTTCAGCATAAAACCTACATAAATTGAAGACCAGTCTGTCTATTGTTACACAGTCAAAGGACCTACATGTGTAATACACATTTCAGGTTTTTATCTTCTGTGGAATTAGATCAGATTTTCAGCACATTTGACAAAGAGCATTTTTATGTTTCTTTTTTTTCTTTACTTTTTCTGTGTTTCAGATCTCTTAATCATCTACTGAAAGACATAGGTGTTAGGATAAGATTCTTTAAGTCACCTAATAGGAGAACCTTTTTGTGTTGTTTTTTTTTTTACAATGGTACTTTAATGTAAGGTATTTAATGGTGTCATAAGGTCAGTGCCTCAAAATTGGAAGTCGTGGCCTTTTCTGTTCTAGTGGTTAACTTGGGGCCACTGTAGAAAAGTCAGCAATCTGTGTTCCTTCTGTTGCCGTGGGAGCAATAATGATGTATAGACACCGAGTGATTCATTTTTTCTTCCATCTATCTGTCTTGGCTATCAGTTCTTGTCTGCACCTTAACTTCCTACTATCAAGGGCTTCAGAAACAACAATCTTCTTCTTCCATAAAAGACAAATTTGTCACATTTGAGTCACACTTCTGAACTCAAAGGTTTGTGTTTGCTCCCAGAGCCAAAATTGTGGACTCATTTGTGACCTCAAGCATGCCTTTTTTCTTTCAGTTGTTTCTTCCATTTTTAAATCTGCCTATTGAAACCACAGAAATACCGCTATAATTAACCTAATGTTGACCTGGCTTTTGCTGCAAACCTACGCCATTTCTTCCTCCTCCAACTGTGTATGTTATGTGCTTCCCATATTCTTATTTTCCTAATCCTCGGGAAAACTCTTCAGATTTCTAAAACCAAGGCTGCTGCAGCCATGCTACCACGACCACGTTTACCCTGGAAATTGGGTCTGCTGCCCTTAGAGCTCTCCCCTTAACCTCAGTCTTTATGTGTTGTTATTTCTTCTCTCTCCTTATGGGAATTATAGTACATAGATGTAGAAATGGCTTTCAGAGCTAGATCTGACAAGTACCGCTCAGATATAACACAAGATCACATTTTTGAAGGTTAAGTGTAAAAATTATATTTAAAAGTCAACCTTAATTCAGAAATAATTCAGAAATATATCAGGTCCTGCAAAAAGCAACTACGAAAAATGCAGAACAAAGCAAAGTTTTTGTATTCTTGGTAAATTTAGTGTATATATCCCTGTACATTATTTCTAAAGAGGCATCCAAGGATCAAACAAATCCTAGCTGGAATAAGAATTTTTAAAGGAATTTTAAGTTAAAAGATCAGGAAGAATGAAGGGAATGTTCCCCCTAAAAAGTGAATGAGTATTACATTGTAAGGTTTCCTTGGTAACAAAAAGAAGATAAATCCTTTTGTTCTGTTGTAGTGCGTTAGGGAGAGATTTCATCTACACTCATCCCAATTTACGCTAACTGTGCGAACTGTTCAAACTGGAGCTGTCTCCCCTTTTGTACCATGATACCCATCATTAACTTTTATTGGATCACTGCAGGAAAATACGGATGTTGTGAGTGTGGACAGAACAGAAACTCAGAGAGTACTATCACCAAGGGCTTGAAATAATAGGAAGCTAGTGCAAATAAATCTTTATAACACCAAGAATCTATGACGAAGTCATGCAGCAAATTGTTAAGTAAATTAGATCTTTGCTATTATAGTGAATCTGCTACACTACAGGTTGATTAAAGAGTGGCTGTACAAATGAAGACAACATAATGGGGACCAGATAGCACATTTCTTGATCATAGGTATTTCTCTAATTTTGTAATATATTTATTATTTTCAAGGTGTAAATTTATAAATGCCTGTGTAAACATTTCACTTTCAACTAAATGGGATTTGGCAGGGTCAATAGAATTCTGGCCAGCATAATAGCTGGAACCTATAAGTAATTAGGTAAGTCTTAGTGACTTCCCTGGTATTCACTGAAGCATAAAAACAGGCACATAGCGGTAATAAGCAGAAAGCAGGGAAATCTGGATTTGCACAGGTTTCTGATCCTGTTGCTTTACACAGCAGCTCAGCGTATGACACCTTTTGAAAATGAGGTGAGGATCTAGGTTTTCAAAAGTCCAAATACATTGAAATATCTGGTCAATAATAGCATATGTTTAAATGAAAAATCCATACAGCCAATTTCTGAAATTATCTGGGTCCCAGAGATGAAAGTGGAACCACTGGTATTTTCAGAAACGATGCATTGTCTAAGCATTTCAATTCATTTTTAAATGTAGAGGGGTATTTATATTGTGTGTTTGTTTGTTTGTTTGTTTTGATGTATTTAATGTCTACTTAGAATAGAAACCCATTGGCGAAGAATGTTAGATTGAAGAAAATAGAAAATAGGTGCTGTCTTTAAATCCATTCTTCACTGTCAGTTGTGGAAACAAAGTTACTATTCCCCTGCTGTCCTAAGCAATTGTGTTATGTTTTTTATAGACATCACACTGTTAAACAGGTGTTAAGTTTTACTCCAGTGGTGTCTTCATTTTTAGAAACCACTAGTATTTCTAACTGTTTAAATCAGCTGTTAGGAACTGCATGAAACAAACGTAAATTAATTACTCTCAATTTGAGTCTTTGCATTTGCTTCCTATTGCTATTGTCATATTTTTTTAATCTTACGAAGACTGTCTTCAGCTAGCAATGAGACACACCTATTTAAAAAGAAAAAAAAAAGGAAGGAAGAAGGCAGAAGAGGTTGTGTTTTTCTCCTCAGCATGTCAAGCCTTGTCAAAAAATCTTAAGTGGAATCTCACATTGCAGAAGTAGCTTTCTTGGTGGTGGACCAAAAATTAAAAATAAAAATTGTCAGCCTTATAAGGGCTTACCCCAGCTGCCTGTAATGATAGGTTAATAACCCCTACATGTGGTTTGTTCTCCTTTTTAGTTGTGTCATATTAATCATCACTACCATTGTCTTGTATCTGTAAGCACTCTGCAAGTGCCTGGGAGCCTGCAGATGCCATCACCCTGGGCTTTCAGATTGCGACACTTCAGGCGGTAGCAGCTATCATGTGTCTTCTTGCAGCTCAGGACAATGACCTTGCAGATTAAGTTCCCCAACAGGTCATTAAAAACAAAATGATCCACCTTCTGAAGGCTGGATATATTCCTAAAGTGATGTGCTCCTATTTTCAACCTTCCCAGTCACAGGCTTCCAGCACTGCCTGAAGTTTCTTGGTACATTCTTAAATATACCGACTTCTCCAGTTTTGTATTTAAATCAGAAAATCTCTTAGAAATGATCTGTATCTTTTTCAATTTTGTGAGAGAGGTGGTTTGAAGTCTTTTTCTCAAAATGGGAGATTACAAGTATATTTCAAAAGTATGCATTACTACTAAGATATGCAGGTCATTTTTGAATCATAGACTATATGCATGGGGATTGATTTCAATGGATAGCATTAGAATTGTTCTACCTAATGTTGCGTAAAGACAGCAGAATATTTTAGCTGAGGGTGCAGTACAAAATATGTTCTGAAAACTGTGACCACACTACTGAACTTCAGAGAGTTGTTTTGAATTCTTATAGTGATATTTTGCTCCTGAGACAAAGCTATCCTAAACGTTACAGGTTTGAGCAGTAATTGCAATAATGCTAATACACATTTCAGTGATTAAATATGTACTAATTAGCACAATGTGTTAGGGGATGGATAGTAATAATCGGTTGTCCCTTGCATCATTCTTTGTCCCTAGCAGCTCCCCGTTCCCCGGGACCTGATTCAGCTGGCGTTGCCTGACGCTGCTGCAAGTGATTGCAAATGCTTTTGACGAATGTTAATTGGGAAAGCAGTAGAAGGCTGGATGCATTGTAATCAAACGAAAATTACAGCAGTTTCACAAGATGTCAGGCAAGCACTGGCAGAACAGATCCAGAGATTTCAGTAGGTTTCATAGTAGCTGGCTGCGCCACAAATTCAGCACAATTACACAGACTGTCTTCAAACAGCCAAGAATCAGATTGAACAGAAGACAGCCTCTGAAGAAGTTTCTCATTTATGAGCAAAAAAGGGATAAAAAAACCCACATCTTTTTATACAGTCTTTAAAAATAGATTCTGATGTTCAAAGCTTCACTCTAAATTCATAGAAAAATAAAAAGATGAATTCATATTTGAGACTCCTAAAATATTATAGATGAAATATAATTGAAAGAGGATTTTGAAATAATAATTGTTATCTTCCAATCAAGAGAAAGTTAATCCTTTTCAAAACAAAAACTTAAAAAATCATCTGCTGAAAGAAAGCTAGGCAGCACTTTCGGTTTTGGTGGTGATTTTATTTAGAGACCGTGAGAAGACATGCATTGTCCAGTGCCTTGGAGTTCAAGGGCCTAGCAGCAACAAAACCCAACAACAACAAAAAAGCCACTGTATCCAGTGAAGTTAATCCTAAAATTAGTTTTATTTATTTCTATATTGGTTAGGAAATAAAATATACTCAAACTGAGCATATTTAGTCTCAGCACAAGGACTTGTGTTTTTATGTGCCTGTAAAGCACTGTGAGCACTAACGAAAGATTTGGAAATAATTAATGGTAACTGCCTCAGTTACATTACCCGCATAGTTTCAGCTGTTGCTCAATGTATATTTGAAGGTGATGAACAGAAATTGTGGACTGCTATCTTCACAAGTATTGACTAGTGCTATCTCTCCAAAGCCTCACAAAAAATGCAGCAGGCCCGGCTGCGCCTCCCCAGCCCCAGCAGTTCCTTTCTCATGGGGGTCGGTGAAGTGAACCACTGTGAGTCTCGGTCAGAAACGATTTGGCCTAAACCAATCCTGGTGTTGCACAAGAGATTGCACTAGGTGCTTGCCACTGGCCTGAGTGAGTCATGTCTTCATATCTGCTTTATCAAGAAAGGTTGTTAAAGCCCGCAATGTTCAAACACCAGACCACCACCTCCCTGCTATGCATTTCTGCTGCTTGGAGCTAATCAGGCATGCTGCAGCTCACTCGAGCAGAATGGCTGCTGGGTAGGAAGATATTATCGGAATTATTTTCCTGGAAGGTGTGGCGTGGGTGACTTGAAGTTTTGGGGTCTATTTTTTTTTTAAATGGTCCAGTTATTTACAGCCCACTATTGCTAAAGCTGAACTGTATTGTTTATGGCACACTGATTCACACGGTTCTGTCCATTGAGTTCTTCCTTCTCCAGAAGTGATTAAGTAATCATTAATTGCTCTGAGCATATTTGTTATGTACTGATAACTTGGTAGGACTGCCTTTCAGCTTTAAGAAATGTAACTACCAATTGTTATTATAGAAGAGATTGTTTAGAGAATGTTCTGAAACTTCATACTGGTATGAGCTGGGAGGAAAAAAAATCTTAAGCACCCAGAATAATATTAAGAAAAGTGCAGTATTAAGGTAAAGAAAAGGAGACACCAGAGAATCCATTAACATGACGTAAATAACATTAAAGGACTTTTAAAATCTGAACTCATTCACTTCTTTATTACTCTGATTTTCTCTGTGCAGTGCCTACTACAGCAGTGACAATAACTTCTTCAGCAGAGCTGTACAAAACCACAGTGTCAACCACTAGCACTACATCTCAGAAAGGCCCCATAAGCACAACATTAGCTGGAGGAACAAAGGAAGGAAGCAGAGGACCCAAGCCACCACCACCCATTTCCACAACCAAAATTCCTCCTGTGACAAGTTTCTTCCCGTTGCCAGAGAGATTCTGTGAACCGACTGAGGCCAGGGGGATTAGCTGGCCCCAGACACAAAGAGGAATGATGGTTGAACGCCCTTGCCCCAAAGGAACACGAGGTATTGCCTTTAAAAATATGTCTTGATTTCAAGCAGACATTTCAAAAGCACTGTGCCACTCTCTGATGACGATTTTTTTTTTAAATCTCAAGCTGTCTGTCATGATTTTTTCATGTTACTTGGAGAATGCAGTATCTACAGGCAATGGTCAAGTTCTAATCTACAAACGGCATTTGAGCGTAGATGCAAAATTACCTTGCACATATGCTTTGAGAATCCAGGTCAAATTTTAGGTCTTTGCTTGAGGACTGTTGTGAAATATGCTTACAGATGCCTTTCTCATTATGAGCTCCCCTCTGGATGAGCTCCAGGAAAAATCAAGGGCTTTTTGTTTGTTTGCAGAAAACGTCTGGTACTTTTCACTGACTTTTTTTATTGCTGTTTATCATCTACATTATTTCCTTACGTTTTTGTCAATTATTGTCAACTACTTACATTAGCGGCATTCAGAATTTAACATTGCTTAGGAGTACATTGTAGCTGATTTCCTGAATGCATGCAGAAAAATGGTTTCAATTTCACTGTAGTTTTCCACATCTGTTGTAGGAACTGCCTCATATCTTTGTGTGGTTTTAACGGGAACGTGGAACCCCAAAGGCCCCGATCTTAGCAACTGCACTTCACACTGGGTAAATCAGCTGGCTCAGAAGGTTGGTTGAAACCTTTTAATCTGATGTACACTGGTGACTAAGGATAAAACTGCAAGCATTAATAATTCAGTTAGTTGAAACCATCTTTATTACTCTGTGTTCATTTGAAATAGGAGTAGTTACGTGCATTTCGTTTGTAAAGTATTTACCAAAAGTTAGGTTCATAAGTATGTTTAAGCACAATCTTGCACTAAGTAATTGTATTGAGTCTGTGCTTACATGTTTTCATCACGTTTTAAAGCAAAGTAGCTTTTCTAGTGTTTTTGCTTAATAAATCAAATATTATAAACCACACAGCAAAAAGTCTGGTATGCAACAAGGTTTTTTGGTTCAGGGAAAATAACACTGTAATAAATAGATTTTTGTATGAGTGCATTAATAACAGTATGATTAGAACACAGAGCCACTTTCTGTGCTTTCCCTCCTTACTGAGATTTACTGAGTTTATGAAAACTGGATAATTTGTTGTCAGTACCAGGCTACTTGACTTTCAAATGCCTCAAGCACTAGTATGAACAAATAGATTTCTTACTGTCTGATAATGGCAGTAAAATAAAAGTGAGGATGAATAGAAGATCTAGCCCAAAAGTCCCAGCCTGATTTCTGGTTTTGATGGCTGTTAAGAACTGCTTTTGTGTGTCATGGATCTAAGAACCTTTAATCTTTTGAGATAAAGAGAACGTTATTGGTCTCAATTAGTTGCAGATTTCAATGTATGTGTAAATGGTTATTTCACCACAACAAAGGTATGCAGGGAATTGGAATTAGGAGCCGCAAGCAGAACAAGAGACCCTGCTGAGATAATATAAATTGTCATTTCAGATCAGAAGTGGAGAAAATGCTGCTAGTCTGGCCAATGAACTGGCTAAACACACCAAAGGACCAGTCTTCGCTGGCGATGTTAGTTCATCAGTGAGGCTGATGGAACAGCTCGTGGACATTTTGGATGCTCAGCTGCAGGAACTGCGGCCCAGTGAAAAAGACTCAGCTGGAAGGAGTTATAACAAGGTACACACTTCCCTTCAACTCTTCCTGCTGGGATAACCATTGCCCTTGATTTTTTTTTCTCTTTCAGAAATATTAATCTATACTTTGTTCCTGTGTGCTTATAGTTTTGGAATAAACATGTAAGAGAAAACAACAGTAAATGCATAGCAGAAAGTTGCAATTACCTTCTTTAGGGAATAAGATAAAATTCACAATAGCTGACTGGTGCTCAAAAACAGCTATGTGTCCCTTATTAAAATCTGGAATATGTTAAAAATAATGTGAGGGAGTTGAGTACTAGCTTACAGAAATTCTGTACCAAATCAGTATTTTTATCCAGTGATCATTTTAACCCTGAACCATCCTGAACAATCAGTGGGATTCAGCATAGGTGCAGGGTTTTGTTTTAATCTGACCTTCTGCAAAATAATAGCAATTTCTTAGACTTTTTAAGGCACCAACATCGCTTATAATTGATCTTATATGTCAAGATATATCTAAAATGCAAAGACATAGGTTTTGTCTGGAATAATGCTCAGAGAAACATTTCAGAGAAAAAATATGTCTTACAGTTTTAGATACAAATCATAAAAGTGTTACCATTCCTGTTTTTCTCAGAAGAAATGCTGTATTTCATGGCCTCCTCCTTGCCTAAGCTTAGTCAACAAGCTATAGACAAAACTTTTTTAGCGTGCTTTATAGAGAGAGCTCCATGCACTCTTCTGTTGTCTTGGCAATAGTTTTATTTACAATCCCTAGCTACCCTTAAAAGAGTTTTCCCAGAGACAGATAAA
Source organism: Anser anser (assembly GCF_964211835.1). Classification (NCBI taxonomy): domain Eukaryota; kingdom Metazoa; phylum Chordata; class Aves; order Anseriformes; family Anatidae; genus Anser; species Anser anser. The sequence continues at coordinate 18,522,440 of NC_139728.1, read as the reverse complement.
GTGACCACACAGGGATTTTCTCCTTTGACCTTTTCACACAAATCCCACTGTTCGGGAAAAAATACCTGGGCACCTGTATACCGGTTGGGAAAAAAGTTTCCTGTATGATGTTTTTCTGTAGTCATCGTTGGACGGAAACTAAATTAACATCCAGACTCTTTATAGTTCAAATTAGGGATTTGAAACACCAGACTAATTTTTGGATATCTCTGAAGCTTTCCAGAATGTATCTAACTTCTGATTTTCTTTTTTCTTACTAAAAAGCTCCAAAAACGAGAGAAGACATGCAGGGCTTACCTTAAGGTATCTCTCCTGTGCTGTCACCCTGCTTTCTCCCTGCTTCAGCAACCTGCCACGCTTATCATCTTGCTGCATGATCCTATGTATTTCAGTCTTTGATAAATGTGTATTGTGCCCCATATCAACTGTACAAATGTTGGCTTTGCACAGGTATAACACTCAGGAAAAAAAAGGTCAAAGTGTATACGTCTTTCACCTCAACTTATTCCAAAGTATAAGAGGAGAAATAGTTATTATCTGAATTGGAAATAAAATCTCTCACATAATACAACTTTTGGTGGAGGAAAAAGCTGGCAACTTAACAGAAATGACTTCAGCTTGGTAGTATTGTATATCAAAGACTGTTTAGAGTTAATTTGCTTGCATGAAAAATGTACGTTATGTAGCCTACTTTGTTCTTTGTGTATTCTTATACCTAGTAAAATGATTCTTCTTACAATTTTAAGAGTTGTTACAAAGGCCAGATTCAGTGATTCCAGGATTAAATGGCTAAATTTTCAGGACAAACATTTCTCTAGCTTTACTAGTAGAATATATGCCACATGTCCCATTAACCAGGCTATGTGAAAGGCACGTAACACATTGCTGCCCGATTTTCAGTTTCTTTCATCTCTGGTAAAATGGTTGCCCACAGTGGCCAGCTCCTGCTCTGTGATACAATGCCAATAATGCCACCTCATGCCTGTGAATAAGAGAAGAACATGCCCTAGGATAGATTGTATCTGTGTTTCTGAAAATTTTTATTGCACTTTTTTTTAAAGTTTCTTTTAAAATACTGTTTTTCACTTGTACCTTCTGAGATAAAATGTAAGAACAATTTTTAAAAAGAACTTTAAAATGCTTTGCAACATAATAAATAAATTCAGACTGTTACTGAAGAGACACTTCTCTATAGCAGGCACTCTGTCTTTTATCCTGCAGCTTAGGAAAGTGATGGGAGATGTCCAGTTATGGCAAAAATTTGACAAAAGGAGACCAAGATCTGGAGATAAATTCACTTCTCAAATAATAAATATAATTTTTTTTATTAGAAAAATGTTTTTTTATTTTTATTTTTTAATAGTGAAAAGAAACACAGCAGGTATTTAGTAGACTGAATTTTCATTCTTCGTTTTCAATAGTAAACATTAACATGAGAAGAGCAATTATTGGGTTGCTTCAACAGCTGCATCAGAGGGGCCACATGGTCTTCCTACTTTCCCGCTCATCTTTGTCTGAGTGGAGAGAACACCTCAGAAATCTTATTGGACAGGTGATCATTTACCACAGGAAAAATGCAGAGTTAGCTCATCCCATAATAAACAAAAACTATTTCAGATTAATAAATGCATACCATCAGCACTAGATGGAGAAACACAAGAAACCATAGCCACAACCTTAATTTTCGACTGGTGTCATTTTCTGTAGGTCTCAAATGGGCTTCTCTGCTTAGATAAGACTAATAAACCTCTTGAAATGACAAATCAAAAGCTGACTTACACTATGCAAATGAAGCAAGTTCCTACTTTGTGACAGAGGATTCATTTGTACCTCAGATTAGAGGCTCCAATCTGTATTTCTTGGTGACTAATGAATCTGGCCTCTGCAGACCAATTTCTGTTCCACTCTAGTTAATGGCTGCAGCAGTATCTGTGTGAGCATTTTGACTATTCTGTCTCCCATTAGAGAAAGAAAAAAGGCTTTAATGCCACTTCGAAGTATCTTCCACCTGCCAGGAAGGTCGTGGTGGCTCACAATGCAGACAGAAAGAGGATATTAAAATGGATTAGGCTAATTAATCTTGCTCTGACAATAGCCTTGACCAACTTTTCCTATTCCTATTGCACAATATAGTATTCCAGACCAACATCTTTCTGTTTGTACACTGTGTTTTGTTTCCATTCCCAATACTTTCAAATTGATCAAACACATTATATATATGCTTAATGACACATTATGACTCGGTAAATGGGACAGAGTAAACAGGGTGTTTCAGCAATGCATGGCATACTCAGTGCACAGCATACTCAATGCACAGCTACATTATGCATTAATGTAAGAGCCTGCCTTCAATTGATTAACTGATTACTGTGATTGATTGGATTATTTTGTAAAAATAATGTAATCATGTCTCTGAATTCTTTTCTTCCTTATTTACTGTTACTTTTTATGCAGCTTAATGAACCTTAAAACATAATGATAGAGTTGTTGCAAGAAAGACTTAAAATGGCAGCTTTATTCAGTTTTTCAGTTTTGCCTTCTCTGATAACAGGGACAGTCAGTGGACATCTTGTTTGCTCTATTGATTTCCTTTTTTAACTGACCTTTGTGCAGGAATGGGAGTTAGTAATCTTTTTAAGTATCTATGAACAGGTACAGGAACAGGAGGAGGAGTGAGAATGGCCCAGGCTAATTTATATCCACTGAGTCAGCTTCATTTCATGCCTCCTGTAATAAAGAAGGCAGTTTGTCATAGACGAGCAGTTTATAGCACAATGGCTGCATGAGTTGTGCTAAGTTTCCAGAAGAGTATTATTGCCATTTTAGCCTAAGCTGCAGAATGCCAATTTTGGCATTAGTATTTTTAAATAGAAGTTATATATTTTGACATTAACTTTATGATGAAAGCTTCAGGCAAAACTTCTGGCATTTATTTTTTATATTTTTTCAGCACATTAACAAAGCTGTCTTTATATGTGACATGAGACGAGTCAAATCTGCATGTTTACCACTTAGAGACCACACAATGCTGGTGGCTAACTGTACTTCTATTAATGCTTATCCAGCAAGGGGATGGAAAATATTTTTATTTTGAAAATAGTTTTATAGTGCCATTAAATCACAGTAAATCATTCTGACAGTTAAGTATTATAATTGTCACCAGATAACGTTGGAAATTTTCCCCAGCTGCCTAGGGCAATCAGACCTAATGATAGTTTTCTAATGAATGCAGGCAATTGTTGATACAGTGGACAACCTGCTCAGGCCTGAAGCACTGGAGTCCTGGAAAGACATGAATTCTTCAGAACAAGCCCATGCAGCCACAATGCTACTGGATACATTAGAAGAAGGGGCTTTTGTCTTAGCTGATAATCTCTTAGAACCAACAAGAGTCTCAATGCCCACAGAAAATATTGGTAAGTGAATTTCTTTTCAAGTATTAATTAAAGTCCTGTGCATTGCTTTACACAAAACAAGAAAAAAATATTCTGGGTTGCCACATGCTCTTTGAAAGGTGAGCTGCACAAAATTTTTAGAAAGCTATATGTTACCTGCCTGTGTAGCAAAGGATTTGCTCCTGAGGAGGGGAGAAATGCTTTTCTCGTTTACTTAAACAAAATTAGCATTCTTCTTTAGTATCATTAATACAGTGTATAATGCAAAGTAGTTGATATTGTGAAGTTGATTTAACTGAAAAATCATTAGCAGAATGTATGGATATGAAGAGTACTTAAATGGCAAAGTATGGATTTTTTGAGGTAACTGCTTTCTGTAGGGCTGCGGAAATGCTTTCCTAATATATATAATCTGTTCCTAATGAATTTAAATTACTTTTTGCAATGCAGTCTTCCAGTTAAATATTTTAGGCACTCAGAACATAGGCCAAATGTTTATATTAAACATGACTGCCTTCAGGTAAAAATGTGTTCAGTGGACTACATCTCCCATAATGCAGAATAGTTATGCTCCAGAGACTGCAAAATAGCTGAAGATAGTTGGAGCATAATTTGGAATTTAAGTGGTGACAGAGAAATGAAGGGGTTTGGTATTAGAGATGTGCAAATATTGGTACGCGGGATGTGTTAAAGCAAAAATCATCGCTATGCATAAAATTAAAATTCCTTCATCTTATTACAGAGGTGAATGTAGTCTCAGTGAAGTACAAGGAAGCTGAAAGTCTGCTAATTTGAGGGATACCGAGATGGAGACTTGGAATAGACTCTGAAATGAGACTTTTCACGTTTCAATGTCTGCATATTTGTAACTGTAGAATATGATTCTGCCTAGTTTTTATTGAGTAGGAAGATACTGGGAAAGGATCAGGAAGGGTGTTATAGCCTGTTATAAAGTTGTTTCTGGGGGAATGAGGGTAGAATTGCAGAAAATCATCTGAGAAATTAACCGTTATTATTTCCTCTAAATTATATTTTAAAATGTACTTTGGTTTTGTGGAAAAAAAAAATCTTTTTCCCAAATACATGTGTTTCATTCCTAAGACCTTTATTTCTAAGACCTTCTAAGGTCTTTTCTAAGACATTTCTAAGATGCACCCTTGTGTAGAGCTGGACATCACACTTAGGATGTACGTGCAGTTCCATGGAGCTCAGTAGACTGTCTGAACATCACTTCCTATGATAAGCTACCATCAAATTGTGGTAGTGCATCACTGATGCCATGCAAATCTGAATAGACCAGTGCTGAATTCCCAACACACTTACTTGTACGTGGTTTAGAGAATGAGGAATGATTCTCCTAAATTCCTTTTGTAGGTCCATAGTTTAGACCTATGGACTGATAATTAAACTAGTTTAATGTAACATAAATATTTGACAACAAATTGACCACTCTGACCCATATAATTTACATATCTCAGGAAATTCATTCTTTGATGATAATCCCATGAAAGCTGCCCAGTATGCATTGCGATATGAAATTAAAACTGAGTGAGATCTAAATTTTCAATTTAAATGCTTTTTTTAGCAGAACCAATACATTTTTTTTCCTATCAACCTTTATACAGAATTATATTTAGGATATATATATATATATATTTAGATATGAATATCTCTTTAGCTAAATACATGGCATAGGTATACTTAGGCATCTATTTGCTGACTTTTAAAACCTCTTTATATCTAAATCAATACTTGAAGTTCTAAATCTGCTGGCTGCGGATATTGCATAGTCGTTAGGAGCTTCAAAATAAATGTTTATCTGCAATATGTGTATACATGGTATTTTAAGTGGATTTTTTGGTGGCACACATTAAAGCAAGGTTTGATGTCGTGTTTTCACTATTAAAATACTGTCATTTTAGTAGCATGCGCTAGGTTTAATTAAAGTTTAAAGAGACTAACTCTACGTAGTTGAAACATGCCAGTACAGATCTGTCTTTCTGGTGGCAAATGAGAACAGCAGTGTAAGAAAACTAAATAAAGATTGGGGGAAATAATTGTCATCTGGCATATTGCAATCTGGCCAAAAGACTACCTCTGCATCCTCCTTTTTAACACTTGTTTTTTTTTTCTTGGGTCTGCTTAGTTTTGGATGTTGCAGTGCTCATTACTGAGGGCCAGGTGCAGGACTTGAAATTTCCTCAGGGCAGTAAAGGAGGCAACTCGATTCAGCTCTCTGCAAGCACCGTGAAACAGAACAGCAGGAATGGTGAGTCCTGGGCACATAGCACTGCAACTCCATCACATTTTATAAAACCTACATTACCTCCCCTAGTTAAAAAATCAAAACAAAACACAACAAAACTGCTCTGTGGCTTTTTCTTGAACATAGTGGGTACCTGGGCTTTTTTCTTCAAATCTGTAGCCTGAAAATGCCTCTCTGTTTACTGATTTTCCACTCCTTAGGGTACAGGTTGCAGCTTTTCTGTATAATTGTCTATGGCATGATGATGGGATTTGTTTTCTTTTGTAGGGTTAGCAAAACTGGTTTTCATCATTTACAAAAGTCTGGGGCGTTTTCTTAGCACTGAAAATGCAACCATAAAGCTGGGCAGTGACTTTGCTGGGCGGAACAGTACAATTGCAGTCAACTCCCACGTCATTGCAGCCTCTATCAACAAGGAGTCTAGCCGGGTGTACCTGACTGATCCTGTGCATTTTACTCTGGAACACATTGATGTGAGTTATGCTAATGAATTAATGGGAAGGTCATAAAATCAGCAAGAGAGAAAAGCAATGCAGAAAAATAACCTTTTTTCCATTTGAATTTTAAATGTTGGTCTAGGTCAGAAACATGAGCTTAGTTAAGTCTATGAACATAAAATTAAATGAGCCTGGTTCAGTGATTATTAGAACTTAAGTGTATTCTTAATGAAAGCTAATTCAGTAATCAACATGAAAATGTAAATGACTAATTTGTTTCTAACTGAAAATTAACTCTTACCTTAGTAGCAGGGTAGAAAACAACTGTTAAGATTCATGTTTGTCTGATGTAGCAAATTTAAATGACACTTAAAATTTTACATCAAATTTGGACCAAGCTCTGGAAGCCTATACAAAGGAATTGCTTAAAATGAATTTATTTAATGAAGAATAAAGTATTATATATATATTTTTTTTAATGCTTTAAATTTGTGTATATTTTTTTTAATGATAATTTACTTGATGTGTTTCTTTACTCTTCTGTTTGATCCTTTCTGTTTTCATGTCTCACATGGGGAAAGTAAATAGCACAGTGACAGAGAAAATATGGTTGGATTTTCCTTCCATTTTGCCCTTTTTTATAAATCTGTTTTGATTGCTTTTTATCCAAATAGATAAGACACTGAAGAACTAAATTTTTCCTAATGTCTGTTCACATGACTTTGGCCTGACCAAATGTGAGAATCAAAGGAAAAAGATCATATTTTCAAATTCTCAGTTACAGGAAAAAAAAAAAATCTCTTCAGAATAAATTTGCTGTCCTAATTTCACAGACAGCAAAAATGGCTATAATGTACCACCGGTGCATAAAATTGTAAGATGGAAATTGTAATTGTTTAAAATTGGGTCTACAGTAATTGAGACTACACTTTAGAGTGTTTCGGACTATAAAGTCCCTTTTAAACTACATGTCTTCCTTGTATAACATAGTCCACAATTTTGCTGATGAAAAACTTTATTGTCCGAAACATGCAAAGTTTAATCTAAATTACCCTTTGCACATATTAAACAATTGTTATTGCCATCTTAGTGTTTAAAATCCTGATTTTATTTTATCCTTTTATCTCCCAGCCTGACAATTATTTCAATGCAAATTGTTCGTTCTGGAACTACTCAGAGAGGACTATGATGGGATACTGGTCAACTCAAGGCTGCAAACTGGTTGACACAAATAAAACTCATACAACATGTGCTTGCAGTCACCTAACCAACTTTGCAATTCTCATGGCTCATCGGGAAATAGTGGTAGGTAATATTTCTAGCCATCAGCAGGAAACAAACTTTCAAAGATTTAGCTTTAAATTTTCAGCAGGATACAAAATTGCTGAAGTTTCTTAAGTATTTATAGCTTCTACCTAGTTGCTCCAAAACAATTTGCTTTCCATAGCACTTTTCATTCTCACTCATAAAGTTACAAGTAAGATAACAGAAAAAGAAAGACAAGGAAGGACAAGAGACTTCTTCAAGTCATACTTTAAAGTAAGCGACCAACTTAAAACCATTTTACAGACTTTGCATTACAGTTGGAGACTACTGGGGGGCAGCTATGCAGGCTGTTCCCACAAGCACAAGTGCCAACTCTTCTTAAAGCAGGAAGGTCAAAGAGTTGGTGATGATATCTTAAATGCCTTTTCATACTCTGAAATTCTATTGTCTAGTTAAAGCATTTACTGGATGGCAAGGGGCTTAGAGGAGGCAATATTTGCAAGGAAATGAGGCTTTTCATAAATCTACTGTATTCTGAAGGGAAAATATAACTGAGGTGACAAAAATGATTCTGCTGCAACTGAAGGAAGGAACCGTCTTTAGCTGAATGAGAGATTAGATGTCAAATTACATATGCAACATATTCTGCATTTTGTCCTAATGGTTGTGTAAATCATCACTTTCTTCTCCACTGTGGAGTTGCAGATTTGTAGAAAAGAACATGTACGCTTACAGGATGTCCAATGAAAGTTCTTCTCTTTTCATCAGAGCCTAGTGGTGCTTTCAAAATGTTATGTGTCACCAATTACTTTTGCCTTACAAGTTTACAGAAAGTCATAGGAAAAGTGAAAATGCTACCTAATCTGGCTAAAATAATAATCTTTTGCTCTTAGACCTGCTCCTCTTCTACTTCTCCTAATCTTGTTCTTCTGGGAAGCTGACCTGAGGCTGAGAAATTACTGAATACATTTTGTTCATCTCATGTAATGAACAAGTAACTTTTCTGGATGCTACCTGTGAAAATAGATTTTTGTTTGTGCTCATAAGGAGTCATATTAATTTTCTCCATTCTTGGTTATTTCTAGTACAAAGATGGAGTGCACGAATTGCTCCTCACTGTCATCACCTGGGTGGGAATTGTCATCTCTCTTGTTTGCCTGGCCATCTGCATCTTCACATTCTGTTTTTTCCGTGGCCTACAAAGTGATCGTAACACTATTCACAAGAACCTTTGTATCAACCTATTCATTGCTGAGTTCATTTTCCTAATAGGCATCGACAAGACAGAGTACAAGGTAAGGCTTCTGTGTGTGTACTGTTCTTTTTCTCTCAAATGACTGTTTGAAACAGATTGGAATTAAAACATGACAACACTGCCAAGCTTTCAGCATTCTGACACAGCAAGTCTCAAATGAAAGCTCTAAGTGAAAATAAGATAGACATGTTCATAAATAGTATTTGCATTCATCAAAAATATCGCTGTGGCCTTAATTTCCCACATACAGCACTGCTTTTCATTTTCCATTGAGAAACATCAGCTATTAATGAAGCAGGTGGTTTAAACTTCTGAAAGAGGAGCTGAAATGAAATGTTGATATACCAGTAACGTACGTATGTTCTCTCTATATATTCTCATAAGTCTCAACAACTATCGACAATTTTTTCATATATATATATTAGTACAGAGACTTACTTATATATTTATTCATTTTTGCACTGCACATTCATGCAGGCTTTTTGTCAGTATTTGTGAAATTAATTCTGTCATTCAGAAGCAATTCATTGTGTTGAAATCTAATAATCTGGTAGAGTTTCATCCAGAATTCTGCTATAGAGGTGAGAATTTAGACTGGTTTCTATTATGACAGTAGAAACTTCCAAAACTACATCAGATAAAGTGACTTGATGGCTGCTTCATAATTTTAAATAAGAGGTATTACATTATGCATCTAGAACCAACTGTTCATGCTTCAGATAATCTAAACTACAAGCCTTAGAACCATATCAATTTCAAAACTAAAGTGTTGTTTATAAAATTGAAAACCACTGTATAAGTGAAAATTGGAGGGTAAGGGTGTGGTTTTCATATCTGCATTCATACTGTTTGGCTTAATTTCCTTTTTGCAGCTGCTGTGAATGCATTAGTATTTGCAGATGTTCAGTATGTGTTTTCAGGTTGGGAAGATGATCCTGAATTTATGAAAGATCTCTGATAGATGTATGTGCTGTTCTATTATACCCTATTTGATTAGAGATGTAATGATGTGAAGATTTTGTGGTTCATACTTCCATCTTTCTTTTTCTTTTCAGATTGCATGTCCAATATTTGCAGGTCTCTTACACTTTTTCTTCCTGGCAGCCTTTGCCTGGATGTGTCTAGAAGGAGTGCAGCTTTATCTAATGTTAGTAGAAGTATTTGAAAGTGAATATTCTAGGAAGAAGTACTATTACGTTGCTGGCTACCTCTTCCCTGCTACAGTAGTTGGTGTCTCAGCAGCTATTGACTATAAGAGCTACGGAACAGAGAAAGCGTAAGTAATTGCAAGTGACCTGAGTGTTTTTCAAGTGAATAATTTTTTAAAGCCTATTAGCTGTCAGAGGGTCCCTGACAGACTAAAATACCATCTGAAAGTTTTATTGGTAAGAGAATGGCAATGCTGTGCACAAATTACAATCAAGTCTTTTGTAATTCTCTAGGTTCAGCGGATTTGTACTCTAGAGAGACCAATTCTAAATTATGGTCTTTCTTTTAGCACAAAAGATTGACCTGAAACAAATTGAAAAAGTAAATAACTTTTTGGCCTCAAATGTGTATTAAGTAAAAATTCTTCTCAGCTTAAAGTATCTGACAGGCTTAACCACCCAGTTTTAACCTAATGCTTCATTAGATCTCTTTGTTCAATTGGCCCTCTAGCTAACTTTCATCCTGAATTGTGATAGTACAATATTCTAACCCATATAGTTCACTTTGATAACATCTTATCAGGCGAGTAGAGCAGGATTAAAATTAGCCACTGCTTTTTATTTATAAAAATATAGATACATATAGGAAGTGACAGAACGTAGACAGAAAACATTTCTGAGGATTTGAGTAGCTGGAGGCATGAACTTGCCTTCCAGTAGCGTTTCCTTTGTCCTTTGATGAAATTAGTTACAGAATGGCAGGATACTGTTGACTACAAGAAAGCTGCTTGATTTTGCTATTGATGAAAGACAAATAAGAGCGATTCATCAGGGAACTGTATGAAAAACAAATCACTAAATGAAGTCAGCCCTAATAGGTTTACACGTCATTTAGTCTGGTGTCATGTAAATTCTTTCTCTCCTGTCCAACTCCCAATTGGGACATTTCATTTATACCAGATTGTTTTTCAGAAAAATGTGTCATCTGAACAATTTCTGTCTCATATTCTTTAGGAGTAAGCACATTGCATATGATACAAAGTTAAAAGCAGATTCTTAAAATGTCACAGAAAACTTGTGAAAAGTATTCACTGATGTTACACTCAGTAATCAGTGACAACACCTGTGACCACTGTGACTTTTAACTGGAAGGAGAGAGAGCTCATTTAGTTTTTGGTTTTGTTTCTTCTTTCTACGTTAGCTATTCTGATGATGTATTTTGATGTTCAATGGTGTTATTAAACTGGACTCACCAGAAGAGTTACAGGTTAGGAAAAACTGTCCATGGACTAAGTGATACTGTGTACTGTTTATTGTTGTTTACCAACAAGATGTAAGATTAAGAAATATTTCTGCACTTTTCATTCATTGGACTGTTCACCTTTCAATCTCTTTTTTTTTTTTTACCATAGTTGCTGGCTCCATGTAGATAACTATTTTATCTGGAGTTTCATTGGGCCTGTTACCTTTATTATTCTGGTAAGAACTTTCTTTTCTCCTTTCCTTTTATGTTGCCTTACAGCAAAGTTCGAAAATCAAAAGAATGATTAACATCAGTCAATACCATTTTTATTCATGAGACATTTAATGAAAATTCTTATAAACAATTTGTAGCATGACCAGTGGTTATATAAATGTTTAGGAGTCTTTAGAGAGTGCTGACCAAATGATTAATTGTCAAAGCTATGGTGGCACTTCAGCATAGTCATTTTTTCTTAATGGCTTGAATGCTGAAGGTTGTATTGACATATGTAGTCATATGAAAAATCAATGAAATAATACTAAACCTGTTTTTTTTTTTTTTTTAAGGAACCATTATTATTGCTTTCAATTGAGTTACTATTGGACATGTTCCAGAATTTAACTGCTAACTATCCAATATAATTATCTCAAAAGGATATTCTAATGCATTGGATAATTAAGAGAATCTTATATCTTGTTATATTTATACAGTACTTATATCTATATTTGCATATGCATATTTTTCGATGACTGTTTCTGTATGTATTTATGCTACATGCAGTGTATATCAGACACCCAAGTTCATCTGTTTGAGCATAAACAATAGAATATTATGTAACCAAAAGCTTATACACATTCTTGCAATCAGCTGCGTAAATTCATTGTATGCACACATACCCATATATACACCAACGCCTTTGTGCCCCGTTGTCCTTTTTATACATCCAGTGTCCATTCTCTGAGCACCACTGTGCAGTTTCAGGTAAAAAGCGCATAGTCGTCTGTCAACCCAGGGAAAAAACATCTCCCTGTTATTTCAGGCTAATAATATCAACACTGTACAATCCAAGAATTTGGAAGGAAAATGAATGCAAAATGTACATTTTGTCTCACCTTGTTTTTAATCTGGTAGTTCAGGATCTTTAAACCTGGCAATGCTCAGGAAATACTCAAGAAGGCTGGGGCTGGGGACTGGTATATAGAAAGCTTTTTCCATAACTGCCGATAGTTCATAAGGATGTTTTCATGCTTCTGAAAGTCTAAATAGTTGCCTGTACCTCTGCCTTTATACAGTAGTGGAGTTGTGAAAAGTAACAGAAGTTACTACTTTTTCTCCCTGAAGGGCATTCATCAGGCAGAATTTTGAAATTTCTGACTGTTATAGATCTGTATGCCAGACATACATACTATTTGATTTTTATTTTTTATTTTTTTTAGCTTATAGGTTACTTCTGCATGTAAGGATAAACTGGGACTTTTATTTTGGAAATTTCAATTAAAAATGTACCCAGCCAATCTTTCATAAGTTCCTTATTCCCTCTCGGTATTGTTCTTTATTCCCTCTTCAATATTGAAATAAGCTTACGTGTATTTAGGTCAGTGTCACTCACTGTTTACATCAAAAACTGTTTTAACTCTTGAGTAGCCCCTTAAGAAAATACAACTGTTCAGCATAGTTTTTGTTTTAGTTCATTGGCATATTTTCAAAGAAATAGGTTTAGATCTGTATATATAAATTGAATTAGAAACATTAAAATCTTTACAAGATTTTTGTTTAGTCCATTACAATTTTGCGGAGTTTATTCTAAAAGCATTTAAATTAAATCAAGTATCAGGATTGTAGTGACTTTTAAATTAAACCTACAGTTATGAAAGAGATCCTTTGTATTTTCAATTAGAGGTGATATTTTTCAACACAAAGTTGTTCCTTCCAGTTGTAATGATTACTAGAAAATTGTTCGAAGTTTCATGTCACGGCAGTTCAGTTACCTCCAGTCTGATTGTGTGGTGATAATTTCACTTTCTGTGTCTAGCTTTTTATTTTATTGTTACTGCAAGTATTTTGCTAAGTCACCTCTATTTCAGTCTTGCTTTAAAATAACATTTCGTGTGGGAAGCTTTGGGCATTGCTGACAGCTTTTTCGCTTCCTCATAACCAGGTCAGAGTGAGAATAGAGGTGAAGGACATTTAATCATATTGACCATGTACAGACATAGTTCACTATTATTTACTGGCCATGACATTATTATCCTCCAGCAAATCATTTAGGCTGAGACGCAAAAGGCCTTTGGGAGCAGTATTCCCAACTTCAGAAATATGAAACAGCAGGTAGCAATCACAGCACAGTTCCTGGGAGTAATTCTTCTCTAGCAATTGCTTTGCCCTCTAATCGTCCCAACTGAGAAAGCAAAAGAGACTGGAGGAAGTGTAAGAAGTGTAATGGCTGAAAAATAGTACGTTGCAGGCAGTGTAACCAAAGAAGAGCCATATTTGTACAGTAGCATCCTTAGTAGTGTGTAAGAAATTCACTTTGGTAAGCTTTTTTGACATGTTAAAACAATTTCTTGACAATGTTGATTACTACTTTAATTTACAAAATTTTCTCTGAGCTTATAAGCAGTTGCACTTGTATCTGTATATGTGTTTGTGCAAAAGGATGTGGAAGTAAAGGAGGGGAAGTATGAAGTTCCTCAGTACATCTTCTGAGGAACTTCCAACTTCACTGTTTCCATAGCCTGCCATGCCTTTGGGCACCAGGGTTATTATATCTATGAGAAAAGAGCATGTAAGTAATGAGCGGTGGGAAACCATTAGTATGCCTGAAATGGTTTAATGAAAGCTTGGATCATGACACGTCAGGAGCTGTTCTTATCATTTGGACAGCTCCATCTGCATCTTTAATAATTAATTCAGTTCAGAAAGAGTTCAGCTTGCACACTCATTTAGAAGCCTTCTTCAGAGAGCACTTCTCTCACTGCCAGTCCCAGAGAGAAATAGGCTTCTGCATGGCTAAGAGCAAAGATCTGGAGATACAAGAACAGTTTTAGAGCTGCATTTGCCAGGTAACAAAAGCTCTGGGGAGTTCAAAAAGGGTCAGAACATGTGCAGTTCAGCTAGGTTACTTCAGAGTGGTGTTTCTGTTCTTCTGTCTTATCATATCCATGTCAGCACTGCAGGCTGTGTGGAATGAATTTTAAGCTGCTAAGCTCAGGCAGACGTGATTCAATTGAGCAGGTTGATGGCTATAAAACAAACAGTGCACTCCTGTAATCTGTGGTGAGAAAAGCCTGAGTATTTGATTTATATGTAGATCCTTGTTCATTCATATCCAAGAAATGGATGAAGTTGATTTGACTTTAATTCAGCCAAAACAACTAGAGTTTGCTCCTCTCAGATGGAGCCAATGTATTAGGCTACCAAAGGCCTCTCAAGCAAAAATTCATAGGATGTCCTGTTTCATTAGCATAGGAAAGAGCATTTCTGTTTTTCACTCTGACTGAGATGTTCACTAAAGTCTATATGTATAGATATGGATGCACACATATCTAGCTCCACATTTAAAAGCAGACTGTATTTGCAAGCTTTTGTATATAAATCATATTTTTTTTTACAGTAGACACTTGATAAATGGTATTTATCTGTTGCTCACAAGGGAAAATTTATCATAATTTTTGCAAAATCTGGCTTTCTTTGGCTACTAATTCATTGTACCTGTGACTAATTCCAATCCATTAGTCTTCTGTGCAGGTTATTACATCCACTTTTTTTAAAAGGTAATTTGACTTGGAGACATTCAGTCTCTTAAAACTATATAGGTTTCGGGTGACAAAAAGACATAATCCCTACCTATATAATCTATCATATCGAGTACCTTCTGATTTCCAAACCAGAGCTGGCATTGTTTGTGTTGGATCTGAAAGAAATACGATCTTCCAAGGTGTTCCATTTGATTATTACCATAAAAATTATACAATGTTAATATTTTAAAGTAGTGATATTTTAATTTTATTTAATATGTATTTATCTGTCTTTATTTTGCTCAATTCTGTCCAATTATAGTAGTCATATTAAGAGATAGACAGGAATGGGTACTTTAAGAGGTATTCTACTTTTTTTTTTGTACTTTACATACATTTCCAGAATCAGTGTAAAGATTAAACTAGTTGTCTATGTAATCCAGTATCCTGTTTCTCATAGTGGTTATATATTTCAGAAATTACAGCAAAAAACTAACATAAACATCCATGAAATACTATTCTACAAATATTTTGCCAGTGTTTTAAGGTGATCGCACATTATAGCTCCACCTACTGTAGCCATGTGTTTCGTCACTTCAGAATCACAGAAAAATTCTCAAATCCTATCCTGATTCCTGACCAGACTTTTAAATTGTTATTTTCAGACTTATAGAGAGGGATTGTCTGATTTTCAGAAGTGCAGTGTGAAAGAGAAAGAGATTTTACAGACTACAAAGGGTGCAGTTCTCCATGGCTGCGTACACAGAGATGTGTTCACTGTCAGTGTGTGTGTGTATACAAGGTGTTTATATTTTTTTGTTGCTGTTGAAGGAGGGCACTATTATTGAGGTACATATTTTGGTTCATCTAGGATAAATGCAACCCGGTTGTCAGGATGAGGCCTACCCATTAGTAGCCCATTGTGTTATAAGAAGTTTGAGGAAGTCATCAATGTCATAGGCCCAAGTTTGCTTTCGAAAGTCCACCTTGCTGTTCATGTGGGCCTTTATGTTACTCCAGAGTACTGCATGTCTGTAGTGAACGTTCTTCTTAAAGAAAGGTGGCTTACTGAGGCCCATCTGCCAAGCTGGGGAAGTATCTGTGAATTTATTTGCTTAGATTACTAACAGTTCAATCATCAGTCACGATATAATTCAGGTTGGAAGGGACTTCAGGTGATCTGTGGTCCAGCCTCCTGCTCAAAACAGTCTGAACTCTGAGCTCAGACCAGTTTTCTCAGGGCCGAAAAAGCTTTCCATATACAAAATTAGTACAAATGAACATGAAAGCACTAAGTTTGTTTCCTTCTTGTACAGACTTCTTCCCCCACATATTTCACACCAAGAAAAGTGATTCAGCTGTTCCTTCTACAAGTCATTACTCTCCAACAAATTCCCTTCTCTCACTGCTTAGTGTCTGGTGTCATAAAATGGCAGGATGCCCAAAAGTCTTTAGAGTTTCTCCAAAACAATCAATTTCTAGATGAAGAGCAGTGAGGGAGCCAGAAGTGACTGCATTTATAGAAAGGTTTGGTTACAGTTTTTGTAAGCAGGCAGAATAGGCTATTGGTAATGACACAATGTGCAAAGGGATGCCAGTGTATCTGAACAAGTGGCAAACAATGGTCTTTGACTGCTGAAACTGAAAACCAAGCAATATTTCACAGTGATGGAGAAACAAGTATCATACACCCTGTTGTCATAGTTACTTTGTCTTCAAAGTACAATTTTTTAATTTTTTTTTCCATAGGAGGGCTTCTTCAGCTACTGTGATACAGCAGTCTTATTTTCTGTCAGCTGTTTTTGGTGCTCTGTTTCCTCAGTTATAATTAAAATGTATAGTAAGCAACTGTTATGTAAAGTTATTTTCTAGTCCAGCAAGGACATACATACAGACAGAGCTGAGAAGCTACATAAAAACTTCTTCATGTGCTGGAGCTTGGTTTAGGCTCTGGGGTAGGGCCATGCCTGCTTATATGTAACTGGAGGAACCTTAGTATCTAAATACAAGCTTTTGTTTTTTTATGTGTCACTTCACTCCTACACAGAATCAGAGGATATAAACCTCTCATTTCATTAGGCAGCCATTTACGGGTTAGGCCATGCCAATGAGTTTTTGATCCAAGAATGATGTTGCTGCTACAATTCAGGATACTCCAGGGTAGCTTCTTAGGCAAGTAGCTGTGCTGTAAATACTGTTCTGAACTGGCACACAGAGTCCATCCTGATTTTGAGACTACAGCAATAGCAATAACTTGGTTGCCCATAGCATTAGGACTTATTTCTATAATATATGGTTTTATTAAACAGACTGTGCTCAGAGTCTTCAAGATACTTCTAAGTATATACAGTAAATACTGTTAAGATCTTCTTTTTACTAGGGATTCAGTTACATTTCTGACCATTGTGGCACAGCTGTAGGAAGACTTCTGGTATGAAATAATATCCCCAGTGTTACAGACACTGTGAGGAGTTTGATGCTTTCTCAAATCAAAGACTACCCAAAATAGGGGACTGGGTTTGATGATTCCCATCATTGACCATTTGAAGATGTATAGGGAAGATTATAAGAATGGGGTTAGAGTCCTTTTCTAGTATGTATGTTATAAGGATGTCCAAGCATATTCTTCCGTCTTCTGTTAGTGAATTGGTTTAGTTATTTCTAGTGGACTGTTGTACTAGTAGATAGGGATGTATTTTTTTCTTCATGAAGGGGCATAGCTCTTACCGTTCGCAAACGTGATTTTATTTGAATTGTGTGCGTGATATAGGATAGTACGTACTAATTATTCAAATTAACTGTATTCAACTTTTCAATCCATATTGTGCAGGCATCCTTTTATTTGGCTTACCTGTGTTCTTCACATGCTTTGATATTGATAGTAGAAAGGCACCTAGTGGCTTTGATATCTGTGATGCCATTTTACAATAGGAGCTATAAAAAATTACCTTCACTATCTTCCCTATATGAATGACACAACAAGAATAAGACAGGATAGTCCTTTCCTTCAAGTGGCATGCAGTCGCACTTCAACAGAATCCAGACTACAGAAGGAGAGAGGGCAGTAGGAGGGCACGCACGCAGGATATGTCTCTGGCACTGTTAAGTTTGATGCATTTGCTACATCTTTACGTTTCTTTTTCTTTTTCTCTTACTTTTTCTCTTTCTTCAATTATATTTTAGCTGTTTTCAAGAGCGAGTGGGATTTGTGAGAATAAAAGGGTATAAAAAAAAAGAAAGGGAGAAGCAAGCAAAGATGAAAAATCTTCCATGAGCAGAATGGGATGGTGAAAAGGCAACTAGTATAGTACAGTAAAGGGTAACTGTAGTCCTTGGAGGAAGTCAGTGAGGTGGAGAACAGGGCCAGAATTAAAAGGCAGAGGTGAACAGGGAGTGAACACAGCATGCTGGAAGACAGAGCTAGACGGACTCTGACTAGTGTCGGACATGAGTTGAATATGGCTGGTTCATGATGCTGGGGTCAGTTTGGCAAAATCAAGTGAAACAATGACTTAAAACATTTTTGCCCCACATCTGTATTTGCAATCACCTTTTATAGACTGTCTGATAAAGTTACCCAGTTTCTCTACATATTTGAAAATAAACAGTGGGGTTTTGTTTAGTTTTTAACATCATTATTATTCAACCTATTACTTGAAGTAGTTTAATTTCATTCTTATCTGTTTTGACAGCTGAATCTTATCTTCCTGGTGATCACATTGTGCAAAATGGTGAAGCACTCAAACACTTTGAAACCAGACTCTAGCAGGTTGGAAAACATTAAGTAAGTGCTTTGTGTTCAAGTATGAGAACTATGATTATTTTCTGATTGCTGAACTGATTGAAAGCTACTCTCCATTAGGAGCACATGCCATTGTCTCCCAGCAACTGCAGATGTCAATTAGAAGCAAACAGAACCAATCCTGCTTTCGTCACATTGTTGCTGTAATGTCACAAACACTGGTCAAAATTAGATAATTTCAGCCTGGAACTAGTGCCAAGAAACTGTTTCACGGAAATGCCACAGAACTGTAGTAATTTCATTTGCATTTAAAATGCACTTCAAAAATGATGTTCCTGTTTGCATGACTGATATGATTATATTAAGTTTGTTTTGTTAAATGACTTTTTGATTTAGGGATTCTGAGCAGTTTCTTCTCGTAATCCTGTTCTCCCAAGAGAAATGACTCTATTATTATTGTTAACTTGAAGATTATCTGCTGTTTTCATGCTAATTTAACAAATGTTTACTTTATCTTGGTGCCGTACTGTAGTATCCCTTTTGCAGAGTAATACAGGTGGTATATAATTAGCAAGGCTTTGTCAGCTCTTGATTCTTTAGATAGTCTTTTAGTGTATCCTGTATAGCTTTATGTTGTACCGAAGGTTTTTGTTATCAACACTGAAGGGATGGTGCAATTTTATAACACTAAGGGTTGGATGCAAAAGAGTCTTAGAGATTTGCTTTGAATGTTGAAAATGGCAAAGGGAAATTTACAGTAAGGCTAACATTGTGAACTAGATGTTTCGGATAGGTCAGTATCAGCTTCATTGCATGTTGCATGATGAGAGAGAGAGAGCTAATCTTTAGCATCTCTCTCTTTTCTTCCTTTTCCTCTTTCTGTCTTCTCATCCACACCAGTAATTACCGTGTTTGTGATGGCTACTATAATACGGACTTACCTGGGTAAGACAGAACCCTACATTAACAAATTTCTGGCATGATTTTTAACTTTACAAACTCGGTCAATATTGTGGATTGCCCTTAATTTTAATTAACTAATTCTGAGATACCTGATTTGCTAAAGATTTTTTAACTATTATATGCCTTTATAATTTTAAATTGCTTGCCTCTGCATTTTGAATTTTCTAATTTTGACTAATTTTTATAGACATTTAAAAATGCTCTTATTAATTTCTGTTTCAATTCTGTCTAATAATTTTGTTTCTCTTTTCTGCTTATAATGCTTTCTAGCTATGAAGATAATAAGCCATTTATCAAGTAAGATCATTAGTTAGATGTGGAATTCACTGACTAAATTCCCTTTCCCTTCCATTCTGTGCCGTTCTCTACAGTTCCTTTTCCTTAACCTATTCATGATGGAATCTTTTTTAGACTATTCTATAAAGCAATATCCATATTTTTGCCACATTTCAGCAGGGTTTCTTCATGTGGAAGTTAGATCATCTAGCTTCAGTTTAGCCAAGTTTATCAGAGCATTAAAGATTTGGGCTCTAGGCTTTTAATCTGCTGTTTAACCTTTGTGCACTTGTGTTACATTATTTGGCGTCATATGGCAGCACCACTGTTTAAAATCTATGGTGTGATTAGTGGCTAAGCCAGATTTATCAATCTCTTTTGTAAAAGCAGATAAGGCAATGGCGTAGCTGGGGTTTGCACTATACTTCTGCATTTCAAAATATTTTTGACATCCTATGCAGTTCTTGAAAAAGAAAAAGGTCATATCTACTCTTGCTGTTTCCACTGGAGACTAAAAGTACCAAATGGAATTGTTCTTTCTTTAATAGATGAAAGGTTAAACCCAAGGAATTTTTACATTTGAATATGAACCTAGTAAAAGTCAACTGCAGGAACTGAAATGTTAATATTGGATTTGGCAACATGCAATCTTATAAGTAATGATAGTAAAATTAATTTTCTTTTACAGATCCTGGGTCCTGGGTGCATTTGCTCTCCTGTGTCTTCTTGGCCTAACGTGGTCATTTGGCCTGCTGTTTATCAACGAGGGGACAGTTGTGATGACATATCTCTTCACAGTATTTAATGCTTTCCAAGGAATGTTTATTTTCATCTTTCACTGTGCCCTTCAGAAGAAAGTAAGTTACTGAAAACATGAATGCGTGCTACCTAACTCCTTAATAATACCACATATTTTTCTTTTAAAATAGAGAAAAATATATAAGGTTTCAAAAAGAGGAGTATTTTGAAGTAGTTTGAGGAAGGTACTAGGATTCAAAACCAAGTCTTGCTCTTTGTGCTTCTGAGAGTCGTTTAGCTGCTCTGTGGCCTAGATTGGATTAAAAATGGATGCAGTGTTTCCAACCCAGGCTTGAAAAGTCTTGAGGCTTTGGGAACAAAATTATTATAGAAAATGTTTAACATTGGTAATGTGGTATGTATGATTTTGAATTTATAGCCAAAAGTCCTTTATGTGTTCATGAAACAAATCCTGCCTGCAGCACTGAAAACAAAGAATCATTTACGATATGAGCCCATCTCAGCCAGGAAACACTCTCTCAGATCAAGGCAGAAGACCTCTCTTGAGATCCCATTAAGCTGCCACATAAAGCTACTGGTGATAGGCAGGGATTATGCTATGAGTGCTTGTTCATTACAAAATTAAGAGAGATCTAAAAATTAATTTCACTGTGAACTTCAACACACCTAAGAAAAAAGTAGTCATTAACAGTAGACAACTGCTAACGGGGACAATTTTCTAAATATGCCAGCATAACTACTTCTTTTCAAGTGTTTGCCTCCCCCAGCAATCCAACAGCTAAGTGTTCTTAACTGGAAAAACTGTAATCTCGTGGCAAGCTCCTTCCCGGATGAAGGGATGTGCTAAATTAGTTCTGCTCCCTTTTTCCCATTGGGAACAGTGGGGTCCATACAGAGCATATCTGCTGTGGAGACAGAAAGCTTACAGGGGAGAGAGGAACGGACAGGAGAGAAGGAAGTGAAGGGTGCAGCTAGGTGGGATTCTCTTGGGGTTTTCTGCTCCCCTTTTCTTCCCCAGACTGAGAATGGAGAATGTTTCTATGGATGCCTTAGAGATGCTTCAGTGAAGGATGAAAGAAAACTGCTCATAGAAGGCATGGCAAATGAAAATAAAGAGTTGAGAGGAGAGGGGAAGGGTAAACGTCAAAAAAATCACAAACCACATAGCATAGGACAAAATGCAATAAATCCTTCATTTGGAAATACCCAATTTGCAATATTTAGGTTCTAAACATTTTTACCAGTTTTAGGCAGGAGACCTAGCAGTTATTAACTCCCATTATAATTAGCTCACCAGAGACATAATTAACTGATATTTATAAAGTGGTTTGAGATCATTGCATAAAGCATTGCTGTGTAAGGGCAAAATCACATTCTTGCGTGTTCTAAACTATACCAGCTCTAAGAGTATCAGTGTCTCTAGATTTGTTGTAGATAATGGCTTTCAGACATGTTTTAGGGAAAGATCTGTGAGACAGAAAGGATTTTATCCAGATGAACATGGCGCTGCTCTCATTTTGAGAGAACAAAATCACACTTAGAGAGGAGATTAAGAAAAGAAGAGAAAGAAGAAAATGCAAACATTTTCAAAATGCAAATTTCTAGATTAGGATTTCACATAATGTTGCCCTTTTTACCACTTGTATTGGACTTGAAAATCAAAAACAGATTCCTTTTTTATTTCTTTTTACAGCTGTGCATTGTTTTTATATTAAGTGGAGTCAGCAAAAAGCAATATTAAAATACCAGTCAAGTGTGAAAAAGCATAACCTGGAGCAATAAGATTTATACCTGAAAGAATGTTAAAGCTGCCATTTAAGATTTTTAAGTTTTGATGCCTTTGACTGGATATCATCCTATCCTCTGTCTGCATAGCTAATGTAGTCTTTTTATTCTTTTATTACTAGTTGGTCACTAAATTGAACAGAGAAATAGAATTGTGAAAGTGAAAACTATTATGTTTCCAGTTCTGACAGGATGATAGTGCTGTTGCTTCCATCAGTTTCCAACAAGCTATAATTTAGAAATAATGACAGAGGAATGCACAGTACTGACAGATAATGTACATTCACAGCAATATAGGCATTAGGCAAAACCAGCCCTGGAGGGTGGTATTTGGGTGAAAATATAGTTTTGATTGCTATTGTCTCTACTATATAGTGTTTTGAAGCATTTAATGTCCATTAATGTTCAGGAATGTATTTTCTTAGGTGTTATACCCTCTAGTGATGATATATATAAATTTATATTTTTCAGAATACAAAATTCAAGATTATAATTCTATGTCCACACGTTTCTATTTTAATTTTTGTAAATGTGTGTTTTGTGCTGATGTAGGTAGCGGTTCACTTAAAATATGTGAAATATACTTAAGAAAATTGAGTTGCTATCCCTAGATTGAAATTAAGGCACTAACCATTCAAAGTTTCCTCATCCTTGTTGTGGTTTGTAGAAATATCACATTATGTATTCCATGATCAAAGTTCTTGAAATACTGAAAAAAGCACATGGAATAGACAAATCTACAGTATGAATTTTTTGCATTTTCCCCTTTCCCCTTTTTTGGTTTTACATACACATAACTTTATTTTCTGTCCCATATATTTTGTAGGCCAAGCAGAATTTACAGATTAGCTGAAACCTCAATTCTCAGAGAAACTTAGGAGTCTCATTAATATAGATGAAACTCTTGGATTACCAAGTATCTGGTGGAAGATTTATGAATTTAGACTTAGCATCTTTACAAGTTTTATCCAATGTTTTCTTTCACTGATGCTGTCATGTTGCCAAGATGTGTGTGCACTTGTATATTCTGATTACTTCTATGACAATGTTAATATATATAAATTACAAAACGAAAGTTTCCAGTAGTTCATTGGAAACAGACGGTGAATAAATGCAGGTCAAATACAAAAACACAATCAAAGAAACAAAGAAAACCACCAGTTCTGTTACTCTATCAAGAAAAGTCTTGTTTGAACACACTCATCAAGTTTGTTCAGACTTCTAGGGTCAGCAAAGACAAGGATTTTATTTTTTGGTCATAAAAGCAAAAGATGCTTCAGCTCTCAGCCTTTGTGTTTCAAATTCCGGCTAAGAGGCTTGCTGGTGCCCCCATGACTGCAGCTGGCTCTGTGGTGGGAGGGGGCAGTGGTAGTTGTGAGCCTTGCATAAACCTGAAGCAGGTGTGACCAATGAACTAGTAACTGTTTGAGTTACCCAACCTAACTTTATATGAAAACTTTTTTATATAGTCCTTGCAATTTAGAGTCCGATCACCTCAACACCCTTTTATGGAAAGGATAATTTAAATGGGTAGTGTCAAGAAACACAAAGATTAGTTACCTCAGCCCCTCTTGCATGCTAGGATGGGAAGAAGAGCTTTCTATGGTTTATGTACCAAAAGCTAATACAAAAAGGACTGTTTTCATCCAACGTTCAGTTCAGGTAAACTTAACTATATTAATCTACAATATGAAGACAAAAATAATCCCATAATAACTCAGTAACAATTATTCAAACACATCTGAATGAAGTACATGTGTACTTTGGAAATCTGTTCAAAAATCCTGGCTGGCTGCCACTGAGTAAGGTAGAATATCTGATTTTGTTAATGGCCAGCATTTCAATAGACAAGAATTACCCATTTGCTTGAAAAACAGTTGAGTATTTTCAATGCAAAATTCATGTCTTTTTGCCAGTGGAGATATTTGACACTATTTTTTGCGCTAAGTGTTTTTATGTCCTCTTAGGTACGTAAGGAATATGGGAAATGCTTCCGACATTCCTACTGCTGTGGTGGACTACCAACTGAGAGTCCTCACAGTTCAGTGAAGGCATCAACGACAAGAACTAGTGCTCGATATTCCTCTGGCACTCAGGTAACAAAGATTTTGACAGCAATTTTTAATTAACCTTATTTATAAAAGGCCTACTGAGATGTGTTGCAATCAGAAGTACTAATTGTCTTCTCCTTATTATCATTTAGATGGCAAATACATACTTGTATATACTTGAATTGATTTCTATTTAAAGATTTTCTTTTGGTTTGGTCTAAAGCAAACACCTTATTTTTTCTTGTAATTAGGGGCTGCTTTAGTGGAAACTTTATACCATCATGTTTCATCTAAATTAAATTTAATAAATTAGAGTTTTAATAACAAAAGATGGAATTTCGCTCTGTGCTAGAATGGCTTACTTTAGGCCAAAAGAAATACAAATACTCTACATAATAGCAGATAATTCAGAAAAAATCTTTCTGTGACTTACCATGCTTCTGTCTCATTGCTTTATGTTAACAGAGTCGTATAAGGAGGATGTGGAATGACACTGTGAGAAAACAATCTGAATCTTCTTTTATCTCAGGTGACATCAACAGCACTTCAACGCTTAATCAAGGTCAGTCACTGGGAACATTTCAGTTCTGGAAGACTTAAATTTTATACAGATTTTATATCATTTAATTTAACACAGAAGAATTGAAAAGAATGTGTTGAAAAAAAATCTGGAACAAATGTTCTCTGAAAACAGAGTTTTAAACTCATCCACCAGCACATTTTAAAACCATTTTCCCTCAGCTGGCCCCCACTATATAAGTTGAATTCCTCCATTTGTGGGAGTGTATTTAAATAAGTTTCATCAATAATTTAACTTAAAAGCAAGATCATAATTTTAAATCCTTCCTAACCTTTATAGGTTAAATCTGAAACAGAAATATGAGTGCAGTAACATTTTAATGCGTATTTGACTATGATTTTTAGGTGCAGAAATTTTCCCAGTGAAATCTAATTGATATCATTTCTATGCAAAAGATGTCTGTAAAGCATTTATCTTTTTTATTTCAAAGAGCATCGTACCTGTCACGTGGGATAGAATCCATAATCAGGCACAGAGAAGCCAGAACTTCAAATTTCTTTATCTCAAATAGACTTTGAAATCTGTAACTTCATTTTCATATCCAGTTAGAAGACAAGGGTATTAACCAAGATAGAATGTCCCTTCCTTTCTCCCCTTCTCCTTGTTTTTTTTTTTTTTAAAGCAGTTTAAGCTAAGTAATGGAGGGAAAGGCTGCTCTGTGCAAGCTAAGCTCACAGCTTATTCTTCCACTCACATCCTTAAGAGAAGAACACGTAGTTCTGACCAGTTCCAGCACAACTCAGAAAGTTGCAAATAGAAAATTCACTACCGTCAGGGCTGCTGTAAAGCTCCCAAGAACCATGGCTGGCAAATTTTCCTCCCTTTTGCTTTTTTAGAGATTCAGTGGTTGGGACCTGTACTTAACTCATATTTATTTTGGAAGTAAAAAGTGTGGTACTTTGCAAAAGAGAAAATTTCAAAAAGCATGATCCTACTTTTGCTGTTTGGTGTATAAAGGTGGATGAGACTTGTGTGTCTCACTGCTCCCCATCTGAATCATTATTATCCTCTGGCAAAATCAAAATTAACTAATTTTTCCTAAGTAGCGTTTTTTTTTTTTTCATTTATTAAAACCCCATAGATATGCCAGAATCCCAGATAAAAGTCTGGGATTTCATCCTGGTTTGATTTCTCTGTCTCCCAAGGTATGCTCTACTCAGGCTGCAACCTCAGGTAATTCAGAGTTGAGCACAGATCTTGGAATTTTCTCCCTGCTTTGGAACTCCAGTCTCAAGTCACCTGAGATACTCTGTCATGACTAGAAAAAATTGATATTGTCATGATTCAATTATAATAGTTTTGCTATCTTAGTGATACATACATGTAAGGGTAGTTTGGTAATTATTGGCAAGTGTCATTTCATAAAATTCAAGGTTTTAAAGGTGGCAAAATATTTGGATTGAATAACAAAATTCTCTAACTATAAATTACAGGTAATAATTCAAACCAAGATTAAACATATTACACAAAAAAAAAAAGTCTAAATGTATTTGAGTTAGTATTTCTAGTAGTAAGTAGATAACAACTGAAAAAAGCTATGATAAAAACTTTCTTAGTTGTTCACTGGTATAAACTTTCAAATAACATTGGCATAATCAGGCAATAAGTCTCTGAATCTTAGAATTTTCTGCTTCTTTGAACTACCAAGTATCTATGGTAGTACAAAAGCATTAATATTTGAAATATATACTGCCTTTTCTATTGCCAAATAAAAATACAGTATAAAAATATAGTTGGCTCTTTAGTTGTACTTGGGTCTATGATACACTGATCCTGATACATTGCTGTGCAATGCAATAGAAAAGGAAGTAGAATTTTACTTTAATGAAGTGTTTAAAGTAAGTTTTAAATAGCAGTTTTTCATTTTTATTTTTATTTTTTTCCTGTGTGTGTGTGTGTGTGTCAATTTTCCAATTATTCTTCTGGTAACTAGAAATCAGAGCTAATAGACTTTTTAGTTTTCAAATGATGCTTATTTTTTTTTTCTAATTCTTCTGAATTGTTTAAATGGTATTGCACTAACATGTAAACTGTGTTCTAAAAAATCTGTTCACTCCTGTAGTATCTTGCTTCATGTTACACTGTTTGTAAACTGCTTGTTTAAAGAACAGTTGTCATTCAAGGAATTCTTTTTTTAAAACCTGGCAGATAAATTTGCTTTCCCCTCAGCATGCATACTTTTGCATATACTAGGATATGCTTGCAGTTTGTCATCCACTGTCTGTTTGAAAACAGCAATTCCCTTCCACTCTCTGTGTGTTTGTCATAAAGTGAATAACAGCTCTGATCCATCATAAGAGATTTTTCAGTGCATTTAAATTCAAGAAATTCAGTTCTCTCAATTCTGGGCAGAAGTGTTCCATAATATCATTTTAGAAGTTACAATAGCTTTATGTGGTACCTTGATCTCTACACATTTAATTCTTGTGTAACAGTGATTTTGTATACATTAGTAAATGTCACTCTCACCAGATGTTTACTTTGGGGATTTGGACAGCACCTGTGAATTACTGGAATCTAACTATATTTTCCTACTCCCATTTTAAATACATAGCTCAAATACATTCAGAAATTTTCAAATGAATTACATTTGACAAGTTCTACATGATTCATGATGAATAAAAAATATTCTTTATTGAAATTGTCAGAATAAAATCAAAGAACTGACTTTTTTTCTGTTTCTTTTGCTTTAGGAATGACTGGCAATTACCTACTAACAAACCCTCTTCTTCGACCACACGGCACTAACAACCCCTATAACACATTGCTCGCTGAAACTGTTGTATGTAATGCCCCTTCAGCTCCTGTGTTTAACTCACCAGGTGTGCTTATACTTCCTGAGTAAAACCGCTTTTCTTGGCTTGCTCCAAATCCCTTCTTTTCCCTAGACAGAAACTCAAGTTGCAATACCCTAGCTATACATTCTGAATTTCTGTCAGTTTGAGAAATACAGTATTGCCTGTCAGCTTGTAAAACTGCACTATATTATAGTAATGCCTTTGCCATAACAGTATTTACCAATAATTATCCATGTTTTTAACACAGGTGGCATAAATCTTAATATACTATTACAGGACTGACATCACATGGTCCGAGAGCCCATCTTCAAGATATATATCACTTAGAGGTATCATGTCTATGCAATGTAAGGTTGACTCGAAAGCTTGCTGAGAAAAACCTGCTCATGGAACAGATTAGATACCAAAGCAGTGCAAGGCATCTTGACACCTTTGGATACTCCAGTGTAGAAAATTGTATCCAGCGTCAAACAGACCTATAGTATAGTGCAGCTTTATGGTAGATCATTTCCTTTAGGAAAATCATGAGATTAACAGTTAGAACAGTTTAGTTCTGAATGAATAAAGGGTGTCATCACTTACCTAATGTTTTGTTGTTACAGTACCTAGTTGCTTTTTTTAACTACAGTGCAATTCATCAGTAAATATCTAGCAGTTACTGTTAGATGAGTCATAAGATCACTTTAGTGTAACTGGAACGATAAATCTTTGGTAAAGAGCTCATAAAACCTTGTTTCCAGTTTTTATTTCAAGTTTCTTTTTTAACTGTACTGTAGTTTCTATTTTCATTCTCTTGTTTTCTTACTTTCCTTATGCTTTCCTCTAGCAACCTACAGAGAGACAAGTATGGGAGTAAAACTTAACTTTGCCTATCAAATGTAAATTTTTTCAGCATGATTTTTAATGGGCACAATTAAAACATAACTAGCGGTCATGAAGTAGACTCAGCGGGCAAGTGGTTCACAATTTGCAAATGAAATGTTTCCACATTCAAAAAGTACTTGCATACTGCTTTTTGGAAAACAACATGAGGTCTGTAGCAAACCCTATTGGTAACAGAAGTTATGCAATGCTGAAATAATTTGCTGTTTAAAACCAAAGCAGTGTCAAGCCGAAATACTTAACAATTTACTTATATTTTTACATTCCCACAGTAATCTTGCTACAGGCTATGGAAAGATTTCAAATGAATTACCTGATCATGGGCAACAAAATTTGCCTCATCAAACCAATTTAAATATATTCTAGCATGCTTAACTCTGCAGTGTATCATAGAAAACTCATTTTGGATTATCAGATATATTTTGGTATCTGTTTAGAAAAAGAAAAGAGAATTAAAATTATAGAATTAAATCACTTTCATGAGGGAAATGAATGCCAGCATGTGGTCCATGTGTTGTCTACTTTTATAAATGCCATATGTTCTGAGCAGCTAAATCCATTGCAAGAAAAATCTTGGAACATATATGAAATTGCAGAACTACAAAATTGTTTAATCAAAGCTTAAAGAGACCTTTCAAACAACCCTCATCACTGTTTAAATCAATACACATGAAGAGGAGCTAACAATAACAACAATACAAAATGATTTGCAAATTACTTAGAATTTATTTGGAGATTATTACTCTATTTTCTAAAGTTGAAGACAAAAATCTTTTATTGAGAAAATGCAATTACTTTTTAATTGAAAACAATATTTTCCAGAGAAGATTGAATTTTCTAGGATAAGCTGCAGCTTTAATTATGAAAAACAAAATAAAACAAACAAAAAAACCACAGGAAAATACATAATCTTTTCCAAAACAACTTTTTCTTATACTCCTCCAAGCCTTGCATATAATGCAGCAGCCTCACAGTGGTCAGTCTCATTTCAGTAAAGTCACTCCATTCTTTCTTTACTTCTAGACATATCTGTAGATAAAGTGATTTTCTAGGAATGCTCTAACCATTCGACTTTCCATGGTTCAGACTCTTTAGTTTCTTTCAAAGTTTTTTCTTTCTTTTTTTTTCTTTTTTTTTTTTTCCTTTGCTTGGGAAGCACTGTGCTGTCATAGTTTACATGTCTTTGTGTCTATAGGAAATCCTTTTCTTTATTGTGCCCCCACTCCCAAAAAAAAAAAAAAAGAAAAAGAAAAAAAAAGAAAAGCCAAAATCAAAAACATAAAGACCTTAATCATCATAAGACTTCATTTTTTTTCCCCCTTAACTTCTTTTCATGTTTCTAGCAGACTTACCCAATCTGTCATCTCTCCAGCAGCTATGAGATATCAGCCATGGCTGATTTCCTCTTCCCATTCCACAACTAATATTTATTCTTTGGTTTAATTTCTGTGACCCATACTTACAGAAATTCCTAACATTTCTGCATTTGACTTCCATGCCCATGGTAACTGTGGGCCTAACTCTTAATTAACTATTCTGGTTCATTCAGTGCTGTCACTGTGACTGATGCAGACTGCAGGCAAACTTTGACCTTTAGAAGCCTGGGGCCATTGTTGGCAGACAGAATATTAGTGCAAAAAAATTACATTAAGTGGGAAAAGAAAAGCTGTTATTGCTTCATAATCTAATTTGCTGAACCCTTGCTCTGACTAAGTTGCTGAGAAGCTCAGTAATTCTTCATCATGTTACAATAAATCATTTTACTTTCTTTTATATATCAGCTACTCTTAGGCCAGATAGCCTGAGCAGACAGACATGATGTGAGTTGTCCAAAGTGAGTCATTCCACCTGCTGTCTATCGTGTTGTTGGATGGTGCTTGTGGGCCCTGGTCCCTGTAGTGTGAAAGATGGCTGTCCTTGTTTAACATAAATTCTTTGTATTTATCCATTTTTTTCATTCTTTTCTTTACTTCATCTCAAAAAAAAAAAAAAGGAAAAATGTTAGAAATGTTGTTAAGTAAAGTAGTTGCTTGCCAGTTATGTGGGTTTATGTTGTACATTTACCTTCAGTTATGTCTGTGATCTAATTCCTTTTTAATTTAGTGTCGTTTAGGACAAATTCTGTTAATTTTCTTTTTCTAAATCATGGTGGTGTACTTCAAAACATAGATGTTTCCAAATGAATTGCTTTGCATTACATATGCAAGGGCATGGAGTGAACAGTTCCTTGTGGAAGAGTCACAGAATTGACATAAATTAAGAAATTAAAATGCCACTATTCCCCACAGGAAATACATGTTACTATTTTTAAATGCATCTTTCCTATAAGGTGTGCAACTGTTTACATTTGGGAATGTTCAATAACCTTACTTTCCTCAAGTCTTACTTCCAAGTACAACTTTGTCCTGAACTACATTAAAGAATTTGTTTAAGAAAAAAAAATAAAGCGATGAAAAGCACATCAGACAATAACCAGTGCTGTCCTTTTCTGTTTCAGGACATTCACTGAACAATGCCAGGGATACAAGTGCCATGGATACTCTACCGCTAAATGGTAATTTCAACAACAGCTACTCATTGCGCAACGGAGACTATAATGACAGTGTGCAAGTTGTAGACTGTGGACTAAGCCTGAATGATACTGCTTTTGAGAAAATGATCATTTCAGAATTAGTGCACAACAACCTGCGGGGCAGCAGCAAGAACCACAACCTGGAGCGCACGCTGCCAGCCAAGGCTGTGATCGGCGGGAGCAGTAGCGAAGATGACGCCATCGTGGCAGATGCCTCATCTTTGATGCACAGCGACACCCCTGGGCTGGAACTCCACCACAAAGAGCTTGAGGCCCCGCTCATTCCTCAGCGGACTCACTCCCTTCTGTACCAGCCCCAGAAGAAAGTGAAGACCGAGGGAACCGACAGCTACGTCTCACAACTGACAGCCGAGGCTGACGACCACCTCCAGTCCCCCAACAGAGACTCTCTTTACACAAGCATGCCCAATCTCAGAGACTCTCCATATCCAGAGAGCAGCCCCGACGTTGAAGAAGATCTCTCTCCCTCCAGGAGGAGTGAAAATGAGGACATTTACTACAAGAGCATGCCAAATCTAGGAGCTGGCCATCAGCTTCAGATGTACTATCAAATCAGCAGGGGTAATAGCGACGGCTATATAATTCCCATTAACAAGGAAGGATGTATTCCAGAAGGGGATGTTAGAGAAGGACAAATGCAGCTAGTGACAAGCCTTTAATAGTGTAGCAAAGAAATATTAAAGGCCACGTACAAGTATTAAAAGACTTAATTGGCCCTGTGCAGGCTCCCTCGTATCTGCTTGAAGAGACAATTCTGTTGACCCTGTGGTTCTCCGGTGTAACGGGGATGACTGGACCTCGCAGTTCTGTGAATTTTTATAAAACAAAAACTTTGTATATACACAGAGTATACTAAAATGAATTATTTGTTACAAAGAAAAAAAAATACCAACAAGGTATTTTAAGATATCTTCTGCTGCTGAATTTAACAAAATTGTGAAAAAAAAAAAAGAAAAATAAACACTTTCCAGCCATTTTACTGCAGCAGTTTGTGAACTAAATTTGTAAATATGGCTGCACCATTTTTTTTTCTAGGCCTACATTGTATTATATACAAGGCGTAGGCTCTAAAATCCTGTGGGACAAATTTACTGTACCTTACTATTCCTGACAAGACTTGCAAAAGCAGGAGAGATATTCTGCATCAGTTTGCAGTTCACTGCAAATCTTTTCCATTAAGGCAAAGATTGAATACATGTCTAACCACTAGCAATCAAGCCACAGGCCTTATTTCATATATTTCCTCAACTGTACAATGAACCGTTCTCATGAAAAAATGGCTAAAGAAATTATATTTTGTTCTATTGCTAGGGTAAAATAAATACATTTGTGTCCAACTGAAATATAATTGTCATAAAAAATAATTTTAAAGAGTTTGAAGAAAATATTGTGAAAAGCTCTTGGTTGCACATATGTTATAAGCTGTTTTTCTTACACTCTGTTCATAGTACGGTAGTATGTTAAAAATGCAAGTTCTACCCGTTTTCACTTATTTTTCACTGTAAACAGTGTTCTGCTTTGACAAGTTAGTTTTTATTCTTTTTTTTTTTAATTTTTATTGCCAAAAACATAATTTGGGGAGAAAATTGTTTTAGAAACCAATTATGCCAAGCCTTGCACAAATTTGGTATAGCTAACAAAGATTGTAACTCAATTCCCTGTTCATTCTTTAATCAGTGTTGGGTGGTAGGGGGTAAAGGGGACACTGGACACTTCTCACAAGCTTTCTCGTGAATAAAAGGTGCCTGTCCTTTAAAAAGATAAATAAAACATAACTATTACTCTTCCATATTCCTTCTGCCTATATTTAGTAATTAATTTATTTTATGATAAAATTCTAATGAAATGTAAATTGTTTCAACAAAATTCTGCTTTTTTCATCCCTTTGTGTAAACCTGTTAATAATGAGCCCATCACTAATATCCAGTGTAAAGTTTAACACCTGTTTGACAGTAAATAAATGTGAATTTTTTTTCCAAATAGGTAAAATGTGCATTATTATGTACGAAGCATAATTGGCATCAGCAGTCTTTTGACCCAGCTGTATCCTGCTTAGAATGGCTTCTCTACATTTCATGATTTAAGTGTTGAGAGTACAATGGAAACTGTCTATGTAGTTCTACAGAAAAGAGTTCATCTTTAGTTACTATTCATTACCTTAGTCACAATTGAATAGGATCAAACTCAGATATAGCAGGGTCATTAGGAAAATGTACTGTAATTTCATATATTTACATAACTTTTAAGTAGGCATCTGTACTGAAATCAAAAATAAGGTGGTAAACACCACCATGGTATTCTCAGCAACAGTAATTAGCAGTTAATTATTAGTGATGAAGATATAGTCTTGTAGTGGGGAAAACATGAGTAAGCAGCATTTGGATAGCACTCAGAGTGCTGTGCAAATAATCAATCCATCACGGCACCGCTTTAAGTTAGATAAATAAGCATGACTGCCCCATTTTTATCAGACTAGAAAACTGCAGAAGGCAGCTGATGCCCAAGATGTTATCAACAAATCGGTGGCAAAACTGGAAGCCTGAAGTCTTTGTTCCCAAGCCTTTTTTGTCCCTCTCAACCAGGGCTTCTCAAAGATAATGCCAAGGACTTCATTTTTTTTTTTTTCAACTTCCAAAAGTGTGTTCTTTCATAACACAGAGGCCATGTTTTCATATGTGGCACCTGTGACTATATGACAACAGCAAAAATTCATCTGAAAGCCTTTTAAATTCTGTTAGCTTCTAATGCGCTGGAATATATGAATTTGGAATGTATATCGATACACACTGGTTTTGTGTAAGTGCATTTTGAAAAAGTTCGGATTTCAGAAAAATATTTTGGGCAAGACTTCCTGGTGTTGAGACAATTCAAACTTTGTAAAAAAATATCTGAGTTGAGATGGAACCGTACAGTTCAGATAACCTCAGTATGTCTGTAATTGGGACTGTGGCACTGTAGCAATTGTTGAAGACAAAGGCATCTTTACCTTACCCTCCTGGTAACTCTTGCCAATATGTTCCTTAACACATAAAGGTTACTATCTTTGTGGTAGAGTCACTGGAACATTTAAAGTTTAATCAGAAACTGTTCACTTCTGTTTAGCAGAGATGCTTTAAAAATCTGAAGTCTTTGTGAAATAAGGATTTGTTCTGATTCAGGGTATACAGCAGACGCTTCGGAGCAAAATGATTCCCTTGGTCTGTCTGGCAACTTAAAAGCATACTTGCTGCCTTCTACCTAGGAAATCATGTCTTAGGGATTTAAAAACTGTGGTGCTCAAGTAATTGTAGTACATGATCTAATAACATCACCAGCTTTCAGCAGAATATTCAGCCCTAATTCGAGCAAGTACTTCTGTGTGTCACGTGTTGTCTAACTAAAGGTGGTGAAACTACATGCCGGAAAAAGGTTTGTAGCATTGTGATCTTAAAAATATATTCAACTGCAAATGTAATACGTATACATAAAACAAGAAAATTGAGCTGATGAACCTAAGATGAACCAGCTGAACCTAAATATCATAAGGGAATTCTTTTGTTAGCTTCCTTGTAATGTAGATGTTGCTTTTTAGTGAGCCTATTTTTTTTATTTTATATTTTATTTTTTTTAAATGTTATGCTAGTGAGTGTCCTGTGTTTAGTTAGCAACTAGCAGCCAATACCTTGCCAAATTTCTGTTGGTGTAACTTCTCAGTGTAGTAGGTTACAATACAATTATATGGCCGACAGCTTACTGTAATTTCTTTATGTTCTCTCTCACGTTCCTGCCATCTTGTCTTGGGATCAGAAGGACAGAAGAATTGAGAGCAAGAGTCGAGAATAGCGAAATAATGACAGCAGAATTAATGGAAACAAGTGTTTCTTCAGGGTCATCAGTTAACCAGTTCCTATGATGGTGCCAAGGATATGCTGCTATTTTAGGCACTGTCTTTCAGAAGAGCTGTAATTTTCTTATGGCTAGTAATCTCCTGTTAGTATCAGTGTTAACCCTACTGGCTCCATCCAATTCTTCCTTGTAACTTCAGTCCAGTTATATTCCTGCAAAAGATTAAATGGGATGTGCATTTAGTGAACTGTTGTATAATGGTGCTATGCATTGTTTAATATAAAATACATCTCAATTCTACATAAGTGAACCATAACATGAAGAAATGCAACATTGGTAATACCTTTATAGTTAAAATTATTCTTTATCTGTGAATTCTACAATACACCTTTGCTTCTTTTAAATTGGAAATGAAATTACTAATAAAGTTTACATATATTCACTTATGTAGGCAATAAAAGGTGTTTCAAATTGACATAAGTTATGGATAAAATACGTGTCATATTTTATGTCCTAATTTTTAAGAAAAATTTCTTTCTGAACTACTCAGAACAGACATTAACAGAAAAACAACAAAAAGTAAACGATCCCTGTGTACTGTTATCCCACTTTGCCTCAAGACTAACAAAACTTGTCTTCTAGAATTGATTATATGACAACATAAGCTAGTGTAAAATTTTATCCCTGAATAAAATTATTTTTTAAATCAAGAGAAGCTACAGGCAGATGTATATATATCTATATGTACACATACAGACAAGTACATTTCCATGGGGGTCTTAACTCACAAATTCTAGGGGATGATGGAGAATGAAAAGTGCTGGGACACAGGTGCTCTTCAGTTCCACTCTGCTGTAGTCTTGCAAAGACACTTTAGCCCTTCAAAGACACAAAGGGAGCTCACGGTGAAACATACATTAGATTTATTTTTTTTTTTAAATAGATGGTGGCAGTCACCATCCACATTTATGAAGGTCATTGCTACCATTCCAGTAAGCACGAGTCTTGCTGTATGGATCCAGATTTATGAATGCTGCTAGCCTGCTGGGTCTCTACCCTAGAACTACACTGGAGGTTGGGAGCCAGCTTTGTACTGAGCTGGGGATAAAAGTTAGCACCAACACAGCCCTGGATGCAAGAGATTTGTGCCTCATTTATATAAATGCTGTAAATTAGTAGGAATTCAATTAGTAGATCCAGCTCAATCATCCAGCTCTGACAAAAATCTGGAGTAAAGGTTCATTAGGACCCTGCCCATTTCAGCAGTGTTTTTTTTTTCTTTTACTCTTTTTTTTTTTTTTTTTTTTCCCCAGTAAAATACCTCATGCGGTTTTTAGAACGACAACTTCTAAATCCCTTTATTCATGCAGGATAAATTCTCAATGGTATTTCATT
Source organism: Anser anser (assembly GCF_964211835.1). Lineage (NCBI taxonomy): Eukaryota > Metazoa > Chordata > Aves > Anseriformes > Anatidae > Anser > Anser anser. Next base: position 18,486,044 of record NC_139728.1, on the reverse strand, counting down.
AATTCATGCCTAAGAGCATTAATATCTCTTCTTACTGTATTATGTCATCATTAATCTCAACTGTGCCCCATCAAAGTTCCTGGCATGTGAAACAGATCACACCATGATGCAGCCAGAGTGGTTAGAAATGCTATAGAAAATCATACAAGCCTCAACTCAGCACCAAGGAGATTTAAAACACCATTCCATGTAATGCACCAGCTGCTGAAGTCTTCGGCGGGGGATTGCAGAGTGGGGAAGTCACAGTGGCAGAAATAACATTCAGAATAGGTAGCTTTATCAAAAAAAGTTCTTCTAAAGCAAAGCTGATATAAATTTTAACCATTTCTTCATTGGGTACATGTCTCCTGTCTGTTGGAGTAGAAACCCTGCCTCAGTGTAGATGCTGTACTGCAAACCAGTTTAAAGCTTAGAGAAGCAAAGTTGAGCACAGAAACATCTGTGTACATTAAAAGGTCTGATTCACAATAGTAAGCACAACATCCCGTGTCATGAGTGTATAGTTAAGGCGAGACAGACTGAATAAGAAACATTGAATATCTATCTGGAATAACTGTCCCAGTCTTGTAGCATACAAATAGCTTTAAAATAGCTTAATGTTGCTGAACTTTCAGCCTCCATGATTGCTTAGGAGAATGAGAAATATGAGAATGAGAATGAGATATTTTTATGGAAATAATTCATTTTCATTCACTTTGAACAGACCACTTTTCTTTTTTTTTTTCTTTTTTTTTTTTTTTCCCATTTTCAGGATAAATAGAAACTTCTTAGCTTGTATGCTTTATACTACTTATTGTTTTAAACACTTCCCCACTGTCTCCTATTACTTGACTACTTGCTAAACATCCTTGTTTTCAGACTCCTCCATTTTTCTAATTGTGTAGTTGCCAGTCTGCAGAATCACTTTTTGCCAGAATGCTTTAAGAGAAAGGGCAAACCACAAAACTGTTGGTGGATTGTTATATCTGATTTATCGATGGAATTGTATTTTCTATTCCATCTTCCACCCCACCACCCCAACACATGTGCTCCCACATCATATTTTGTCTTCATAGTATCCGTTCACAACACAAATTTTTCATCTAAGTTGATCATAGCAAGTAATGACCTAAATAATTATGGTTAATTTAGAACCCAACAAAGCCTACAGATACTTCCAATTATTCCAATGAATGTGTGTCCAACCTTGTATTTGTCAGCACTGCATTTCATCTGCATCACACTGCCCATTTATTCACTTTGTTAACCCAGGTCATTCACAATCTTCCCTAGTTCTGATTAACTGAAGTAATTCTCTGTTAACAACAAATGTTGCCACCTTTCAGATAGCGTGTTCATCCCCTTTTTCCGATAGCACCAGTTTTAATACAGAGTGTTAGGGCACTATACCATTAGCCTTTTGCCATGATCAAAAAACCTGACCACTTAATCCTGCTGTACCTCTTAGTTTCTAATGCACAATTGCTTCAGCTTTCACTTCCTGAACACTGTTCTGCTTTAATGACCTCTTGGTAGGGATATTTTTTTCTTTTTTAAATACAAATAAATTACATCAACCATTCCCTCCACCTCCAGCAGCTGCATGACTGGTTTAACTTTAGTGTGTTAGAGAGGCATGATTTTCTTGCCCTGAGCATTTACAGCTCTTTCAGCAGTGTTTCCTCTGCACTGCATGCTTACATACAGAGTTTCTACATGTCAGACCCAAAAAGCACTTACTTATCTGTTCAAAGTGAAATTCAGATGGAATTGAGGCACTGAAATCCCAACGTACATCACTCACAGGTACAATGAACATCATTTCAGGGGAAGAAACAATTCCAACCTTGTAGACACATACATTTTTGTCACTAAGGATATTTTGGCATCCCACATTCTGCTGCTGCATGGCTGCAGCCACACCACCACAGCAGAGGTGAGCCACAGCAGGCACTATTACTGCCCTCCTCGTGTGTGACAGTGCAGCCTCTGAATGCCACAATCTATACATTCAGTTAAAAAGGGGCTTCTTCCCCCCTCCTGCTGAAGTTCCTGTCCTGGCAATAATTACAGCTGGAGATAGGAGAGAAGGCGTGTCAATCTGTGCAACTTCCCAGTGCAAATGTCACCATGGAAGCTCTGCACCAGGCCCAGTGATGCCCAGTTTGTGTTGTGAAAGGGTCACAGATTCCACCTGCGCAGCTCCAAAACCACCACAGTTTTTGACACAACATATATCACATGTGATGTGATGGGGCTGTGTGACTCTGATCATACAGCTTCACATGCACGGTACTGCCTGTGCACACAGCCCACAGGGAGAGTGGGTGCATCACAGCCAACGTAGTGCCAAAGCTTGGGTGGGCTCTACAACGCTGAGGTGTGCTCTGGGCCGCAGCAGACTTACTGGCCCTCATTTCCACATAACTTCTAGCTAAGAAACTCAAAGAGTCAAACTTGGGCTGGCCAGAGTATTTAGCCCCTCGGCATGCCACTGACGAGCTGCTCCCCGTGACCTACTTTCCGTGCTCAGTTACAATCACGCTGCTACTGCAAATGCTGAGACAGGTATGCAGCTCTGCTTATCTTTCAGGCAGGTGTGGCTTAATGTGAAGCTCCTGCTAAAAACCTTCCTGAGGAGATCCTCACTGTAGCTGCAATGGCTGGTGACAGGGTTGGCTCCATGACGAAGCAAAAAGACGTGCAAGCTTGCATGAATCAGCGATGGTTTCTGTGCACGTTAAAGGCTGCCTGGAGAAGCCAGACGTGGCCATTTTTTTCAAAATGTGAGGGGGGGCAAAAATAATACACAGAGATAGAGAAGAAAATAAAGGAATAAAGTGAGGTACAGGAGTAATTTTGTTCTCATGTTTCCTTCCACCACTACTAACTGCAGCCCCTTCAAAGCAACACAGAAAAAATCTCACCATTCATCTGGGTTGTTTGATGAAATATGCCAGTTTAATGAAGCATTTCTAATGCTTCAAAATTGTTCATTCATGTTAATGTCCTAAATACTTAATCTAATAGCATTGCCAGATCCCAACATTCTCACAGAAAGCAGACTAGAAATGCGCCATTCCAAGCATGTCTTGACATTTTCAAAGAAGACTTGCAAAACTGGATTTATCCAAAACAACTTATTTCAATGACCAAAATTCTACTGCTCATACAAAACACTGAAAATGAAGAAAACAGTCAATACACATAGCAAGAGAGAGCTATTTAAGCATTTGCCTTAGCACAGGCTTCCCATATGCTACACAGAGCTACGAATGCTCCCTTCCCTGCTGAGACTGATCGGTGCAAACGAGGCACTGATACCCATCCAGAGGTGCTGGTGATTCGCCTGGTATCCCACTCCTCAGCATTACTACAGGAATCTGGTCTGTGTCCACTCTTAAAAGCTGTATATCTGCAGAGACAATGTTAGTCTCATACACAGAGGATTTCTGACCTAAATGAACCCTATAAGTGAGTAAGTGAACATGTAAGTAAAAGTGACACCTGTACATAAAGAAGGCTAACTCACATTTATAGGCAAAACTGGTCTCACAGAGTGCTGTGTGAATTTCTCATGGACCTTTTATGATCCAGCTCATGGTGTGCATGCTGAGACCACACTTAATGCACCTGCAGAAAGAGTACCAGCAGCTACAGCCCAGGCAATCTGACATCGAAAGGAAGCAGGTAGCTGCTGCAGGGGGTTTCTCCTAAGTCTCAGCAAAAGTTTGTTGTAGATTAACTGGCACTTAGGGGACTGCTTGGTCTCCCCACGTCGAGATAAGAACATACTACATGCTGCTTATAGTTATAAGTGTTCTAATTAGGTCGACTTGATTATTGTTCTGTGGTTTGATAGATGCTGTATTTAAAGTAATTTCAGGTACTAATTTTTAGACCTTTTTTGTGAACTAGTAAATCAAGTGCAATTTATTCACAGAATTATTCTTTTCTTTCTTAATGCCTATTCCCTCTGGCTTGTAACTTTAATTAGAACCTGCTATCTGTTCATATTGGTAATGGTAACAGTTGTCACTAGAGTACAGATGCATAGATTCAGCTTATATTGCCACTTTGACTCTATATTTAAAACCTAACAATCTTCCCAGCTATACATCTGAGAATACCGTCCATTAATGCTTGATTTCACTGCCACCTTGAACTCCAAACACTAACAATCTGATTATTTTTTAACCATCCAGTAATGCATCTTCTAAAGAATAGAAACTTAAAAAAAAAAAAAAAAGCCTCGTTTGGAGATAAATATAGGCCTGAAAAGGTTATTCGGTCCATCCAGATTTCTTTTTTATTGCTATAGATTTTCCCAAGGCAGTATTGTTTCTTGAATAATTATCAATCTAAGCAATTGTGTGCTAAAGTAGGCTGATTCATTCATTAAATATACGCACAGAAACGCTCTTGGTTAGGCTGGTAAAAACAAACAACTCCTCTTCTCCTTTCCAGTCCTCGACCCTTCCCTAGAAGGGATGATTACCTTGAATATTGAAGTATTTGATTTGCATTTGTTAGGAAAAAGAAACATAAAATATGTTTCTGTGGAGCAGAAAGATTATACAGGACCTGGAAAATCATTCAGAAAACACTACTCTTATGTGGTTTGATTATTTACACACTGATTTGCAAGTTTCATTGATGTGAAGGGAGTCTTCCAGCATCTAGTTACAGCTAGGTTTAAAGGTTTAAAAACCTTGCAAGTTTATTATACAGACGAAGTTTTACTTCTAATAAAAACTTTTTCAGTATATGATATGGAAAAAATATATCTATTTTACATATTTTCTAATTAAATATATCAGGAAAAGAATAGCTTTCAACGTCTCTGTTCACAGCAGATACAGCCAGGCCGCTCTTGAAGCAGTCTGCATGCCAGCCAGTGTACTTTGTGTAAGAGTAGTAGCACTGGCAGTGAGCAGGGTTAAGAAGGTATCCATTAGCAAACGCTGAAATGAAGAGAATGTCTCTTCATTGTCTTATGGTACAAAGTTGCATTCAGCCTAGCAAATCATATCTTCAAACCCCAGCACCATTTGCCTGCAGAACAGCTTTTCTGCTGCGTGAATGGTGATGATGCTTAATCAGGCAAGGGGAAGGGTTGCCTCATGTCAGATACTTAGCATTTGTTTATCCTCCAAAACAGGAAAAAGGAAGGATGTACAGTATCTCCATGTGAAATGGTGGATCAGCATGTTGCTGTCTGCTGCGTACCACAAAATGAAGCACAACAGGTTATACACTCAAGGAAAAAAAAAAAAAAAAGTAAAAAGGTATCTTCGGACAAACAATAGAGTGTTTTAACACAGCAACAAATCTGCTCGGTATACTGAAATTTATGAGGCAGCAAGACTTACTTAAAGCATCCAGTTGAAAAAAAAAAAAAAAAACAAAACAAAAAAACACTATGAGGAATGAAATTTAATTTTGTGACTCCTTCTTGGGAGAGATCATGAGGACATCTGGTTGTTTTTGGTGAACTGTGGCAAAATACTATGCCGTAGTGATACAGCCCTCTGTGAATATTTTTCTGAAATACCAAAAGATTATCACCATCATTTCAATGCAGATATGAGGCAGTACACACACAGACATTCTGTTACAACACGGGGAGGCACAGGGCATGCAGAATCTGCTCAAATATATTTTGACTCCACTTATGCCGATATGAAATCAGCATATTTTGATTGCGGTCTGTGGGATTATTTCGGATTTGCACCAGTTAACAGGAACAGAGTGAGGTTTACTGTATGGTACTCTCTATTTCCTGTCACTTCTCTCTGTTGCTCATCCCCTCTGTTTCATTACCTTATCGCAGAGCCAGTGCTGTTCCACATACATGCTCTCCTACTTGTAGCATCACTGGTAAATTTAATGCTCACTACTTAATCACTTTTCTCTCAACAGGTAAAGAATAATAAAACAGTTGGGGGGTGGGGAATGACAAGATTTAGCGCATTATTGTCACTTAAGAAACAAGACATTTTTATTTATGCATATTCAACTTCTTCCATTAGTGGAATGACCCTACAAGTAAAGGAATCCAGCTCAACCCATCTAGCAGGTAGGAAATAGCCACTACCACATACTCCAAGGCTAGCACAGACCCACAGGAACATCTTCAGCAGGAGGAAGAGTGAGGAGAGCAGAAGATAAACAACAAGGAACATGTTTTGCTACATGTTCCCTGTTGCCTTGCTTTGTTCTGCAATCAGCAACAGACTACTCTTAACCACAGTAAAGCCTGGAGCAAAGCCCTGGCAACCACTTAAATCAATGGCAAAATTTTTTGCTGACTTCAGTGAGATTATGATTTCTCTTCTGAACCCACCATGAATATCTCTCTGTATTTCTGTCTGTTGATTCTTAGACTTGGGTACAGGACATTAAAAACAAAAACAAACAAGACTTCAGTTTTAAAAAATGTTTTCCGACTATGGGCAAATGCTTTATTTTTCTTCACTTGTAGCCTTGTTTCTGCGTGCATCACCCCCAGTAAGTGCTATTTTACAGTGGAGAGCTTATGTTCTTTTTTCCCCACTAGATCAATACCTGTCTAAAAGTATTTACTCACCAAAATGGCCATGATCCTTTTCTTTGTCACCCTTAAATTTCTTTTCTGCTCTTGATTTTTTTTTGCTTTTTGACACAGGTTCTTCTTTTACTTCCTGGCTACTACTTGCCTAAAATAGGATGTTTTTTCTTCTTTGCTCTTCTTCTCTCTGACTTTTATTAGAGAGTATAAATAACAGCTTTTCCACTTGTTTAATCAGGAGGCTGGTCCAGCACTGAAATTGCAGCTGTTTTAAAATGCTACCTACAAACACTTTATCTTCGATTCCCGTTCATAGTAGCTTAAAGGAGACAAGAAGACAATGATCTAAATAAGGAATGGGAAAGACTGAGAGACTCGTTTTATAGAAGGAGAAGAAGAGTAATACATATAGGTTACCAGTCTATACTAGAATATGGCAGAGTTTATTGTATCATACTTCTGTGAATGTATTCAACTAAACAACTTATATTCTAACTAGGAAAGACTGAAGTGATGAAAGGAGATGGAATGAAAGGATATTAAATAGGCCCGGCATAGCTGACTGCAATATTCACAGCTTCTGGAATCCTTTATCTTCTCTGCAGTTGGCCACTGACACTCCATTTGTCTTTAGAGGAGCTTGTGCTTCTGTCTGGCTGTCTGAAAAACAGACAAACCATCCTTCAGTTGGGACTTAAAGCCAGTATCCCTAAAGCAGTATGCAGAGCAGAAAAAGCTGTTATTCACTTCCTTCAGTCAAACTCAAGGCTTCTTACAGAGATACAGCAGGAAAATTAAGACAGTCACCCTTTAGCACCAGGTCTGGGTTGAAATCCATGCTTTGAATCCGCTAGAAAGGATTTAGCAATGGATCCCTCTTCTTGAAGAAGAATAAGCTAATTACAGCAGCACCAGGTACCCAGCACAAACTGTCAGGCCCTTACTGGGCCCTGACACAAAATGGCCACCAGAAGGCAAGGTTCAGAAATGAATCTCACAGCAGGGCTGGAGGCCAACCACAAACTAAGATACCACAAATTTCCGTGGTGCGTGGACTTTCCAATAGAAATATAGGCAAATAGGCTATGTGAAAACATCTATTTACTTTCATAGGTAATGTGATATTATAGGTAATATGACATGCAGCGTTCCTTAGGTGATTGCCAAGCTGTGGACAAACTTCACCTCAGTTGAACTACATGCAAAACGTTATCTTAAACACTTCTACAGAGATGTTTCCTTAGCGCCCTGAATTTGAAGCTTTATGTAACATATCCACGAACTTCTCTGCTACAGACCACTCAATAAAAGGGTGGTAGTCTCTTATTTCACGTACCAGACACCACAATCTTTACCTATACTCTGGCCTCACTTCTCCTTATGCTTATGTGGTTGCAGAGGCTACTAACTTCTGTTCTTACTGCACAGAGATGGTATCATTTATAGCCCGGATTTTTGACATGAGACACATACATGACTTTGGAAAGAAATCTGAAGTGAATCTTTGTCAATGTAACTGAAATATTAAGAATACATTTTCTCAAAGGGCAGCATTTTAACATATTTCTGCACTTGACATAAAATGGGAATTTTGACAGTGCTCTCTTACTTAACAAAATGCATTAATTAATTCACTTTTCCAGATTTCTAGTGGCAGTTACCTTTTTCAACCTTAACAACTAGTCAGATTGCCATAATTACAAAGAGTACATGGTGCACAATGTATGATCAGAAGCATATAATATACTTGAAGTGTAAAATGCTTCAACAATAAAGCTAGAATAAGTGTATTGTTTAGTTATTGGCACAACTGGAACATTTATAACTGCATCCAAATAGCTTTCACTCTGAAATGAATGCCTGTGCACAATTCTTGCAATTTGGTGCATATCATTTTTCATTTATTAAGCCATAGGTTAAAGCTGGAGAGAGGAACATTTTAATATGTGGCTCATAATATTACATTCAAACTAAGGCTTTTTTTTTTTTTTTTTAGTGAGGGTGTGTGTAGGGGAGGGGTAATGAAAACCTTTCACCTATACATGTCAGATACCATGATGAATAATTGCATAAAAAGTTAACTAACCAAACCAAAAGTCAACTGCCTTCTCAAGCCAATTCCTGTATTTTCTGCTCAAAGATGATTGAACGATTAGATAAGTTGATATAGGTAAAAACTGAAGTTTCATCAGATTTTTTGTTCTTATATCATCCTTCTAGACTCCTAAGACAATCGTAGTTAATGCGCATCTTGGTTTTGATTTAAACAGGGCTTAGGTCATCATATTGCTGCTGCTCCTTCAACCTTTTTTTTGTTCCTGTTTGTTACTCACTCATTATACCTCATCTAAAAGTGTCGACTGTAAGCTTTCTTGGGAAGTGACTACATGTTTCTCTGTAGGAGCAGAAAAGACAATAGACTTGACAACCTAATTAGGATACCTAAATTCTAATATAAACACAAACAATAGCATGCTATAATTTGCATTCATTGTCTGACACTACGGCAGCAAAGTCTGAACAGCGTCAGTGTCTGTTCCAGCCATCGGAAGAAGTTTATCGAGTCAATGACTTGGCTAAAAAAGCGGCCAACAGCCTGGCTCTAACATCACAAGAAAGTTAAATGACATTAGTGTCATGGGTGTTCAAGAATACTTTAATATCGGTACTTATTTAATAATCAGTACTGTAAGAGGAAGGGGCAGGCATATCAGCATATTTTATAGAACCTCTAAGATAGATTGTCATATCATAGCTGCTTTTTTTTTTTTTTACAAGTTTTCTCATTCATTGCAGAACAAACCCAGGATGTGTTACCAGGCAGAAATATTCTGGTTTGTACAATTTTCCTTCTAAGCTCTTGCAGTAGCAGTGCCTAATGAAGCACAAATGACTTGAAGCATATAATACCACTTTTAACTTAGCAGCTACATAGACCCTTTCCTCCCCTATCAATAAAATGGCTGCAGCTGACCTTGCATTAGCCTGGTTTTAAAAGAGAACAGCAGTGAGGACTGTATCATATTACTTTACTGCTTTAGAAATTAGCTGTTGAAGTCAATACAATTTCTGTCAATGCATCTTTACCCAACTTTACAACTTTTTTTTTGTACCACCTGTCTTTATCAAACCCTTCCTCTCAGCCCAAAAGAAACATTAAGCTTACTCCATGCATCTAAGATATGGTAAGAGAGAAATCCCCAATTTCAGAATTAACCAATTTGATCAATTGGCTCAACCAATTTGATCACCTGTGACCCAAAACTTCAACCAAAAATAAAATATTCTGCCGTCTATCTATACATCATTCCAGGACAAATTTCAGTCCTGCAGTATATCAGACTATGTTATTAATAGTATTCTGTAGCTTACAAGCTGATTTGCCCATATTATTTCAAGGTGACTGCACTTTCATGTAGCATATGCCTAACACCATCGGTACAATTACTATAACCATGTAACTTCAGTTTTCATGGGTAATTAATTGATAAATGACGGCCAACTCCTTCTTAGCTGCTATATAAATCCTTTATTAACACATTTAATTCAATAAAGAGTGGGATAGTACAAATCATAGTGAAGGACAGAGAATCAATTTGTTCATTTTCATACACTGACTTTTGCAGCACTCGGTAACAGGGCATGGCTCATTGCTTTCTCTTATAATGGGTCATCTGCACTCAGGAGAAAACAAAAAGCAAAACCAAGAGACATCATTCTTTTCACAGAATAGTTTAAAATTAAGCAGAGGAAAGACAGGAATCTCGGAAGCCCACCCTTTAAAGTCAGTCACTGTGGTTGCAACATTATGCAAGGAAAGGCAGGGGAAGACACTGAACAGAACATGAGTCACTGGAAAATAAAAATTGAACAAAAGGAAGCAGGATGACAATAGAGAAACATAATCTGAAAGAGAAGAAATAGAACAAGCAATTGGAAAAAAAAAAAAAGAAAAAAACAGACTATGTTGGTGAAGGAGGGTTAGAATTTTAATGATTCACTAAAATAAGCACAAATATCCATCCAGTGAGAGATTTAAGTGTGAAGATGTAGTGGCACTGAAGGAGAGATCCAAAATAAATCCTCCTTCTGTGGTGTGAAGAACAAAGAGCCGGTGGAATCTTCATTGTAGCTAATTTGGTATATTTTAAAATAAACCAATCCTGCCAAATTTTTAATAAAAACAGTCCATTAGAGTCAGCAAAAGCTTCTGTTCCCTTTTTTGACTACAAATTCCAGTTGAACTTTGAAAAAGGGCTATCTAGAAACTTTTCTTGTACTCATGTTCTTGAGAAGAGGCTTCACAACAGCTGCATGAAACTAATAACCATATACAATTCTGAGGTTGCACTTACAAAAGGAAGTTGCAAAATTAATATGTGCATTTCCAAAGAATGTTAGAACTATACACCTGACAATGGTAATTAGAAATCATGTCCTTCTCTGGAAAGCTTTTAAAGGATGTCTCCCCTAAATTGTCATCCTCTACCAAAACAATAACACAAAGGTTGTCTAACTGTTCTTTATTCTAAAGTAAGCTGATTTTGGTGACCTTCTGACAGGCTGCAAAAGACACCTCTTTGACTAAGTTTCCAAGAGAATGCCAAAGTGAGAGTGGTACATTTTAAAAGGTACCTAAATACCTTTAATATATTTACAGAATGAAAAGCTATTGGCCAAAATCCTACCTGAGTGGTTATTATAGTCCTGTTATGATATTGTGGCACTATCAGTTAGAATAACTTGCCTCAGATTTAGGAAGATAGTCAAGCAGTTATCTAATATCATCCTTGTAGAGCTTTTTAATAATTATTTAAATAAAAAGTCTATACAATCATTGAAGCAAGTGATTTTAATGCATTATACTTCTACTTTTCCTTTTTTTTTTTTTTTTGCCACCCCATAGTAAGATTTTTGCATAGTGAGCATTTGCAAGTTTCAGCTTCAGGAACAGCTGAAAAAAACAAAACAAAACAAAAAAAAAAACCACCACACATCTTAGATCTGCACTCAAAGGGCAAATCTCTAGGGCTGTCTAATTATATTTGAGATTTCTCTACCCCTGTAAGACACAAGAAGCAGCCAAGCAATAAACAATGAGAACAATTCTGTGCTTAAACATCACTATCTAACATCCCTTTAGACACTGTGAGTGAAGACATATGCCCAGAAAGCATCCCAGATGGGACTTTAGGGGACCATTCTAAAAGACAGCAATTGCTGTTACATGTCTAATTCCTTTAAAAGAAAACAGAAGTTTAAACTGTTTCCATATTTATTAGTTGAGGCCAAGATCCTTAAAATATCACACCATATTCTACATTAATCACAACAGAATTATATGCAAAGATAATTATATATATATAATTATATATATTATATATATAACATAGATAAATATATATATTATATATATGAATATATATAATTAAAGGCCTAAAATAGTTGCCATACTTTGAACAAATGCTGCCCCATTGTTTGAACAGTTTGAAGTCAAAAGTAAATCCAATATATAAATACAAATCTCATATCTCTGTTAAAGTCCCAGTCTTTATTCTCAAAACATCAGTGGCTCTTAATGTACATATTTTTAGTCCCTACCAGAGTTTGGGTACAAACAGGAAAGGGAACTTAGAGAAGGATGATGGAGAAAATGTAAAAAGCGGTACAAAATGAAAGATTACTTTCTGAAGAGATGGAGAATGAGCTTTTTAGAGCAACTCCAAATCTTATTTTTTACCTGCTCAAAGCAAACACACCAATCATTCCAGTCTGGTAATAATCTTTTTCATTTGCAGGGTGTGGGGATGAAAGCTAATCTTCCATGAATGTGCTTTGTCTGCGCTTCTGGAGTTCAGGAGCAGATGGGGAACAGACATAGTTCCCCTTCTTGTAAGCTGCATCTTCCTAACTTTACCCACTTTTCCCTATAGACTAAGGTTTACTGTGTCAGCCTCCTCAATAGCAAGTGAGGATTTGAGAGTACAGTTTTATTTTCCAACAACCTATTTAAAAATAGGGGATTTGGAGGACAATAGCAAGACCTACATGCCTTCTCTCTAACACCTGCAAACTATGTATGGCAGGGCAATTGCTTCTGCTGTTGCTAAGAGAACAAGCTGGAAGTGTTGGGTTTGTCTCAGGCTTTGTTTTTCATCATGAAGCGGAATTTCCTCTGGGAAAGATTAGCAAGGTGTGCTATTGCCACCTTTCACTATATTTCAGAATGAGATGGAAGAAGATGGACTTTAATTCTGCTGGTATCTTGAGAGTTTCAGTATTCACCCACATCTTCCCCCCTTCCATCCTACAGTTTTAGCCATTATAGCGCTGGGAAAAGAAGTTGGAAAAATGCAACATGACAAATTTCGAAACCAATCTTGGGATGCAAAATAAATCCTAGGTCAGAACTATTGATTACTTGGCATTCATCGCTGGCAGCATCAAATGGGTGAGGAAGACGAAAACTTATCTTGAAAGCATTGTTACTAAGGCTATTAAAAATAAAATAAAATGAAACAAAGGAATGACGAATGATTTTTCAAGCTAAAATGAGTGTCTTGCCAGCTAAAATACTTGAAATGGAAAAGCTAGTAAAAATTACAGGCAGTTTTAACCCCATGTAGAGTCCAGTTCAAACCTAGTAACTCAAATGATTCAATTAAGTTTCTTTGTTCATACTTTTGTTAACCCTGAAATGTCAACCACAGCTGTAAGAGAATGGGTTGGACTATATTCGACATTACATTACTACTGGACTTCTTGAACAGGTGTCATATGCTAGAATTAAATCTTCTTTCATCTGTAATTGAAGATTCCTTTTTCCCAGGTAACAACACGGACAAAAGCTGATGCTTGAATTTTACAGGTGGTAGAAAATAAAATAAAAATAAAAAACAAAAACAAACAAACAAAAAAAAACAAAAAACATTGCCAATGACTCTTGGTGGCTGGACTTGAGTCTTCAGGAAGATTTTCAATAGGACTCCTCCACTTCTGAAGGAATGTGTCCACTCAGGCTACAATCTTTCTTTGATAGGAACTGGGGGTTTTTGTTGTAAGACACCTTAAGAAATATGTCAAAGTATTTCTTTTACTCGTCTGCTGAATTATTAGAGCTACCTATACCATGGCATACATATCACATTTGGATTTTCCTTTATTGCAAGGAAAAGAAACTATACCTACTCCAACAGTAGAAGATAACTTTCAATAGCCCACAGGTTTCCAAATGACTTCGGTGACACCAGCTTGTCAGCAGCTGCTAAGGCAGGAAATGCTAAGGTCTAAGAATCCATTTCATAATGGTGATACACTAATTCTTAGGCACGACAGGCCATATAGCATCACCTAAGAGGTAACATTCATCCTGCGCTGATAGCTGATATAAGTCTAGACAGCTTTCAAGTCACCTGCAGTTCAATATGTTTACGTGAAATTCAGTGGTACATAAACCATGTACCTATGGATGTTTACACAGGACTAATATTTATTCTGCACATAAAATACAAGCTTGCTGCTGAGTGATGAAAGAGACGAAGGTGGAAAAAACAGCAAAGATCAGAAATGAGGACAGTTCTAATTAATGTAAGCAAAAGTATAGCATAACATACAAGCCAAAATTGCCCTTTAAAGACTGTAGGTGGTGGTTTATTAGCAGTTTCAGAAATGTGATTTTACACTGTAAGACATCAGCTCAATAGTCTCCAGAGTGAAGGTTTCTGCTTTCACTACTGAGCTGCTATTTGGCTGAGTGTTACAGTTCCAATTTGATCCTGCCTCAAACAGAAACTTCCATGGTTAGTAGCACTGAAAACACAAATTAAAAGTTCAAAAAATTATATTAGCAGGAAATATTCACCCGCATATACCACAGCATTGTTTTGAAGTCAAGTTTCCTTGAACACTCTCAATTTAACTATATAAACCCTGAAAGGCTTTCCATTTTCTATACTTATTCTTAAGGTTCTCCACTGTTGCAGACCTTGAAGACAATAAGAGGATTAATGTAACTATACCACATGAGGAAGATGTTCCCAGGATAAGTATATCTTGTACACTGCATTTCCATGAATGGTTGCTACTTCCAAATTAAATAGCTAATGGTGGGGAGCTGTATTGTCATACCATGGGGCACTTGGATGGGGCAACTCTGATAAGGAACATATTTATTTTGGCAAAAGAGCACAAAACAAACACTGCACTGTTTCTTATACCAGTGCTATCCCAGTTATCTTCGTAAAGGATCACAATGTAGCATGAATTGTTTCATAGACTGTGGAGTGACAAAGGGTAGAATTGATTTCAAAAATTAACAGTGCTTATCAGAAATTAATTGCTATGAAATACAAACTGTTTTTTAAAACTGTTTGCCAGAACTGCCAATTCACCATGAAAGTACTCCCAGGAGAAACAAGATATGATTTCACATTAGAATAATTCTGAGTTCAGTAACAGACAAAAAGATGTGTTCATAGAGTATGCAGAGATAGACCTCTAGACCTCTGGTATTTTTGCTTGTTTGTTTGTTTCTTTCTTTCTTTTGGGTTAGTTGGTCTTGTCCACTCACTGCCAGCAATTTACAGAATCATAGAATCATAGAATATCCCAAGTTGGAAGGGACCCACAAGGATCAACGAGTCCAAATCCTAGACTGATAAATAATTCGACTGATAATTTATAAATATGAATTCAAAAACAAAGTTTTCTCAGTCCTTTTCATCTTTACTCCCTGTGCAAAGAAGATTTATTGCTAGGGCAAAGAAGTTGAATGAAAGCATAAAGTGTTGAATGACAGCATAAGATAACTACTTGGGCTCTTCATGTTTTCTTGTATTCATTGCCCAAAGTAAGGTGCACATCATTTTAGGCACAGGTATATTTAACAAAGAATTGGAATGTAGCCCTCATTGTCATTATTTGAAAAGAAAATCTGCACTGAGAAGATGACCAGGAACTCAGGAGAGGCTACTGTTTTTTTGAAATCTCTACTTTTCTGAAACAGGCCACTGGATCCTAGCTCAGGCTCTCTTTAAGTACACCAGGAGCTGGGAAACCAAGCCCACCTGGCCTGCAAGAGCTTCTGGATCACAACAGCCATCCTGCATCTCAAAGTCAAGATCTTGAGGAAGATAAAGTTGTACTTTTGAGAGTAAGAGGAACTAAGAGCTCTACAGAGACTACAAAATCAACAGGACCAGTGGCAGATTGATGCAGGATTTTGCCTTTGTAAAACGAGCCGCTTGTGGCTACCAATCCAAACTGAACTCAGTGGCAGCCCAGCTGCTAAACCTGGTTTCAGGACTGAGCTCTGCCTTCAACTGCTGCCTCCTATACAGCAAGAAAAGATCACAGAGCAAATAAAGTGCTACACATCTAGCATCTGTAGTAGTATGGTTTCTATTAACTGCTCTCCCCTCTACCCCCAAAAGCCTTCTAATTCATGGATTCCCCTCAGCTTGTGCTGACACAGGTAAAGGGGCAAATAGCAACAATCATTTGCTTGCTTGCATTGATTCTGCCACAGAAAAGCATAAACAGAGCCTTCAAAGGGCTTGATCCAACCTCTTGCTGGAAAGCCAACCCCATTCCTCACTAAATTCATAAGTAACACATGTCTAAAGGAAAGGTCAAACATCTGTGCACAAGATGTACATAATCCTGCACAAAACCACCAATTCATCATCCTCACGCAGATAATATAGGTATTTTACTGAGGAACTCTTAAGGATTTAATTTCTTATTTCAGCTAGGAATTTGCATAAGTTACTCCAGGAAACTCAGGGGAAGAGGGAATTATAAAAGCAACAGTAGAAGTTGTGTGTGTTTAAACCACTTCTGTAAATCTTTCTGTGAAGCTATACATACTGAATGTGAGGGAAAAACAACTACGAGAAAGAGCATCTGGTCTTCTCTAAGTTGCTGTAGCATAATGAGCCCTTTAAAGTGACAGCCCAAGTAACAGGAAGAACATTGCTTAGACAATCCTAACATCATACTGCTGTTATTAGATGTGCTCTATAGAGAACTTAAACTGAACAATTTAGCAGCGTAAAAATCTCACGAAAATTACTTATTTATGTGCAATAAGAAAAAAATCATTTGAACATGCAAAGAGAAAATATATCAGAAAGTGGGTTACTGGTTCTACAGGATGGGTCAAATCCTTGAAGCCTCCAAGACGGGAACATTTAGAATTCCACCACTCTGATGAATCACTCACTTGAACTACAGACCCAGTTTCATCTCCTGGATCCCAAATTTAATAGAAAGCTGCAAGCAAAGGATGGTATTGCAACACGTTGGGTCTTGTGCTGTTGCAGTATAAACACAGGCCTAAAGGATTTTGCAGTATTTTTCTGTGTTTAAGTAGAAGAGAAGGAATAAGAAATAGTCATATGCTTTGTTTCCACTATTACCAGCTATGCTATAGCCAGGCTTCAAAATGTAGTGTTCTCAGCTTTACTTGCAGTGTAAGAATGATAGCAACAATAAAGAGAACAACTAGAAAAGACTCAGTAGACACTGTAATGGGGAAAGAGAATGAGGAGCCATACAAAATAAATAAGGACCAGTAAGTCAGACCACATCAATAATGTAGGTCAGCAAGAATGTCTAGGAGTAAGCCTGTACAAGGTATTTGCAATTAAGAAAAGAAAATCCCTTGACCTCATGGCATGTCTTCCAAGTTGAATATCCCATGGCTACAATTAAAATTATTGTTTGGGTTGGTTGACCCTCTCTGCACATATACCCTGAGCTTTTAAAGTATTTGTTCTTTAAGCTGATAGGAAGAGATCATGATGGTAGAAGAGGTCAGGTCTAGAACTGAACTGAAATGGAAGTTGCCGCTGGCAAATTCCATTTTTTTTTTTATCCTTCTTCTTAATTTCTAACTTTATTAAAAAACAACAACAACAACACACACACAGAAAAGAAGGATTTATTTTTGAGGCCAGGTTTATATTGCCTTTTCTCCTCTGTTTATCAATTTTTCAAGATTTTATCAAGATTTTATTTTGGTAATTTGATTTAATTAACTCAGCCTACATATCTCTTAAACAATACTGAGTGTTCAGAATTCAGATAAACATCCAACAACTAATAGGGCTCGCTCAATAGAGGCTAATAACTCTCATAGCTTCCAGTCATGCCCTGTTTTTTTTCCAGGAATGTCCACAAACTTTGCAAAACAGCTATAAAATAAGCAGAAGTCACAGACCATTGTTCAGTAAAAACAGCAATATTCTTTTGTTTTTTCTCTACCTATTGTCCAGTGACATAAAGCAATGCCAGAAATGCATGTAGGACTACATCTGTTTGACATACTGCTATGTGTTTCCTATAGCCTTCCATATAATTGTAACCCAAAATACTTCAATAGATGAATTAATTATATCTGCAGTTGTTATAAATCAACATAGCTTCATTATAGCTAATAGAACTATACTGATTTATGTCAGCATATATTTTAATTAAAAAAAAAAAAGTTTACTGAGCCACAATATGATGCAGAGACATTGCTTAATCATTTGTTCCCTTTCTGCAAATTTTCTTTGCAAAGAATGTTCACAGAGAAAAATTAAGAGCGGCATGGACACACAAAACTGTGTATGATGGTCATCATATTTCTAATCCCACCATACTTCTATATTCCATCAGCTGGAGTAACATCACTAATATTACTTAAGCTTTCAGAGGGGAAGATTTACAGAGAACATGGATTTCCTATCATTGTTCCTTTACCAAAAGCCTCCTCTCCTCTTTTTCATTATTCTGAAAACTGTGACAAATCAGGTTGATTACTGCATTGCACCATGTAAATATAAACAAAAGTGAAACACCCTTCCTTTACTCTGAAGGTGTCTGGCCTTCCATAGCTCAGCTACCCATAGTATTTGACTGTGCTAAAATAATCACAATTTAGTTTTGGCCTTCCATAGCTCAGCTACCCATAGCATTTGACTGTGCTAAAGTAATCACAACTTAGTTTTTAGAAAAAGCACCCTTAATTATACAGTTATCTTTAACATCGAAAAAGAAGAGAAGAGAAGAGAAGAGAAGAGAAGAGAAGAGAAGAGAAGAGAAGAGAAGAGAAGAGAAGAGAAGAGAAGAGAAGAGAAGAGAAGAGAAGAGAAGAGAAGAGAAGAGAAGAGAAGAGAAGAAGAGAAGAGAAGAGAAGAGAAGAGAAGAGAAGAGAAGAGAAGAGAAGAGAAGAGAAGAGAAGAGAAGAGAAGAGAAGAGAAGAGAAGAGAAGAGAAGAGAAGAGAAGAGAAGAGAAGAAAAGAAAAGAAAAGAAAAGAAAAGAAAAGAAAAGAAAAGAAAAGAAAAGAAAAGAAAAGAAAAGAAAAGAAAAGAAAAGAAAAGAAAAGAAAAGAAAAGAAAAGAAAAGAAAAGAAAAAAGAATACAGTTTTTCTTGGTTTTCAGAAGACAGCATTTCACACCCTGATGATTTTTTAAAAGGAATTGAAAAAGTAAGTCTGACTAGTTTGAGAATAAATTACTCCAACATAAAGTGAGCTCTCATTCACCAATACTTAGAAATAGCTTAAGCAAAGATAAAATAATGTGTATTGTAATTAATATTTTAATTTGCTAAGAAAAGCTAAATAGTGATTAAACCCCTTCCCCTCCTCCTTCCCCCTGATAATAATGAAGCCAGGCAATTTCAAGAGAAGCAGAGCAGCCAGGAGTTTAATGTCGTTGATTAAGAACATGTTTCCATGGTGGCTATTATGTCCCTCTTTAAAAGAGGAAAACAAAACTAAGCCTTATTTCCTTTTAGAGCTACAGGGTTTCTTCTGCCTCCATAAGACAGACAACAAGAAAATGTTTAGGGATAATTAAAGGCAATTAGGCTCATCAAGGCTCATTTCTGGTCTAGCTCCACTTCTTCTCCCTACAATGTGTGCTAATTGCTGCCTCAACATACCAAGTAGCATGGGTTATTTATTTATTTATTTATTTTGTACTTCCACAAACAAGACTATTTGGTCATTACCAGCATTTGACAGTGTGAATAAAAGACTCCTGATTAGTGTTTTGTTTGCTTTTTTAAAGGTTTATACTACACATCCTATTGAATCTGATAATAAAGAATAATAAATTAACACTTAGCAATTGCATAGTACCTTGTGCTAGAGGATCTCAAAGTTCTTTGCAAACATAAATGAATTAATTCTTTCAACAGTTGTACATAATAGGTATCATCATCATAATTTTGTGGACTAGTGAACACAGGGATAAAGAGTCTGGGTATTACATTTAGTGTCACAGTCAACATACCATGATGTTGGTTCTCTGTTTGTACACAATAGAAGTATTAACTTGTTTGACATAAATATGCCTCCTGTGCAACTTCGCTTCTTCTGTTATATCTATTTTTGATTCATTGATAGCCAGGTACATATTTAAATGTCTAAAGAAGAAGACATTGACGATATTTAAATAATGAAGATATTTAAATGTCTAAACTTTGAAGATAAGTACCTATTGGGAAATTAGAAAGAGCCAGATACCCAGAACACGACATAAAAATATTCAAGTGCATCTACATTATGTGTTGCAGTGGAGGATATTAGGTAGTTTAGCTATCAGAAGCAGAAAAACATCATTAACAGAACTCTCCGATTCTCAACTCATGACAGCACAGTCGTGACCTGCTCAACTCCTACAGACTCCATGAAAATCTCCAGTTCACCTACCCAACTCAACAGATCTCCAGCCTTGAAAGCAGTTGGATGACACACACATTTAATTTTTCTACCAGAAAATTTCTCTCTGTACTGCTTCTAGGTCCAGAACACACAAAGTAATTTCATGCATGTTTTTATGATTTTTGTTCGTTGAGGTAATTGACAATACCTTCTCCAACAGTGAAAGAGGGATAAGGTCACTTGCATGTACAGCACACGAAACAACAACTGACACATTAATTTCACTTCTTTGAATACAGCATTTTTTTTTTCATGTATCACACATCTAAATAACTCTGAATGAAATCATAGAATTGTTTAGGTTGGAAAAGAAGTTGAAGATTGCCAAGTCCAAACATCCACCTAACACTACAAGTCCACTGCTGTATAGATGCCAAGCCCCCATCAAAGTCCAGACAGGATCCATAAATTTGACATTTTTTCAATCTTCTCATCTTCTAAACCTGTCTAGTGAATATAATCAACTAGACTATGTTTCTCATAGAACAGGAGTTCATCCACCACATGTAAAATCTGGATACAATTCTTTGCTTTAGAGGGACTTAAGCTCACATCTTCCACCTCTCTATTTACAAAGCCACAAGGTGGAAGGAAGGAGAAAGTGTTTTGCTTTGATGAATATTTAATAACTAAAAGAAGAATACAGGCAGCCACATGAGCATTAGCAATAGCAAATCTGAGCTTTGCCCCTTAAAAGCTGATTGCAGTTTCATTTCCACTATGTTGTCTGGTTGCTAGCACAATGTTTTGAGAGGTAAGAGAAGTACTGAGATGTATAGAAGAGGAGAGATCTGTACCGAGTTTGCCACATGTTGGCTGACTGATTTGGCTACATAAAAACTATATAACAAGGTTCCATGGTCACTACCTCCATTCCATTGTCCCGAAAAAATACTTTATTTCAAAAGCATTACGACTTGTCTTTTCAGTCAGTTTCTATAAGTGAATGTAACAGTAATTTCCTACATCATCTGATGAGGGGGTTCTTCCAAAAGGCACGCAAAAAGCAAGATCGTGCTGCTACTTTTTGGTTTCACATACACGATTCAAACCAGTTCTGCAGATCTTAAGTGCCCTGATTCCTTATCTGCTGCCAAATAACTAGAGAGAATTAGCATTATTACTGACATTAGCTACACCTACTTAGGGTTTCTCTAGGATCTTGAGCAACAACAAAGGAAACAATATGAACACCAGACATTCTGCAAAAGTCTTTTAGCTCTCATCTTAATGCTCATATGGAAATGGATTATATGCAGGTTTGAATAGACACAGCATTACCACATCCTATGGTAAATTTTTTCAAGCAAGAGGGTTTCTTTGGTGCACAAAAGTATGCTTTCTAGCAGATATAGTGTAGAGAAGCAGTTTGGCTAAAAATTTTAAGCAGTAAGCCGTGCTTTTGTGCAGTCACAAAGTGAGGCTGAGAGCAACAATCTCTGGCTCTAAGCACAGCTGTCCCTGCTGCTACTTATCAGTCCTTGCTCCAGGCAAGTAAGAAAGACCATGAAAAATATCTTGGCTCTGATCAGACCATTTCTCACTTAATAATAAAAATGACCCCGCTGCACAAATTTTACCGGCTCCACCAAAATCTAGTCATAATTGAATTGCTTAAATCAGAATGTGTTTTCTACCTGTTTACATTATAGACCTCAGTGTACCTTCGTCCTTCCAGACACCTGTATCTTCCCAACTTCCAACAATATTAGCACAACTGCACACTGTATTTTAGTGAGAAAAGAGACAGAAACCTTGTTATGTAAGTTTGAATATGAGAGTGCAGTCTATTTACAACTCTCAATAAAATGTGCTTTGGGATGAAAGCAGTACGATTTTTTTTTTTTCCTTAACTGAACTTCAGTGTATTCTACAGGTATTGTGAAAGCAAGAAGCAACCATTTGGATTTTCTTAAAAAGAGGATTATAAGAATATAACACACTTGAAATGGT
This sequence comes from Anser anser, assembly GCF_964211835.1. Classification (NCBI taxonomy): domain Eukaryota; kingdom Metazoa; phylum Chordata; class Aves; order Anseriformes; family Anatidae; genus Anser; species Anser anser. The sequence goes on along the minus strand of NC_139728.1, from coordinate 18,463,846 downwards.
CAGAGAGGAACAAAACAGCATGACTCACTTTTAAAATAGAAGTACTTTCTTCATTTCTCAAAAGCTGCTCCCATTCTCAGTACATGCCCCTCCACTGAGATAATGCCTTGGTGCAGCTGAAAAATTAGTTATAAAGGACACTATATTCTTTTGGTTCCTTGACATTTCTAACCAGTAGAAACAGAAGATTTTTTCATATTCATAAATCAAATAAACTTTAAAAAAAAAATACAGAAAATCACTTCAAGTATTTCCACAATCCTTTTAGCAGACCTGTTGAGTAACAATTATTACATATGATGTAAAGTCTGTGAACAGGGTCTGATGTAAGTCCCTACTCAACCATATGTTGCATAAAACCTATATCAAGGATAACAGATTTTTTACTTGCTTAAAATTGTTCTTAAATTAATATTTTTTTCCTCCCTGCCAGTACTCACACCAATTCAGCAAAGAAAGGCTGTCGAGATCAATCTTTCTTGCTTCACTTTCCTCTTTACATTTGTGAACATTTGTTTTGTAGTGTCAGGTGTCATTTTGAGACCCACAGGTGGCAATAACCTCCTCAAACACTGTTCTGGACCTCTCTTCTGGAGAACAAGCACACACCTCACTTCCAAGCTAGTCTTTTAGATAAGCAGCTCTGGACTCACACAGATAATGCTCTGCAGTAGTGGGGATAAGGCATCTTCAGAAAGGGTGTTAGACCATGGGTTACAGAGATACACTTAGAGCAGAAGGGAACACAAATTGAGAATTAAACATTTTTTGTTTGAGAATTAAACATTTTTTGTTATTTGCTAGTTACAGGGACTAGATCCAGTTGGTCTCCCTTACTGGCACAAAAGAACATAAAACACTTTGACAATCACTTTGACATTTAGGAGTTGAGTCCGTGCTGCTTTTTATCCAAGACTTCTTGAGCACCAAATGGTGAAAGGCATTGCTGAATTCCCCCATGCAAAACCTCATATGGTCTTTCCTTACTAGAGTGGTAGGACAGGCAGAACTTTGCAGCATGTCAGAGTTAGTCTTTGGTCCACACAGCAGTCTACGTAGAGATTAAAAAAGAAAAAAAGAAAAAAAATCTGACAATGGTGTTTACCGGATATATTTCTGAGGTCTGGGTAGCTAACAATTACTTCCCATTGTTTCGAATTGGTTTCTAATACATTGCTGATGATAGCTGACAACTCCTTTCACTAATCTAACAGTTGATAATATGACATTCTTGTTTTCGAACAAATAATCAACGGTACCGTGAAGTTCTTCCTATCCATAAACTCATTTAATACTCAGATATTTGTCTTATTCTATTAATTCTGCTACTGTGTGAGGTAAGAACGGACAAGGATTGTGCTAGTACATCCATTATTAGGATAAGACCTATAGTACTTTTTCAAGAGCAGCTACAATACTTTTTCTAGAGCAGCATAACTTGTTTGTCCATTTCTTTGAGATATTGGATATGAAAAGAAGGTTAGGCCTGTACTGTCCTCTACAGAGTCTTTTTGAGATGTCATAGTTGAAACATCATCCATGAAAACTAGTTACAACTGGTCAGGTACTTCATAAGGATTCGGTAATTTCCTGTGATGTTCAAATGTCCTGCTACATTTCCAGTCCTAACCAAAGAACTATTTATTTTTAACTACAGTGTCATGGATTACAGTACTGATAACAAGTTAGATAGAAGCTTGCTTTAATAATTAAACAAGGCTGAAAAGGGATCTCAGTTCTTTGATTATCTGTGACTTTATATTCTACTTCAGCTTTGATCTGGACAAGCAAGTAGATAAATGGCTTATGTAGAAGGTGGCACAACTTTATTCACCTAACTCTGGAAGGGTGTGCTATATATATACATATACATAGCAGACACTTAGCTGATGTTGGCACTCCTGGCTTTTAACTGAATCCATTGCAAGTCTGGAGTGCTCTGTAGCTCATAGTACAAGCAAACTAGGATAGAATTTCCAAAGCCTACCTCTAGGACTCCATCCACTTCTAAATTTCCTTTATCTACTATACTTTTGATCAGGGACAATAGATATTTTCAAAGGCCTCAGATGAGACAGCTCCAAGGTTTTTCTTCTCCTGAGAACACAAAGATCATTAGCAGAATCCCTGATCTCATTTAGTCTCTTGAGACTAATCTTTTTAGTCTTTACCTACCACGAACATTGGCTACAAGTTGTTATGAATTAACATGCTCATATTTTCTGATATTAAGCTTTCTGGGTCTTAACTACTTTCAACTCTATTACATGGAAGAATGCAAAAAAGTTTGTCTTCTATTCCCCTAAAAGTAATTGTCTAGATACAGAGAAAATAAAGATGGCGTGTTTCCAGCTAGAACTGCTCATATACTGCAAAAAACAAGGGTGGGGCAATAGACTCCTGAAAGACCTAGAATTTAAATAAATAAAGCACTTACTAAATTGCTAATCACTATCAGTTTGCTTAACCTCTGCTCTCCAGTCAAAAGGAAAGTAATTTCAGCATCCCAAATACGTGGTTTTATATCCCTATTCCTTCAGCCATTGTATCACCCCTCAAGCTGTGCACTCAGCATTAAGCCCATGTTGACTGTAAGCACTGTGGCATTTTATGATTTTGGAATATTATGATTTATGTGATTGAAAGTGGTAAGTGGTGACGAGAAAAATAGCCTTTTCCTTTTTTCCACTAATATCCATTTCAGACCAAGCTTCCATTTTCTGTATGAGTATTCTCAGTTGTACCTGCTACAAAAGTACTGCTAGGGAAACAGCCATTCTTGCTTGCACCTTGTGGATCTGAATTTTCCAAAGTATTGACTGTTGGTACCTGTGACCAGTCAGAAAGTGCAACAAACAGGTTTGTGTTTGGTCCACAGTAGGAAAGTACCTGGTATTGTAATTTCTCTGCTGAGGACTCTCAGTAGCATAGAAATTTTAGTCTCACATACAGTCAAAGCACTAGGCACTCCATCAAAAATCCTATTACTTTGACATAGGCTCCCTATGGGAGTTTATGATGAGCCATTTTAAAGACTTAACCTGTTGGAGAGCATCATGCAGAATGTGTACTTGAAACACTTTTCCCTCTCTTGCTTTTCCTAAGAGTCCAAATCAGTTGTGGTTTTTGTTTGTTTGTTTGTTTTGTTTTGTTTTCAGGATCTCTGTATTGGTCTTTCTGCAGCCAGGAGTCTATCATTGTCTCACAGTCTCTACAACATAGAGAGATCCAGTGCAATTTGGACTGGGAACAGTTGGTATCATTCTTTCAAAAAATAAAACACTGTACAGCCATTTTCTCTAAAACAATTCTTCATATAAGTATCACCTTAGTACTTATGATGACTTTTGTTTTTTATACCTTTTTGAAAACCTATTGAATAGCCAAGTAACATATTTTTACACTGTAATGAAGGGTACGTATCCCTACTTTATTTAAAAAGAATGGGGGTTTTAGAATAAAGGCTACAGAGCACCTGAAAGTGACAAGAATGTCACTTTATCACAAAAATCACCTTTACTGGAAAACAAAGCACATATTTACCTATTGCTCAGTGATGGCAGTACAAAAAGGGCAAAAATTACCATACCTATGAAAAAGGAATAGTCATTGCTTCAGATTTCAGCTTCCATCTCTCAGGTATGGTACTTCTATTTTTTACAGTATATGTTTTGCCATATGTTTCTTACATTACAGATGAATCTATTCTAGGGTCGCAGAGGCTGGGTTATGATATGACTAGATACATGGCAATACAGCAGGAGTGATTTACAGCGTGTCATTTGTGTGAAACAAATCGGCACCTAACCTATAGTATCTATGTTTATATCTGGTTGAAGGAGATAACACTGTTTGTGAAGTACATTACATTTGTTATCTTGCTGTAACATAGATTTCCCTTGAAATGACTTGCTCTTGCACCACTTATGAATAGATGGAAGAAACTTAGCATGGGTGCTTTCATGTGAAGAAATGAAATGGGAGCCCCTACGCTAAGATCTGCAATTTAATTCCTAACACACATACAATTTCAACTCGACTTCATCTGGTAACACATCTCTGACTTATCAAGTACAAAAATAGTTCTTGAAGGGATCCATAGCATTTTATTTTTTATTTTGTCCTTCATTAAAATCCAGATTATGATCCATGATCATAGTGCTGACTGCTGAAATCACTCATATGTTTTCAATTGCAATTATTACTCAATTGCATATGAGTAAGTATTCATGAGTGGGAGAAATGACTTCAAGCATTTCCTATAATACTGAAACTTTTCTCTTCAGAGACTCTTACAGCCGTTGGCTTCTAACTGTTACATGCTGAAAGTCTATTCTGCCTCTTGTCTTCTTCCTTGACATTTTTTCTCTTGTAGTTGTTCTTGCTGAGTAAACTGGCTTCAGGACACATTTAAGAACATTAACATTGCAACCTGGAGAACGTGTTTAAAGTTGTTAAAATGTAAATTTGCTTATGTAAATCTTTTTTTCCCATTTTAATGTAATGCCAAAAATTAAAAAAAAAAAAAAAGAAGCCACAGAACTGCCAAATTTAATACCAGTATAAGAAAATTAACTGAAACCAGCTGGCAAGACTTAGATTCTCTGCCAGTTTATTTTGTAGGTTTTTTTTTTTTTTTTTAAAGACTGAGTTTATCAAACTTTGGAGGTGACTATGCAAGAAAAACAGGATTTTTTTTTTGTTGTTTGAAAAGAGGGAAGCACAATGGCACCTCAGTAGAAAGTAACCCAATGTCCTTCTCTGTGAGCTGAAAATGCCAGCTGCAGAGTCCAGCTCTTCTGGATTGGTAGTTTGCTTATTAACTGTTCAACATGCATAGAGGTCTCAAGCTAGCAGAGTTAATAAAACACTTATCATGATCATTTTGAGGGTTTAAAATATTTCCAACTGGAAAATAGCTAATTAAGCGTGTTAAAATGAAAGCACACTATATATGGATGCTTGCAAGCATGGTTGGTACTACTAGATATAATAGGGCACCAATTATACGGGTAGACACAGAGCTAGGGTATGCAAAGCCCACACTCTCACTGAGGAATAGCAGACACTCGATGGTAGCCTCTGGCTAGTGAGAAAAAAAAAAAAAAAAAAAAAAGACCTGAGTAGGCAGTTGTAAGGATGTTATGGAGTTTTAAAAGGGCGCTAGCAAGCAACAGTTTATCAGCATCTCATGCCAGAAGAATTTTATTCTACAAGTAAAACACGTTCTGGTCATCCTGATAAATTCTGAGCTTGCCGTGGCTTTTGCCGACCATTTCTTACAAACACTCATCATCTTTGCCCTTTCTCATTTGGTTATGCCCTTTATCCATGCACGAATATATGCTGAGGCCACTCAGCTAGAAAGCAGCTTTGCAGAAAAGGACATGGGGTCCTGATGGACTCCAAGCTGAAAATGAGCCAGCAACATGCCCTCGCTGCAAAGAAGGTCAATGGTATTCTGGACTGCATTAGGTGAAGCACTGCCAGCAGCACAAGCTCAGGTTCCTTCCCTTCCACTCAACACTGGCAAGGCCACTCCAGTGTCCTGTTCTGGCCTCCCCACTACAAGACACATGGAGCTACTGGAGAGAGTCCAACAAAGGACCATGAAAATGATAAAGGGACTGGAATGTCTCACTGTGAAGAAAGGCTGAGAGAGCTGGGAACATTCAGCCTAGAAAAGACAAGACTCAGGGGTGGACCTTATCACTGTATATAAATATCTGAAGAAAAGGTGCACAGAAGATGGAGACAGACTCTTTCCAGTGGTGCTCAGTGACAGGATCCTCCTTAACACTTTTCTTGAAACACTTTTTAACTCAAAAGGTGACTGAGCACTGGTACTGGTTGTCCAAAAAGGTCGTGGAGTCTCCCTCCTTGCAGATCTGCATAAGCCACCTGGACGTGATTCTGGGCAACGTCATCTAGGTGGCCCTGCTTGAACAGGGGGTTGGACAAGATGACCTCCAGAGGTCCCTTCCAACCACAACCATCCTGTGATTCTGTGATCTTTCCAATCTGATTCCCCATCCTTTCAAATAGTTTCTGCTATACCCTGTCTGGCCCATATAGTAGCACTTGTAGGCATATGTGGTGCTTAGCATTTCCACCTCTGCTTGTACTGTACTGGATGTATTGTCATGTACTGTCTTGGTGCTGTCTCACCCTTTCCATTTCCATTCTTCTTCTTGGCAGCCTTCTTGACATTTATTCTGTGTTGCTTTGGCATATCTCTGACAGTTATCAGTAGTAACTTTTATTAAAGACAGGTTCTTCTGCATCTTTATAGAAAATTTTACATACGTTAAATGTGAACTATGAGTTTATCTAGAAAAGTTAGTTCAGAGATCATAATTTTGGATTCCCAGCATTTGGGAGTAGGAGTCCAACAGATGTGTACAAGCCACAAATTACAAAAATTACAAAAAACCTCTCACTGTAGTAATTCCAAGGGAATCAAATTTTAGTGGATGGGTACAATAATATCAGCTGAGCATTTGCACATACCCATGACTAGCCAGGCAAATTATTTAAATTTGCTGCTACAAACAGAATACTTGCAACATAAGTAGGCACACAGAATTCTGGGCATATTATACATAATTTAAAAACATTGGCCAAAGGTTTTTTCCCTAATGAATTTTCCCAAAGAAGCAACTATCTTAGAGCCTCTGTTAGAAATGCCTGGGAGCACTACCATTAAAAATCAAACCAAAACAAAATGGATTTTTTCTTCTAACTGCACTTTTTTTCTTCACTATAGAATAAGCACAGTTAGTCTACTTCTTTTCTTGCCGTCTTTACTGCAAAGCTTTCCCAGGATGCTGTACCTCGTCAGAGCCCATTAAAATCATCAGTAAATAGAAATGTCTTCAGCCTAGATTTAAAACCCCAGTCTGATCCAGTATTTCAGATCTTGGCCAGGAATTTCTTTCACAGTCACCATCTGTAATGACTGAGAGGTCAGAGGCTACTTTGCTACTCAATAGTGCAAATGGAACTACAGCAAATGTACTGGAGTTCACTCACTGCCAATTGTAAGGCCAAGGCTTGTTTTGCAATAGGGCATGGAAGATTAAAATAACACAGGGAACTTGACTAGAGGATGAGTCCAAGTGGACCTTGAAGGAAGTAATTACTTTGTACTACTGTACTCCCTTCTTCCTCCCTCTGCTCTTTCACTTCTTTATGTGTTTAATTGTAAATTACCCTCCACTCCTTCTATCATTGTTTTAGTTTTTCCTTGTGCCAGTGAAGCGACTCGAGAGAAAGTGCTGGTACTAAATTCCTGCTGTAAAACCAGTGCCAATACTTGGGTGTCTATGAGCTTTGGAGTACTTTGAGCACTGGAGCTAGTGACATTACAAAGCTTGTTAACGTAAAATCTTCTTTGTGTTACATTTTTTGCAATACATTTTACAAAACCCTACCCCAGGGAGCCAAGGGGCAGTTGCTTCTTTATTACATTTTAGAAGAGCCACATTATTAGCGTTCCAGTCTATATATTATGAAATTAAGTGGATACCCTTGGGGTTAATTCCTTGTTGTAATTGTAATGAAAAGAAACAATTTCTAACCCTCCATTTAAGATCTATAACTATTAAAATCCACTAGTCTTAGTGACTCCTGGGGCCAGTGAAGTAGTTCAGTGTATATGAAAAAGGGCACTCCTACAGTGTCCAATATCAGTAATTTATAAAAATAACAGCCTCCAAGTGGGAAAACTAACAAATGAGTTTCCATTGAGCCCCTCCCTGCTGTTTACCATTGCACGCTGGATTCATCAACTACGTAAAATTATATGCATATAGAAATTATGGATCTGGGATGCAAGATTATATTTTGCATAGAGTAGGAAAGGTAGAGCAGGAATTATACAATGCAACGATTAAATACAAGAAAAATCACACAATACAGCCATAGAGAATCATATAGCAAAAAAGTATTGAAGAGTAATTTTCTTTTTTCCAGAGGCTTCCCTGTAGTAAGAGATTGCTTCAACCAATTTTAACTGATAATAAAGCATTTATTTAAATAATCAAAGGAAAACCAGCTATGTAGAAAAGTTTTACTTTCCTCTAAAAATGCTTAATTTATTCAGCTTGGGAAGTATATGATAATATGCTATAGCTATTGTCTATTTTTGATGTTTTTACTGTGTATGTAGCTGTACATTGTAAGAATTCCAGCTCACTGGTGTTTTCCTTTCCTATTGACCTTAATATGGCCAGCTTTTATGTCATCATATGTGGCAGATTTCACTCTCTCTCCTACACACTTGCACCCCTGTTCACTTTACATAACACTTAAAAGAGAGAGAAACATTTTCATAAATGAGAAAAAATGGATTTAAAAACCACAGTGCTTAGAGGGAGATGCAGGAATATGGCACTACAAGAACCAGTTATTAAATCATTTTTATGGATTGACTATGTTTCAATTTGACAGCAAACCTTTAGCATGCAATTCAGTTTGTTAGTAGCAAGATAAAATATACATCATCAGATAGTGCCGTCCAATTTAATATCCTTATTAAAATCATTGTTTCTATTAAGCTAAAAATTGTATAAGTGCATTATTGTCTAATAAAGCATAAATTTCCATTTGGTATGTATGCATGCTCAATGGATATACTAATTTAATAATAGAAGAGCTTTCTAGGACTTTGCTAGAGTTGCCATGTGAAAAAGACTATCCCTTTAATATTTTAGGAGTGGTCTGTCGTCTTTTTGATAAAGGTACTTCTTTAGCTGTGGTTGACATAGCTTTATTACCATTTAACTCTCTCTTTTTATTCATCATAGTATAAACTCTCTTAGGAGAAAGGAAAAGGCTCTTACAAGACATGAAAAAATAAATAGTTACTTTTAAGAATACCATTCTGCCAGATAATAAAATATGATGTAAGTGGCTGTATACAGAGGAGTTTAGACCCTATTTCTTATTTTTAAGGAAAAAAAGGAATGAGACATCATTTTTATATGTCATTGATCATTGAAAAATGGGATTATTTTTATTTATTGTAAATTCATGTTAATGTCACCTGTTCCTATTGGCAAGCCACGGTGAAGAATTTCCTTATGTCTCCAGTGTTTACAAACCATTTACAAATCTGATCATTCACAGCTTGTGCACTCTCTAGTCACCACGCCAACCAGCGAAACTAGTACCGCCATCTCAGGCTGGTATCTTAGTGAGATTCAAATTGCCAGCTTGAAAGGACAAAGACCTGTTACTCTTGCCTGCTTTTAAAGGATTACAGAAAGTTGTAATGCAATTATTGCAATACAAATAAAATTGGAAGGCCAATAGGGAAATACAAATGCTATTGTTTTTATCATTGGCACTGTTTAATGTGCTGAATATATGGATCTTTAGCAATTGATGATTATTAGAATTTACACAAAATGAGCAGGTGGTTTCCATCTCACTGGACAGATGTTAGCATCACATCTAATGAAGCTAAACAGAACTACTGTCAATAGAAGGCTGTAAGTTTAGCACTTTTCATGATCATTGCATCCCTTTTAATAAATCAAGAGCTGTTCAGAAAATACGTGGCCATCCCTAGGAAGAAGAACATTTTCTAACATTGATTGTGCAGATGGTAGAAAGGGCCGCACTTCTCAAGGCCGGTTGCTAATTATCCCATATCAAATATGGATAGGATGACTGCTGTGCAAATAACTGAGCAGAATGTTGATACTAGGAACCTCAGCAAGAATTGGAAATCGTTAAAAAATTAAACAAGAAGCTTTGACCTATGAACTTCTGATCGTTTCTTCTTTACGTCTTCATAGAAATGGGTTTATCCAGCAAGCTGGCTGACTTCAAATATACCTGCAAATTCTTGTGATTCCACTGCCAATGACGTGTTGAAATGTTACCCATGACTAGGAGGAAGACTTCCTGAACAAGACACTTGTATGGCTTGGGAGCTTGGAAATTGTTGTCCTGATTTGCAACAAAAAAGCATACGCATTTTATTGTAGCATCAGAAATCATATATAATTTTTGTATTAAAATTATATCAGCAAAATCACTTCAATGCTGACAGTGGGTCCTTATGTGTGAGGAGGCATGCATAGGGTGAATGTTGACTCTGCTTAACTTGCAAAGACGATATAACACCACTGAGATGCCCAGCCTCTGGACTACTGTGCTTTAGTAGTTGTAGTACAGATTACATTGGTACTGTGCACTGCATTTTGTCAAGGTAAAATTCATGTTAAAAATAAAGAAAAAACACAGCACAGATGCTAACAACACATTACAACTTGAATAATTGCAGTCTAACTGTCTAAAAATGTCTTAATTTCAATTCCATAATATATCCCTTACTTTTTCTCTCACTCATATCCTTTACTTCTGCAAACATAAACATCAGTAAATTTGTGAAAGAATTTTTTCACCATATGTATATTTGCAAGCTCTGAATGGTAAATATATATGTATAATTATCAATGTTGCTTGTCTAATACCAAAGAGTAAACTGTTAAAACACTTCAAAGCAAAGAGCAATACAAGAGTATTCCAAAAAGACAGAAACATGCTTATGCCTATCATTAGTTTAGGTTTTGGGAAATAATGACTACAAGTAGGAATTTGCTAATTACAGAAAACAAAATATCAAAGACACACTCGGTTTAAATAGCTTGTGTTCAATTTTTAAAACTTGCAGTCTTATCTACTGACATCTCTTCTTAATCTATCCCTAACATAAGGTAGGTCTACTCCGTAAACTGTGTTTTGTGGAAAAAAATAAATAAATCACAAATTAGAATCCTTTCTCTCTTACTGTGCACTGTCAGACCATAATGACAAGAAACACTGTAGTACTCTTGGCTTGTGAAGAAAGTTGGTAATATATTTATATATAATAAAAAGCTCAATAATTCTTTTATTAAAAATAATCAGAAAAACTCAACCCAAATCAACCAACCAACCAACCCAAAACTTATCCAAACAACAAACAAAAATCTCCAGCATTGTTTGAATTGGTGAAAGCCAGAATAAAATTTTGCTACTGAAGTGAAAGTAATTTTTCACTTGAATAATTGGACAAATCATGTGCATATACTTTGCTGTTATGTTCTAACTATGAAACCATAGAAAAAAGATGGAAGTTAGGAACAAATATCACTCCAGAACCCATTTTTTTCTGCATTTACCTGGGGAGGGAAGGAATTCTGGCTTCCAGTTTCTGCTTCCAATTAGCATTTGGAATACCTCCATCCTAAATACCTCCTAGCCACCAGGGGATGTGTATTCAATCATCAAGCACAGAGAGAAATTGAAGCCAGGACGCCCACATTCCCGATGGGTTCAGCGCTGCACCGTGAGATAAAATCAGGTACTTGTTAGCTGGGTACAAGCCAGCCCCAAGGGCAGACTGGATTGCCTAATGTCTTTGACTCTTTTGAGAAGACAGGGATCAAAGTCTCCAGCATTTTAGGTCAATGTATACAATAAATATTACTTAAAGTCATATCTGAACTACTGAATCTAGCCACACAGTGTAGAGGTACCTCAGCCATGGGCTCCTGCAGCTTAGCATCACTGTGGCATGCCATGCTTAGAGACAAGCTATCAGGCGCTGCAGGTGAATGTGTTGGTGAAGGACTGTCACCTGTTACTTTCTGATAAACATTTTTCAAAATGTAACTGCGCCAAGCAGAAGAGAGTAGAGCAGGAGGAATCACACACCATCCAGACTCACCCCAGCACAATGTGCCACTCGAGTGAAGCTGGATGAGGGTTTTGGATGGGCAAAAGTGAAAAAAATCCACCCTGAGGAGCCTTTGGGTCTCTTCTTTAATGTCACATTTTCCTTTGTGATTAACTTGTTACATGCTTAATCCACGAAGGACTTGTTTAAAACAAACAAACAAACAAACAAACCAAAACAAACCAAAACAAACAAACCAAAACAATTAAAAGAAAAAAAATAGCTATCCTCTCATCACCTCATTAAGGAGGAAACGGTTCTTCAGTGTGGGAGATCTTTGGAGTTGCTTGCAATGCAGGGATTGCAAGTTTAAGAGCTGGCACGCTAGCAAATATTGCCTACCATCACCTCTCTCCATCACACCAGAGGAATAGCCCTCCTTCGTATATTCTGCTTAGAAAGTGTAATGGTCTGAACTGCTTTGTTCCCCACATATATTAAAAGCAGATTCATCACTGAGTTACAGAAAATAACCAAGTACTGTCTCCATAGACTTTAAATAACAGTCCCTCCCCTTCTACTCTTGGCACTGCTATAGATGAATAACAGAACATTGGATGCTTGCTGCAGAACCTTGGGCTGTTTCATTTGCAAAGAAACTTGGAGCTCTTTGAAAGAAGCATGTCTTAGTTCCAGCAGAAAATGTACCACTGTGGCAGTTTCATTTTAATAGCTGGATAAACCCACGGATCTGGCCTGTTTTTGTTTTCATTTTTAAACTGGAACTGTGAAAGTTTCTCATTTATACTCCATAAGAAGCAACTAACAATCCTGTCTCTGATCAATGGTCTTAATTTCAAACCTGATTGGGATTTCCCACTTAAAACAGTTACTTACTGCTTTGAGGGAAGCATTCAGAAAAAAAAAAATCAGAAATGTTTCACCACATGTGAAAGCAGAATTAAATTGTACATGGTAAGAGGGGTCACATGAGTGTTACCAGAACCTTCACACTCCATGCAGCCCTGCATCAGTGACACTTAGCAATTAAATGCAGAATATCTGTTAGGCTTTTCCTCCTGGTCAGAGCCTGGTACTCACATCTTAAACAAATGTATTCAACACTCTTCTTTCAGGCCACTTATGGATTGAATCATTCATTAAGTCTGTAAGCCTTCTTCAGGTTTGCTGATGTCTTTTTAGATGTCTAATGATTTCTAATTAGATTACTAATGACCACAATATTGAGTTACTATGACTTTATTTACTGGAGATTAATATATAGTTTTTTTTCCCAGCATATACAGTATTTTGAGTGCTCTGTCAGGACTTTTCAATAGCAGCAAGTGCCATGTTCAGAACTCAAGAGTTCTTAACAAAATGGAATTAAAATCAGCTCAATACCCACACATAAAATCAGAAGAAAAATATTTTCTCTGGATCACTTGCTGGACAATGCATTCCCACTTGCAACCAAAAAGTTTCCGTACCAAACAGATGATAGTTTCATAAACTGGAACTGGAACACAGCATTAGTTTGTGAAAACACAGCAACAGAGTACATAAATAAACCCACAACCACGATCTAGAACAACTGAATTTTTTGTTCAGTTTCTTAGCACCCTAGATACATTTGGACAGGCTCTTCTGCAGGCTATGGGATTGAGCACTACTGCATTTCTTGTTACCTGCACTGCCTGCTCAGACCCCTCCAGCTGGGAGAGCTCTTGAGCTGAAATGTCATCTCTGCCTGGTGCCAACTTGGCCTCAGCACTTCTACAGGTGTGAGGGATTTTTGTGGTGCTGGACAGGCGTCTTCTGGGGTGTCCACAGAGATGCAGTCCCTGCTGCAGCTGCAAAAAGAAGTCCAGGCACTCACCAATCTGCTGGTACCGTGGAAAAGGAAATCTCGGGGCAGCTCATTTAAATCCTGAAGTCTTCTGCAAACTTCTCATTAGCTCCCATAATGCTGTCAAGTCCGTGTTTTCATTTCTGTCCTTATGCTTTGGAGGAGGCTTTCTAGGACAGTAGAGTCTACTGAAGATACGTTTCTGTCATCAGACTCTGAACTCTATCTTATGTCCTTAGTGCATCCTCTGGGCTGCGCATGGCCAAGTTGTTGGAGTAGAACATACGCTTCCATCTTTTTTTTTTTTTAATTATTTTTTTAACACACACAAAAAAACCATACCAAAAACCCAACAGTTGAAATTCAAATGGATGTTTGTACTGCCACAGGTTTCTAATTTATTTAGTTTTTTTTTCTGTCTCTTCATGCAGTTCAGTGATACATGAACAGGTTTCCAGCTGTCATCTATACTCAGCAAACTACAGCAATAACCACTGCAATTAGGCTTAGCCACATTTTCCTTTTAAGTCAATTTAAATTGCATTGCGATAATTTTGGATGTAGCTTGCATAACTTTACTCTCATTTTTCATATATATTTATTACCTTATTTTGCGCACATAGATGCTCAAGATTTCCTCCCTGGTGACTTCTCATTTTGTGGCTACTTCCTCAAGGAAACTAATGTAACTCTGCGCATATCTATATTAAGAAATACTAGAATAGAGTGATGAGCAAAAAAAAGTATAATGCAATTGGAAGAACATAACTTCTTATGGTCATCATATTCGTTCTAGAACATTGAGTTAATAATACATGAAAAAAAAATACACATTGTTCCTATCTAGGTACTTATTTTAATTCCAAATTATTGTATTATGTGTCAATCCTCAACCAAAGTTGCTTACAGAAAACACTCATGCTGGGAGTATATGTAGCATTTGCTTATATATAATAGACAATGATAAAAGTCTTCTCTTGGTTCATATTTCATGAATATATACTTTAAGAGAGGCTTGTAGTTTTCAGGGTAAGATCACAGATATCCATAATAAAATATACTGAAAACATACTATGACTCCTTAGTTCTGCCTCAGAAGCAGACTGAGGACTGAGTATTGTAGGCTGTGCAACATTAATACCAAGATCTTCGAGAGAAGTAGTATAGCATTTCCATCACTCTCCCCATGTGGATAACAGTCAAATACCAGAAAGAGTTTGGCACAAAGCTGATCTTTTACTATACTAAACAAAGTCAGATCACATTTCCTACCACAAGTGAGTGACAAGGACAAAATAAGAGTATTTTAAAAGTTTCAAAGACAGCGAATCTTTGTTTGTTGGAGGTGGTTTGATTTTTGTCATCCCATTCCTTTCCATAGATTTTTTTCCAAAAGAATGAAGTCTCCAAATCTAGGCCAGTACATCTGCGGTCCAGATAAGGAAAGTGATAAACAGTCCCATGATAAATGATATCTCAGGGAAGGATACCAGATAGCTTGATGAGTACTACGGAATTTCCACGTGGAGAACAAATGCTGTAAGAAAAAAAGGAAGACATGAGAAAATTACAAGCATTTCAGGGACATGAGGCAAAAAGAGATGTTGAGGAAATGCAACAGTTGTCTTTGAAACTACACTGAAAGTGATTTTTTCTGTTAACCTTTTTTTTCAAGTGGGGGTCTGTAGTTTTTATTGAAAACTTTTTTATTTGCTTTGGACTCCAAAAATATTTGAGTTAAGATGGACACAACTGTGTTCTTCCACTGGAACCCTCTTAGAAAGCCTCTTCCTCACTTTTTTTTTGTTGCTGTTGTTGTTGCCAACATAGGCGATTAGCAGTGATGACTATTTTTTTATAAACTAAAATGTAATGTTAAAATGGAAAAATTTTCAGAACAACAAAAATTCCATCACATGAACAGTTAATTCAGAATTTGATGGCAGTCACTTTACTGTCCTCACCGCACCTAATTCCTATTTAGAAAAGCCTTAACCCTAGAGTTATAGTAGTAGAAGCAGTGCTTACTTTAGTATTTTTCTTCCTTAATCCAAGATAAATCTCTATAATTAGAATTGACTGCTTTTTAAAAGAACAGAAATGGCAAGTGGCTCTATCTTAAATTACAAGATCTATTACCTTTAGTCTTCTAATTCTTCTCGGCAGTGTTGTCTCTGGAGGCACTTTCTCATCCTTATAAAAACTAACTTACTGAAGGTGCAGAGGGAAAAACACATCATTGGAGTTATGTATTAAGTGACTGCATAAGGAAGATATATACAGGTTTAGAGCAATGGAAAATAATTGCCAAGTATGTCATCTATGAACACTTTATTAAAAAAAATCTGTAGCATAAGCTATTCATCAAATAAGACACTGTTATTGTGGTCTAAATTCATGCAAATGGAACTTTGGAAAGTAAAAAATAGAGACCTGCCATTTCTGCTACCATGTGTGGAAGGCCTAAATCTTAGTGGCACCTCTGCTACAGAAGAGTTCTCTACAGTAAACCCCAGAACCCCACCATGCTACATGGAGGTACACAGCAGTAAAAAGTCACCACACCACAATATCATGACATGTATTTTCAGCTAACTTTTCATTCTTCTTGCTGTCAGGATTTTCTTTCCTGTGTCCTTCACAGATAGAAGCCTCTCTTTTTAACTTAACTCTTGCCCTGTTTGTCCCGCTATTTATATGGGACAACATAAATTGTCCCATATAATGTGTCTTCACAATCTGGAGCTTAATCTTCCTCTAATTCTGTATGCTCATCAGTCTTTCTCTTCTGAGTCAGACAAGCAGCAGATGTCCTAAGGTCTGCCAGATGATTTGAGATTTTCAAGACCCATTGTACCTTGGAATTA